>NC_071388.1:105479556-106194556 GCF_022682495.2 Desmodus rotundus
CTGGATCACAGCTGGATGCTCCCAGCGGATCTGTCAGAGAAACTGACGTGGTGGCAGTTTGGGGGTGACTCGGATTCTCATGGGCTGCTCTCCCTCCCGTGTGAGAGGCGGCAGTCCTGAGGGTTCCAGAGTACATGCTCTTTCTTTTTCAGGTTCGTAGGAAATTCTTGAATTGTTTTGGAAAATGGAGTTTTGCTACGTTGCATTTTATAGTGCATTTACAGGACTAGGACTCTCCTGAGGCCTTTTTTAAAAAGGCCTTAAAACTGGCATTCGATAGTGACGTTTCTTGAAAGCTCCCCTAGAACATTGAGGGAGGCGGTGGAGTGTGTGGGATGCGTTGTGAACTCTTGCATCTTCTGCCTGGGAACTAACTCTTCTCGTCCTTATCACTGTTAATTAGATTTCCCGTTTGTTTTTTTCAGTGAAAAGCAAACTATTGTAAAACTAAGAACTATTTCTAAGAGAAAATTCAAGAACACTTTCTGGTTTTGACTGTTTATTTTTTATTTGTTTTGTTCATAAGTTTATTTAGAGCTTAGGGCTGTTGCTTGTAAAAAGCTGCGCCCGATTTGATTGCTGTTGTTAGTATTAGTTTTTGAAACTTTTATGTTCTGCGTGAATTGAAGGACTCACAAGACAGAGATGGATTGTGTAGGACAGCTTTACAAGTTAGATTCCAGTACTGTGTGGCAAAAAATGAAGTAATTTTTAAAGTGTACCTTATAAAATTATGCTTGTGAGAAATTTTTATGAATACGTCAGCTATTTATGTTGCTTTTTTACTGCAATAATCACAGCATTTTTCTCCTAGAGAATATATATGGCTTTGTGCTCAGTTTCTTCCACATTTTAAATTTGATTAAAAAAATGTTGAGAGAAATGACTCGGAAAGCTTTAGCCACTGGTGGTCAAAACCATATAATATCTTTGTTTTTGAAATAAAGGAATTTTTGAATATAAAATAAGAGGGAAAGATACTGATTAAGTTGTATGGAATATTATAGATTAGTTTTATTAAATTTGAATATAATATCCTACTTTAATTAAGATAGTAGAGATTTTCAAGAGTTGTTTTCAGAATACCAATTATTGTTGGCTGCAATTTGTGAAGAAAAACAAAGATCCAAAGAACTCCAATATCTTGTGTATATTTTTGGAACTAGATTAGATATACAATAGAGGGAACAATACCAATAAATAAAAGGTCTCATAATTTATATTCCTAGTTTTTATTGTTTTTCTATAATCCCATTACTAAGTAGGTTTCTATAGTGTTTGAAAAGACTATTTCAGGAGTCATTTTATTCATACGCTTTATGTGTAAGAGAAACAACTTTTAAGAGTATCCTGCTTTTTTATGAGTGATATAGTAAAACTTTAATATCAAAAGAGAAGATTTGTGAAGGCTGGGCTTGTTTTTTGATAGCAAGGCAGCCACCCTATTTATTCATTGTAGTTTCCCAACCTCTTATGCTGCTTTTAAGTTAGTACCTATTTTTATTTTTAAAAAATATTGTATTTATTTTAGAGAGGGGGAGGGAGGGAGAAAGCAAGGGAGAGAACCATCAGCGCCCACTACCGGGGACTTGGCCCAAACCCAGGCATGTATCTTGACTGGGAATCGAACCAGCGACCCTTTGGTTTGCAGACTGGTGCTTGATCCACTGAGCTATACCAGCCAGGGCCTATTTTTATTTTAATTCATAAGTGCATCTTGTGGCATATAGGTTTGGCATGTGGACATAACTGTCTTGGGTGCTATGGAATTAATGCAAAAGGCAAATCTTGCTGGAGAAGAATTTGAAAATTTGCCTGTTAAATTGATAAGGGAAGCCTGAGGAAGACTAGTTAAAATAAGGAGAGAAGGATCTTGCAATTTGCAGCATTGTCTTTAGTCATTTGAATGAAGTCAGTGGTTACTTTTACATGCCAATGAACTTTTTTTCCTCTTTAGATTGGAAGGCACATTTTGTTGTGTAATTTTGGGCTGCCTTTTTAGTTTTTTGAAAAACCCTTCTAAAAGTTGAAATCTTGTCCATCTAAAAATCTACAAGAAAGTAAACGTGTCTAAGTGTACCGTTTTAAGGTGGGAATTTTCAATTTTGACAAACATTTGTTGAAGTTTGAACTTGTTTGGCCTATAATTGTATGCAAGGTTGCTTTTTAAAATTTTGTAAAATTTCTAAAAATTGTTCCCCTTATGTAATCATGGTTCACTAGTAAGTGAATATTTTGCTTGAAACAAAGTTGGATTAATGGGTGCTTTAATGAAAGATTTTTGGTCTAAACAATACTCAAAATAAACTCTTGGCATTAGCAACCCTTGAAACACTTCAGTCTTTATCTGATACATTTTTTTTATTGTTAACAATGTTTATTATACACCATTCTGAAGGTTTTTTTGTTGCAGATTCTAGTTTAGAATGGTCCTTGTTCAAGAAATTAGGATAAAAAATCTTAAAAAGGTATTTTGGTCCAAAAGTTCTTAAAGGGTAGAAGTATTGGAATAAAATATAAACAGTATTTTTAGTTATGTTTTGCTGTTAAGCTGGTGCCAATCTTGGTTGCTTTGCCACATTACTTTTCATCTTTGGAACAGATTCACTCATAACAACTGGCACTTTACACATGGAAAATATATAGTGTGTAAGGGATGAGGAGAAATATGTTTCATCTCAGAGGTGATAGAATTGAATCAATAAAGCATTGGGTTGGCCAAAAAGTTCATTTAGTTTTTTTCGTATGTTGACTCTAGTAGTACTTAGCTGTTTTTAATTTCATTTGAAACAATTTTGTTAGATTGTATTGTGACAGCTGTTATATCAGTGAGGATTTTTTAAAAACTTACCAAAATTGGTGAATTTTTGTGCAGCCATTTTAATATTGAAGATGAAAGAAAATATGCAACATTTTTGGCATATTATGCTTTATTATTTCAAGAAAGGTAAAAATGCAACTGAAACACAAAAAAAGATTTGTGTAGTGTATGGAGAAGGTGCTGCGACTGATCAAATGTGTCAAAAGTGGTTTGTGAAGTTGCTTGGTACTATTGACATTTGGCCATAATTCTTTGCTGTGGGGCTGTCTTATGCATTGAAAGAAGTTTAGCAGCACCCCTGGCTTCTACCCACTAGAAGCCAATAGCGAGAGATAGCTGACATGCTCATAACATCCAAATCAATAAAGTTATTGTTGAAAATGAAAAATGTATCTTTTATTCTATGGAAAAACATAACAGACTTTTTGGGCAACCCAATGGTTTTTATCATGAACCAAAATACAGGAATCCTGCTATCATTCCTCACTGTAGCTTCTAATTCTTCATTTAATGTAATTATCAACTTAAGTTGAAATAAGGAAGAACAAGCTTTTATTATGTGCCAGATCTTATACTAGATGCTTTTATAGTTACTCTCTCATTTAATGTTAAAATATACTGTATTGTGGGGTAGGACTTATTATCCTCATTTTAAAAATGTTTTATTTGGGCTCCATATAAATTTTTGGAGTATTTGTTCTAGGTCAGTGAAATATGCCTTTGGTATTTCAATAGTGACTGCATTGAATCTATACATTGCTTTGGGTAGTATGGACAATTTTAATGATGTTGAATCTTCCAGTCTGTGAACAGGGTATATGCTTCCATTTATTTGTATCTTCCTCAGTTTCTTTCTTCATTGTTCTATAGTTTTCCGAGTATATGCCTTTTACCTTCTAGGTACTTTATTTTTCTTGATGCCATAGTAAATGGGATTTTTTTTTCTAGTTTCTCTTTATAATAGTTCATTGTTGGAGCACAAAAATACCATCAATTTCTGAATATTGACTTTGTATCCCAGTACTTTGCCAAATTCACTTATTAGGTCGAGTAGTTTTTTGGTGGAGACCATATGGTTTTCTATGTACACTGTCATGTCATCTGCAAATAATGACAATTTTACTTGCTCATTTCCAATTTGGATGCCTTTTATTTCTTTTTCTTGTCTGAGTGCTGCAGCTTGGACCTCCAGTACTATGGTGAATAACAGTGGTGAGAGCGGACACCCTTGTCTTGTTCCTAATCTTAAGGAAAAAACTTTCAGTTTTTGCCCATTGAGTATGAGGCTGGCCGTGGGTTTCTCATACATGGCCTTTATTATGTTGAGATATGCTCTCTCTAGTCCCACTTTGCTGAGTGTTTTTTAATCATACATGGGTGGTGGATTTTATCAAATGCTTTTTCTGCATCTGTAGATAGGATCGTGTGGAGGAGTCTAATGAACAAAACAAACTAATGAGCAAAATAGAACCAGAGACATGGAAACATGGAATAGACTGACATTGGCTGGGGTGGGCGGGGATAATGGTGGAAAGAAAGGGAAGGGAATGGTCAAAGGACATTTATGAATGACCCATGGACATGGACAATGGTGTGGGTATTGACTGTGGGAGTGGGGAGCAGGCTGGGCAAAGGAAGGCAAAGGGGGGAAAATTGGGACAATTGTAAAAGAATGACAGTAATAAATAAATAAATAAATAAATAAATAAATAAGCAAGCAAGCTTTAAAAACCTGCCCTGGCTGAGTGACTCAGTTGGTTACAGCATCCTCTCATACACTAAAATGTTGTGTGATCAATTCCTGGTCTGGGGCATATACCTAGGTTATGGCTTCAATCCCTGGGGTATGTATGGATTGATGTTTCTTTCTCACATTGATGTTTGTCCCTCTCCCTTTTCTCTATAATCAATAAAACATAGCCTCAGGTGAGGACTTAAAAAATATATTTGAAAACTCCAAAACTGGATATTTTGAGAAGTTAAATTGACTTTTTTTTTTTTTAAGAGAGACGGGAAGGAGGAAGAAAGGGAGAGAAAAATTTGATGTGTGAGAGAAACATCAACTGATTGCCCCTTGCATGCCGCCAACTGGGGACCTGGCCTGCAAGCCAGGCATATGCCCTGACTGGGAATTGAACCAGTTACTTTTTGGTTTGTAGGCCAGCGCTCAATCAGCTCAGCTACCCCAGCCAGGGCTACATTGACTTTCTTGATGGTAGACTTACAAATGGTGGATCTGGAAGTAAATTCACTATCTCTAAAGCCACAGGCTTTAATTGCAATATTTAATTTCCATTAAGGTTGTATGTGGTATCTAATTATACAGATATTTAAAAACTAACTTTGCCCTGGTCAGGTAGCTCACTCAGTTGGTTGGAACTTCATCTCAATGGGTGATCCCTGGTGGGGGCCTGTTCAGGAGTCAACCAGTGAATACATAAATAAGTGGACTGACAAATTAATTTTTTCTTTCCTCTCTCTCTCTAAAAATTAGTAAATAAAAAGTTTTAAAAACATGATTTTTGTCTATTACCTAGAAGAATCTTCCCCTATCTTATTATTATAGGACATTTTTATATCATTTTATAGTAATTTTTAGTTTTGTGTAATGCAAGTGGGTTTTAGTTTTGAGTGGGGGAGATAATTTTATCTTCTTCCTAATGAAATTTTTAATACCTTTTATTGAATAATTTATCCTTTCCCTACTGATTTAAAATTATACACATGCACATATACACATACACACATAAGTCTTTCTGGATTCTGTTCATTTTCATGGTATATTTATCTGTTCTGTAAATACCATTAATGTTTTAGTTATAACACTTCATAGTCTGTTATGATATCTGGTGGGACAAGTTTTCCCTTGTTATTGTGAGTTTCTTTTTTCCAAAAATTTAATGGCTATTGTTGAATATTCCACATTTACAGTAGTTTCTTCAAGTTCAGAGGAGAGTATGTCTTTCTAAGTATTTTGGTCTTATTACTTTAAACTGTTTGTTATGTAAAATTTCAGAGATGATTCAACTTTTCAGAAATATTCAGTTTACAAGATACATACTTTAGTTTTAAATACAAATAAGTTGAAAGTAAAAGGATAGAAAGAGATAAACCATGCAAGAAATACCCAAGGAGAGCTGGAATAACTATACTAATATCAGATAATATATATTTTAAGGTAAAAATTAGTAGAGATAAAGGACATTAATTAGTAGAGATTAATGATAAAATGGTTGGTCTGTTAGGAGGATATAACACTTATAAACTTGGGTGCTTAGCAGAGCCCCAAAATACATGAAGCAAAAACTGACAAAAGGAAGGGAGAAATAGACAATTCAAAAGTAATAATTTGAGACATAGTAAATACTTTCAATAATGGGTAGAACAACTAGGCAGATGATCAACAAGGAAATAGATATGAACATATACTATAATTCAGAAGGAATTAATAGATATCTATAGAACTTTTCACACAACAATAGCAGAATTCATGTTCTTCTAAAATACACATGAAACATTTTCTAGCATAGACCATATGTTACACCATTAAATAAGTTTCAATAAATTTAAAAGGGATGTACAAAATATGTTGGTTGAACACAGTGAAATGAAATTAGAAATCAATAACAAAAGAAAATCTGAAAGATTTACACATATGTGGAAATTAAGCAGTGCACTCATAAATGACCAGTGGATCAAAGAAAAAAATCATAAGAAAATTAGTAAGTACTCTCAGAAAAATGAAAACAAAAATATTAATACAATATCAAACTTACAGGGTATGGCCAAAGAAGTGCTTAGGTGGAAATTTATACCTGGAAAACACCTACATTAAAAAAGAAGAAAAATCTCAAATCAGTGATCTAACCTTCCATCTTCAGAAGCTAGAAAGGGAAGCAGGCAAAGGGAGGAAATTTTTTTAAAAAAAGACTAGATAAAAAATAAAGAATGAAATAAAAGAACAATAGAGATAATGAGTGAAACCAAAGGTTGGTTATTCAAAAGATCAGCAAAATTGACAAATCTTTAGCGAGACTGACCAAGAATAAAGGGAGAAATCTCAAATTACTAGATTCAGGAATGAAAGAGGGACAACACTACTGTCTTATAGAAATAAGGATCATAGAATACTATAAATAATTCTTTGACAATAAATTAGTTAAGTTAGATGAATATTTTCCTAGAAAGACGCAAACTACTGAAGCTGACTCAAGAAGAAATAGGACATCTAAATAGATTCTTAAAAAAATAAAGAGCTCTGGCTGGTGTGGCTCAGTTGGTTGGAGCATCGTTCTATAAACGCTCCAAGGTCGTGGGTTTGATTCCCAGTGAGTGCACATACCTAGGTAGGTTGAGGGTTCAGTCCCTGATTGGGGTGTGTAGGAGAGGCAACCAATCGATATTTCTTGCATTGATGTTTCTCTCCTCTCTCCCTCCCTTCCCCTCTTTCCAAAATCAGCATGTTTTGGGGTAAGAATAGAAAAAAAAACCCAAAGAGATTGAATCAGTAATTTAAAAACTTCCAAAAAAGAAAAGTCCGAGCCATAATGACTTCAGTGATGAATTCTACCAACTGTTTATAAAGATGAATGAACAACAGTCCTTCACAAACTCTTCCATACATAGAAGGTATCACTTCTTAACTCATTCTATAAGGCTAGTATTACCCTGCTACCAAAGCCAGGCAAAGATATCACAGGAAAACTACAGACCAATATCCCTTATGAATACAGGCAGAAAAATCCTCAACAAAATATTAGCAAACCAAATATAGCAACTTATAAAAAGGATTGTATATAATGACCAAGTGGGATTTTTATTCCATGAATGCAAAAATCAATGTAATATACAGTATTAATAGAACAAAGGACAACAACCATATAATCATCTTAATAGATGCAGAGAAAACATTTGACCAAATCCAACACATTTTAATGATGAAAATACTTAATAATTAGAAATAGAGAACTTTGTCACCTTGATAAAGGACATCTATAAATACTCTCAGGTAATGTCATACTTAATGGTGAAAGACTAAAAGCTTTCCCCGAAGATCAGGAACAAGGAGTCCACTCTTCTCACTTCTATTTAACAGTGCAGTAGAGGTTATAGCCAGAGCAATTAGGCAAGAATGAATAATAAAAAGCCTTTATAAAAGAAAAGAAATAGTAATACCATCTCTACTTTAAGTTATATAGTTATATAGTTTCTATGTAGAAAATCTTAAGTAATCTACAAAAACCAATTAGAACTAGTAAGTTCACCAAGATTTAAGATACAAGATCAGTGTACAAAAATCATCTGTATTTCCATATACTAGCAAATACAACTCTTCCATTTAACAGTGGCATCAAAAAGAATAAAATACTTAGGAATAAATTTAATCAAAGAAGTATAATATTGTACACTAAAAACTATATAACATCATTGAAAGAAATTAAAGATCCAAATAAAGGGAAAAACTTTCCATGTTTATGGCTCAGAAGACTTAATGTTGTTAAAATGACAATAGTCCCAAAACTGATCTATAGGCAAACTAATCCTAAAATTGGTATGGAAATGCAAGGACCCACAATAGAAAAAACAATGCTGAGGAAGAACAAAGTTGGAGGATCCACTTCCCAATTAAAAAATTTACTATGAAGTTATTGTAGGCAGGATGGTGTGGTACTGGCATAAGGATGGAAATATAGATCAATGGAATAGAATCGAGAGTCTAGAAACAAACTATTACATTTATATAAACCAATACCTGATAAGGGTAGCAATGTATTCAGTTTGGAAAGAAAAGTCTCTTCAACAAATGGTGCTGGAGCAACTGGGTAGCCACATGCAAAAGAATGAAGTTAGATCCCTATACCATATAAAAGATTAACTTAAAATGGATCATAGACCTAAATGTAAGAGGTAAAACTATCACATCCTAAGAGAAAAGCATAGAAGTAAACCTTTGTAACCTTGAATTAGGCAATAGTTTCTCAGATATGATGCCCTAAAGTACAAGCAGCCAGAAAAAAAAAAAAAGATAACCTGGTTTCATTAAAATTTAAAACTTTTGGGTTTCAAAGGACACAACACTGGTTACCACATAGGTTTCTACTCCAGTATCCACCTATCTGTCTCTTCACATTTTAGAACAGCAGTTTGCCCTGTGACCTCACTTCTTTGATGGATCAAAGAGCTGTTGATTTTTATTTGTTTTACTTGTTAGGATGGAGCAGTGCTTAGGAAGAACTTCTAAGCACCTTACATGCTGATTCGAATGTCTCAGTGATTTTTTTTTAATCCTCACCCAAGGATATGATCATTGATTTTAGAGAGAGAGGAAGGGGGACAGGGGAAGAGAGAAACATCGATGTGAGAGAGAAACATTTATCGGTTGCCTCCTATAGGCACGCTGATCCCTGACCAGGGATGGGACCCACAGTCTTTTGGTCCATGGGAAGACACTACAACCATCTGAGCCACCTGGGCAGAGCTCAGTGTGGTTTTTAATTTTCCTGTTAGTTTATGATGTTGAGCACTTTATAAAGTACTCATTGGTCATTTGAATATGGTCTTTGAAATTTTGTTCACATCTTTTTCCCATTAAAATAAATAGGTTGTGCTTTAGTTTTTGAATTGAAGTTATTTACATATTCTGGATACATAAATACATTTGTCAGATACATATTTTGTGACTATTCCCATTGCTTTATTAAAAAACAGATTTTTTTTTTAGAGGTGTTTTAGGTTCACAGCAAAATAGAGAGGAAGATAAATTTTCTATATATTCTTTATCCTTGCAGATGCAAAGTCTACCCTGTTATCAACATTTCTGACGAGAGTGGTACATTTATTTTAATTTTTAAAATATATTTTACTGATTATGCTATTACAGTTGGCCCATTCCCTCCCCCTTTATTCCTCTCCATCCTGTATCCCCCCTCCTACCAGCATTCCTCTTCCTTAGTGCATGTCCATGGGTTATATATGTAAGTTCTTTGGCTTCTCCATTTCCTGTACTATCCTTAATCTCTCCCTGTCTATTTTGTACCTACCATTTATGCTTCTTATTCCCTCTACCTTTCCCTCCATTCTCCCCTGACCCCTACTCACTGATATCCCTCTATGTTATCTCCAGTTCTGATTCTGTTCCTGTTCTAGTTGTTTGCTTAGTTTATTTTTGTTTTGTTTTTTTAGGTTTGGTTGTTGATAGTTGTGAGTTTGTTGTCAGTTTACTACTCATATTTTTGATCTTCTTTTTCTTAGATAAGTCCTTTTAACATTTCATATAAGGCCTTGGTGATGATGAACTCCTTTAACTTGACCTTATCTGGGAAGCACTTTATCTGCCCTTCCATTCTAAATGATAGCTTTGCTGGATATAGTAATCTTGGATGTAGGTCCTTGCCTTTCATGACTTGGAATACTTCTTTCCAGCCCCTTCTTACCTGTTAGGTTTCTTTTGTGATAGTCTTATGGGAACTCCTTTGTAGGTAACTGTCTCCTTTTCTCTTACTGCTTTTAAGACTCTCTCCTTATCCAGTAATCTCCTTTAATCTTCAGTAATGTAATTATAATGTGCTTTGATGTGTGCTTCCTTGAGCCCAGCTTCTTTGGGACTCTTTGAGCTTCCTGGACTTCCTGGAAGTCTCTTTCCTTTGCCAGATTACAGAAGTTCTCCTTCATTATGTTTTCAATATCTTGCTCTTCTTCTGGCATCCCTATGATTCAGATGTTGGAATGTTTAAAGTTGTCCTGGAAGTTCCGAAGCCTCTCCTCATTTTTTTGAATTCTTGTTTCTTCATTCTGTTCTGGTTGAATGTTTATTTCTTCCTTCTGGTCCAAACTATTGATTTGAATTCTGGTTTCCTTCCCTTCACTGTTGGTTCCCCGTACATTTTCCTTTATTTAACTTTTCATAGCCTTCACTTTTTCCTCAATTTTGTGACCATAGTCAACCATTTCTGTAAGCATCCTGATTACCAGTGTTTTGAACCTTGAATCTGAACCTTGTCTATCTCCTTGTCTTAGGTATTCATTGGGGGTAGGGGGGCAACCCACATAGCTGCATTGTGGTGCTGTTTTGGGGAGAGTGGTTCGAGAGGGAACAAATGCCACCTGCTTGGCTGTTGGCTAGCTTTCAGTCACTTCCTCTGCTACCTGTGAGCAAATTGGGCCCTTCTAGTGCTTATTCCTGGGTGGATGGTCTTATATACATTTCTAGGACCCAGTGGGCCTCTCCAGTGAACTCTGCTGTGAAGCTGGGAGTTTTTCCCGCCTCTTCAACACTCACAGATTTTATCCAGTTAGAGGTTTTGAGACTTTATTTCCCCATGCTGGAACCCTGGATTGCGTGGTCTGTCTTGCTCCCCAATTGTTTCTCCCGGTTTATCCGCACACAAATGTGGGACCACCCGCTCCACCAACCACCTCCTCTCCACCCTAGCTGCCTATCTCCGCCTCTCCTACCAGTCTTGGTGAATTTTTCTTCTTTAATTCCTTGGTTGTTGGACTTCCATACAGTTCAGTTTTCTGGCAGTTCTGGTTTTTTGTGTGTGTGTTTGTTTTTAAATTTGTTGTTGTCCTTCTTTTGATTGTGCAAGGAGGCACAGTGTATCTACCTATGCCTACATCTTGGCCAGAAGTCCTCTCATTTGTCATAATAAATGAACCTACACTGTCACATCATTATCACCCAGAGTCCGTAGTTTACAGTAGGGATCACTGTGGGTAGTATACATTTCATTGACTTCTACAATGTGTAATGACATGTGTTCACCATTATAGTATCTTACATTATAGTTTCCCTGTCCTAAAAATCCTCTGTACTCTGCCCACTCCTCCCCCCCACCCCCATACCCCAATTATTACATATATGTGTTCTTTCTATAGTTTTGCCTTTTTAAGAATGTCATATAGTTGAAAGTTATATAGTATGTAGCTTTTTCACATTGGCTTTTTTCACTTACTAATATACATTTAAGATTCCAACATGTCTCTTCATGGATTGATAGCTCATTTTTTAGCTCTGAATAAATATTATGTCGTCTGTATGTACCACAGTTTATATAACTATTTACCTACTGAAGGACATCTTATTTGCATCCAAGTTCTGGCAATTATGAATAAAGCTGCTATATACATCTGTATACAGGTTTTTGTGTGGACGTAAGTATTCGACTCATTTGAGTAAATACCAGGTAGTGCAGCTGCTAGGTTGTATGGAAAGAATATGTTTAGTTTTGTAAGAAACCCTCAAACTGTCTTCCAAAATGACTGTGCCATTTTGACTGTGCCATAGTATTGCTCTACATTTTCTCCATCTTCTGGTATTGTCAGTATTTTAGATTTTGGTCATTCTATAGGTGTGTAGTGGTAGCTGATTGTTTTAATCTGCATTTCTCTGTTGACATATGATGTGCACCATCCTTTTTCTTTGTTTAAAAAATTTGGGGGGAGGCCCGGCAAGATGGCGGTATAGGTAGAAACTCTTTGCTTCCTTGCACAACTGAAAGGAGGATAACAACCAATGTAAAATCAATAAACAACCAAAAGCACCAGAAAATCAAACTCTGAACTCCGACAACCAAGGAATTAAAGAAGAAATCAGCCAGAACAACCAGACCTATAAGGTGGCAGACTGCATGGGCCAACTCAGAAAAACCGCAGAGGGGTGTGCAGGTGGGGCTGACTGAAGGCGAAACTGAGAGTTGACTGTGGGTTACCACGGTTGCTGCAGTGGGAGAAACTCCCAGTCTCACAAGAGAGTCCACTGGAAAGTGCACTAGAGACGAGAAAGCGAGCTGCATTGTTCCCTCTCTGGCCCCTCCCCCACAGGCAGCTCAGCACAGCAAGGGGGTTGCCCTGCCTGGTTGAATACCTAAGGCCCCGCCCTCGTACAGCTTATCAGGGCCCCCCACCAACAAAGAAATATGGCCAAAATGAAAGAATAGAGCAAAACCTCAGAAAGAGAACTAAGTGAGGAGGAGATCGCCAACCTATCTGGTGGAGAATTTAAAGCCCTGGTAATCAAAATGCTCACAAATCTGATTGAGCTTGGTCTAAAAATGAAAAAAACAAATGAAGGATACTCAAAGTGAAATAAAGCAAAATATTCAGGGAACCAGCTGTGATAGGAAGGAAACCAGGAGTCAGAGCAACGATTTGGAACAACAGGAAGAAATAAACATCCATCCAGAACAGAATGAAGAAACAAGAATTCAAAAAAGTGAAGAGAATCTTACAGACCTCTGGGACAACCTGAAACGTTCCAATATCCAAATCATAGGGGTGCCAGAAGGAGAAGAACAACAGCAAGAAATTGAAAACTTATTTGAACAATTAGTGAAGGAAAACGTTCCCAATCTGGTGAAGGAAATAGACTTCCAGGAAGTCCAGGAAGCCCACAGAGGAACACACCAAGGCACATCATCATTAAGTAACCCAAGATTAAATATAAAGAAAGAATCCTAAAAGAAGCAAGAGGAAGAGAGAGAGTTACTTAAAAAGGAGTTACCATTAGGCTATCAGCTGATTTCTCAAAAGAAACCTTACAGGCAAGAAGGGGCTGGAAAGAAGTATTCCAAGTCATAAAAGGCAAGGACCTACATCCAAGATTACTCTGTCCAGCAAAGGTTTCATATAGAATGGAAGGGCAGATAAAGTGCTTCCCAGATAAGGTCAAGTTAAATGAGTTCATCATCACTAAGCCATTATTATATGAAATGTTAAAGGGACGTATCTAAGAAAAAGAAGATCAAAAATATGAGTAGTAAACTGACAACAAACTCACAACTATCAACAAATGAACCTAAAAGAAAAGAAAAACAACAAAAATAAAACTAAGCAAACAACCAGAACAGGAACAGAACCAGAGAAATGGCCATCCCATGGAGGGATTTCAGTGAGGAGGGGGAAGGTAGGAATAAGGGGTAAAAGTTACAGGGAAGAAGAAGCATAATTGGAAGGCATAAAATAGATGGGAAGAGATCAAAAATGGTATAGGAAACAGAGGACTCAAAGAACTTGTACGTACAACCAACCCATGGACATTAACTAAGTTGGGGGGGAATGCTGGAGAGTTGGGAGGGGCGGGGTGGAGGGGGAATAAAGGGGGAAAAATTCGGAAAGCTGTAATAACGTAATCAATAAAAAATACTTAAATTTTTTTTATTGTATTGTTTCCATTACTGTTTCATCCCCCTGCAATCACCACACTTTTTTTTGTCCATGAGTCCTTTTTTCTTTTTGCTTGATCCCTCCACCCCCTAACCCACCCCTCAATAGCTGTCACCCTGCTCTCTATCTATGAGTCTGTGTCTGTTTTGCTTGTTAGTTCAGTTTGTTCGTTAGATTCCCCATTCGAGGGAAATCATATGATATTTGTCTTTTTCTGACTGGTTTATTTTACTTAACATAATGTTCTTCAGGTCCATCTATGCTGTCACAGAGGGTAAAATTTTCTTCTTTTTTACAGTCAGTATTTCATAGAGCATATTTTCATGTGCTTACTTGCTGGCTGTATTATCTTTTTTGGCAAGGTGTGTGTGAAGTTCTTTGGGTGTGTGATTTTCAGTTGAGTTTTAAGAGTTCTTTGAATAATTTAAATGATAATTCTTTGTCAGATATGTATTCTGCATACATTTTCTTTAAGTCTATGGCTTGTCTTTTTTACTCTCTTTATTCCCTTTACTTTTAATGTGGAAATTCCCTTTGTGTTTCCTATATTGGATTTGATTTTCATGTTTTGTCTTTTCTGTTCATATTTTTCATTACCTTCTTTTTTAAAGGTGCATTTTTTTTGAGACTTTACATATCTAGAAATGTTTGTAACTGTTTTCTCTCAGTATTTGCAGACATTACCCCATTGTCTTCTGGTTTTCAGTGTTGTTATTGACATATGGTGCTGTTTTGATATCCTGATTTATTATTTTTTTTTGTCTCTGAAGGTTTTTTAGATTTTCTCTTTATTTCTGGTGTTCTGAAACTTCATTGTGATGTGCCTTTGGGTGGGTCTTTTTAAATGTATTGTCTTGGGTACTTTCCTTACAGTCTGAAAACTCAAGTCTTCTAGTTCTGGGGAATCATATTATTTTGTTGATAATTAATTTTCCTCTTTTTATATTTTTACCTAGAATTTGTATTCCTTTTATATTCACATTTTGAATTAATTCTCTAACTTTATTTTTACTTTCTTTTTATTTATTTGCATTTTTATTCTTACTCTGGATGATATATCCAACTTATTTTCTAACCCTAGGTTCCATGACTTCTTTTTTACTGTGTGAATATTCCTTTTAATTATTTTTTATTTATTTAAATTTTTATTTATTGTTTTGAGAGAAGAGAGAGAAAGAGACAGAGAGAGAGAGAGAGGGAGAGAGAGGGAAACATAATTTGTTGTTCCACTTATTTATACAGTCATTGGTTGATTCTTGTATGTGCCCTGACTGGGGATCGAACCCTCAACCTTGCCAGGTCTGCACAATGCCCTAAGCAATTGAGCTACCCAACTAGGGCTGAATGTTACATTTTAATATTAGTCCATACTTTAAGAGCTTCTCTTACACATCTGAAGAAATGATTCATTGTTAATTTTTTTTTCTCTGAATTATCTCTTCTCTTTAAGGCTTTTTTTTTTTTTTTTTTTTTTGGTCTCTGATTTTCTTTTAGAATTTTTCTTAAATGTTTCTGCTAATCCTTGGCTCTCTGCTCGTGTCACATCATGAGGCACTAAAATGTTACTGGAATTATGCTTTAGTTTCTTACCTCTTGGTGACTGGTAGATTTCACTACAGGACAGTATTTTCACTGGGGCCAACTGCCAAATATCAGTATCCTTAGGTCTCTGTTTACCTGATACTGTCTTTAATTTAAGCCTGGTAGATAAAGCCTAAATGCTTACTTTGAAGGAGTTGAGCTAGGCAGGTAAGGGGGCTGGAGAAGGGCTGTGGGTAGTGAGTTCTCACATTGGGAATTTATCTCAGACTTTTACTTAATGCCTTTGATTTCATTATGTATACCTTTACAGAAGATAAAGCTCTCATCTTTTGTCCGGGTGGGGAAAAGTGGTCATGTCAGGATGGAGGAGTGGAGTGAGGATCTGAGGAGTCTAACTGCTCCTTATAAACACAAGATTCAACCAATCTTCCTGTTTTCCCACCTCACGCACCAGCCCTCCGCCCCCTATTCCTACATTTTGAGATCAATGTTTTCTTCATGGTTCTTACCATATTGGGATCCTGTGTTGTGAATCTTCTTGGTTTTAATTGGCTTCGTCAGTGCACTTTGAAGACGTAGGTTTTGGCGTTCTCTGGTCTAAGTGAGTCCATTGATTTTTATCTGCCTTTCAGTTTCCAGAATTGTGTTGTTACTTTACAGTTTCTGTTCTTTGTCCTTGTGTATTAGCACTCCCCCCATCCCCCTTTTTTTTTCCTTTTTAATTGCAGTTCTGGAGAAAATAGAGCTAAATAGATGTATCTAATCCATTGTATTTAACTGGAAGTTTCTGTGCTGTTGATAGGCAAAGCATAACTATACAGGAGAAGACGCTTTTAGGGTAGTAAATATCGACCAAGTATTTGGGCTCTGGAGGAAGGTTACCTGTTTGACTTCTGTCTTTTTCAGTTACTGGTTGTGAGATTATATTGCATTATTGAGAATTCAGAATTCCTTTCATTGCCCCACTTAATGATGCTAATTCCCCTTTTTCCTTCTCCGGTATCCTTGAAGAGTAGCTTGGATGATTTATGTAGATACGGTGTTAGCTTTCCCATGTGGAAGTAAACTATTAGTTGGAAGCATCTAGAATGCATGAATGATTCCACATGTTACTCGTACAAATGAAGATCATCAATGTTGTGGATGATAAAACAGTAAAAGTAGATGGACAAACCACCAGTCAACTTTGTAGGAGATCAGTAAAGGTCTTATAAAAGAGCCTTGTGTAGATTTTATGTTTAGAGTATTTAAGAAGGTAGAGTGAGCAAACAACAGAAGAAAAACCAAAACAAAACCAAAACATGAAAACAAGGACACAGTGCCCTTAAGAATTAAACCTGAAATGATGTCATAGCAAAGGATAAGTGAACTGAGGTCACAGAAGAAAACTACTGAGGAAATATGTATGCTTATTTGAGATTACATGAAGTCTGTGTCCATTGAATTGTATCTAAAGTGATCCGGAGGTTAGACAGATGAGAAGTAATATGAGTTAAGTCACTATAACATTGGGGTAAATAAATATATTGAATTATGAATAGGAATATATTCCTAATATAGAGGTGAAATTTTCACAGAAGGAATTGACTTGATTATAATCTTAGGGTAATTTGTACCTGAAATAAGTCAGGGTTCCTTATTGAATACGGTCATTTTTCTCCTTTAACGTTTTTATTTTCTCTGATACTATAGACATTCTCAAATTTAACTGTAATATTTTTCACTGCTCAAAAAATACAGTTCAGTATTAAAGTGTAAAATATGATAAAACAGTTTAATCCAAGGCAGGCAATGGAGAATAGGCACTAAGATGATTAATATCAAGGGGTCGACTTTATATGTATTTTATGGTCACTTTTAGACAAGATGTGAGTAGAGTGTGTATACTTTTTTTATTGACACATGCAGAATTAAAGTTGATGGGATTAACCATTTTGATTTTTGCAGTTCCAGCCAGAAAGGTATTCATTTTTAGATAAACAAAACTTTTCATGGCAATATTTAAAAAATCACTTTTAACTTGTTGATATAATTTTTTTTTACTTTGATTTTTAGTTTTCTGCTCATTGAGAAGCTTTATAGTAAGTTAAAAATCCATTGTTTTGGATTTTAAATCCAATTATTTAAGCTAATATAATAACAAAGGTACTAGATTTTATTGGTCATTGTTAGGTAATAGTTTTATATGGATAAGACAAGTTAACTTCTAGCACATTTATTATTTCATTAGAAGACATACTTTGTTTTTCTTTAAGGACTTATCTGCTGGCCAAGAGCCATCTAAGTATTGGTCTAAAAGGGCCTTTTTTTTTTCATTATATTTTACTCATGATGCTGTTACAGTTGTCCCAATTTTCTCCCCTTTTCTTCCTCCACCCTGTACCCCTCACTCCCTCAGGCAATCACCACACCATTGTTCATGTCCATGGGTCATGCATATATATAAGTTCTTAAGATATTCTATTTCCTATACTCCACTTTCATTTCCATGGCTTTCATTTCCAAGAACTGTTACTACTTAATTGTATTTCTTAATCCTCTCACCTCTTCACCCATTACCCCAAACCCTCCTCCCATCTGACAGCCATTAATAATGCTCTCCGTATCCATGGTTCTGTCTCTGTTCTTGCTTGCTTAGTTTGTTTTTTGGATTCAATTGTTGATAGATATGTATTTATTGCCATTTTATTGTTAATAGTTTTGATCTTTATCTTAAATAAGTTTCTCTAACATTTCCTATAATAATGGTTTGGTAATTATTAACTCCTTTAGTTTTTTCTTGTCAGGGAAGCTCTTTATCTGCCCTTCAATTCTAAATATATTTACTGGGTAGAGCAATCTTGCCTGTAGGTCTGCTTTTCATCACTTTGAATATTTCTTGCCAATCCCTTCTAGCCTGCAAAGTTTCTTTTGAGAAATCAGCTGACAGTCTTACGGTAACTTCCTATAGGTAGCTAACTTCTTTTCTCTTGCTGCTTCTAAGATTCTCTCTTTAACCTTTGGCTTTTTAATTATGATGTGTCTTGACATGGGCCTCTTTGCATCCAACTTGTTTGGGACTCTCTGTGCTTCCTGGACTTGCATTTCTATTTCCTTCACCAAATTAGGGAGGTTTTCTTTCATTGTTTTTTCAAACAGATTTTCAATTTCTTGCTCTTTCTCTTCTCCTTCTGGCACACCTATGATGCAAATGTTGGAACATTTGAAGTTGTCACAGAGGCTGCTTACACTATCCTTGTTTTTTGTTGTTCTTTTTTCTCTTGCTGTTCTGATTGTTTTTTTTTTTTTGCTTTCTTATGTTGCAAATCATTGATTCTTGGCTTCATCCCTTCTACTATTGTTTCCCTGTAAATTGTCCTTATTTCAATTGTGTATCCTTTGTTTCTGACTGGATCTATTTAATGCTGTCGAGGTCTTTAGTAAGTTTCTTGAGCATCCTTAAAACCAGTGTTTTGTACTCTGCGTCTGATACATTGCTTATCTCTCTTTTGTTTAGTTCTTTTTGGGGAGTTTTGATCTGTTCTTTCATTTGGACCATGTTTCTTTGTCTCCTCATTTTGGCAGCCTTCCTGTGTTTGTTTCTATGTATTAGGTAGAGCTGCTATGACTCCCTATCTTGGTAGCATAGCCTAATGTAGTAGGTGTCCTGTAGGGTCCAGTGGCACAGCCTCCCCTGTCACCCAAGCTGGGTACTCAAGGTGGTCCCTTCATGTAGGATGAGTACATCTTCCTCTTGTAGTTAAGCCTTGATTGCTGTTGGCTGGTCAATGGAGGAATTTACCCAGGCCAGTCAACTGCAGGGACTGGCTGTGACCACTGACCACCAACCTCTACCCTCCATAGAGGATCAGCTGTGCAGGGGCAGGGTGGTGGTGCTCTAACGTGCTCTGTAGTTGTCCACTGGTTGTGCTGGGTCTGGGGTTTCGTGGGTGGTGCAGGCCAAGGTCAGCCCCTTGTGTTTTCTCTGGGGCTACCTGCATAAACTATGAAGCAATATGAGATGGCTGTTACTTGTGTTGGCCTTGGAGATTCCCAGGTGAAGCCAAGCTGTGAATCTAGGCTGGCTGCTGCTAGTGCCTGGCCTGGGGCCACTTAGTAAGAGGTACTGGGCCTGGGGCCTCGCTGAAGCCAGCTTGTTTGAGAGAATTTGCTTGTTTGAGAGAATTTGCTTTTTTGAGAGAATTTGCTTTTTGGAAAGAATTTAGGAAGTTGTGAAGTTTGAACCAAGATCGACCATTCATATGGAAAAGAACTGTTAACAGGTTGGGTGGGCCTATAAATTTGATGGGACAAGGTCTCAGGTGATCTCCAGGGTGGGATGGTGTTAGGTTGATGGATCTCAGATATGGCACTGGCCTGCTGGGACTGTGGCTCTGTGGAGGGAGGGTTCAGAAAAGGGACAGTGACCTCTCCCCACCTTTATGTCTGGGAGAAAGCTATTGCCTAGCTTCTGCCTTGATGCCAGACACTTCAGGTCCTCCTCCTATGCCACTGTTGCCTTTCAAGCTGCTACCCTGGTGCTGGATCTTAGAGTGAGTTAGTCTGAGTAAGTCTGTTTCTGGGTTCTTTTTTTTTTAAGAAATATTTTCTAATTAATTAATTTTTAAAAAATATATTTATTGATTATGCTATTACAGTTGTCCCACTTCCCCCCCTTCACTCCACTCCATCCTGCCCACCCCTTCCCTCCCGCATTCCCCCCCTATAGTTCATGTCCATGGGTCATACCTATAAGTTATTTGGTTTCTACATTTCCTATACTATTCTTACCCTCCCCCTGTCTATTTTCTACCTACCATTTATGCTATTTATTCTCTGTACCTTTCCCCCCTCTCTCCCCCTCCCAATCTCCTATTGATAACCCTCCATGTGATCTCCATTTCTGTGATTCTGTTCCTGTTCTACTTGTTTGCTTAGTTTGCTTTTGTTTTTGTTTTAGGTGTGGTTGTTCATAACTGTGAGTTTGCTGTCGTTTTTACTGTTCCTATTTTTTATCTTCTTTTTCTTAGATAAGTTCCTTTAACATTTCATATAATAAGGGCTTGGTGATGATGAACTTCTTTAACTTGACCTTATCTGAGAAGCACTTTATCTGCCCTTCCATTCTAAATGATAGCTTTGCTGGATACAGTAATCTTGGATGTAGGTCCTTGCCTTTCATGACTTGGAATACTTCTTTCCAGCCCCTTCTTGCCTGTAAGGTCTCTTTGGAGAAATCAGCAGACAGTCTTATGGGAACCCCTTTGTAGGTAACTGTGTCCTTTTCTCTTGCTGCTTCTAAGATTCTCTCCTTCTGTTTCATCTTGGCTAATGGAATTATGATGTGCCTTGGTTTGTTCCTCCTTGAGTCCAGCTTCTTTGGGACTCTCTGAGCTTCCTGGACTTCCTGAAAGTCTATTTCCTTTGCCAGACTGGGGAAGTTCTCCTTCATTATTTGTTCAAATAAGTTTTCAATTTTTTGTTCTTCCTCTTCTCCTTCTGGCACCCCTATAACTCGGATGTTGGAACGTTTCAAGATGTCCTGGAGGTTCCTAAGCCTCTCCTCATTTTTCTGAATTCTTGTTTCTTCATTCTTTTCTGGTTGGATGTTTCTTTCTTCCTTCTGGTCCACACTGTTGATTTGAGTCCCAGTTTCCTTCCCATCAGTATTGGTTCCCTTTACATTTTCCTTTGTCTCTCTTAGCATAGCCTTCATCTTTTCATCTAATTTATGACCAAATTCAACCAGTTCTGTGAGCATCCCGATTACCAGTGTTTTGAACTGTGCATCTGATAGGCTGGCTATCTGTTCGCTGCTTAGTTGTATTATTTCTGGAGCTTTGATCTGTTCTTTCATTTGGGCCTTTTTTTTTTTTTTTTTTTTGGTCTTGGCGCACCTGTTATGTAAAGGGACAGAGCCTTAGGTGTCCACCAGGGTGGGGTAACGCGGGTCACTGTGCTGTGATGCTGTACGTGGGGGAGGGGCCAAGAGGGAGCAATGGTGCCTGCTCCACTCTCTGCTGGATTTCAATTACTTCCCCCACCACCTACAATCAAATTGGGCCCCTCTGGTGCTGGTTCCCGAGTGGGTGGGCTTGTGCATGCTCTAGGCCCCTGTGGGTCTCTCCAACAAACTCTCCTGTGAGGCTGGGAGTTTCTCCCACTGCCGCCTCAACCCCCACGGGTGTTTTCAATCAGAGGTTTGAGGCTTTATTTCCCCAAGCTGGAGCCCTGGGTTGCGCAGTCTGTTTCACTCCTCAGCCGTTCCTCCTGGTTTATCTATGGGTGAATGTGGGGACGCGGGGTCTGCTAGCTGTTGCACTGCCTGCCCGTTCGTTCCACAATCTGTCACCTGTCCAAGTCCGCCAGCCACTGCATTGTCGTGATCCTCTCCGCCCGGGCTGCCCGTCGTCTCTGCCCCTCCTGCTGGTCTGGATGAATGTTTCTTCTTTATCTCCTTGGTTGTCAGACTTCCATACAGTTGGATTTTTTTTGTCAGTTCTGGTTGTTTTTGTTTTTAAATTGTTGTTGTCCTTTTGGTTGTGTAAGGAGGCGCAGTGTGTCTACCTATGCCTCCATCTTGGCCGGAACTCTGTTTCTGGGTTCTTCAAGAGGATCTCTTGGGACTCCAGAATTTTCTTCCACCAACTCAATCACTACTGGTTTTGCAGCCAGAAGTTATGGGTACTTATCTTCCTGGCCCTGGAACCCGGGGCTGGGAGGCCTGGTGTGGTGCTGGGACTCCTTACTCCCCAGACATCCCTCCCAAATTTTTGAGATCTGCCACAGGTGGATGTGGGACCAGCCTGTTTTGCATCTCTGCCCTTCCTGCCAATCTTGATTGATGTGGTTTCTTTAATTCCAGAGCTGTTAGACTTCCATTCAACTTCATTTCTGATGGTTTTATTGATGGTTGTTCTGTAGTTTAGTTGTAATTTTGATGTGGTTCTGCGAGGAGGTGAGCCGTGTCTGCCTACATCGCCGTCTTGACCGGAAGTCCGCCTTTGTTTTTCTTTGATGTGTGATGGCTATTTTCCCAAAGCATAGAATAGTAATAGGTCAGCTTTTTTTTTTTTTTTAAAAGCATAGTGTCATTTCATTGTCTTTTTTTTTTTATTTTTTATGTCTTTATCTTTTGTTATAAGTTTGTTAGTCTTATTGTTGCTCTTTTGAGAATAATGTATCCTTTTTCTTGTAGCTGTTTTTAAGATTTTTTTCCCCCTTTGCCTGAGGTTTCTGGCAGTTTTAATGTGATATGTATAGGTGTGGTTTTTGTTGTATTCATTCTGATTGGGGATTGCAGGGTTTCTTAATATAGTATGGGGTTTGTAGAGTATCTTTCATCAGCTTGTGAAATTCCTGGTTATTATTTCTTTAAATTTTGCCTGTATTTCACTTTTTTCTCTCCTTCTGGAACTCAAAACCACATATGTTAGAGGTGTTTTTTTTTTTTCCTGTGCCCTGCAGTTCTTTTTTGAAATGTTATGCTTCATAGAGAATTAGACTTTTTTCTATTGACCAATATTCCTATTTCTTAAGCTCATCTTCTGATGTGTATAAACTGCTGTTAAACCTATCTGTGGATTCTTCAACTGTATTTTCACTTTGGCAGTTTCATTTGATTTTTTAAAAATTCTTGTTCTTTGGTTGAAATTGCCAACTTTTTATCTTTCTTGCATATTTCTTGTATGAGTATCTCTACTTTTAGTCCTTATCTAGTAAAATCAATGTCTAGTTAATCTGTGGCTCTATTTTTATTTGTTTTTATTCTTTACATTCTTTTAGTGGACTCAGTTTTTTTGTTTGTTTATTTGTGTTTTACTGATTATTGAGAGAGAGGAAGCGAGAGAGGAGCCGAGGGAGGGAGGGAGAGGGAGGGAATAATCAATTGATTGATTGATTATTCCATTTACATATGCATTCACTGCTCCCTTGTTCTATGTGTCCTGACCTGGGATGGAACCTGCAACCTTGGTGTATCAGGATGAAGCTCTAAGCAGCTGAGCTACCTGCCCAGTTTTTTATTTAATTCTGTACATTATATGAAAAATTGTAGATGCTCTGGATAATGCTATCTCCAGAGAGAGTTCACTCTTTCCTTTCTTATGTAGACAGATGATCATCTTAATCTAGTCAGGGAATAAATTTTATTAATTTCCTATTGCTGCTATAACAAATTATCCCAAATATGTTAGCCTAAAACAATACAACATTATTATCTTACAGTTTTGGAGGCCAGAGTTTCAACATAGCTTTCACTTAGCTAAAATCAAGGTGTTGTGAGAACTGCATTCCTTTCTAGAGAAGGTCCAGGGAAGAATCTTTATATTTTACCTTCTCCGTTTTCAAGGGGCAGCTCACATTCTTTGGCTCATAGTCCTCTTCTATCTTCAAGGCCTGGACTGGCTGTGACACTGTTCTGACTCCCTCTTTCACTATGGTAAGATTGGGCCTACCCAGATAACTCCAGGATAAATCCCTATCTCAAGATAAGATGATTATCAACCTTAATTCTGTCTGCTGCCTTAATGTGCCTAAATTTTGGTTATTAGAATGTGGAGATCCTTGCCCTGGCCGGTGTGGCTCAGTTCGTTGGTTCGATTCCCTTTCAGGGCACATACAAAGTTGCAGGTTTTATCCCCAGTTTGGACACGTATGAGAGTCAACCAATCTATATTTCTTTCTTACATCAGTGTTCTCTGTCTCACTGTCTCTTTCCATCTTTCTTGAAAAGTAATGAAAAAATGTCCTCAGGTAAGGATTAAAAAAAAAGAATGTGGACATCCTTGTGTGGCCATTATTCAGTCTACTATTTACATTCTACCCTCTGGCTCCCAAAGATTTACCTATGTCCCACATGCAAAAGATCCCCAAAAGTCTCCACTCAAGTACTAAGTACTTAGTTAAGTACTTTCTACATGGCAGGTATCATTATAGTTAATAGCTAAACAACATTGTACTAGCACAATTTTTCCAATATATAAGCAACCTGATAAATATCTTTGCTCATATAACTTTGCACAATTTTCCTATTATTCCTTAAAAGAAATCCCTAGATGTAAAAATGCTGAAACAAAGTAGATGTATTTTTAAATCCTAAGATATTTTATGACTTTGTCCTTTGAAAAAGCTACACCAAACCACATTCTTTCCAACAGTAGGAGAACTGTTTCCCTAAATCTTTTTCAACAATGGCAACTCTTAAAAAAATTGTCACTTTGACAAATTGGCTCACTTCAGCTTTAAATATTCAGTCACTGCATCTTAGTAACTTACGTCATCATTCTTTCCAAAGTACTTTTGGAAGCACTGTATAGCAGACTGTATTTTCCAAAGATTGCCACACATGGTCTTCTGCAACATGGCTTTGGCAATCTACCATCAAGATGGTGACCCCTGTGACTGCTCTCACACAATACAGTAGAAATAATGTTTTATCTGTTCTGAGCTTAGTCCTTAATTGGCCTGGTAGCTTCATCTTCTATCTCTTAAAAACGAGCTAAATACCCTCACACAAAACATGCTGTGGGAAGTCTGAGACATTTAGAAAAGTCCAGAAAGATGACATGCCAGGTGAAGAAAGACAGAAAGACCAAGAAGCACCAGAATGTCAGACAAATGTATGAACAAGCCACAATGAAAGTGAATCATCCAGCGTCAGCTACCCAATTGTCATAACATGGATCAGAGATGAATCATCCAGCCAAGACTTTTCCAAACCCCTGACCAACCAATCATGAGCACAATAGAATGATTATATTAAGTCACTGGATTTTAGTTTTGTGACAGAGCAATAGATAACCAGAACATCATTTAAAGTAAACATTAATAAAAATTTAAAATCACTTCCAGCCAAAATGGAGGCATAGGTAGATACATTTTGCCTCCTCACACTACCAAAAGAAGGACAACAACAAATTTAAAAACAAAAAGCAACCAGAACTGCCAGAAAATTGAACTGTATGGAAGTCCGACAACCAAGGAGTTAACTTATTTGAACAAATAATGAAGGAGAACTTCCCAATCTGGCAAAAGAAATAGACTTCCAGGAAGTCCAGGAAGCTCAGAGAGTCCCAAACAAGTTGGACCCAAGGAAGCACACACCAAGGCACATCATAATTACATTAGCCAAGATTAATGAGAAGGAGAGAATCTTAAAAGCAGCAAGAGAAAAGGAGTTACCTACAAAGGAGTTCTCATAAGACTAATAGTTGATTTCTCAAAAGAAACCTTACAGGCAAGAAGGGGCTGGAAAGAAATATTCCAAGTCATGAAAGGCAAGGACCTACATCCAAGATTACTGTATCTAGCAAAGCTATCATTTAGAATGGAAGGGCAGAAAAAGTGCTTTCTAGACAAGGTAAAGTTAAAGGAGTTCATCATCACCAAGTCCTTATTATATGAAATGTTAAAGGGACTTACTTAAGAAAAAGATGATGATAAAAAATACAAACAATAAAATGACAACAAACTCACAACTACCAACAACTGAACCTAAAAAAATCCCCACAAAACAAAAACGAACTGAGCAAACAATTAGAAGTAGGAACACAATCACGGAAATGGAGATCACGTGGAGTGTTATCAGTGGAGAGGGGTTGGGGGAGAATGGAGGAAAGGTACAGGGAATAAGAAGCATACATGGCAGGTACAAAATAGACAGGAGGAGGTTAGGAATAGTATGGGAAATAGAAAAGCCAAAGAACTTATATGTACAGCCCATGGACATGAACTAAGAGAGGGAATGCTGGTAGGAGGAGGGGTGCAAGGCAGAGGGGAATGAAGGGGAGAAAAAAATGGGACAACTATAACAGCATAACCAATAAAATATACTTTTAAAAACAATAATTTAAGATCATATATCCCCAAATCAATGTGTACTTCAAAGGTTACCTTATAAAAACACACTTATTTCGATGATACTGGAATTGCTAAAAACATCTTAAGAACAATTTTTTTTAATAATAACTTAAGAGGCCTTTGTTACATTTATTTCAAATTCTCATTTTGAGTCAGGTGTCCCAGGGCAACAGTTTCAAAAAGACTATCTTAGCCCTGGCCAGTGTGGCTCAGTTGGTTGGGCATTGTCCTGCAAACCAAAAGGTCACCAGTTACATTCCTGGTGAGGGCACATTCGTGGGTGTGGGTTCAGTCCCTAGTTGGGGCCTGTGCAGAGGCAACCAATGGACGTTTCTCTCCATCTTTTTCTCCCTCCCTTCCCCTCCAGCATCAGTAAGAGAATGAAAATTATATACAAAAAAGAGTGTCCTAGATTGTCATAATAGAAAGCCAACTGAAAAATTAACAGTTTATCAAGGTGACGGAATGAGACATTTTAAAAAAGATTTTATTTACTTATTTTTTAGAAAGGCGAAGAGAGGGAGAAAGAGAGGGAGAGAAACATCAATGTATGGTTGCCTCTCATGCGCCCTCTACTGGGGACCTGGCCTGCAACCTAGACAGGTCCCTAGACTAGGAATCAAACTAGTGATCCTTTGATTTGCAGGATGGCACTCAACCACTGAGCCACAGCAGCCAGGACAGAATGAGACTTTTTGAAATTTTTTTCTATACAACTACAATAAGCATTAATTCTCTGAATAGTTCAGTTTGTGAATTAAAATATAATATTTCCTTAGAAACCTCATATATAAAATTCTGGTAGCCTAGAAATACACTAGACATGATATCTCAAGAGTGATAACAACTACCAAAGAGGACCTAAAGATTTTTGTTTGACTTAATTACAGTGAGTCCTCACTTAACATCATCAGTAGGTTCTTGAAAACTACGGCTTTAAGTGAAATGTATAACAAAACAAATTTTACCATAAGCTAATTGATACGAGTTAAGTTTATATGGCATATTTTTGGTCACGAAAACACAGAACTTCTCAATAGAGACCCAAAACACTGCTATTAAACACTGAAATAAATGCGAGCTACACATAACATATAACAAACATGAATAATTGGGGTGATCACTTCATAAGTTATATAAAAGTCTGATCATGGGGTTGTACACCTGAAACTAATTAATATTGCCCATCAACTTAAAAATAAAAAATATTTTCAAAAAAATATATTTTTAAAAAGAAAGATGGATAAAAGTACTCAGGCTCATTTTAAGTACTTTATGTAATTTGTACAGTCAGAGTGGTCCCCACTCTTTTGAAGCCCAGTGCTGGGTTTAATGAAATTCTTGAGTCTCAATTTAGAAATTTTTTTTATTTATCGATTTTTAAAGAGAGGAGGGCAGGGAGGAGGAGGGAGAGGAGGAAAAAGATGGAGGAGAGAGAGAGAGAGAGAGAGAGACGGAGAAATTGATTTATTGTTCCACTCGTTTATGCATTCATTGGTTGTTTCCTCTGTGTGCCCTGGCTGGGGATCAAACCACAACCTTGGCATATTGGGATGGCACTCCAGCCAATTCAGCAGCCTGGTTAGGGAGAGGCCTCCCACCCTTTTTTTTGCACTGGTCACCACAAATTGTATTGTCATTACTTTTTTAAAATTTGTATTTTTCAATTACGGTTTACATTCAACATTATTTTGTATTAGCTTTAGGTGTTCAGCATAGTGGTTAGACAGTCATATACTTTACACAGTGATCTCCCTGATATTTCAAGTACCTACCTGGCACCATGTCTAGTTATTACAGTGTTGTTTATTATATTCCCTATTCTGTATTTTATATTCCTGTGGTTACTTATGTTGTCATCTCTGTGTGTACTAACTTTTCATGTTTTTAAAAGTTGAAAAAACCAAAAGATAATTTCATGACACATAAAAATTATACAAAGCTTACATTTTAGTGTCTATAAATAAAGTTTTATTGAAACACAGACTTGCTTATTTACTTATGTATTATCCATGGCTGCTTTTTTTGCTACAACAAAATTGAGTAGTTGGAACAGGTACTGTATGGCGCTCAAAACTTAATATTTATGAAAAGTTTGCTAACCCTTCCTGAAAGCCACTGCAGTATTCTGCCATTCATAAAAGAATGAGGATATAGTCTTGTGCCATATAACTCACATACAGTGGTGGTCCCCTAAGATTAGATGGAGTTGAAAAATTTCTATTACTTAGTGATGTTGTAGCTGTTCTAATGTCACAGTGTATTCATTACTTGTGGGGAACTGTTCCAACTGTGGAAAATGTGGCTCAGCCCCCACTAGGAAAAGCCAGTGGGGAGCGGGGTTGGCGGCACCCATGTGCATGGATAAGTTCTCCAGTGGGAAATCAGGCCTGCATTGTACCTTGACTGCTATGAGACTTGCTCTTGCTAAAACTCCCTCACCCTGAGGCAAGCAAATGTTTACTGAGTGTCTTCATCTTCCTAAAATCTGGGCTAGACCTTCCAGGTCTGGAACCTAGCCGTTTGGACCACTTCTCCCTTTACATTGCAAATGTCCTCCTTTGATGTATTCAGCAACACCCTCTCCTGTGTCTGCAAAGATAACCACCCAAAACAAACCTTTGCATAGTAAAAGAGGACCTTCTTTGATGTAAGGGGCCTAGAAAACCAATAAAAGCTTGTCAAGGCAAGGGTTAGCGCTCTCCCCCCTTGAGGGAGTGGCCAAGGCACTCAGAAGCACTCTTCTCTTGAGAGAGTGGCCTCGCCATCCCTTTTCCCCCACAGGACCTCTGTAGTCCGTGTGTATGTGTATTGGAATACTGCAACCACAACAGATCTTGCTGGCCAAGATCTGCGTCAATTACTCATCTGTTTGCAGTGATGCTGGTGTAAACAAACTGTGCGGTTAGTTGTCTAAAAGTATAGCACATAGTTATGTACAGTACATAGTACTTGATGATGGTAATAACCGTCATTGATTTATGTATTTAAATACTTTTTTATTGTTATTTTAGAGTGTATTCTTTCTACTTATAAAAACATAGTTTGGTGCAGCACAGTTTGCCATGTTACATCTGCAGTAGCTTCATACATCTCATGTTTACTGTGTCTCTTGGTTGCCACATTTTCCCCTGTGCTTGATTTAATCATGTGTTGTTTTGTACAGTAACATGCTGTACAAGTTTGTAGCCTAGGTGTATAGGTTATATCATATAGCATAGGTATGTAGTAGGCTATTCCATCTAGTTTAAGTGCACTCTATGATATTCACATGATGAAATTGCCTAACGATGCATTTCTCAGAACGTTCCCCATTGTTAAGCAGCACATGACTCTATAGACCTCGATTTAGGGGGGTAATGTTCATGATATATTATGTGAAAAGAAAAGTGGGATATAGAGTATAATTTAGAATGTATAATATGATACTACATATGTCAAAAAGGCTTATGTTAAAATATCTGGAAAGACTATTATATTTTATTTCTGGCAAATGAAAGTATGCTTTTTGACCTTTAGTTTTAAAGTTTTATTTACAATAATCAGTGCTATCTAGAAAGAAGAAAAAAACAGGGTGAACAAAATGGGTGAGAAAAAGAAAAAGCAATAGCTCTGGCTGGGTAGCTCACTTAATTAGAATGTCATCCTGCTATGCCGAGGTTGTGGGTTCGATCCCCAGGCAGGGCACATATGAGACCAGTAAAAAAAACCCAAACATAATACAGGGAAAAGGACGTAATACATTCTCCTTTCCCCTCTGCCTCCCACAGCTTACAGAAGAGGTGAAAGCATCATGCAGTGAACACTTATCTAACTTTTATCTAAGATTCACCGTGTGTTAATATTTTAGCACATTTATTAGCTCTATGGTACACACACATGCATGTGTATAAACACACAGCAAGTACATTTTTTTCCTGAATCATTTGAAAGTTTGGCATGTATCAGCTAAAAATAAGGACATTCACCCTGACCCGTGTGTCTCTGTGGGGTGGGCATTGTCCCGCACACCGAAAAGTCACCTGTTTGATTCCCAGTCAGGACACATGCCTGGGTTGTAGGCCAGGTCCCAGTTGGGGGATGTGATAGGCAACTGATCGATGTTTCTCTCACATGTCAATGTTTTTCTCCCTCTCTTTCTCCCTTCATTCCCCTTCTCTAAAAATAAATATATAAAATCTTTAAAATAATAAAAATAAGGATATTCTACTTTATAACCACATTTATAACACTATGGTAATTACATATTCAAATTTTTCAAATATGCAAAAATGTCTATAAAAGAAAAACTGTTTTCCTCCTCCTGTGTGGGGAAAATCCCAGCTCTTCTCTACTGTGTCTCTCTTTCCTAAATATGTCCTTTACTGGTGACCCAGAACACTTCACTTTTGATACTTCTGGTCACCAAATATGTGGGGGGTTTTTCCTCCACACAATAAGCAAGTCTTCCACAGTAGCTACAATTTAACTAAATCCTGAAAATACCTACTCAGAGATAGCTTCAGATCTCACAGGTTAAGAGTGCAGTCCCATAAGCTGCCCTTTCCCACCCTCACTTGAGATGACAGTTGCAAGTTCAGATTATCACCTGGGACTCTTGACAAACCAATCTGTGTAGATTGGTGGTTCCCATGACCCCTTCTCAGGTCTGAGTAATTTGCTAGATTGGCTCACAGAACTCAGAAGCATGCATGTTTACCAGTTTATTAAAGGGTATGATAAAGAATGTAGATGAACAGCCAGATGAAAATATACACAAGATGAAGTCTGGGAGGGTTCTGAGTACAGGAGCTTCTGTCTCACATTCCTGGTATGGATGGATGTGTTCACCTACCTGGATGCTCTCTGAACCCTCTGCAATTGGGATTTTATGGAGGCATGTTCACATAGACATGATCAATTAACTATTTCCCTCTCCTCTCTCTGGATCATGGCTTGGTCTTTCTGATAACCAGCCTCCATCTAGAATCACACCCAGAGTTGCCTTGTCACTTAGGCATTTAGAAGGTTTCATGAGCCCTGGGTGAGGGATGGGGACAAAGACAAATAATAGAACAAGTGATGCTCCTAGTGTTCATATTACTTAGGAAATTACAAGGATTTTAGGAGGACCATGCCAGGAACTAGGAGCAGAAACCAGTATGTATATTTTTAATGTTATTTCACAATGTCTTTTGTAAGTAGTTTTCTTATCCTTTCATTCAGCATCAAATCGAGGTTCCTGCATTGCTTTTTTATTACCTTTAGCTAACTATACAAACTTGATTCTTTTAATCCATCATCAGTCACTGAAGTTACTTAACCGTTAAGAAAATATTGGATTATTGTGGAACTAGGAGAGGTCTTGGTCATATCTGAGACTTGGAATTGGGTAAGATTTTGGTTTTGGTGAATCATCATAGAAACAGTGAGAAGCTCTTAAAGAGATTTGTCATGTTCTAATTTGGATAGCATTAACTTTTGAGGCAAAATATTTTAGTGTATCACAACTTGCTTTCAGATGATATATTGAACAAAACGGTGAAAAAATACATTTTTGAGACAGTCTGGGAAAGTCAAACATGAAATAGGTATGAGATTATTGAGGAATTACTACTATGTGTGGTAATGATAAAGAGGTTCTGTTAAATTCTTTATCTGTTAAAGATCAGTAAAAGAATACAGCACCTAGATTTGCTTTAAAGTATATGAGCAAAAAGGGATAGGACTATATGAAACAAGAATGCCAAAGTTTGCTAATTATTGAAACTAGGCTATTATATGGGAGCACATTGTATACTTCTCACTAATTTTATGTGTTTGATTCATTTTATAAGAAGTTAAGGGACTTCCAGCCAAGATGGAGGTGTAGGTAGATAGCCTCCTTGCACAACCAAAAGAAGGACAACAACAAATTTAAAAACAAAAAGCAACCAGAACTGACGGAAAATCGAACTGTATAGAAGTCTGACAACTAAAGAGTTAAAGAAGGAACATTCATCCAGACCAGTAGGAGGGGCAGAGATGGGCAGCCAGGGTGGAGAGGACTTGCGGCAAGGCAGGGGCTGGCGGACCCGTGAGGTGGTGGCTTGTGGACTGGGCAGTCCCATATTCGCATGCAGATAAACCGGGAGGAACAACTGGGGAGTGAGACACACCACACAACCCAGAGTTCCAGTGCAGGGAAATAAAGCCTCAAACCTCTGATTGAAAACACCTATGGGGGTTGAGGTGGCAGCAGGAGAAACTCCCATCCTTACAGGAGAGTTTGTTGGAGGGACCCACAGGGTACTAGAATGTACACAAACCCACTCGCCAGGGAATCAGCACCAGAGGGTCCCAATTTGATTGTGGGTAGCCGGGGAAGTGAGTGAAAACCAGCAGAGAGCAAAGCAAGTAACAGTGTCCCCTCTAGTTCCTCTCTCCCACATACAGCGTCACAACGCAGCCAGTGGGTTGCCCCGCCCTAGTGAACACCTAAGGCTCTGCCCCTCACTACTTAACAGGCGCGCCAAGACAAAAAAAAATGGCTCAAATGAAAGAACAGTTTAAAGCTCCAGAAAAAATAAAACTAAGCGGCAAAGAGATAGCTAACCTATCAGATGCACAGTTCAAAACACTGGTTATCAGGATGCTCCAGGAACTCACAGGGTACTTCAACAGCATAAAAAAGACCCAGGCAGCAATGAAGGTTGCATTATGTGAAATAAAGAAAAGTCTACAGGGAACCAACAGTGGCGGGAAGGAAACCAGGACTCAGATCAACGGTGTGGACCAGAAGGAAGAAAGAAACATTCAACCAGAACAGAATGAAGAAACAAGAATTCAAAAAAATAAGGAGAGTCTCAGAAACCTCCAGGACATCTCTAAATATTCCAACATCCGAATCATAGGGGTGCCAGAAGGAGAAGAGGAAGAGCAAGAAATTGAAAGCTTACTTGAAAACATAATGAAGGAGAACTTCCCCAATCTGGCAAAGGAAACAGACTTCCAGGAAGTCCAGGAAGCTCAGAGAGTCCCAAAGTTGGACCCAAGGAGGAACACACAAAGCACTTCATAATTACATTAGCCAAGATTAAAGAGAAGGAGAGAATCTTAAAAGCAGCAAGAGATAAGGACACAGTTACCTACAAAGGAGTTCCCATTGGACTGTCAGCTAATTTCTCTAAAGAGACCTTACAGGCAAGAAGGGGCTGGCAAGAAGTATTCCAAGTCATGAAAGGCAAGGACCTACATCCAAGATTACTGTATCCAGCAAAGCTATCATTTAGAATGGAAGGGCAGATAAAGTGCTTCCCAGATAAGGACAAGTTCAAGGAGTTCATCATCACCAAGCCCTTATTATATGAAATGTTAAAGGGATTTATCTAAGAAAAAGAAGATAAAAAATATGAACAGTAAAAATGACAGCAAACTTACAGTTATTAACAACCACACCTAAAACAAAAACAAAAGCAAACTAAGCAAACAACAGGAACAAAACCACAGAAATGGAGATCACATGGAGGGTTATCACTGGGGTGGTGGGAGGGGGAGAGAGGGGGGAAAGGTACAGAGAATAAGTAGCGTAAATGGTAGGTAGAAAATAGACAGGGGGAGGGTAAGAATAGTGTAGGAAATGTAGAAGCCAAAGAACTTGTATGTACGACCCATGGACATGAACTAAAGCGGGGGAATGTGGGAGGGAGGGGGTGAGCAGGGTGGAGGGGAATAAAGGGGGGAAAAGGGACAACTGTAATAGCATAGTCAATAAAATATATTTAAAAAATAGAAAAAAATGAAGTCATGAACATCAACACCTCATTTTTTGGCACGGAAAATGTAACTTGTATGTGAAAGTTGGTATCCAAAACTGTTACTTTACAGTGTTGTTCTTTTTTATAGTGTGAAGATATATAGCTCCTGGAATCTTATTTGTAAACATTTGATTAGAAAAAGAATCCTTAACAATAGTAATTTATTATATGTGTCTGAATCTCTCATAAAGAATCTGACATTTTAAGGTATTAAGAAGTAATCTCGCTTTTACAGTATTTATTTAAAAACTGCTGTCTTTTAAGTATGGCAGAAAGATAGCTATGACAATAGAAAAATTCTGTACCAATTACAAAACTGTTTAATTCAAACTGTCACTCACAATTGAAGAACACTGTTGTGGAGATTTTTTGCCTATCAATCAGCTATTGTGTGAGTTTTGTGTAATCTTTCCTATGACTGCAGCACTGATGCATTACTAGTACTGCTTTACTATGATTCCAAGAGATGTAACAATCACATTTCTTTTCATTTGAACCCAGCAGCTGTATTCTGACCGTAGGTGCAGGTAGCAGTCATTAAAGTAAAAACATAGCAATGTTATGAAGGTAGAAATTTGAGTCTATGAAAGTTAACAAATGACTTAGTGTCAAGGCCTTTGCTCTCTGTTTCAAGAATGTTTTAGTTTTCTTTTTAATAACTATTTGAGAAGCCACTCATAGAGTCAATAAGCAGTTTGTAACCAGAAGTGCACATTAGAATCACTTAGGGAGCTTTTTCCAAAATACATTTGTTTAGGTTCTATTCCAGACCTACTGACTCAGAACTTTTGGGGAGAATAAGACTCATAGGCACAGATACTTTGAAAAGGCTTTTTGGTGATTTGGTTTTGAACCTTTATTCAAGTTTACTACTTTGTAATATGTAAACCGAAAAGAATAAACTCCTCTCCGTCTTTAACCTAACGATTATACATAATACAGTTTCCCACTGGCTGTCTCTAACTGCATCCCTTATTCTGTTTCTCTGGAACACATAAATCATTCAAAATTGCAGTGGATAGAAAGCCATTAAAGAGTTTTTAGCAGGTGAATGATGTGATAACATTTGTGTCCCACTTATTAGTACCAAAATTATTGTGTCGCATCTCAGACTGATCTCAATAACCACCTATTGTAGACAATTTCATTATAGCACTTTGCTAGAAACCTGTTCCCTGCCCATCCCAGTACTACCTATAATCATTGTATTGTATTGATAGCCTTTCTGAGATACCAATTTCATCATTTTTACTTTTATACCCAAAATTCTGCATCTTTACATTGCCTTTTTTAAATAAATTATTTCATTGCTTTTAGAGCAAGAGAGGAAGGGGGAAGAGAGGTTGAGAGAGAGAGAGAGAGAGAGAAAGAAACGTCTACTTATTTATGCATTCATTGGTTGCTTCTCGTATGTGCCCAGACTGAAGATCAAACCCGCAACTTTGGTGTATCAGACAATGCTCTAACTGACTGAGCTATCCAGGGCCTTTACATTGCTTTTGAGGTAAGCTTTGCTAAGGTCTTCTAATATACTCTACCTCCTATGTCTTCTACACTCCAATTTTTTTTCATGTCACCTAAACAATGCCATAAATCTGCAATGCTCTTCTCTTCTGCCTTAAAAAAATATTATGGCCCTGGCTGGGTGACTTGGTTGAAGCATCGACCTGTACAGCACAAGGTTGCAGGTTCCATTTCCCGTCAGGGCACATGCGTAGTTTGTAGTCTGGATCCCTGGTTGGGGAGTGTATGGGAGGCAACTGATTGATTTCCCTCTCTCCACCTGTCTCTCTAAAATCAAAACATCCTTGGGTGATGATTTTTTAAAAATTGTGAAACTTAATTTTTTCTTGTACAAGTTTTAAGAACAATTTACATTAATTAGAAAAATAATACAACACGAATGCTTAAAATAATATCTGAGTGCTAACAACTTAGAGCTTATGTTGTCGGATATTTTGTTCTATTTATGCCATCACATACATTTTTTGTTGTGCATGAATGAGATCAGATCATATTCAATTTACTACACTTCGATTTTTTTCACTTAATAATATAATATTCATATTTCTTTGTAGGTCAAACGTATCTATCTTAGTCTTTAATGGCTGCATGCTCTTTAAATGGTTGTGTACTAATTATTGAATGGTAATTTGACCAACTAGTCCCCCTAATGAGTTTTATTTTTATTTTTATTTTTTCTGAGCTTCCCTCTACACTCCTGGTGTATTTGACTTGTTGCATATGTAGTGTAATGCCTAAAAGGATCATAATAATTAGGGTCAGAGAGGATATACACTTAAAATTTTAGACAATATTGATAAATTTTATTCCAGTAAAAAAAAAAAAAAAATGAGGACTAGTCCAACCAAATATTAGTGCTTTGTTCTTTCCCCCTCGCTCTTTCTGTGTGTGTGTCTCATCTTAAAGAAGTGACTATTTTTATATATTAAAAAAATTTTCTTCTTTTTAAAATAAATGCACACTCTCCCTCTGGGGAGCAGCCTGTGCCATTTCCTTCCCTTACTTCTTCCCCCATAGGCACGCATCTCTTAAACTCCAGGGGTCCCCACAGGGACTTGCAACCAGGGAGAAATGGGCGGCAGCAGCTTGCCCCAGTCTAATCCCCTGAACCTGTCCCCAAGGCCTCTTTTCACTGACTTCCCAGTGAGCTAAGGCAGCCCTGCCTAGCCTCTTCTGTTGCTTCTATGCTAAGCCCTTCCTTGTTTCACTCTCCCCAGCTTTAATGAATGGATCCTCAGAATCACCTGAACTGGTGTTAGGAAAACTTTCCTACACAAAGTCAAGAATACCCCCGCAATTTTTTTTATTCTTACCTGAGGACATTTTATTCATTGCTTTTTAGAGGAGAGGAAGGGAGAGAAACACTGAGACGAGAGAGAAGCATCAACTGGTTACCTCCCATATGTACCCAGGCCTGCAACCTAGGTATGTGCCCCAACTAGGAATTGAACCTGCAACCTTTCAGTTACCAGATGATGCTCCACCCAACAGAGCCATACCAGCCAGGGCAAGAAGTGACTATTTTTAAATAAAACAGTTATAAATCAGGAATGGCTGTTTAATTTTGTCATTTGCTGTTTTATTGTCTGAGACCGTCTTAGTCAGTTTGGACTGCTGTAGCAGAATAGCATAGACTTAAACAACCAACATTTATTTCTCACAGTTCCGGAAGCTGGAAGGCCAAGATTAGAGTGTCAGCATGGTTGTGTTCTTAGTGAAGACCTTCTTCCTGGCTTACAAAGAGAGCTCTGGTCGCCCTATCTCCTTACCAGGGCACTAATCCTATCATGGGGTCTCTACCCTCATGACCTAATCAAGCCGTAAATACCTCCTAAATGCCTCACCTCCAAATAATCATTACACTAGAGATTAGGGTTTCAACATATGAATTTTGGTGGGGGAGAAGGGGAGGGATACAAACATTTAGTCTATAGCAGAGATAATCAATTTACTTTTCTTTTGACCCATCATCATAGTAAATTAAATGAATGGATTTACTAATATTTAAATTTATTACAGTCCTATAAGTAATTTTGATAGGTCATAATTTTTTAAAGTATACTTAGAGCTTATTTGCTTATGTTTTATTTACAATTTTGTATTAATATTCATGTTATAGTGAGCAATTATTCTGTTTTAGGTATCAGTAGTAGTGTTATATTGACTTTTTGAAATGAAAAAGAAACGACACAAAAACAAATGCCTACTTTTTCCTTCAGGCTCAGGTATAATTTGATCTTGACATTATTTGTTTTTGAAATCTTCATATAATTCACCTTGATATGACCTTTCTGGCGCCACTCTTTGATAATTTATCTTATCTGAAAGTATCTATTATGGGTTGAGTTGTATCCCCCCCCAATAGATAATGTTGAAATCCTAACCCAGTATCTCAGAATGTGATCTTATTTGGAAATAGGGTCCTAGCAGATATAATTACAAGTTAAGATGAGGTCATACCAGATTAGGGTGGGCCCTTTATCCATTATAACTGCTGTCCTTATAAGAAGACAGAAGACAGTGTAAAGGCAGACACACAGGGAGAAGACAGCCTTGTAATGACAGAGGCAGAGAGTGGAATGATACAGCTGCAAGCCTTGATTTCGTGACTACCAACAGAAGCTAGAAAGAGGCAAGGAAGGATCCTCCTCTACAGGTTTCAGAGGCAGCATGGCCCTGCCATCACCTTAATTTCAGACTCTAGAACTATGAGAGCATAAATTTCTTTTAGGCCATCCAGTTTGCGGTAATTTGAATGGAAGCCCTAGGAAACTGATATAGTATGTATCTCACTTAGATTTTCAATTTACACAACATAGGGTCATACAAAATATTGTGGATATCTTGTCTTAATTCTTAATTTTGTAGTTGATTTTTTTTGCTGTTTATTTTGTTAATATGGATTCCTATTTTTTAAATCTACCTCCCAAAGTAAGTTCTTGCGTTTATTCGGTTTTTTATTGTATCTGACTTCATGTTCATAATACCCTTTTTCTACTTTTCTGAGGAAGAAAACAAAGTAAATCTAACTTTTTGAGTTCATTTGCATTCTTTTGTTTAATATTCAGTGTAAAGTTTTCAACAGCTTAAGTTTTTCTTTGAGCTTAGCTTTTTTTAAAAGATTTTATTTATTTATTTTTAGAGAGAGGGAGAGAAAACATGTATGAGAGGAACATAGGATCAGTTGCCTCTCGCATGCCCCCAAATAAGGGACTTGGCCCGCAACCCAGGCATGGGCCCTGACCGGAAATCGAACCAGCAACTGTTTGGTTTGTGGGATGACATCCAACACACTGAGCCACAGTGGTCAGGATGAGCTTAGCTTTTGTTGGAGTTGTTAAAAAAAAATTCAAATGAGTAAAAATCAAATTGGCTTTATTGAGCACTTCATGAATGACACAGCATTCCCATCTAGCAAACAGAAGGGCACTCTAGGGATTGTACAGAATGGAAAGTTTTTAATAAGAAGAAAGGTGGGGAAAGGGTGCTATTAAGAAAAGAAAGGATCACTTTTAGACCAGGACATCTTTTGCGAGGAAGGAAATGGCAAAGGTTTTTATCTTGGAGATTGCCTCTTCTTTCCTTCTTTCCTTCCTTCCTTCCTTCCTTTTTTTAACTTTTTTTTTTTTAATTGTTGTTCAAGTACAGTTGTCTCCATTTTTTCCCCACCACTGCCCACCACTCCACCCATCTCCACCTCCCCTCTTTGATCCTACCTCCTTTGGCTTTGTCCATGTGTCCTTTATACATGTTCCTTGACAACCCTTCCCCTCCCTCATCCCTTTATCCCCTCCCCACTGCCCTCTGGTTACTGTCAGTTTGTACTTTATTTTAATGTCTCTGGTTATATTTTGCATGCTTGTTTGTTTTGTTGATTAGGTTCCACTTATAGGTGAGATCATATGGTATTTCTCTTTCACCACCTTACTTATTTCACTTAACATAATGCTTTCCAGATCTATCCATGTTGTCTTGAAGGGTAGGAGCTCCATCTTTCTTTCTGCTGTGTAGTATTCCATTGTGTAAATATACCATATACTTAGTATTCCATGGTAAATGTGCCATTTACTGATGGGCACTTAGGTTGCTTCCAGCACATAGCTATTGTAAATTGTGCTGTTATGAACATTGGGGTGCATAGGATCTTTTGAATTGGTGTTTCAGGATTAAGGTATAATCCCAGCAGTGGAATTGCTGGGTCAAAAGGCAGTTCCATTTTTAGTTTTCTGAGGAAATTCCACGATGTTTTCCAGAGTGGAAGCACCAGTCTGCATTCCTAGCAACAGTGCACGAGTGTTCCCTTTTCTCCATAACCTCGCCAGCACTAGCTATTTGTTGATTTGTTAATGAAGGCCATTCTCACTGGTGTGAAGTGGTATCTCACTGTGGTTTTAATTTGCAACTCTCTGATGGCTAGTGATCCTGAGCAGCCTTTCATATGTTCTTGGGCTCTCTATATGTCCTCCTTGGAGAAATGTCCTTGTCCTTTGTCCATTTTTTAATTGAGATGTTTGTCTTCCTGGAGTGGAGTCATGTGAGTTCTTTAGATATTTTGGAGATCAAACCCTTGAACGAGGTATCATTGGCAAATATATTTTTCCATGTGGTTGGTTCCCTATTCATTTTGCTGATGTTTTCTTTAGCCATGCAGAAGCTTTTAACTTGATGAAGTCCCATTTGTTTATTCTTTCCTTCATGGCTCTTGCTCTAGGGGACATATCAGTGAAAATATTGCTGCCTCGAATATCTGAGATTTTCCTGCCTATGTTCTCCTCTAGGACTTTAATGGTGTTACGACTTATATTTAAGTCTTTTATCCATCTTGAGTTTATTTTTGTGTGTGGTATAAGTTGGTGGTCAACTTTCATTGTTCTGCATATACTGTCCAGATCTCCCAACACCATTTGTTGAAGAGGCTATTTTTACTCCATTTTACGCTTCTTCCCCCTTTGTCAAATACTAATTGACCATAGTGACTTGGGTTTATCTCTGGGATCTCTGTCAGATAAGTTATTCTTTTTTAAAAAAATTGTTTTCATATATTTTATTGATTATGCTATTACAGTTCTCCCATTTTTTACCCCTTTATTCCCTTCTGCCCTGCACCCCCCTCTCAGCAGCATTCCCAGCCCCCTTAGGTCATGTCCATGGGTCATACATACAAGTTCTTTGGCTTCTCCATGTCCTATACTATTCTTAACCTCTCCCTGTCTATTTTGTACCTACCAATTATGCTTCTTATTCCCTGTACATTTTCCTCCATTCTGACCCCACCCTTCCCTGCTGATAACCCTCCAGGTGAACTCCGTTTCTGTGATTCTCTTCCTATTCTAGTGGTTTGCTTTGTTTGTTTGTTTGTTTAGGTTCAGTTGTTAATAATACCTGTGAGTTTGTTGTCATTTTACTGTTCATATTTTTTATCTTCTTTTTCTTAGATTGATGTGGATCCCGGCCCTCGGGGTCCGTGTGTTGTGGTTGCGACAAATAAATTCACACGGACTACAGAGTCCTGTGGAGGAAAAGGGACAACATGGCCTCTCTCTGAGTGAGAGAGGGCGCCGACCTCTGCCTAGACAGGCTTTTATTGCTTTTCTGGGTACATTACGTCAAGGATGGTCCTCATTTACTATGCACAGGTTCACTTTAGGTGGTTACCTTTTACAGATAACAAAGGAGAGGGACGATGCTAATTACATCAAAGAAGGATATTTGCAAATGCAAGGGGAAAAGTGGTTGAACTGGTTACACTCGTTGGAGTGTTTAGCATAGATTTTAGGAAGTTACTTTAAAGATATGCAGTAAACATTTGCTGCCTCAATTCAGGGTGAGGGAGTTTTTGCAAAAAGCAAACCTCAAAGCAGCCTAGGTACAATGCAGGCCTGATTCCCCACGGGAGAACCTATCTGTGGGCATGGGTCCTGTGTGCTGACCTCACTCCCCGTTGGTTTACCAAATCAGGCTGGGCTACATTCCCCATGCTGCGTGGAATGGTTCCCTGTATTAGATAAATCCCTTTAACATTTCATATAATACGGGCTTGGTGATGATGAGCTCCTTTAACTTAACCTTATCTGGGAAGCACTTTATCTGCCCTTCCATTCTAAATGATAGCTTTGCTGGATAGAGGAATCTTGGATGTAGGTCCTTGTCTTTCATGACTTTGAATACTTCTTTCCAGCCCCTTCTTGCCTGCAAGGTTTCTTTTGAGAAATCAGCTGACATTCTTATGGGAACTCCTTTGTAGGTAACTGTCTCCTTTTCTCTTGCTGCTTTTAAGATTCTCTCTTTCTCTTTCATCTTGAGTAACATAATTATGATGTGCTTTGGTGTGTGCTTCTTTGGGTTCAACTTCTTTGAGACTCTCTGGACTTCCTGGAAGTCTGTTTCCTTTGCCAGATTAGGGAAGTTCTCCATTATGTTTTCAAATAAGTTTTCAATTTCTTGCTCTTCCTCTTCTTCTGGCACCCATGTGGTTCGGATGTTGGAACGTTTAAAGTTGTCCTGGAGGTTCCAAAGCTTCCTCATTTTTTAAATTCATGTTTCTTCATTCTGTTCTGGTTGAATGTTTGTTTCTTCCTCCTGCTCCAAAATGTTGAGTTGAGTCCCAGTTTCCTTCCCTTCACTGTTGTTCCCTGTACATTTTCCTTTATTTCACTTTTCATAGCCTTCACTTTCTTCTGTATTTTGCAACCACGCTCAACCATTTCTGTGAGCATCCTGATTACCAATGTTTGAACTATGCATCTGATTGGTTGGCTATCTCTTTGCTTAGTTGTATTTTTCTGGAGTTTTGATTTGTTTTTTCATTTCGGCCATATTTATTTTGTGTCCATGTGTCTGTTACGTAGTAAAGGAGTAGAGCCTTAGGTATTCGCTAGGACAGGGCAACCCACATCCCTGCTTTGTGGTGCTGTATGTGGGGGATGGGTCAGAGAGGGAACAATGCTGCTTGCTTGTCCACCCACAAGCAAATGGGGCCCTTCTCATGCTGATTTCTGGGTGGGTGGTTATTTGTACATTCTAGGATCCTCTGGGTCTGTCTAACGAACTGTACTGTGATGCTGGGAGTTTCCCCTGCTGCCGCAATCCCCACAGGTTTTTTTCATTCAGGAGTTTTGAGACTTTATTTGCCCACGCTGGAACCCTGGGTTGCAGGGTTTGTCTGGCTCCCAGTTGTTCCTCCTGGTTTATCCACATGCAAATGTGGCACCACCCGCTCCGCCAGCCACCGCCTTTCTGCGAGTCTTCTCCATTCTGGCTGCCCATCTCCACCCCTCCTACCAGTCTGAACGAATGTTTCTTTTTTAACTCCTTGGTTGTCAGACTTGCATGCAGTTTGATTTTCTATCAGTTCTGGTTGTTTTTTGTTTTTAAATTTGTTGTCCTTCATTTGGTTATACGAGGAGCAAAGTGTGTGTATCTACCTATGCCTCCATCTTGCCCAGAAATTCAGATTGCCTGTTCTTTAAATGGGGTGGGAAGTGAGGTGAAATGGAGTTGGCCCACAGGACGGATTGCCTTACTGGTACTTGACCAGAAAATTCCAGATTGGCTGATTAAGATTACCTTTCTGGAAGAGGCTGAAACTGCAATTAGATCAGGTATTACAGTATTTTGCTGTGTATAATGAGCTGTCATGTATATAGCACACCTACGATTTTGGTCCAAACTTTCAGGAAAAAATCTTCAATTTTAATTTTTTAATTCAGTTCCTTATTTATATTTAGAAACAAAACTGATTATTGTATTCCAGGATAATATTTTGCATACAGATATCATTATTGTTTTTCCAGAGTTATGCTTTTAACACATAAGCATAAATAAAAGAATTAAAAACATTTATACAGATACGGAATTAGTACTACCCATGTATAATGTGCATCCTTATTTTACCCTCATAAATTTGGCCAAAAAATGCACATTATACACACCAATATACGGTAAATTGTGGGAGGAAAAAGAAACTTTCCTGTACCCTCCTAAGTTCTTTCAGCTGGCCTACTAATTAAATCTACTTGAGAAAGATTAATAAGAGAAAATAACCAAGTTTAATACATAGATACACATGGGAACCCTTCATAACAGGTTCAGAGGTAGACAGGGATAATGACGTAGGTAGACATTCTGAGCTAAGAGTAATACAAGGCACCTTGGGGCTTCAGAGAGTCATTGCAAGGTGATAAGAAGAACAGATATTCTGTAGTTAAAAGTTTGCCCTGCCCTATGGATCATAAAAAGTCGTTTCTAGTGAAAACTCTTATTATGGGCAAGGCCCCTAATTGATATTTGTTAAGGGGGAGGTTTCTTTTGAGCCTGCAGCATGTTGATTGCCTTCTGCTCAAAATCACATACCAAAGTGGCACTTTTTTGGGAAGTCTATTCTGAACCTCTACAAAATCTAGGTTTGGTGTCATGGGCTTTTAGTATCTGTGATGTGATTATGAACCTGTGGCTTTCTCTTTAACAGAGTTAAACAATTTTGATGTGAAATGTTTTTATCATTATTTACCCTGTATTTTTGCTATGTGGTTTTTATTTTCACTTGACACTGTTTAGGAGAAAGTTGTTAAAAATCCTAAGTGATTGGGTTTTATTGTTGTTGCTGTTATTCTATTTTTAACTTCATTACATTGTGATAGTGTGATTTGTTATATTACTGCTTTATGAAACACGAATTTTCTGTGTGGATTAATAAATCAATTTTAAAAAAATGGTCCATAAATATTTAAATAGAAAATATATACTTTTGTTTGCAGGGTATAAATCTTAGTTGATAGCTGTATGTCTACATATTGGATCAACTATAGTAATTATCTTATTTTATAAGCCTCTCTCCATCAGAGTTTACAAACTGGCTAACATGGGGTTATTTAGCCCGTAGATGTGCATTGCTTGCCATGCACTGTGTTGGCCTGCATAATGTTAAAAATTTAACATTGATTAAAAAGTTACCAACATTAAAAATTTTTGAGATATTATATACATATGTAGATTTCTAGTTCCCTCAGGTCTTATTTGAGCTTCTCAAGCTCATATTCCCTCTTGCCTCTAGGATTTGAACAGGCTGTTTGTTCCCTTTGCCTGGAAGGCTTTCTCCACTCCCTTTTCCTAGCTTACTCCTATTCATCCTTTCTGTCTCACTGTTACTGTCAGCACCTTCCAGAAACCTGCGTACTTCTCTCGGGACTAGCTAAATTATGTATGTATGATGTATGAACAGCAAATAAACATATGGAAAGATGCTCAATTTTTTCAGTCATTTGGGAAATGCAAATAAAAACCATACTGAGATACCACTACAAACCTAGTAAAATGACACAGACTGACTATACTGAGTACTGGCAAGTATGTGGAGCAACTAGAATCCTCATACACCGCCAGTGGTTTATGTAAAATGGCAAGAACACTTGGGAAAACAGTTTAGCAGTTTCTTTAAAAAGTTAAACAGACTCACCACCCTGCAGATCTCCACCACTGCACTGTGCAGACCCGCCCCTTTCCTGTGCCAGGAACTGACTGGTACCATGCCTACCAATACCTAGCACTGACTCTGGAGCAAAAGAAGGAGCTAACATTGTTCAGTGCATTGTGGCTCTCGGCAGGGGCATCCTAGCTGCATATGAGTCTACTGGGAGCATTGCCAAGTGGTCTATTGGCATTGAGAACACCACGGAGAACCAGTGCTTCTACTGCCAGCTGCTGCTCACTGATGATGACTGTGTGAATCCCTGCATTGGGAGTGTCATCCTCTTCCATGAGACACTCTATGAGAAGACAGATGATGGGCGTCCCTTCCTCCAAGTTATCAAACCCAAGGGTGGTGGTGTGGGCATCAAGGTAGATAAGGGCATGGTACCCCTGGCAGGAACAAATTGGTAGACTACTAACCAAGGGCTGGATGGGCTGTCTGAGCACTGTGCCCAGCACAAGAAGGATGGAGCTGACTTTGCCAAGTGTTGCTGTGAGCTGAAGATTGGGGAACACACCCTCTCAACCCTTGCCATCATGGAAAACACCAATGTTCTGGCCTGTTATGCCAGCACTTGCCAGCAGGATGGCATCGTGCCCATTGTGGAGCCTGAGATCCTCCCTGTTGGGGACCATGACTTGAAGTGCTGTCAGTACATAACTGAAAAGGTGCTGTCTGTTGTCTACAAGGCTCTGAGTTACCACTACATATACCTGGAAGGCACCTTGCTGAAGTTCAATATGGTCACCACAGACCTGTATCCAGAAATTTTCTAATAAGGAGATGGCCATGGCAACTGTCAGTGCCCTGCACTACACAGTGCCCCCTGCTCTCCCTGGGACCACCTTCCTATCTGGAGGTCAGAGTGAGGAGGAGGCATCCATCAACCTCAATACAATCAAGTGCCTCCTGCTGAAGCCATGGGCACTGACCTTGTCCTATGACCAAGCCCTGCAGGCTTCTGCCCTGAAGGCCTGGGGTGGGAAGAAGGAGAACCTGAAGGCTGCCCAAGAGGAATATGCCAAATGAGCACTGGCCAACAGCCTTACCTGCCAAGGAAAGTACACCCCAAGTGGTCAGGCCAGGGCTGCAGCCAGCAAATCCCTCTTCATCTCCAACCACACCTACTAAACAGAGGTGTTCTAAGGCTGCCCCCTCAACACTCCAGGCCCTGCTGACTCTTGAAGGGCGGGTCTCATCAGTGGCTCCAGGCTGCTCTTTCCCACTCTTGCCTCCCTTGTGACATTGGTGTGTGGTATTGTATGTGTATGCTAAGTTCAGTGCTCTTTCCAGCCCACTGCCAATAAATAACAATTTAAGGAGGAGGGGGAAAAAAAGTTATACTTACCGTATTGTATAGTCATTTCACTCCTAGGTATTTACCATGAGAGAGAAAGCATATGTCTGTAAGGAGACTTGTACATGAGTGTTTATAGCAGCTTTATTCGTTAATAGCTGAACCCTGGACACAACCCAAATGTCCATCAAGTGAGAGGATAAACTAACTGGTATCTTCTTGAAAGTTCTAAATCAGTAATAAAAGGAATGAAGTATTGATACATGCTACAACATGGATGAATTTCAAAATAGGTATGCTGAATAAAGAACCCAGATCAAAAGGAGTACATACTAATCCATTTATATACAATTATTGAAAGTTTAAAGTGTAGTGACAGAAAGTACCTGGGAAAGGTGGGAGAACAGAAGGCAGAGATTACAAAAGGGCATGATAAATATGTTTGTTATCTTGATTGTGTTGATGGCTTCATGGGTATATTCATGTCAAAACTGATCAAATTGTGTGCAGCTTACTGTCTTATCAGTTATACTCCAATAAAGGAATTAAAAAAAAAAAAAAAACCTAGAGAGTGTGTTAGACTTCCATTATTATTACTCCCCAACCTCCATCAGTGGGGATCTCTAACTGCTTTTCTTCTGTCAAAACCAAATGCTTCTTGCTGGGCTGGTTGTTCTGTCAGTCCTTTGGCACCTGGGGCACATTTTCAGCCTCTTTCTGCAGAGGTCTCCTAATTCCAGGATCTAAAAGAAGCCCAAGACAACCCTAAAGTGGCTCACATTTTTTAAATGGGAAGCACCTTGATCAGCCACCAGTGACAGTACGGCTACTTTGTAATTATAATCTTCTGTTCTGTCGTGGATTACCTCAATCAAATGATAGTCTTTAGATTTCTCAGGTTAGAAGTCAGATAACCATTCCATAGAGTCTCTACTCTCCAAAAGACAGATATAAAGTTTATAGAGTGATATCCTTGAGCCCTTTCCTTACTACTAGATGTGAGGTTAAAGCACCAATCCACCCCTCTTTGATTTGAGAGTCTATTGAGAACTCTCTCTAAAGAAATCCCGTATCCCAACAATTTCCATCTCTTCTTTAGATCGAAGCCCTTCCCACCTCCATCCTTCAAAAAACATACTCATAGATGGGTAATCAGCTAAGTGTTGTAAAAATTCCATTGCAGATTTTGTCCATGTGCGTTAGTACTTCATTTTGCATTGTGTAAGTAGTTGGCAGACAAGCCTTGGAGCCTCAGCTAAGACTGAGACTGTGTGTCTGCATATCATGTTATCTGTGCTATTAATAGAACTTTTCTGAACTCTGATTTAATTAAAAATGTACTTTGCTTGAGATTAGTGATATTGTGGGAGCTCCACTTTACACTTTGTCCTTATTTTCTGGTATTGGACATACATTTTTATTGATGGTGTAGGACTCTAGCCATTCCCTAGTTTCATAATGGATGGAGTTTCCTGTAATAATTGTTATTAATTTTTTTAAATTTATATTTTATTAATTACATTATTTCAGTTATCTCAGTTTTCCCCCTTTGCACATCTCCTCCCTGTACCCACCACTCCCTCAGGCAATCCCCATACCGCTGTTCATGTCCATGGGTCATATGTATAAGTTCTTTGGCTACTCCATTTCTTATACTGTACTTTACATCCCCAAGGCTATTCTGTAACTACCTCTTAATTTCTACTTTTTAATCCCCTCACCACTTTACACATTCCCCCACACCACCCTCCCATCTAGCAACCATCAAAACATGTTCTGTATCCATGATTTTGTCTCTGTTCTTGTTTGCTTAGTTTTTAAGATTCAATTGTTGGTAGATATGCATATTATGACATTTTATTGTTTATAGTTTTGATCCTTTTTTTGACTTTTTAACTTTAATTATATTTTATTGATCATGCTATTACAGTTATTCTTACTTTTCCCCATATGTCCTCCACCACCCAGCACCACCCACTCCTTCAGGCAATCCCCCCATCATTGTTCATGTCCATGGGTATTGTGTATAAATTTGTTGGCTACTCCATTTCCTATACTGTACTTACATCCCCATGGCTATTCTGTTACTACCCAATTGTACTCTTTTTCTTTTTTTTATAGAGATTTTATTTATTTTTAGACAGAGTGGAAGGGAGGGAGAAAGAGAGGGAGAGAAGCATCAATGTGTGGTTGCCTCTCACATGCCCCCTACTGGGGATCTGGCTCACAACCCAGGCATGTGCCCTGACTGGGAATCGAACTGGTGACCCTTTGGTTTGCAGGCCTGTGCTCAATCCACTGAGCCACACCAGCCAGGGCCAGTTGTACTTCTTAATCCTCTCATCTCTTCACCCATTACCCAAAACTCTCCTCCCATCTGGCAACCATTAAAATGCTCTCCAAATCCATGATCCTGTCTATGTTTTTCTTGTTTGCTTAGTTATTTTTTTAGATTCAATTCTTGATAGATATGTATTTATTGCCATTTTATTGTTCGTAGTTTTGATCTTTTTTTCTTAAATAAGTCCCTTTAACATTTCAAATAATAATGGTTTGGTGATGATGAACTCTAGTCTTTTCTTGTCTGGGAAGCTCTTTATCTGCCCTTCAATTCTAAATGATAGCTTTGCTGGGTAGAACAATCTTGTCTGTGGGTCCCCGCTTTTCGTAACCTTGGATATTTCTTGCCAGTCCTTTCTAGCTTGCAAAGTTTCGTTTGAGAAATCAGCTGACAGTCTTATGGGAACTTTACATAGGTAACTAACTTCTTTTCTCTTGCTGCTTTTAAGATTCTCTCTTTATCTTTAACCTTTGACATTTTAATTATGATGTGTGTTGAAGTAGGCTTCTTTGCAGCCATCTTGTTTGGGACTCTGTGCTTCCCAGACTTGATATCTGTTTCCTTCACCAAATTAGGGAAATTTTCTTTCATTTTTTTTTTTCAAGTAGATTTCCAATTTCTTGCTCTTTTTTTCCTCCTGACACCCCTATAATGTGAATGTTGGAACATTTGAAGTTGTCCCAGAGGCTGCTTATACTATCCTCATTTTTTTGGATTCTCTTTCTTGTTGTTGTTCTGATTGGTTATTTTTTGCTTCCTTATGTTGCAAATCATTGATTTGATTCTTGGCCTCCTTATGTAGATCCCATCTACTGTTGTTTCCCTGTAAATTGTTCTTATTTCAATTAGTGTATCCTTTGTTTCTGACTAGATCTATTTAATGCTGTTGAGGTCCTCACTAAGTTCCTTGAGCATCCTTATAACCAGTGTTTTGTACTCTGCGTCCGATACATTGCTTATCTCTCTTTTGTTTAGTTCTTTTTGGGGAGTTTTGATCTGTTCTTTCATTTGGACCATGTTTCTTTGTCTCCTCATTTTGGCAGCCTCCCTGTGTTTGTTTCTATGTATTAGGTAGAGCTGCTATGACTCCCTATCTTGGTAGCATAGCCTAATGTAGTAGGTGTCCTGTGGGGTCCAGTGGCACAGCCTCCCCTATCATCCAAGCCGTGTATTTGAGGTGCACCTTTTGTATGGGCTGAGTACACCCTCCTCTTGTAGTTGAGCCTTGATTGCTCTTGTCTGGTCAATGGAGGGATTTATCCAGGCCAATCAGCTGCAGGGACTGGCTGTGACCACTGACCACTAACTTCCATCCTCCATGGAGGATCAGCTGTGCAGGGCAGGGTAGTAGTACTCCCACGTGGTCTGTAGTTGTCTGCTGAGTGTGAGGCTCTGGGGTTTCCCAGTTGGTGCAGGGTAAGGTCAGTTGCCACCTGTGTTTTTCCAGGGGCACCCTGCATGAGCTACAAAGCATTCTGCAGATGGCTTCTACTTGTGCTAGGCTTGGAGGTTCCCAGCAAAGCCAAGTTGTGAACCTAGGCTGGCTGCTGCTAGTGTTGGGTTTGGGACCATTTAGTAAGGTACCAGGGATTGGGGCTGGCTGAGGCTAGCTAATGCTTTTTTGAGAGAATTTAGGAAGTTGTGAAGCATGAGCCAAGACCAGCCATTCATATGGAAAAGCCACTGTTAACAGCTTGGATGGGCCCATAATTTGGATGGAGTAGAGTCTCACTTGATCTGTAGGGCGGGACAAACAATATTGATGGAGTCTCCCATATGTCACCCACCTGCGGGTTCTGTGGCTCCATGGCAGGAGGGTTCAGAAAAGGGACAGTGGCCTCTGTCCTTCTTTCTGTCTGGGAGAAAACTGTCTGTCCCCCAGTCTTTGCCATGATGCCAGACCCTTCACTTCCTTCCTGTATGCCACTGGTGCTTTTCAAGCCGCTACTCCCGTTGCTAGAGCTTAGAGTGAATGAATCTGAGTAAATCGTGTGTGGGTTCATTAAGAGGAACTGCTTGGGATTCTAGAAGTTTCTTCTACCAACTCAATCCCCACTGGTTTTTGCAGCCTGAAGTTGTGGGGACTTATCTTCCTGGCCCTGGAACCCTGGGCTGGGGGGTGGGAGGGCTGGTGTGGTGTGGGGACTCCTTGCTCCCGAGATATCCCTCCTGAATTTTTCCACCACATGTGGGTGTGGAACCAGCCCAGTCTGTGTCTCTACCCCTCCTACCAGTATGGATAGATGTGGATTCTCTAATTCCATAGTGTGTGGATTTCTATTCTTGTCTATTTTTGACGGTTCTGAGTGATGGTTGGTCTATAGATTAGTTATAATTTTGCTGTGGTTTTGTGAGGAGGCGAGCTGTGTATAGCTGTGCCACTATCTTGACCAGAAGTACAAATCAATATATTTTTTCTTTTAATATTGTTCATAAATTTCAGGGAAGGAAATAAACATAATTGTTCTTCCTTTCTTTTTCTTTTTTTTGTGAACTGAAGTCTCCTTGTTCAAAGTGTTTTAAAAATGCACAGTGATGTAACAGTTGTCACAACGCAATGTAACAAATTGCTTTGAATGAAATTAAAGACAACTAAGTGCTACTAGAGCCATCTGAAGGAAAAACTAAATGAACTTTTGGGCCAGCCTAATACTTTTGCTTGTTAAAGAACATTTTCAATGCGGTGTGTTGATGTAATTAACTTCATTGGTGTGGGAAGAGTCCTTTAGAAGGTGATTGCTGCAGTTCAGTTGAGAGGAAATGATGGTCAGCTCTAGTAGTAGATGGACTGCTCTAGTAGTCTGCTCTAGAGATAGAAGTGAGAGAGCATTTAAGTATTTAGAAGGTAAAACGGTTTGGGACATTGTGTTTGCTTGGATATGAGGGACGGGGTAGAAGGAGTCCAGGATGCTGTCCAGATTTATCATCATCTTCTTTTTTTAATATATGCCTGAGGACATTTTTTTTCCATACTTTTTGGAGAGAATGAAATATTGATGTCAGACAGAAGCATCGATTGGTTGCCTCCCATGCATGCCTGGACTGGGGATCTCATGCACCCAGGCCCGGGACCAGACCCACAACCTAGGTATATGACCTGATCAGGAATCGAACCTGCAGCCTTTCAATTATGCAGCGATTATGCTCCACCCAACTGAGCCACACCAGCCGGAGCTGTCCAGATTTATCTTGATCAGCTGTGCGAATAGTGTTGTTACTCACTGAGTCAGAGAAGAGCAGATTTTGTGAAGCAAATGCCTACTTTTTGAATTATGCGTGGTCCATTCAGGCAGATGTTTTCAGTAGGCAACCTGAAACTGAGAAAGAGATGGACTGGAGACTTAAGATTTCAGATCTTTACATTTATTTCAAATTGGTGAATAGGTTTATAAGTTGGGATCATTTCCTTTTATATTTTATGACATGCATGTTAAGCTTATGGTGAAAGAGCTACTTGTCAAATAACAGGCTATCTGGAAGTGTTTTGTTTGACATGTCTTACATCTAGTGTTATATATGTGAAATTCAACCTAATTGATGCATATTATTTTCATAGTTTTCATGGCATTTAGAAATCCATTGTAAGGAAACACTTTTTAGCCTTTCTTCTGTTGATTGACATTGAATTTGTTTCTGTTTTTATCAGTGCTACTACGTTTATAACGTTAGGAAATTCCTGTGCATGTCAACACATGTATAAGAGCTAGGGAGTAGAACTACCAGGTGGAAGGGTATGTGCCCCTTCAGACATTGCTAAATTGCTTTATTTTTAAAAAATTATTTATTTATTTATTTTTAGAGAGAGGGGAAAGGAGGGAGAGAAACATCAGTGTGTGAGAGATCCATCGAGATGTTCAATTCATCAATCAGTTGCCTCTCATAGGCCCCCAACGAGGGACCTGGCCTGCAACCCAGGCATGTGTCCCAACCGGGAATCTGACCAGTGACCTTTTGGTTTACAGGCTGTTGCTCAATCCACTGAGTCACACCAGCCGGGGCCAAATTGCTTTATAAAGAGGTTATCTAAACATATACTCCCACTACCTATCTATGAGACTGTATGTTTCATATGTTCTCTTCTAGGTTTCATATCCTCTCCTAAATTTGACATTGTCAGACTTTACAATTTTTGCCAGTCTAGTGGGTATAAATTGGTATGTGATTTTAAATTTGTTTCTTAATTGCTAGTGAATTTGAACATCTTTTCTTGTTAATAGTTTATCCATGTTTCCTCTTCTATAAGTTGCCTGTTCATATTTTCTCCCTACTTTCTATTGGTCTCTTTGTCCTTTCATTTTGATTTGTAGAATTTTGTGCAGATGTACTAATTCTTTCTCAATGAAAATCTCTCCTTCCAACTTGTGGTTTATCATCACATTTTTGTGGTTCTTACTTTTTTCCACCTTAAAACTTTACCTTCTGTGACTTGAGACTTTTAAAATTTACTGCTTCATAAAATATACTTACCATTTTGCATATATATTTTATATGTATCTTATTTTCTTTAAAAAAGTAAGCTATTTTTATCTTTTATGCATAGAAAAATCTATTAGATCAATAATATTGAACAGACATACATTTGAAACTATTTTAAAATTATAAATGCTCATGATATAGACATCAGCAAGTTTTTTTCTTTTTTAAATATACTCTATTTTTAAGAGTGGCCTTTTGTTCACAGAAAACTTGAGCAAAAAGGGTAAAGAATCCCCACATTGTCCCCGCTCCCACACACTTCAACTTTCCCCACTGTTTATATCAGGCACCAAGTGGTACCTTTGTTATAATCAAAGAACATATTTTGACACATCATTATAACCCAAAGTTCATCATTTACGTAGAGTTCACTCTTGGTGTGTACATTCTCTAGGTTTTGACAAATGCATAATGATATGCACTCACCATTGTAGTGATATACATGATAGATTCACAGCCCTAAATCCTCTGTGTTCTGCTAACTCATCCTCTGCTCCCCCTTTATTCTTGGCAACCACTATCTTTTCAATGTTTTCATAGTTTTGCCTTTTATAGAGTGTTATATAGATAAATCATACAATATGTAGCTTTTTCAGATAGGCTTCTTTCACTTAGTAATATGTATTTAAGTTTCTTCTGTGTTTTTTTCATGGCTCAATAACTCATTTCTGCCCTGGCTGGTGTGGCTCAGTGGATTGAGCATTGGCCTGCAAATCAATTCCCAGTCAGGGCACATGCCTGGGTTGCGGGCCAGGCCCCCACTGGGGCTGTTCAAAAGGCAACCACACATTGATGTTTCTCTCCCTCTATTTCTCCCCACCTTCCCATTTCTAAAAATAAAATAAATAAAATCTTTGTTAAAAAAATCTCATTTCTTATTAGTGTTGAATGATATTCCATTGTCTGATAAAATTTATTTATCTATTCACCTAGCAAAAATATCTTGTTTGCCTCCAGGTTCTGGCAGTTAAGAATAAAGCTTATATATATATATATATATCCCTGTACAGGTTTTTATGTGGACATGTTTTCAACTTATTTGGGTAAATAAGTTGAAATAACTGAGGAGCACAATTACTGGATTGTACGGGCAGAGTATGTTTAGTTTTATAAGAAACCTCCAAAGTGTCTTCCAAAGTGACTGTGCCATTTTGAATTCTTTCCAAAATGTTGCTCCACATTGTCATCAATGCTTGGTATTGTCAGTATTCTGGAATTTGGTCATTCTAGCAAGTATGCAGTGGTATCTTAATATTGTTTTAATTTGCATTTCTCTTTTGACATATGATGTAGAGCTTCTTTTCATCTGCTTATTTGCCATCTGTATATCTTCTTTGGCAAGATGTGTGTTAAGGTCTTTGACCCACTTTTAAGTTGGGTTGTTTTCTCATTGTTGACTTTTAAGAGTTCTTGGTGTATTTTGAATAATAGTCCTTTATCAGATAAATATTTTGTAAATATTTTCTCCTAGTCTGGTTTGGTTTTCATTCTCTTAAGCAATGTTCATTTTTAAATAAATGTGAGGCGTTTTTATTTATGGGTTATAGTTTTTAAATTAATTGATTTTTGCCCTAACATAAATCAAGATTGTAGAATAGCCCACCAAATAAAATAAGGCAGAGTCAATAAAATTTTAAATCAACAAATACTTCTACCCAAAACCAGTTATAGAAAGAACAAAGTTTGAGTGCTTTAAGGTCTGCATTTAAATATGTATATGGAACTTCCTTCCATGGAATATAACAAAAATCACATTTATTCAACTACTTTCTTAACTATATTGCAGAAGCATTTTGTCTATTCATTAGTATATTTCAACCATGAATATTATTCTTAAATATTTAAAATTGAACCCCCTTTCATCACTGTGTATCCTCTTACCCTGTTTTTTTTAAAAGTGCTTAAACTACCTGATATAATATATGTACATTTTTAATATTTTTTTGTTTCATGAGAGCAGACTTATTTATTTACTACTATATACTAAGTCTCTTGTATAGTGGCCCACATCCAATAAATGCTAAAAAAAATTTGTTGAGTGAATAAAAAACATGGCTTATATTTTAATATACAAACTATTTAAAAAATTATTGCTGATTTCCAAGGCAGTTATCTTAATGTTATTATTTCTAAGATTGATTTTACAAAGACTTCTTTTAGCTCAAAAGGGTGTAAAATCTACTCATTATTAACGACTCAGAATTTTAAATTTCACATTCTGAGCAACAAGTTATGCTATCATTGTAGAATATGCTAATTCTTATTTTTAAGCCCAGCATAGACTCTTAGGTTGTTGACCAGTAGTTCTATATAGTATGTGATATAATCTGTTATATTCATCACAACCCAGTTTAAAAAATTTTTTGAGGCAAGGCCCAGGGCCCTGGATCTATCTCTAGCTTCAGTAGTGTTTGGACAGAACAGACCCAGAGATGTCCCTTCTTCCAAGCTCCAACCACTTTCCAACCTCTTCCAGTCACCACCTTTAGAACTATCTCAGCCATCTCCACTTCTGAAGACTATCCAACACCATTATTTGAACATAAGTCCTTACTTTCCAAACAACCATGGGCTCCCAGATGGGTCAGAAATATTCCACCAAGGTCAGCTGCCTAGTTAATGGGCATCTGCAGACCTCCTACACCTACCTCTCTCTGGGTTCTATTTTGACCACCAGGATGAGGCTCTGGAGGGTATGGGCCATTTCTTCCATTCTCTTGAAGATGCAAAATCAGTGCAGTGGCCTTGACCTCATCCAGGACTTGCAGGAGCCTTCCCAAGATGAGTGGCGTAAAGCTCAGGATGCCATGGAGGCCACCACGGTCATGGAGAATAACCTGAGCCAGGCCCTTTTGGAACTGCATGCCTTTGGTTCTCCCCACACAGACCCTCATCTCTGTGATGTTCTGGAGAACTACTTCCTGGATGAGGAGGTGAAACTCATCAAGAAGATAGATGACCACCTGACTAATCTCCACAGGCTGCTCAGACCCCAGGCTGGGCAAGTATCTCTTTGAGAGGATCACCCTGAAGTAGGACTAGGAGCCTTTGGAGCCCAGAGACCTATGAGGGGCTCCTCTGCATCTCCCTGGTATCTGGCTTCTGCCTGAGTCTTTCACTGCAACCACTAGGCAGCCTCTTAACCACCCTGGAGCCCTGTCCCATGCTGTGGACTAAATGGAAACAGTAAAGTTTTTACAGCAAAAAAAAAAAAAAAAAAAAAAAGAGTTTTTATGACATCTGACTGAATTTTAGTGCAATAGAATTATATTAATTGTCTGTAAATGTTTTCATGGTTTGACTTAAAATTTGTCTGAAATTGATCAGTATTAGGAATATACCAGTGGAAAAAGACTAAAAATTAGATTTACCGGAGAAATAGCTAAATAAACAGTTGATGCTGGCTTTTGGTATGACAAAATTACTTCTTTTATTTTCCATTTTTTATGGTGGTAATTACATATAACATAAAATGTACTATCTTAACCACTTTTAAGAATACAGTTCAGTGATACAAAGTACGTTCATATTTTTAGGCAACTTTCACCACCATTCATCTGCAGAACTCTTTTCATTGTGCCAAAGTTAAACTCTGTACCCACTAAACATTAACATCTCTCCTTCCAGCCCCTAGCAACCACCATTCCACTTTTTTCTCCATGATTGTGACTACTCTAAGTACCTCATGAAAGGAGAACCATACAGTGTTTGTCGTTTTGTGACTGGTTTATTTCACTTAGCATAATGTCTCTGAGGTTCATCCATGTTGTAACATATGTCATAATTTCCTCCCTTTTTTCAGAGGTAGGTGTATTGTATAATACACACATCTTTATGTATTATGGAATAATAATAACCATTATTCCAGGAGCCTCTCTTACTGTCATCTTTACATATTCCAGATTTTAGTGTATGTCATCTCTATATTTCCATTCCTATGGCATTAAACAAAAGACAAATCAAAATAGACGTGTCAGCGGTTATTTTGAGACTCCAACAGAATCCTTTGGTAAGATGGGTTGTTAGACACAGATTTAGATATGCTACAGGTCCTACCATAGGGCAAATAAGATTTAAGCCAATCTACAAGTCTACAAGAGTGTAAGTGGCTGCTCTGCTGGAGCAGTTTACTCTCTGTCTCACCGCATCACTATTAAACTCTTTCACTTTAAACAGAAAAAGAAAAAGAAAGAAAAAAGTTTAAGTAGTTATGTTTCGTCCCCCTTGAATTGTGTTAAACAGCTTATTTTGTACTTTATGGTATCTTAGTTTATACTTACTTGAAAAGGTCACATTAGCAGTTTTATGAAGATAAATGTGTCATCATTATACATAGTGCTTTATTTAGTTCTCTCAGTTAAGTCATCTGATGTCTTAGAATAGTTTTTTGAGTTTTTGTTGTTGTTGTTGGTAGTATTAGGTATCATCATAAATGTGCAACTAAGATGCTACATAGATCAACAGGTGTTTAATGAGCATCCGTATATCTGTAGTTCTTTCTTAGCCATTGTAAATCAGTGGATTAGATCTAGTGATGAACTATGGAATGTGAATAAATGCACAGTTTAAATATGCATACTGCCAAAGTTATACAGTATCTTAAGTTGCACAATCTCCTTTAGAGTAGAAGGATGGTTAAGTAGGAGGATGAGGACTTGCTGATAGAAAATAAAGTTTGAAGTACAGAAGTTCTTGGCCCCTCAGCAATGTAGGTAATATGATTGCATTTAAGGTTACTGCAGTTAGATTATTCAAACACAGATAATATGGTTTTCAAGACAGTTTTGTTTACTATTGAATGGCAAGATTGATTAATTTTGGGGACAGAATTATAATGCATCCTTAAACAATTAATGAAATCATTTTGAAGTGCTTGGTCTTGTGTATATGTATTGCTTTTAATTTTGAGAATTTACCAGCAAAGGGTAACAGTAACTATAGCTATACACAATGAGTCATAGAGTTGGACTGTAATCAACCCTAATTTTAAAGAAAGACAAGAAAACACAGATCTTGATCTACTGTACTTTGTCCCATGGAGAGTTAGAGCTAGATTAGCAGTCCTTGTATTTGAAGTTAGATTGTGTTTAATATTATAAGTGGCAATAGAGATTTTGCCCTAGACTTCCTGAGAATGAACCTTAAGCAAAATGAACTGAATTCCTGACAATTCCTCTTAAAGAATCCACATACAGAATTCAGACTTACTCCCTCAGTTCCAACAATGGGGTAGCAGCTTGAAAGGCACCAGTGGCATACAGGAAGAAAGTTAGTGTCTGGCACCAAGGTGAAGGCTCGGGGACAGCTTTCTCCCAGACAGAAAGGTGGGCAGAAGCCATTGTCCCTTTTTGGAACCCTCCCCTCACAGAGCCACAGAATAGGCAGGTGGATGCCATATCTGAGTCTCCATCAACCTGGCTAACACTGTTTGCCCTGCTCTGGAGATCACCTGAGGCTCTGCTCCACCCAACTTATTGGTCTATCCAAGCTGTTAACAGTGGCTTTTCCAAGTGAATGGCTGGTCTTGGCGCATGCTTCACAACTTCCTAAATTCTCTCAAACAAGCAACAGCTGACCTCAGGGAGCCACCAGCTCTTGTACCTCTCACTAAGTGGGCCCAGACCTGGCAGAAACCGTAGCCAGCCTAGGTTCACAACTTGGCTTTGCTGGGAACCTCCAAGCCCAGCACAAGTAGCAGCTATCTGCAGATTGCTTTGTAGCTCATTCAGGGTGGCCTCAGGAAGAACACAGACAACCCAGTACCAACTGGAAAACCCCAGAGCCTCACACTCAGCAGGTAGCTGCAGACCACGTGGGAACACTACCACCCTGCCCCTGAACAGCTGATCTTCCATAGAGGGTGGAAGTTAGTGGGCAGTGGTCACAGCCAGTTCTTGCAGCTGACTGGCCTGGATAAATCACTCCCATTGATCTGCCAACAGCAATCAAGGCTCAACTACAACAGGAGGGTGTACTCAGCCCACATGAAGGGGTGCACCTTTAGTACCCAGCTTCGGTGTTAGGGTAGGCCGTGCCACTGGACCCTAAAGGACATCTACTGCACTAAGCTACACTACCAAGACAGGGAGATGTAGCAGCTCTACCTAATACATAGGGAAAAAAAACACAAGGAAGCTGCCAAAATCAGGAGACAAAGAAACATGGTCCAAATGAAAAAACAGATCAAAACATTATACACATAGTATTTGTAGAAGAAAGATCTTTAATTCCACAGGTTTCTCAAAAATAAAGGCACAAACTTTTTTAAAAGGCAGCTTATTATTGGTGTGTAATAAATATATGTTCAGAGCCTTAATTATTTTTTGTACTGATTACAGTGCCAGTTCTGTTTGTAGGCTGTTAGAGGAGTCAGATAGAACTGACCTTGATAACCCTGAAAAAGCAAGTGGATTTTCAGATAATACTTTATCATATTACATAGTTTTGTGGCCTAGATTGAAGTTATGAAAAAGGAGAAGATTCCAATATATATTTGATACGTAATTTTTGAAAAAGGTCAAGAGTACTGGAAATGTTTTTGTTTTCTTTCTGTTTATACGTAGGATTTTTTTTGTAAGTACAGATATTTTTATTTGTTTTCTCTTTTTTAACTGCTTATGCTATTACAGTTGTCCCATTTTCCCCCTCTTTATTCTCCTCCACTCTGCACACCCCCTCCCACCCACATTCCCCCCCTTTAGTTCATGTCCATGGGTCATACTTATAAGTTCTTTGGCTCCTACATTTCCTATACTATTCTTACCCTCCCCCTGTCTATTTTCTACCTACCATTTATGCTACTTATTCTCTGTACCTTTTCCCCCTCTTTCCCTGTCCCACTCCGCCACTGATAACCCTCCATGTGATCTCCATTTCTGTAGTACTGTTCTTGTTGTTCGCTTAGTTTGTTTTTGTTTTTGTTTTAGGTTCGGTTGTTGATAGTCGTGAGTTTGTTGTCATTTACTGTTCATATTTTTTATCTTTTTCTTAGAGAAGTCTCTTTAACATTTCATATAATAAGGGCTTGGTGATGATGAACTCCTTTAACTTGACCTTATCTGGGAAGCACTTTATCTGCCCTTCCATTCTAAATGATAGCTTTGCTGGATACAGTAATCTTGGATGTAGGTCCTTGCCTTTCATGACTTGGAATACTTCTTTCCAGCCCCTTCTTGCCTGCTACAGTTCTTTTGAGAAATCAGCTGGTAGTCTTATGAGCACTCCTTTGTAGGTAACTGTGTCCTTTTCTCTTGCTGCTTGTAAGATTCTTTCCTTCTGTTTCATCTTGGGGAATGTAATTATGATGTGCCTTGGTGTGTTCCTCCTTGGGTCCAGCTTCTTTGGGACGCTCTGAGTTTACTGGACTTCCTGGAAGTCTTATTTCCTTTGCCAGATTGGGGAAGTTCTCCTTCATTATTTGTTCAAGTAAGTTTTCAATTTTTTGTTCTTCCTCTTCTCCTTCTGGCACCCCTATAATTCGGATGTTGGAACGTTTAAAGGTTCCTAAGCCTCTCCTCATTTTTCCGAATTCTTGTTTCTTCATTCTTTTCTGGTTGGATGTTTCTTTCTTCCTTCATGTCCACACCATTGATTTGAGTCCCAGTTTCCTTCCCAGCACTATTGGTTCCCTGTACATTTTCCTTTGTTTCTCTTAGCATAGCCTTCATTTTTTCATCTAATTTGTGACCAAATTCACCCAATTCTGTGAGCATCCTGATTACCAGTGTTTTGAACTGTGCATCTGATAGGTTGGCTATCTCTTCGTTGCTTAGTTGTATTTTTTTCTGGAGCTTTGATCTGTTCTTTCATTTGGGCCATTTTTTTTTGTCTTGGCATGTCTGTTACATAAAGGGGTGGGGTCTTAGGTGTTCACCAGGGCAGGGTAATGCTGGTCGCTATGCTGTGACGCTGTACGTGGGGGAGTGGCCGAGAGGGAGCAATGGCGCTTGCTCCACTCTCTGCTGGTTTTCAGTCACTCCCTCTTCTACCCACAATCAAAATGGGCCCCTCTGGTGCTGATTCCCGAGTGGGTGGGCTTGTGCACACTCCAGGCCCCTGTGGGTCTCTCCAACGAACTCTCCTATGAGGCTGGGAGTTTCTCCCACTGCTGCTTCAACCCCCACAGGTGTTTTCAATCAGTGGTTTGAGGCTTCATTTCCCGGAGCTGTAACCTTAGGTTGTGTGGTCTGTCTCACTACCCAGCCGTTCCTCCCGTTTTATCTATGCGTGAATGTAGGGCCACAGGGTCTGCCAGCCACCACCTTGTGGAGTCTGCTAGTTGCAGCCTGGCCTGCCCCGTTCCACAATTTGCCACCTCGCTGGATCCCCCAGCCGCTGCCTTGCTGCGCGTCCTGTCCTCCCCAGGCTGCCTGTCTCCGCCCCTCCTACCAGTCTGGATGAATGTTTCTTCTTTATCTCCTTGGTCGTCGGACTTCCATACAGTTTGGTTTTCTGTCAGTTCTGGTGGTTTTTTGTTTTTAAATTTGTTGTTGTCCTTCTTTCGGTTGTGGGAGGAGGCACAGTGTGTCTACCTACGCCTCCATCCTGGCTGGAAGCTAGAAATTATTTTCTTTAAAAGAACAAATCTTTGTTGTATTTTTTCCATTACCATTTAGCCCCTTTATACCCTCCTCCCCCCAGCAGTCACCATACTGTTGGCCATGTCCATGAGTTCTTTTTCCTTTTTGCTCGATCTGCATACACACTAACCTACCTCCTCTCCTTACCTGTCAATCTGTTCTCTCTCTAGGAGTCTGTCTCTATTTTGCTTGTTAGTTCAGTTTGTTCATTAGATTCCACATATGAGTGAAATCATATGGTATACGTTTTTGTCTGACTGGCTTATTTCACTTAGCATAATGTTCTCCAGGTCAATCCATGCTGTCGCAAAGGTAAAACTTTCTTTTTTTTTACAGCCCAGTAGTTTTCCACTGTGTAAATGACCCATAGTTGTTTTACCCATTCATTTACTGATGGACACTTGGGCTGCTTCCATATTTTGGCAATTGTAAGTAATGCTGCAATGAGCATAGGGGTGCTTATGTTCTTTCAAATTAGTGTTTTGGGTTTCTTCAGATAGATTCCCAGAAGTGGAATCCCTGAGTCATAAGGCAGTTCCATTTTTAATTTTTTGAGGTATCTCCTTACTACTTTCCACAGTGGCTGCAGCAGTGTGCATTTCCACCAATAGTGCAAAAGGGTCCCCCTTTCTCCACATCCTTGCCAACACTTGTTGTTTGCTGATTAATTGATGATAGCCGTTCTGAATAGTGTGAGGTGATATCTCATTGTGGTTTTAGTTTTCATTTCTCTGATGATTAGTCACATCGAGCATTCCTGCATATGTCTGTTGGCCATCGGTATGTTGTCTTTGGAGAAGTGTCTATTCAGGTCCTTTGCCTATTTTTTAATCGGGTTGTTTGTTTTTTTGGTGTTGAGTATTGTAAATATTTTATAAATTTTGGATATTAACTCCTTATCAAATGTACTGGTGAATATGTTCTCCCATTCTGTGGGTTGTTTTATTTTGTTGATGATTTCCTTTGCTGTGTAAAAACTTTTTAGTTTGATATAGTCCCATTTCTTTGCTTTTCCTTTTGTTTCCCTTACCTTGGGGAGATATATATAATAAAAAACTTCTACAAGCAGTGTCCAAGACTTTGCTGCCTATCTTTTCTTCTAGGATTTTTATGGTTTTGGGTCTAACATTTATGTGTTTTATCCATTTTAAATTTATTCTTGTGTGTGGTGTAAGGTGGTCTAGTTTCATTCCTCTGCATGTAACTCTCCAATTTTCCCAACACCATTTATTGAATAAACTATCTTTAGCTCATTGAATGTTCATACTTCTTCTGTTGAATATTAAGTGGCTCTAAAGGTGTGGGTTTATTTCTGGGCTCTCTATTCTGTTCCATTGATCTATGTGTCTGTTTTTATGCCAGTACCATGCTATTTAGATTACTATGGCCTTGTAGTATAGTTTGATAATAGGTAGCATGATTCCTCCCACGTTGTTCTTCTTTCTCAGGATTGCTGTTGCTATACAGGGCCTTTTGTGGTTCCACATAAATTCTTGAATTATTTGTTCTAGTTCTGTAAAGTTTGTCATTGGAATCTTGATAGGAATTGCATTGAATCTATAGATTGCTTTGTGTAGTATGGACATTTTAATGATGTTAATTCTTCCTGTCCATGAACACGGCATGTACTTCTACTTATTTGTGTCTTCTTCAGGATCCTTCTTCATTGTCTTACAATTTTCCTTGTACTGTTCTTTTACATCCTTGGTTAGGTTTATTTCTAGGTATTTTATGCTTTGGAAGCAATTGTGAATGGGATTGTTTTCTTAATTTCCCTTTCTGTTAGTTCATTATTGGCATATAAAGTGCATCTGTTTTCTGGATATTAATTTTGTATCCTGCTATTTTGCTGAATTCATTTATCAGTTCCAGAAGTTTCTTGGTAGAATATTTGGGGTTCTCTAGGTACAATATTGTGTCATCTGCAAATAAAGACAGTTTTACTTCTTCTTCTTCTTGTTTGATTGCTGTGGCTGGGACTTCTAGTACTATGTTGAATGAGAGAGGTGAAAGTAGACATCCCTGTGCTGTTCCTGATCTTAAGGGAAATGCTTATAGTTTTGCCTGTTGAGTATAATGCTGGCAGTGAGTTTGTCACATATGACCTTTATTAAGTTTAGGTATGTCCCTTCTATTCCCCCTTTTCTGAGAGTTTATATCATAAATGGATGCTGGATTTTATTAAATCCTTTTTCTGTATCTATAGATATGATCATGTGGTTTTTATCCTTCGTTTTGTTTATGTGCTAAATCACATTTATTAACTTGCAAATGTTGTACCAACCTTATATTCCCAGAATAAATTCCACTTTATCATGGTGTATGATCTTTTCAATGTATTGCTGTATTCTGTTTGCTGATTTTGATGAGGATTTAATGTCTGTGTTCATCAGGGATATTGGTCTATAGTTTTCTTTCTATGTAGTGTCTTTATGTGGTTTTGGAATTGGGACAATACTGGCCTCATAAAATGAGTTTGGGAGACTTCCTTCTCTTGAAATCTTTGAAATCTTGAGTAGAAGAGGTATTCTCAGAATGTTTGAGTAGGAGAGGTGTTAGTTCTCAGAATGTTTGGTAAAATTCACCTGTGAATCCATCTAGTCCAAGGCTTTTATTTGTTGGGAGTTTTTTTTATTACTGTTTCAGTTTTACTAGGTATAATCTGTCAATTCATATTCTCTGATTCTTACTGATATAGTTTTAAAAGATTGTATATTTCTAGGAATTCATCCATTTCATCCAGTTTGTTGATATATAGTTGTTCATAATACTTTTTAATAATCCTTTGTGTTTATTTGGTGTCAGTTGTTATTTCTCCTCTTTCATTTCTGATGTTATTTATTTGGGTTTATTTATTTGTGGACATTGTTATTTAACTGTAAGGTAATTTTCATGTGTCATAAGATATTGTTATTATTTTGATTTTTCAACCATTTTAAAATGTAAAAACCATTTTTAGCTCATGGGCTGTACTAAAGGTTATTGGCCAGGCTTGCCTGACATGCTGTAGTTTGCTGACCCTTGCTTACAACAGTCCTGTGAGACTCTGCTGGCAGCTTTATGTTTTTTCCCCTTTCTTTTAACATTATTTTATGTTATACTTATTTTGCTACTTAATTATGTTTGCTTTCACTGTTAATATGTGTAACCATTAAACTAATAATTTTCAATTAATTTTAATCTAAAAATTTTAAATTACATTTTAAGCTATAGTCTGTAGGATGTCTATACTGCTTTCCTCTTTAATGCATTGGACAGTTATGAAAATTATATGCTGAATAAATATTTGGAAAGGGATAGTGCCTGCCATCTAATATTGAAGGTTAATGTATAGATTGTTTTATTTCATTTATTTATTCATTTGTTAACATTTCAGAATAATTTTCCTGTATTAATGAATTTGTTTATTTATCTTTAGAGAGAGAAGAATGGGGGAGAGTGGGAAAGAAACATCCATTGGTTTTCTCTAGTACATGTCCTATCCTGGGACCAAACCTGCAACCCAGGCATGTGCCCTGATCTGGGAACGAACCGGCAACCTTTCACCTGCAGAATGAGACCCAGCCACCTGAGCCACACCAGTCAGGGCTTTTTTCTTTTAATAATAAGGAATGTTCAGCAACTAACCAGGCTGCCTTAGACACCAGTACTTATCTATTGCTACAAATTTTCACACACACCTTAGATGACCAAGGGCAGAGAATTCTTAGAGAAGATGAAATATTCAAGAACCTCCAATATAAACTTTCAGATTCTTTGAACATATGACTATAAAGGGCTTATTTTTTTTTAATTAATTTATTTTTTAGAGAGAGGGGGAGGGAGAAAGAGGGAGAGAAATATGGATGTGTGAGAGAAATATCTATCAGTTTGCCTCTTGCATACCCCTAACCAGAACCTGCCCTGCAACCCAGGCATGCGCCCTGGGTTGACTGCGAATCAAACCGGCGACTTCTTGGTTCTCTTCCTGGTGCTCAATCCACTGAGCCACACCAGCCAGGCTATTTTTAATTTTTTTTTAAAAATTTAATATGTTTTATTTTTGGAACAGTTTTAGATTTACAGTAAAATTGCAAAGAAAGGATAAAGTTTCCATATTCTCACTCACATGTTTAACTTAAAATTTTAAAATTGTAAAGAACTTTATTTTCAAATGACAGATAAAACATTTTTTTCCTCTCGTTTTTGTGCATAATTCTTATCTCTCTTTAAAAGTGTTATTTCACAAAAGTAAATTATTACAATGGCACAATGAAATAAGATTGAGAAATGTATATACATATACATTTTCTACGAAATTACAGTCATGCCACTTAACAATGACTAATTGGTTGCGCTACGACATTAAGACCTTACACTGGCTGTGTGTCTATGACATCACAAGGTGATAGGAACTTTCAACTCCGGTATGATCTTATGGGACCGCCGTTGAATGTATGTGTGGTCTGATGCTGACTGAAAAAAAGGTTGTTATGCCTCACATGATTCTGTATGTTTAATAGAAACCAATGACTAAATCAAATCTTAAGTTGGTCATTTCAGCTGATTTGCTTAACAGAAATTGAAGTTAAGCTATGGCTGGTGTGGCTCATGGATTGAGCGCCAGCCTGTGAACCAAAAGGTTGCCGGTTCAATTCCCAGTCAGGGCACATGCCTGGGTTGCATGCGGGCCAGGTCCCCTGTTGGGGGCATGCAGGAGGCAATCCCATCCATGTTTCTCTGACACATTGATGTTTCTCTCCCTCTCTTGTCTTCCTCCCTTCCCCTTTCTCTAAAAATACATAAATAAAATCTTTAAAAAAAGAAATTGAACTTTGAGTGAAACTGAATTATATAATGTTTGAAAGTATAAACAAAGAGAGTTTTTGACAGAGTAAAGATTGTGGAGTTTCTTTCTGGGGTCAACAGTTTGAGTGTCTGTACTGCTGTGGGGAGCTCAGAGTAGTGAGAGAAGTGAACACTGATAGAGATATGCCTGAGATTGAGTGGGTGGGGGACAGGGTTCCAGGACGGCCCACCTCATAGGATGGTAATGTCTAAACTTTTTTCCCCTCCTTATTAGTTTTAAAAATTAATTAAAAATGCATGGTTATTGCAAATATTGAAAGAATCCAGAAGTATACATAGCAAATAGTATAAGTCCTTATTTCTACACTCTGCATGCTAGTCTCCGTTCTTCAAAGTTACAGTTATTAGATGGGTAAATATATTTGCAGAATTTTTTCCTATGCATATACCATCAAGGTTTTTCTTCTCCCACCCCACAAAAATGGGCTCACATTATGTTTAATTTTGATTGCCAAGGATGCTTTGCTGTTTGGTTAGTTATATTTTATTGAATATAAATCTGAACTTTTTAAGGTTCAACACCTAAAATTTTATGCATCTCTTTAAAAAAAAACGCATGCTAAATAGTTCTAATTAGTATTATTAAATTGAATAATACAAATGCTTTGAGTATATCAGCCTAATGTGTTCTCTCATTACTTTAAAAAATAATCATTTTATCTATCATATTGTATGATTATGAAGATATTTTCATCCTAAGATAATTATTACTTCATATGAAGTATTTTTAAGCATTCATCTCTATATTTTTTTACTTAATAATTTTTCAGAAGTAAAGTATACCTTTAAACATGTAAAATAACTTATTTTACATGTAATTTTTCTAGGGCTGCTTTGGAAGAAGTAGAAGGAGATGTGGCAGAATTAGAACTAAAACTTGATAAGGTAAATATTACTTTTTTTACTTTTTAAAACATTAATTCTTGTTTTCCATAAATAATAAGTTGTGACTGTAACACTAGGTGGTTCACATTATTTCTTTTATCTCTGTGAGGATAAGTGCTATTATTATCCCAATTGTACACACGAGGTAATTGAAGCTAGAAACAATAAGCAGCTTATTGAAAACCTAATCTAATGCCAGAGCAAGATTTTGAATGGTGTCTGACATTAAAGCTCACTACATACGAGGTCTGCACAGAAAAATCCCAGCCATTGTTAATATAATGAGAACAGTTTGTACAACATTGATGTAACCTGGCAGCCAGGGAGAGTGTACTGAAATGCTCAGTGTGAACAATGACGAGTTCATTGTACTAGTCAGTGGAGTCAGTAGGCGCCTTTGAGTGAGCATGTGTACTGTGTGGTCATTGCATTCGAAATGACTGAGCAAGTAGAGCAATGAAATCTGCATGAAATTTTGTCTTAAACTTTAACATTCCTCTGTGGAAACTATTTGGATGATATAGAAGGTCGCTGCTATGGGCAACTGGTGATTGGCAGCTTTCTCATGATAACACCCCTGCTCATGTACCACATCTCGTGCTGAGTTTTGTGGTGAAACGTCAAATCACCCAGGTGACTCAGCACCACTACAGCCCAGATTTGGTGCCCTGTAACTTCTGGCTTTTCCCCAAACTAAAAATACCTTTGAAAGGGAGAGATGTCGGACTGTCATTGAGATTCAGGAAAGTACAACAGGGCGGCTGATGGTAATTGGGAGAACTGTGTGAGGTTCCAAGATGCTCCCTTTGAACGGGACTGAGGCATCATTGTCCTGTGTACAATGTGTCTTGTATCTTCTTCAACAAATGCCTCTACTTTTCCATGCCACGTGGCTGGATACTTTCTGGACAGACCTCGTATTCTTTATATTGTTGGAAGTTTGTTTCCTTTTTTTCTCCATCAAAAAGATTGTAACTATATTTTTTGATGCGTAAAGGATTTCATACATAACCTACCATTCCTGTTTATAAATTTGGGTGTGGCCATGCTCATGTTCAAATATAAAATGCAGTTTGACTCATGGACATGGCTAACAGTGTGGTGATTGCAGGGAGGGGACTAAATGGTAATGGAAAAAAATATAGTTAAAAAATAAAACTCCAGAAAATTTTTAAAAAACAAATATAAAATAAAATTTAAAAAACTCATTTTTAAAAGCAGTTTCCAGAAATGCTTAATATATACTTAATATTAAGTGATCATATTCTCTGTAAGGGTAAATGTACATTGATTACTATCTTCTATATTAACTATTGATAATATGTGGGGAGTTTTTTTGCTTCTACACAAGAATCATTGTCTGCTGTATAACAGGCAGAAATATGAGAATGACTAATACATGACTTCTCATCTTAAGTAACCATTATTCAGTGAAATATCTCAAAATTTCTGGAGGTAAATGATGAACAGGTACATAATTTGAAATTTCTCTTTTGAAAATAGTTTTGTACTTATTAATTATTATTGTAAATGCTGATACTGTGTAAAGCAGTGCTTCTGAAACCTTACTGTACATAGATTCCTATCACCTGGGGATCTTGTGAAAATACAGGTCCTGATTCAGTACGTCTGGGGTATCTAAGAGTCTGTATTTTTAACCAGACCCAAGGTGGTACCTGTGCTGTTGCTCCAGGGCTGCACTTTGAGTAGCAAAGGTATAAAAATACGTTAATTAGTCTGAAGGTTTTCAAATGTTTTGAAATTTGAAATACATATGTATCTAATGTAAATAGGATAGAAAGTATATAAAGCAATATTATTATTTGTATATGTCAAACAAAAATTTTAGAAAATGTTTAGTAAGTTATTTTTCTGTGTAGCGCTCTATGGTTTTCAAAGCACTTTGTCGTACAGTATGTTTTTGGATTTTTACAATAATCCTTGGAGGTAGGTGGAACAGATAACATTATTTCCATTTTAGAGATGAGGATACCAAACAAAGCCCAGAAAGTGAAGGGGACTTACTTCATATCACAGTTAGAAAAGGCAGAACCAGGGTTAGAACCATATGTTTTTATTCTTAGTTCAGTGCTCTTGTGCACCACTGTACTTCTGGATCCATGTTGGGGGAGCACATGCCACTCGGAATTTTCTGAGGAACACTAGCAAGCTTCCAGGCAAGTGTTTTTAAAATTTAATGTCAAAATTTTTGGTATGAATATTATTTTCAAAAAATTTATTTTTTATTTAAAATTAAATATGTGAGGTTATTACTGTCATTATTTTACCCTGAGGTATTATATTTATTTTTAAACACTCTTTGAAACATAGTTCTTAAACCCTTAAGGTAGATGACAAAAGATGTAGTTTTGATTTTCTAGTAGATTTATGAGAGAGTATGTAGAAGACCAAGGCTTTTTACAGAGTCTCAGAGTATAACAGGGCATCTGTTCTCTTGGGATGGACCTGCATCTAGAGCATACGAAATTTTTTTTTTTTTGGAGCAGGGAACCTCATAGTTTAAAGTATCTAAACAATCCACTGATAGCATTTTTAGTAATGATTTTGCTTTTATGAGCAGCTTTTTTTTTCTTTATATCATTTAGTTGGGGTTGGGGGACTGGTAGAATTCTAAAACCAGAAGATTGAAATCCAAAACAAGTTATTAAAGTATTGACATTCAGTACTAAGAACTGTAAGCCCTTTCTAAAGTCTATATTATGCAAAGGGCTACTAAGGGGCACCATGGAAACTTTTTTAAAAAAAATACTGTCTTCTACCCAAAAAGGAGTTCCATAGTTATTTTTATATTTTTCTAGTTTAAGATCTTAATCCCTTATTAAATATACCTCTCCCAAATTCTTAAGCTATTGTCCATCATTTTTACTTTAGAATTGAGGAGTAAGCCATAGAGAAGAAAGACTGAGAGTGCTAGAAATGGTTGTTATTGAAGGTGGTGGCGTTGAAGGGCTGGTAGAGGGGAGGGGTTGCCCAAGACTAGTTTACTCATTTCGTAAGTTGGTGCAGGGCAAGTTTCACCTGTAATATCATTGTAAATCATTCCAGCAGCAGGTTAAACTAGCTTAATGACTTAGCTTATATTTATTTTGCTTATAATGTATGCCACCAATAGTTTACACTCTTCCTGGTGAATAGTGCTTCATGAGTGGCACTGCTCTACTGAGTCCAATTATTTCTCCATTCTGGCAGTATTTGGGCATTGGCGTCATAGAGCATCATACTTGCAATCTAGGTATAATTTCAGTATCTGGGGTATCTTCTCACTGGCATGCTTGTTCCCTGTTTGTTAAGCACATACCCTTTAAGTCACAGTTCAATTACTACCAAACTTAGGTCCTTTTTCTAGTATCGCATGGCTTTTTGCACATACTTCCATTTAAATTATTGTAATATTTTTAGCATAGTTGAATAGTTAAGAGCACAAAGCCAGGAGCAAGGCTGCCTACATTTGAATTTGGCTGTACCACTTACCAAGCTGTGTGGTCTTGGGCAAGTTCTTCAACTTTCCTGTGCCTCAGTTTCTTTATCTCCAAAACAAGGAAAATAAATAAGAGTATTTGTCTTTAGCGTTATTATGAGAATAAGATATGCTCATACATGTTAAGTGGTTAGCACAGTTCTTGGCACAGAGTAAGTTCTAAATAAATGTTAATGATGATGGTGTTCAACAGACTGTTATTTATTAGCACCTTGAAGACAAGCTGTCTTTAAAGGGGGAGGAAATAAACCCTCTTATTGCTTGTGAACTTAGGATACCAAGTTCTGTGTTTTAAGTATAGTATCTCCAACCTTCACAACAATGTTGCAAAGTTTATGTTGTACCAAATTTACACCTGAAAAGAAAATGAAACTTAGAAATGTTACACTCAAGGATAGTCTGCAAATAAGTTATTTGTATTCCCATTACCTGGCAAAGTGCCTATAACATAGTTTTCGCTTTAATTAAAAAACTGTTGAATGAATTGGGGCTACTACCTTGAAAATTTGGCTTATTTGACATATACTCTTAATCGGTTAAAAATCTTCCCTCTTTGTAGGCTTATATTATCTCAGTCATAACTGTAATCTAATAAGGATTTTGCTAGCTGGCAAAGTATCTCCAAATCAGTGTTTCCTCCCCACTAATTGCAGTGTATATGTTGCACCTACACAATAATTTCATTTTCTGTCCAACTACTGTAAAGTGACCTCTATTCTAATACTTACGCCTATTTTCATAGCCAGTTTTTCTATGCATCACCACTCAAAATTCTAATCTTTCAGATATGGAATGCTGATATCTTACTTTCTGACTTGAGTCTCCAATCCTTGTAGTTCCAATCTTTACGTCTATTGCTTCTGTTCTTCAAGCTTACCGAGACCTTTTGTCTTTCAATCTTCTGATATTTCAGGCTCCTTTTAGATTCACTTCCCTCTCAGTGTATTTTGTCGTTGGTAATTATTTTTTATTGAGATAAACTTTACTTAATGTAAAATTCACCATTTTAAATCACACAGCTTAATCATTTTTAATATATTCACAGTATTTGTGCAGTTAGAATCACTATCTAATTCTAGAACATTTTCATCATCCCAAAGGGAAACTCTGTACCTATTAGCAGTCAGTCACTTCCAATTTCCCTCTCCCTACATCTTCTGGCAGTCACTACTGTGCCTTCTGTCCCTATAGATTTCCCTATTCTGGACGTTTCATATAAAGAGAATCATAGAATATTTGGCCTCATAACTGACTTCTGTTATGTAGCATAATGTTTTTACAGTTTGTCCATGTTGTGATGTGTTCCAACATTTCTTTTTTATGGCTGAGTGACATGCCATTGTATCCATTGTATGAGTATACCACATTTTGTTTGTCCATCATTGATTGATGGAAATTAGGTTTGTTTCTACTTTCTGGTTATTATGAATAATACTGTTAGGAAACCTTGCAGGCTAACTCTTAATTTTATTACAACATTATTTTTCTTCTGGAGACCTTCATTTCCTTTACTGAACACCTACTCTATAGAATTCCCACGATATTAGTCCAACCATCTATATTCCAGGGGTGTCCAATCTTTTGGCGTCTCTGGGCCACACTGGAAGAAGAAGAGTTGTCTTGGGCCACACATTAAATACACAAACACTAATGAAAACTAATGAGCAAAATAAAAGGTTTTAAGTAAATTTATGATTTTGTGTGGGGCCACATTCATAGCCATCCTGGGCCGCATGTGGCCCGAGGGCTGTGGGTTGGACCCCCATGTTACAACCCCAGATCTGGGCTGTAAAAAGCCCTACAGGAGAAGTTATACAACTATTTGCTGAAACCAATTAGCCAAGCTACATATTCCTGGAATCCTTGATGCAAATGAATTTTTCCAAGACTCAATCAGGTTATCTTGTTACCTCTAGCATTTCTTAATACTTCACTGTTTTCTCAAAGGCTTACCACTTTGTTCTTTAGTGTTAGTAGCTGACCTTAACTCTTCCTTCGTTTTGGTAGGAACACCCTTATTTCTTAACCCCTGATACAGAAACTTAACAAAATATGTCCCTATCTTTTTCTGTTTTTTCTCCCATTCAAGTGGTAAAAGTATCCCTTTTCTTATGCTGTTCCAGACTCAGGGCTTTCCTATAGCCATCTCTCTCCTTTTCCCTTCTCTACTATTTCTTTATTTTAAGGAATAAAGATGTTCAAGTTTCTCTTGATCAAAAACAAAACAAAACAAAACAAAAGCTCTGACTAGGTAGTGCAATTCTTTGTTTTTATTACCATGTGCCAGTAGTAGTTTCTGCTAAGATCTTTATGTGCACTATCTCAGTTCTTTTATAGTAACCTTATTTGGTTCCATACCACTGTTACTGAGTTAATACAGAAGAAACTGAGGCTTGTTAAGGTACAGATCACTTAGGATCACTTTGATGGTTAAGTATGGCGGTGAGTGGGATTTGAACCTAACTGACTGAGTCCAGAACCCTGCAGAATTAATTAGTTAATTAACTAATTAATATTTTATTTGGCATACAACATACAATATTATATTAGTTTCAGGTGCACAACGTAGTGACTCAACATTTATGTATCTTACAAAGTGATCACCACAGTAAGTCTAGTAACTGTCTGTCACCCTACATAGTGAAGATATTATTGGCTCTATTCTCCATGTTATACATTATCTCCCCATGGTTTATTTTATAACTGGGAGTTTGTACCTCTTAATCCCCTTCCTCATTTTTACCCAACTCCCCACCCCACTCCCCTTTGGCAGCTGTCAGTTTGTTCTCAGTATCTATGAGTTTGTTTCTGTTTTGTTTTGTTTTCTAGATTCCACTTGTAAGTGAAATCATACCATATTTGTCTTGCTCTTCCCGGCTTGTTTCACTTAACAAAATACTTTCTAGGTTCATCCATGCTGGCAAAGTTTCGTTCTTTTTTTATGGCCGAGTAATATTCCAGTATATGTATGTATCACGTCTATCCATTCATCTACTGATGGACACCTAGGTTGCTTCCATGTCTTAGCTATTATAAACAATGCTGTGATGAACACAGAGGTGCATGTATCTTTTACAATTATTATTTTCATTTTTCAGATAAGTACTCAAAATTATTTATCTGAATTACAAGGTCATTCAGTAGTTCTATTTTTAAATATTTTTTTCCATAGTGGCTGTTGTAATTTACAGTCCCACTCATGGTGCACAAGGGTTTCCTTTTCTTCATGTCTTTGTCATCACTTGTTATAGCCATTCTGACAGGTGTGAGGTGATATCTCATGGTTTTGATTTATATTTCCTTGATGATTAGTGGTGTTGAGCATCTTTTCATTTGTGTATTGGCCATCTGTGTGTCTTCTTTGGAGAAATGTCTGTTCAGGTCTTCTACCCACATTTTAATTGCATTGTTTTTTTGATGTTGAGTTGTATGAATTCTTTTCGTGTTGTGGATATTAACCCATTATCAGATTTATCATTGCCAAATATCTTCTCCCATTCAATAGGTTGCCTTTTTGTCATGTTGATGGTTTCCTTCACTGTGCAAAAGCTTTTTAGTTTGATGTAGTCCCATTTGTTTATTTTTGCTTTAGTTGCCTTTGCCCAAGGAGGCATATCTAAAAATGTATTGCTGAGACTGATATCGAAGAGTTTACTGCCTATGTTTTTTATTTTTTTAGGAGTTTTATGGCTTCAGGTCTTACGTTTAAGTCTTCCATCCTTTTTGAGTTTATTTTTGTATGTGGTATAAGAAAGTGGTCTCCTTCCTTCCTTCCTTCCTTCCTTCCTTCCTTCCTTCCTTCCTTCCTTCATCTGTCCAGTTTTCCCAATGCCATTTGTTGAAGGCTAACTCTTCCCCATTGTGTATTATTGCTTCCTTTGCCATAGATTAATTGAATATGTAAGCATGGGTTTATTTCTGGGCCTTCTATTCTGTTTCATTGATCTATGTGTTTTTAACCATAAAGTCATACTACCAACCTCTCTGCTTTTGGGGTTTTTTTAGATTTTATTTACTTATTTTTAGAGAGAGAGGAAGGGAGGGAGAAAGAGAGGGAGAGAAACATCTATGTGAGAGAAATATTGATCACTTGTCTCAGATGGCCTGCAGCCCAGGCATGTGTCCCCGACTGGGAATTGAACTAACGACCCTTCAATTCACAGGCCGGCACTCGACCATCTGAGCCACACTACCCAGGGCTCTTCCTGGTTTTTCTATGGAAGCTTTTAATTTAATTATTTTGAACTACTTACTACCATCTATGTGTACTCAGTGAAAAATTAGTCATCTTTTAATCTCTTTCATAAAGGAGAACATTGAACTAGTTTCTTGTATGTCCTTCCAGACATTTTCTAAGCATATAAAAGATGATACGTACTGTATTTTTTGGACTATAAGACACCCTCCCCCAAATTTGGGAGGAAAATGGGGGTGCGTCTTACAGTCCGAAGGTAGCTTCCCTGGCTGGGGGAATGCGCGGGGCGGTGGAGCTGGGGTTTTTTTCCCCTTATTTCCCTCTAAAACCTAGGTGCGTCTTATAGTCCAAAAATACAGTATTTGTATTTTTCTCCACTCCAATAAAAATACTAACATTGTTCTATAATTTGCTTTAAAAATATCTTGACTGTTGTTCCTTGTTATTAGTTATAGAGCTGCCTCATTGCCTTTAGTGGCTGAATTACATTTCATTGTATGAATATATATCATAATTCATTATCTATTTGCCTCCCGAGGGACACTTAGATTGCTACCAGTGTTTTACTGTGGCAGCAGTGATTGACTTCACGTGTGGATGATGTGGCTTATGTACATCTGTATGATACATTTTTAACAGGAAATACTAGGTTTAAGGGTATGTGTATGTTTAAATTTTTGATAGCCCTTGCTAAATTGCCTTCCATAGAAATTGTACTAATTTACACTCCCACTAACAATGTCTGACAGCGCCTGTTTCTCCGTAACTACTGTCTGAAACAGACGTTTTCTGATCTTCGCTACTCTGTAAAAGGTAGTAATTTTCATTTCTTTTATTATGAGTGAGATTGAATTGCTTTTCTTGACCATAAGACGTATTTGAATTCCCTTTTCTGGGAATTTATCTGTACATGTGTGTTGGGCATTTTTTTTTTTTTTACTGGCTGTTTGGCTTTTCAAAAATTATTTGTAGGCCCTTTCTTTTACAGTGTTTTTGTAATATAAATTGATTTTGTAGAGGGAGAGAGAGAGAAACAGAAACATTGATTTGTTGTTTCACTTATTTATGCGTTCACTGGTTGATTCTTGTGTGTGCCCTGCCCAGGGATCAAACCTGCAACCTTGGCATATTGGAATGATACTCTAACCAGCTGAGCTACCCAGCCAGGCCTAGATACTTTCTTATAGTAGGGAAATTAGTCCCTTATGATTTGCTGCTAATACTTTTTTCCCCTATTGTCATTTGTTTTTTGACTAAGTTTATTGGGGGTTTTTTTCCTTGTAGAAATAGGGTTTTTTTGATGTAGTTGAATTGATCAATTTCTTCTTTGCTTTTTGTGTTCTGCATGTTTCTCAGAAGGGCTTTTCTTTCTTTGAGCTTATAAAAAATATTACCTCCTGTTTTCTCTTAGTTTTATGTTTTAATTTTTTATGTTTAAATCTTTATTTCATGTGAAATTAATTTGGGTGTTTAGAATCCAACTTAGTCCCCCCCACACACACTTTAGATGGCTGACTTGTGTCACTATCATTTATTGGATAACTTTCCCCCCATTAGCTGTACTGTTACTTTAATCAACTACTGCATAGTATTTGTATCTGTTTCTTTATTCCACTGATCAGTTTGATTCAAGTCCATTATCAAACTTGTAAGTACTTCACCTGTATATTTTAATAGCATATAGGGCTAATGTCCCCACCTCATTACTGTTTTCCAGTTTTTTTTTCTCCTTGCATTTTGGTTACTCCGTATATGTTTTAGAATTAATTTTTCTGGTTCTTAAGACATTATTGTTGTTGTTGTTATTTTATAATTAGCAAACTATTTACAAGACTAGTCTCTGCCAGCATTTTTCATAGTGCATTTTGTAGAATAATGGTCCTATGAGAATTCTTCCTCTAAGGCACAGGTAGCAAACACAAGGCCCGCGGGCCGAATCTGGCCCTCCACCTTGTTACTACCCAGCAGCAGTGCCAAGCTCCTTGCCTCTTGTTAAGGAGTAGTTACATTTACACAGTCCTAAAATTACAGTCAGCCCTTTGAAGGCAACCGCTAGGCTGATGTGGCCCCCGGTGAAAATGAGTTTGACACCCTTGCTGTAAGGAAAACTCCCATGTCTAATGTTTTTGAGAAATGCTGCACATTATAGCTCCTCTCTACACATTAATATGTCAAAAACTCTGAAAAGTTTGGTAATGAAGAACTATGTTTAACTTTTTAAACTGAGTTTTCCAGACTTGTTTGAGCACAGAATCCTTATTTTAGTACAAAATGTTCCTGCAGGGTATTCTGTAGAATATATATTGAGAAACATTGACGTATCATATATTTTCTTCATCTACATCTCATAACTCACTGTAATCTGGCTACAGCCCTTATATCTCTTAAAACTGTTCTTCCAGCGATGCTGGTGACTCTTTGTCACCAAACTCCATAGATATTTTTATTTATTTTATTTTTTAAAGATTTTACTTATTTATTTTTAGACAGGAGGAAGGGAGGGGGAAAGAGAGGGAGAGAAACATCAATGTGTGGTTGCCTCTTGCATGACAACCCAAATGGGGACCAGGCCCGCAACCCAGGGATGTGCTATGACTGGGAATTGAACTGACAACCTTCTGGTCTGCAGGCCAGCACTCACTCCACTGAGCCACACCAGTGGGGTCCATAGATATTTTTACATTCTTCCTAAAATTTGACTTTTACGGATTTTCAACTTATCCATCTTTTGATATTTTATCCTTCTTGACTTCGGTGAAATTATTCTCTTGTTTTTGTTTGTTTGTTTGTTTGTTATGTTTTCCTCTTTTTCTTTAGTCTTCTTTGTGGGGTCTTCACTCTACATACTCTGCCCTCTGCTTTCTACATAGGATATAGCCCTGTAGCACTGACACTTTATTTGCTGATGACTCTTGTATCTGTATTTATAACACACTCCTGTATTTGAGTTACAAACATCTGTTTTCACTGGTGTATGATAGACTTTCCATTTGGCTTAATTCATAGGCCCATCTAGCTCAGGCCCACCTCACAGGCCCAACACTGAAAACAGTCTCTGCTGGCCAGTGCAAAATTGCATTTCGTAGCAGATGTAGACCTCAGCAAGCAGAGTTCAGGCTGGATTTCAGTCCCTACTTTTTTCCTTTGTAGGACATAGTCTGCATAACTGTATGTGGTACTCAGCTGTAATTCTGGAATTTGTTTCCCCATTTGTCTCCCTGCATACCGCCTTAATTCAGGCTCTCATGGTTTGTGGTCTAATATCCTTGTCTTTATTCTATTTCCCTATCTTTAGTTTTTCTCCTTTTGTGTCAACCTTCTAAAATGGAACTCTAGGCAACTCTCCCAATTAATATTTTTAATTGTTTCCTATTTCCTTTCATATAAAATGTGAATGTCTTAGCATTGCACACAAGGCTTTTTCTGATCTGGCTCTTGTATACATTTTCATGCTGCACTAAGGTACTTCTTTTTTGCTCCACCTCTTAAACTTCTAGTCCTTAGCACATGCTCTTCATAAAGTAGTATCTTTCCATTACCCATGTCTGATTGGCTAATTTCTGTTGTTCTTCAGGACTTTTTTCAAGTGTTACCTTTTCTAGGAATCCTTCCTGATCCTCATAGTCTTAGATGTCCTTCCTTTGTTCCCTCATGCATGGTTTTGTCATGTTTAGCATTTGTGCTCGTGCTATACAGAATTTATCTAGTCTACTGGTTAGAATTAGAGCTCCGAGAGCAGAAATTATATTTTCAATTTCTTCAAGGCCTTAGGGCAACAGTTTTAAATGATACTCCTGAGATCCTTTAGATCTTTTCTAAAGTTTTTCTAGGCTCTTTATTCCCTTCTTGGTGCCCCCCTTCTTCCCACTTTCTCAGTACTGTCCCTCTTTCACCTGTGGCTCCACTTTTATCTATTTTACAGTTGTCATTCACCCAACATTTTGTTTAAAGAAAATGTTCTGTATCTTAATGGGAGAATGGGAGGATGGAAGGGAGGAAGGAAAGGAGGTGGGGGGAGGGAGGGATGAAGGAAGGAAGGAAGGAAGGAAGGAAGGAAGGAAGGAAGGAAGGAAGGAAGGAGAAAGGAAGAAAAGAAGAGAAAAGTTCAGTCCTAATTCTTGTACAATGCCCAGAACAGTAGGCATTGGAGAAATATGGTTGATTAATCAATTAAGATATCTGATTTTATAGACTGATACTGAAATGACCAGCAGTTCTAACCTGGCATACCAGTTTACTCCCCTTTCTTCTAGCATACCACTTTTTAAAAAATTTTGATTAACTTTTATTATACTGCTTGCTCTGCCTGAAGTTCCCTTTTCTTTCTTTGAAGAGGTGCTTTAGTTAATTTATGGGATTTAATTTGACTTGATAAAATGATTTTTTGTTGGTATCAGACAATCTCTGGGTCCTGAAAAGTCAAGTTTTTGGTATAACTCTCCTATGAATTGCTTGTTCAACTAAGTAATTTGTAAAATTATTTTCAACCTGATGTAATGCTTTTCTTTTTCAGCTTGTGAAGCTTTGTATTATGATGATTGATACTGGAAAAGCCTTTTGTGTTGCAAATAAACAGTTCATGAATGGGATTCGAGATCTGGCACAATATTCTAGTAATGATGCTGTAGTTGAGGTTAGTATTTTAAAATTAGTTAATATGATAAATGCAACAAGACATCGATCAATTATACATCCATTTGCCTTAGAGTTATAGTGGTCCATAAAATTTGAAGTAGAAAGGCTATCACTCATTAGCACTATCTTATATAATTCTGTTTTCTCTGATAGTTACTAGTTGATGGTTGATTTACATTGTGAATATAAGTTTACTTACTGCTCAGTGAGCTGAAGCATGTACAAGAAGGTTTGAGCGGGAAGAGCAGGATCTTGCTTACTAGTAGCTGCTTATGGAGAAAGCAGAGCATTAATCTAAGAATAGTATCTAACTGTATGTATGGGGGAGCTGCATAAGAAAGTTTTGGTCAGCTAGCTATGCTAGGTTAGCCTAGACCCCTTGCTATACTATGTGATATTATGACATTGCTTTCATGAGTCATAGTTTGATGATTATTTGATCCACAGATGCCTATGTGGGCATAGTCTTGATAGATTCAATCTAATTTGTAGGTTTATACACGTCATTCCTGTTGGTTAGCATAATACTATTGGTAGGGTAGTACTAATTCATTGACTATTCTAGGGTTTTATGTTACTATGGAGACATGACCTCTGCAGAGCATGCCATGAGGTCATGAGATTGTCCTTAGAAGCAAATATTGTTTACAGTGTACTTGATCTTTCTGTCAGAAATGGTGAAGTAACATTTTTGTGGCCTGTTTCAGTGGCTCTTAAATGACTTGGTTTTTTCTTTTGGTTTCTTTCTCATAGACAAGTTTGACCAAGTTTTCTGACAGCCTTCAAGAAATGATAAATTTTCATACAGTAAGTGTCAATATTACTGTGACCATGTTATTTTAGTACTTTTTTTTTTAGTGGCTGTATTTTATAAAATTACTTAAGTTGGAATTCAATGACTTTGAATTTGTCAACAGCTTTTTAGGTGGCTGTATCTAAAATGTGTGTATGTGTGAAAGAGAGAAAGAGAGGGAGAGAGAGGATGCATTTTACTTCCCATTCTAAATACTGAACTTACATCAATGAAGTACACACCCATAAGTTGTTTTCCTTTTAAGTTGTACCTTTGTAACTTTTTAAGCAGTTATTTCAAGAATAAACAAGTAAAAGTCATTCTGAATTTAGTGCTTCCTATTTCTTTTAAGATACTTGCAAATAGCCATGGCTGGTGGGGCTCAGTGGATAGAGCACCAACCTGCTAACCAAAGGGTGGTGGGTTCAATTCTCAGTCAGGGCACGTGCCTGTGTTGCAGGCCAGGACCCCTGTAGGGGGCCTGTGAGAGGCAACCATACATTGATCTTTCTCTCTTTCTCTCCCTCCCTTCCCCTCTGTCTAAAAATAATAAATAAATACTTACAAGTATAAAATACTTACAAGTATATCCCCTTTGATTATTGCCAATATTAAAAACTGCTGTAGTCATTTGACATATCTATATGTATTTTTAATATTTGAGGACATTTTCCCTTCAAGAATGAGGGATATGTATTACTTTTGGAATGTCAGGAAATCCTTTATAAATTTTATAAAAGTTTACTGAAAAAATGGTAGCTGATAAGCTATACACTTCCTAATTTTTTAAAAAATGTGTAACATATATGGCTGTTATAATCAGTGTTTCAAAATTTATTAGCAGCAATCTATAACAAAAATACATTCCTTATAAAATCTTTTAATTTTTGGTTCTTAGTTAATTTGATTTTTCTTCTTATATTTTTATTACTTTTGGTCAATATATGAAGGCTGAAGTTATCTGATAATATTTAAATTGTAGCTGTACCAAAATTAGCATGTACAAGGATCTGCTTCAGTTCCTGCTTTAAGTTCGTTTGGTTATATATCTAGGTGTAGAATTGTGCATCGTATAGAAATTCTATATTTATCTTTTTGAGTTACTGTCAAAATGTTTTCCACAGATGCTGCACCATTACACATTCCACCCAACAAAGATTGGGTGTGATTGTTCCAATTTTCCACATCCTTGTCAACACTTATTTTTCTATTTTGCTGATTATAGCCATTCTAGTAGTTGCGAAGTGGAATCTCTTTGAGGTTTCAGAGGTTTCAAAGGTTTTAAGGGTTTCATTTCCCTAAAGACTAGTACAGTTGAGCATTTTTTTCATGTACTTATTGACAATTTGTATATGTTCTTCCACCATTGTTGCTATTGTTCACTGAAGTCCTTTTCCATTAAAATTTTTTAATTGAATTCTTTATATATTCTGTAATCAACCTTAATCAGATATGTAATATTTATGTGTTATGACATGTAAATATTTTCTCCCGTTCTGTTGGTTGCCTTTTTACTTTTTGATGATGTCCTTTGATGCACAAAACTTTTAATTTTCATGAAGTTTAGTTTATCTAATTTTTTTCTTTGTTGCTCCTAATTTTGGAATCTGTTGCTAAATCTCAAATCATGCTTCATCTCTTTGTTTTGTTCTAAGAGTTTTGTGGCTTTAACCCTAATATTTTGTTTTTAATGATTTCTTACTTGTTCTCTTTTTGCCTTCCAATGAACTTAGATGCCAGGGTATGGTATATTTGATTTCTCTTGAAATCAAGCAGTCTTTTGGATTCCAACTTCTTAAAAAAATATAGTGAGAATTGTTTTTTTGTTAACGTTATGGATTTTAAATTAGCATAATAGGTTAAGTGTTTTTTCCATAATATGTTATCCTTTGTAACATATTATGTCCTGTTTCTGATATTTTCTTTAAGTCAGCCAGTCATATTTTTGTTTTATATAAGAATACCTTTTCAATCTTATTGCCATATTCTTTTTTACAACATCTCAGACTTTTTCTTTTTTTAAAAATTTTTATTGTTATTCAATTACAGTTGTATGCCTTTTCTCCCCATCCCTCCACCCCACCCCAGCCGAGCCCACCTCCCTCCCCCACCTCCACCCTCCCCCTTGATTTTGTCCATGTGTCCTTTACAGTAGTTCCTGTAAACACCTCTCCCCACTGTCCCCTCCCCACTCCCCCCTGGCTATTGTTAGATTGTTCTTAACTTCAATGTCAGACTTTTTCTTTTAATAGATATAAGTATGAAATTGTTAGGCCTTGATTCATTTTCTGCTTTACCTGGTCTTTTTTGTTCTTGTTAACAAATATTTTTAATTTTTTCCAGGAGGAATAACTTGTATGTACTTGAATCAGAATTCTTATATTTGTGGGGTGATACATATCTTATTTATTGTTATATCTTCAGTACTTGCATAATTCTCATCCTAAGGAAGTCATTTAATTTTTCTAAGCTTTACATTTTTCCACTGTAAAATGAAGGGATTTCACTAAATAGCATTTAATTATAGAAGTTCCATAATTATAAAGTATTATTATAAAATAAGTAATATCTCAGAGCCATTTATTAAAATGTGGGAAAAACCTAGTTATATAAAATGCTTTATTTTAGTAGCATCCTCCACAATGAAATTTTAATTACATAGTATTACATTAGAAAGAAGGCTTTATAGGATAAGACAAACTGCTTTCTAAAAGGTAATCAATATTGGAATATTTTTTATATTCTGTAGCAGATTTCATAACACTTAGGTTTTGGTGTATCAGTTTGTGTCAGGATAGCAGGTTAGATTTCCTAGAGATGTCACTTATAAATAACTTCGTGGAGTTAAATAGATGTTTGAAATAGAAGAGAGACTCACAGATGGAGAACAGATGACAGCTAGTAGGGGTGAGGAGTTAGGGTCTGGGGGGATTAAGGAAAAAGGACTCATGGACATGGACAACAACGTGGTGATTGCTAGGGGGAGGGAGATATAAGGAGACTAAATGGTAATTGAAAAAAATATAATAAAGATTTTTTTAAAAGAACAGTTTGGATTATTAGCCAAATAAGATTAAACATAGATTGGGATTTCATTACTCATTTTAAAAATAAATTATTTGTATTCTTTTGTGATTTATTTCCTCTGTAAAAATGGATAATACTGTTCCTTATTCCTTATAGAATATGAAGTTCCTAGGATTATTCTTTTACTCACATATCTTTGTAAGATGCCAACTCATACCTTTTCCAGAGCAGGTCCTGTATGCCACATTCTGCTAAGTACTAGAGTTGATTTAAGTATTGACTTATTTTCCTGGAACATAATTTCTGTAACCTCACTGATGGCTCTTTTGGAATATGCTGTTGATACACAGAACTTGGAATATTTATTTATTATTTTTGCTGAGTGAAGCTTAAACAATTGCTACATAAATTCAATGAAACTCTGTGACCCTTTCTGTCTTGTTTTTTTGTAAGTGTGATTTTCTATATTATAGCCATTCTCTCATTCACTCAGCAGATGGTTGTAGGTGGTGAGACTACAGTAGTTGTGTTTCCCAGCTGCTGTCCTCTCATGGTATAGAAAGAAACTAATGGCATATTTGTATGGGACACTGGAGGAAACCGCAGGGGACATGAGTCTGTCAGGTCCTATCTGGGTGTTGGTGAAAAATGTTTACATTTTTTATGGAATTATGTTAAAATATTTATTAAACATTAGTTAATGTTTAATAAAGAAAATCTTTTTTTATAGAATTATGTTAAAATACCGTGTTAGGGAAGATACTACATATTGATTATAATAATCCCATAAATAAGAATACCAGTTATGTAAGCCATCTTTTAAAGTCAATAACTGGCATTAAACAAATTTTTATGTTGGGACTTGCTCCTTCTAAACTTTTGAATTCTACTTTTAACTTATAAACTTAAACAAAATTTCTTCCTTTGGACAGCTTGCACACTTTTGTATGAAACAGGGTGATATTCTCATATCATTTCTACACTAAAAACTGAAAATAGATGAAGTCAAATGTATTCTTTTTTAGATTCATGCATCATTTTGAAAACATTTGGAATTCATTTCTGCATAATCTTTTACATATGGAAGATCCTTTGTGAAATAATGTATTACTAAATCTTCAGAGTTTTCCAAATGAATTCTTAATGTAAATTTACATCTTGCTGTCATTGGGGCTGCACTATCGATATGCAAAATAACAATGTTTTCATAGTATCTTTTTGTTTGTTTTAAAGTCTCCTTATAGCTTTTTGAGTATTTCATCCCTAGGAGTTTGTATTAGTACTTTGCAAAACAATCAACACTCTTCTGAGATAATCTTCTATTCAGAAATTTTAAGTGTTGCTTTTAACTTGACATGTAGAATTATCACTCAGCATTGGAAACATTGATACAGTTGTCTTCTGGGTTAGTGATTATTACTGTGTTTATCTGCCATACCACCTAATGCATCTGTTAATTGTTTTACTTGAATGTGGTACCTTTTATATTTGCCTTCTTTGAAAAATTACAAAGTTGTGACATTTTCCTTGCAGACTGGTATATTGGGCAATTTTGCAATTGTATGAGGCACTGTGGCTCTAAATTAGGTAACCTTGTAACTGGCTTCTTAACATGATATCTCATAAAATAACTTTCTTATTTTGCAGAAGTTTAGAGTACAAATCTTTTTTTGTATACAATGGATTTTTAAAAGATTTAATTTATTTTTAGGGAGAGGGGAAGGGAGGGAGAAAGAGAGGGAGAGAAACATTGATGTGAGAGAGAAACATTGATCAGTTGCCTCTCATACACACCCTGACTGGAGACTGAACCTGCAACCCAGGCCTGTCCCCTAAACAAGAATGGAACCAGCGACCTTTTGCTTTGCAGAACCACGCCACACCAGTCAGGGCTGCAGTGGATTTTTTGTATTGAAGTCCTGTATGATTTGCTTATACCATTGCTTTATTTAATAACTCTTGGATATATAAACATATTTAGGTTGAAGAAGAGAATTTTTGACTGTTGGGTTTGTCTTCTGAATGTAATGACTTTCTATTACTACTTAATGAAAAAGTTGACCATTATGGTGGGAAAATAACTGTAATAAGAGGCAAATCTGTTTAAATATGAAGTGAAATAGTATATATCTTAAGATTTAAAAATTGATTATTTTTAATTTTCTGCATTCTTAAAGTATTTTAAAATAAATTTTATTGAAAGATGATAAATTAAGCATTTTTAGTAAATAAAATGGGGAAAATGAATTTATTTTAGTCAATTCAATAAATACTACTATCTTGTATGATCACAAAATCAAAATTTCAAAATGTTTTTTAATCTGCAAAGGCCTACAATCCTGTGTAAAATGATTTGATTGTGTGCATTTAATTTCATCTTCACAAATAAATTTTTTAAATAATTAAAAATAAAACATAATGAAATTTTATCAGGGTCAGAATTTGTCTAAGCAACACCCAAAGCCAACAATAAATAAGTACCAAGAAGTAACAGCCAAAAAAATAACTAAATCCATTACATTCTAACAGGAATAGCTTATAACAAATGATCATAATGTTACGGAAACACCCATACATACCTAGTTAAGTAGGGAAATTGTGGAAAATAAAAAATTAATAGGAGTGAAAATTATGAAAAATAAGAGCAAAAGAAAGATGAAATATTTGACAATGGGTGGAAATCAAAGAAGTGATGACTAATTATTGACTAAAATAGTTTTGGATGGTTCAAGTGGTAATGTCAGGGGAAAAGTTGTATCATTTTGTTATCATTGCTTTCTGTCATTATTGATTACTTTGCATTTTTAAGACTAATACATAAATGGAATCTTTTTTTGTCTAATTTCTTGCAATGTAATTATTTTTAGACTCACTTATTTATGTATCAATAGTTCACTTTTTTATTGCTTGGTAGTACTGCATTATATGCATATATTACAGTTTAGTCACGTGTTGATGGATGTATTAACTTATCTGTTGCTATTAACAAAAAATATGTATTAGCTTACAATTTCTTAGACAGGAATTTTTGAACAGGCTCAGAGTCTTTCATGAAATTGCTTATGAAGTGGTTGGCTGGGGCTAGTCACTTGGTGGGGTTGGAGGATATAATTCCAAGACTGGGCTCAAACACTTTCTGTTTGGATCCGGGTCTGGGTTTCGTTTTTTTGTTTGTTTGGTTTTGTTTTTTTAAGATTTATTTATTTTTAGAGAGAGAAGGTAGAAGAGAGGGAGAGAAACATAGATGTGCGGGATACATCACTTGGTTGCCTGTCACAGGCCCCTAACTAGGGACCTGGCCTTCGATCCAGGCATGTGTCCCAACTGAGAATCAAACCATGGACCTTTTGGTTTGTAGGTCAGCGCTCAATCTACTGACCCTACCAGCCAGGCACCAAGGGGCCTCTTCATAGGGCTTTTCAAGTGTCCTTACTTTATGGAAGCTGGTTATTCCCAAAATAAGTAATGCAAGAGCAAGAGTAAGGAGAGAGCTGCAATACTTTTCATGACCTAGTCATAAAAGTCACTCATTGTTGTTCCCTCCATAATAATATTCATTAGAAGTTAAGTCATTACAATGAGCCCACTCTCAAGGGTGTGAAGAATTAGGCTCCACTTTTGAAAAGAGGAGTGTCAGAGAATTTGTGGACATCTTTTAAAGCAACCACAATGAATGTTTCAGTGGTTTCCAAGTTTTGGCTATTACTAATAAAGCTGCTTATAAAATATATACGTAAACAATATATACGTAAAAATATATACGCATAGAGTTGCTTTTATTTGTTTTGTGTAAGTAGCTAAGAGTAGAATGGCTAGTTTGTAAGGTAGGATTATGTGTAACTTTTTACAAAACTACTTCTATAACAAAGACTGCAAAACACTGCTAAGAAATTAAGGAAGCAAGAATTTCTTACTTTGCTGTATTTATTTATAATTGTTTATAATAATGTTAATATTCTTTTATGTATTAAATTCCTAAAAATATTTCATTTCTTTAAAAAATTAAAGAAAACCTCTAAAATTTTGGATTTTTTTCCTCAGTTGATTGCATCATTTTACACCAGCAATGCATGAGTGTTCTAGTTGCTTTATGTGATTGTCAATACTTGTTATGGTCACTCTTTTAAAATTTATTATGGTTTAAATTTGCATTTTCTTAATAATTAATGATGCTAAGCATCTTTTCATGTGTTCATTTGCCGTCTGTGTACCTTCCCTGATGAAATGTCAGATCTTTTGCTCATTATAAAAATGAGTTGTCTCATTATTATTTAGTTGTAAGTGTCCTTTCTGTGTCCCATATATGTCTTTTGTCAGATAAACATTTTGCAGATATTTTTTCCCAGGCTTTGGCTTGTCTGTTTCATTTTTATAGCACTATCTTTTGAGGGGCAAGTTTTTATTTTTAGCTTATCGTTTTCTTTTTGTGTTCAATTAAGAAATATTTACCAAAGCAAGTTCACGAAGATTTTATTTTATGTTTAATTTAGATCTGTGATACGTTCCAAGTTAATATTTGTGTATGTTTAATGGTAATGGTCAAGATTCTTTTCTTTTGCATATACCTCTTCACGTGTTTGTTAAAGCACCATTTGTTTAAAAAAAATTATCTTTTTGGACTTCCAGCCAAGATGGAGGTGTAGTTAGATACACTGTGTCTTCTCACACAACCAAAAGAAGGACAACCATGAATTTTAAAACAAAAACCAACCAGAACTGCCAGAAAACTGAAGTTTATGCAAGTCCAAAAACCAAGGAGTTAAGGACACATTCATCCAGGGTCGGTAGGAAGGGCAAACACAGGCAGCTGGGGTGGGGAGGACATGCAGCAAGGCAAGGCAGGAGCTGGAGGAACAGGGCAGGCAAGGTGGTGTATGGCGGAGTGGATGGTCCCACTCCGTCCACTATTTGCGTGCGGATAAATCGGGAGGAGCAACTGGGGAGCAAGACAGATGACACAATCCAGAGTTCCAGCATAGGGAAACAAAGCCTCAAAACCTCTGACTGAAAAAACTTGTGGGGGTTGAGGCAGCAGGAGAAAACTCCCAGCCTCACAGGAGAGTTTGTTGGAGAGAACCACAGGGTCCTAGAACGAACACAAACCCGCCCACTTGGCAATCAGCACCTAAAGGGCCTGATTTGCTTGTGCACAGTGGAGGAAGTGACTGGAAGCTGGCCGAGCCAAGAAAGCAGCATTGTTCCCTCTCTGATCGCTCCCCCATGTACGGTTTCACAATGCAGCAATGCGGGTTGCCCCACCGTGGCAAATACCTAAGGCTCCACCCTCTACTATGCAACAAGTGTGCCAAGACAAAAAACAAAAAAATGGCCCAAATGAAAGAACAGATCACAGCTCCAAAAAAAAAAAAAAAAACACAAGTAAGTGATGAAGAGATAGTCAATCTATCAGATGCAGAGTTCAAAACACTGGTAGTCAGGATGCTCACAGAAATGGTTGAGCATGGTTGCAAAATGGAGGAAAGAGTGAAGGTTATAAAAAATGAAATAAAGGAAAATGTACAGGGAGCCAACAATGAAAGGAAGGAAACTGGGACTCAGTTCAATGGTTTGGAGTAGAGGGAAGAAATAAACATTCAACCAGAACAGAATGAAGAAACAAGAATTCAAAAAAATGAGGAGAGTGCTTAGGAACCTCTGGGATAACTTTAAACGTTCCAACATCTGAATCCTAGGGGTGCCAGAAGGAGAAGAGGAAGAGCAAGATATTGAAAACTTAGTTGAAAAAGTAATGAAGCAGAACCTTCCTAATCTTGCAAAGGAAATAGCCTTTCAGGAAGACTGGGAAGCTCAGAGAGTCCGAAAAGAAGTTGGACCCAAGGAAGCACACCAAGGCACATTATAATTACATTACCCAAGATTAAACAGGAGGTGAGCATCTTAGAAACAGCAAGCGAAAAGGAGACAGTTACCTACAAAGGAGTTCCCATAAGACTGTCAGCTGACTTCTCAAAAGAAACCTTACAGGCAAGAAGAGGCTGGAAAGAAGTATTCCAAGTCATGAAAGGCAAGGAACTACATCCAAGATGACTCTGTCCAGCAAAGTTATCATTTAGAATGGAAGGGCAGATAATGTGTTTCCCAGATAAGGTCAAGTTAAAGGAGTTCATCATCACCAAGCCCTTATTATATGAAATGTTAAAGGGACTTAAGGAAAAGAATAAGGTCAACACTATGAACAGTAAAATGAAAACAAACTTACAACTATCAACAACTGAACCTAAAAAATCAAAAACAAAAGCTAAGCAAACAACTAGAACAGGAACAGAATCACAGAAATGGAGATCACATGGAGGATGGTTAACAGCAGGGAGGGGGAGGGGTGATAATGGGGCGGGAAAGGTACATGGAATAAGTAGTATAAATGGTAGGAACAAAATAGACAAGGGGAGGTTAAGAGTAGTGTAAGAAATGTAGAAGCCAAAGAACTTACATATACAACCCATGGACTTGAACTAGGGGGGGAATGCGGGTGGGAGAGGGGTGCAGTGCTGAGGGGGATAAATGGGGGGGGGAACATGGGACAACTGTACTAACAATAGAATATATTTTTAAAATATTTTCTCTATTGGCACCCTTTGTTTAAAAAAATAGACTCTGTCATTTCTGGATTCTTCTGTTTCATTGATCTCTTTGCCTATCTTTATTTTAATACCACAACTGCCTTGATTACTGTAGCTTTCATGATAAGTCTTGAAATCAGGTAGTGTGGGTATTCCAACTTTTTCCCTTTTTTTTCCTTTTTTGATTTGGCTATTCTAGGTCCTTTCCATTTTTATATAAACTTCAGAATCGGGTTTTAAAATTCTACACAAAGCTTTACTGAGATTTGAAGTAGGATTATATCAAATCAAAAATGAATTTGGTTAGAATTGACATTTTACTAATATTAAATTTTCTAATCTATAAACAACGTATGTCTCTCCATTTATTTAATTTTTTCCAGTACGAGTTTTGCATATCTTTAGTCAAATTTATTCTTAAGCATTTTCTATTTTTTGATGCTAGTGTAAATAGTATTCTTTCTAGAACTTCACAATTTCTAATTGGCCATTGATGGTATATAGCAATACCCTAATTTTTGTATATGACTTTGTTTGCAAAAGCAACCTTACTAGTAGATTTTTCTGTAGATTTTATAATATCTATATAGACAATCATATACACCATGAATGAAAACAGTTTTATATTCTCCCTTTCTAATATGTCTGCTTTTTTAATTTTTCTTTCTTGATTACATTGCTGGGATTTCCAATACATTATTGTGTAGAAATGATGAGAACATGCATCTTTGACTTGTTTTTGATTATAGTGGAAAAGTAGCCTTTCATCACTAAATATGATGTTAGCTGTAGGTTTTTCATATGTGCCCTTTATTGGGTGAGGAAGGACCCTTTTATTCCCAGATTTCTAAGAATTTTTATTAGGCATGGATATTGGGGTTTTGTCTAATGATTTTTTTCATGTATTGAGATGATCATATAGTTTTTATTTGTTTTAGTGTGTTAACTTGGTGAATTATATTGACTGATTTTTTAATGTTAAATCAATGTTGCTTTCCTAGAATACATCCTAATTGATCATGACCTATTTTCCTTTTTATATGACATTATATATCATTATTATGTATTCTTAAGAATTTTTTTGTAGCTTCTCTTAGAATGTCTTTGTCTGGTGTTGTCCCTCATGAGTAATTTCTCATAATAGATTTCCTGATAGAATAGAGTTTGGGAAGAAGAGTTTGAGCAGAACTAGTATTTTTTTCTTCCTTTATGTCTGGAAGGATTCACTGATGAGGACATCTTTGTAAAGCTTTTTTTAAAAGGGTTTGAAAAAATGTTTTTGTGGGGGAGTGACTTTTTCTGATTATTTATTACTAGGAGTCGAAATAATTTTACAACAAACATTCATATACTCACCTGCTAGATACATTTGCTTTACCACCCTTCTCTCTATCCTCCCTTCTATCCATGCGTCAATCTACCTGTTACTGATATATTTTAAGATAATTTGTAGGCAGTGGTCTATTTTACTTCTAAATACAATACATTCTCATGCATCATTTGTGAGTTTAATATTTTTAGTTTTTTTAGTTTTTGAGGTAAAATTTAAATGTAGTCAAATGCATATCATATGTGTACCAATAATGAATTTTGATAAATGCATGTGTTTGTGTAACCCAAATCTCTTTTAAGATTAAGATCATTCCATTACCCAGAAAGTTTTCTCATACCTCTTCTCAGACAGTTCCAACTCATACTTCCAAGGCAAGTACTGTTCTGGGATTTTTCTGTAACTAGTTTTGCTTGTTTTATAATCCCATATAAATGGAATAATAGTATTTGTGTGTGTGAGAGAGATTTTTCATTTGGCATACACATTTTGAGATTCATCTCTATATACTTGTGTATCAGTAGTATAATTTAATTTCATTGAGGTTAGAGAACATGTTCTGTTGATGACATACTCTTACTTTATCCGCCATTATATGGTTAATTTTCATAAATGTTGTTATTGGTATTTTCTTGGTTGGTTTTATGTTTCTGTATGTCCTTTCAGTCAACCTCAGTAGTCTGCTGTTTGTTTCTCACATTCTTTTAAAAATCTGTTGGTTCATGTGTACCCTGTTCACCATAGCTTAATATTATATTAAAATTTAAGTATAACAAAATTGATCCCTTGTGGAATACAGCTTTATGAGCTTTGACAAATGCATATAATTGGGTCTGCACTCACAGTCAAGATGTGTTTCCATTAACTAAAAATACCCTCATGATAGATACCCTATCATTTGTCAGCCCTTCCTCTCACCCCCTGCCTCTGGAAATTGCTAATTTGTTTTCAGTCCCTATAGTTTTGTCTTTTCCTAAATGTCATGTAAGTGGAATCATACAGCTTGTAGCCTTTTGAATATGATTTATTTTACTTAGCAAAATGCATTGACATTCATATGTTTTTAATGTATTAATAATTGTGCCTTTTTGTTGCTGAGTAGTATTTCATTGTATTGATGTAGCAGAATTTGTTTCTCCAGAGACATTTGGGTTGTTTCCAGTTTTTGGCAATTAGGAATGAAACTGCTATAAACATGGACATAGAGGTTTTGTTGTAAACCTAAATTTTCATTTCTCTTGGGCAATAACTTAGGAGTGAGATTGCTAGGTAAGTGTAGTTTTAAGATTATAAAGATATAAGTGGTTTTAAACTATAGATTCTACTTCTTTAATTCTGTTTAGGTTATTGGTTGTTTTCCTTGAGTGGGCTTTAGTAATTTTTGTCTTTCAAAGAACTTACTCATCTCATCTGTTGAATTTACAGGCATAAAATTCCCTAGCTCCCCTGGTTTTTCTTTTTAGTATCTGTAGAATCTCTGGTAAAATTACTTCTCTTCTTGATATCTGAAATTTGTGACTTCTTTTCTTCTCATCACTTTGGCTGGAGGTTAATCAATTTTATACATCTTCCCAAAAAGCTAAGCTTTGGTTTCATTGATTTTTGCTATTGATTTTGGTTTTTGTTTCATTGACTTTCACTTTGATTTTTATTATTTCCTTCCTTCTCCTTATTTTGGGTATTATAGTTTGGTTTTAACGTAATACAGAATTTTTTTTCTCTCTCTTTGGAAGTAAACTGACAGATTTTTAAACCCTGGACTAAATATACATTGTGTGTGTGTGTGTGTGTGTGTGTGTGTGTTTGATTTTTAGGTGAGAACATGAGATTGCTAATAGCAAGATTTCAGAGAGAATGAAATTAGTACTGTTTATAGTTAGTAGAAGGATACAGGATTATCTTTTTTTTATATTTATTTTTCTCCCTGTTCATCTGACATATGTTTCTAATTCTGAATAAAGTCTATCTGTAAGTTATGAAAGCACTTGGAATTCCTATGACTAGCCCTGTGATATTTACCACACATAGAGCTATCAACATTATTAAATATGTGGCATCCTTTAAGTGGGGCAAAGTATTGTGAGGAATAAAATGCTATTTTTGTCTCTAATCTTAGCAATTATTTAACCCAAAACACTATACAATGTTTACTTCAAGTCTGAATATAAAGCATGTAAATCCCTAGGTCTTCCCAAATGACTATTAACTAAGATATAACGTAGTTATGGAGTTGTTTTAATTTGGTGTGCTTTGATATATGAGATTAAGAAATTCTCTTGTGGATGGAGTAGAATTTGTATTATTCTTAGGCTATCTTTCAAAGCCTAAATTAACATCAAGGAAATAAATTGCTGTACTATTTAAGCATTTTATTTAAGTACTTTTTAATCATTTTTAAAAAGATTTTATTTATTTATTTTTAGAGATAGGGGAAGGAGGGGGGGGAGAGAGAGGGAGGGAAACATTGATGTGCAAGAGAAACATGGATCAATTGCCTCTCTAATGCCCCCATGCTGGTCCTCAAACCACTGATCCACACCAGCTAGGGCATTTTTAAAAAATATTAAAGCAGATTTGATTTCCTCTGTAAATAGAAGAGATTTTATTTCGTAGACCAGATGAAATTAGCTTGAAAACCAGTTTGTTTCTTTTTTTAAATGTTTATTTTTTATATAGTCTTAAATAAGAAATAAAGGTGTCATTAGAAATTGGAGTATTGATAGAGGGATGTGATAATTATAGAACTGCATGAAAATCATTTTCTTTATTTACTTTTCTAATTGTTTAATGTTACATTTTGTCTTTTAGATCCTATTTGACCAAACTCAGAGATCAATTAAGGCCCAGCTTCAGAACTTTGTTAAAGAGTAAGTCAATTGCAGTGAAGGAAAAAGAAGAGCAATTAGTTAATTATTACATCTGGGAGTTGCTATTTTTGGAGAGAATTTATGGAACATGAATACAAAAATATCAGATTTTTTTTTGTTTTGCTTTGTAAAATGTATATTGCATTTTTCTCTGGATTATCCTGCAAAGAGTCAGAGTTATGGCTTTATCGTGAGTCATTTATGCTATAAAATATGTGTTCAGGATACATAGCTAAAATTGTTTTAAATTTTAAAAAATTAAATTAATGACCTTTCAAAATCAAAGCAAACCCCAAGAGTGGTTGAAATACTGTCAGTTTAGTGTAGCTGATATTGTTTTCATTGTCTCATTATGGCATTTTCTTTGAAGAGAAAATAATATATGAGAGTGACAAATGAAAGTGCATGCTTTTTGTTATATTCTTTACATTTCATATGTGAAATAAAATGTAACTAGAACTAAAAAAATTACCAAATTTTCCCAATTTTCCTTTTCCAAATTAATAATTCAGATTTTATCTTAATAATTCCTGAGTGAGAATATATGAAATTACAGGTAAAGCTGATGATAATACAGTATTTAGGATAAATTACAGATGTTATAAGCGGTAAATAGTGGCAGATCACATGAATGTGACGCTCTGCTGTTCGGTAGGTTAGAATTGTTGTTGTGGGGGTGATGTCCTGCAGATTCTTTATAAATTACTTCATCATAGGCTCATAGTCAGAATGTCCTGAGGGAATGTATACATGAAAGTTAATGGCTTCTTAAAGGGTCCTTTCTTAGGTAAACTTTATTAGTATTATTGTTTTCAAGTTGTTTGACTTCAAGTTAATTTGCATAGTTCTCTGATAAAAAAAATAAAAGCAAAATGATGTTATATACTTACCTAAGATCATTAATGAATCAAGGATTTCAGATATTCATACTATTGAAGTAGATACTGTTACCCTTTTTGGGTACAAGAATTCTTTTAGAAAGCATTTTGAGTTTGTGTTTTAAGAATATTCATGTCCTTTGGACCACTAGTTCCCTTCAACAAGAAATGAATGTTGTTTCTTAAAGTGCAGTCTGAGACAACCCATAGCAGTAACATCAAGAGTGTGGCTTAAAAAACCTCTGTAGGTTTCTAGGATTTATCCCAAAGACTAAAGAATTGTAATCTCTGGGAGAGGAAGAACCTTGGAATCTGCATTTTAGCAAGTTCCCATGATGATTCTTATACTACTATTTAAAAATCATCTGTTTAAATAATGATACATGTCACTGGACTTGTCTTTAGAGGACAAAGAATTAACTTTGCCTTTTATGTTTCTGTTAATGTTAATCAAATGTTAATTTGATCATTTATTTTCACCTCAAATTCATAGCTTTAAGTAAGGAAATGTTAGGTGATTGTGTTGGGAATTATATATAATTGAAAAACAGTATGTATTATAGTTGGAAGAGTAATTGAGTGTTATTGCACAGTGAATCAAATAAATAGACGTACATAAGAATTAAATTCTAAATGTTATTCTGCTAAAATTTTTGATCAAGAAAATTTTATAAAAGTCTCATTGATTTTAATTTTTAGAGATCTTAGAAAATTCAAAGATGCCAAGAAGCAATTTGAAAAAGTCAGTGAAGAAAAAGAAAATGCATTAGTAAAAAATGCTCAAGTACAGAGAAATAAACAGCACGAAGTTGAAGAAGCCACAAACATTCTGACAGCAACGAGAAAATGTTTTCGACACATAGCCCTCGACTACGTACTTCAGGTATATTTATTACATATTTTCAAAAATGCTTACTGAACATGTCATTACTTTTGAGCGATTGCCCTGAAATGAATTAATAATAGATTCTTTTTTAGTTTAAAATTAAACTGAAATTTTGTGAAAAAATGTAACTTGTTTGTGTATCTGTCTGTGTGGCTACTTATAACTTTGGTTAAGATTTCTCCCCCTTTTCAGTTAAGGGTATACATCCTGCCATTTTAAATATTGTAAAAGGCATTTTTAATCGCTATATTTTATTTTGTGGAGTTGCCTTGTCAGTTTAATTAATATTTGATTATGAGACATTTTTAGTGTTTCCAGTTTTACTAGCAATAGTTAAAATACAATTTTCAGTAACTTTAAATGATAAGATCTTTCTATACATTTTTCTCCATATTTTGCCACATTTTGTATTATTTCTTTAGAGTAGATTCTAGAGGTACTAAGGCGTATCATATTGCCAAATGAAAAATATTTCTAGAAGTAGTGTTCTCATTAGGTGCTGCTTTTTAAAACTAGAGACCAACATTTGGTAAGTTTCCTGGTGATCTTCTGGTCCAGTGTGTAATTGAAAACAATTTGATTTGAAGGTGTCAGGTCTCTAAAGAAATTTGAGAGAAATGAAAAATGAAGGCATACATTATATCACATGTATATTACTATCCCTATAAATAGACTATAGGGTTTAAAGCTTAGAAGCTTTAATGCTTAGGGAATTATGTTTTCTAAACCTATAAAACAACAGTGAGTTCCTAGAGATTGTTGACTTAATGATTTCTTAAAATAATACATAAATAATAGTGTACAAGTTAGTGATTAAAAACTACTCAGATAACTTTGCAAAACAGTAGAAAATGACTTTCAATTTTTTGGTTAAGTTTTTGTTAAGTGGGAAGTTAAATTTAAAAAAATGAAGTAAACTCTCTTTATTAATTAAAGGCTTCCAGAATGGAGTAGTCTGTATTCCTTGTCTCCTTTTACCTCCTCACATTCATACCATTTCCTCCGGTACTGTAAATTTTCAGTCTTCCTACCCCGTTCCACTGACATGGCTCATGCTAAAGTGTTATTCTTTAGATATCTTTTAGTTTTTAACCAACTTGACTATTTTGTTTGACTGAAAATGTAAGCCATACTCTCTTTCTTAAAGCATACTTCTCTCTTGATTTATTCCAAACCACTTTTAGGTCATCTTCCATTTCTTTTCAATTTCTTCCATGGGCTTCTCTCCTTTGCCCACCTTTTCAATCTCTTTTTCAGGGTTTTATCTTCGGTCCTATACTTTTCTGACTTTATAATTTCTCTGAGAGTTTCATCATCTCGCTTTGCCTGATTTATCACCATAAAGAGAATACAAACTCTTATTTTTTTTTTTTTTTTGCCAGAAGTACCACATTCTTTTTTGTCCAGAACTGAAATCTTCCCAAAGAGCTTCTTTTTGTTCTTACCTAACTGAATGGAGTCCAAAATAGAAGCATTTTTAAAAAATACTTTTGATTTTTATTGTTGTTCAAGTACAGTTTTCTGCCTTCCCTCCCCCCCCCCCCCCCCCGCACCCTACACTTCCCCACCTCCTTCCTCTGTTTCCACACCCCCTTGTTATTGTCCATCTGTCCTTTATAATTGTTCCTGCAAATCCTTCACTCCTTTCCCCTATAATCCCCTCCCCTCTCCTGTCTGGTTACTGTCAGCTTGTTCCAATTTCAGTGTCTTTGGTTATATTTTCTTTGCTTGTTTGTTTTGTTGATTAGGTTCCAGTTAAATGTGAGATCATAAGGTATTTACCTTTCACCGCCTTGTTTATTTCACTTAGCATAATGCTCTCCAGTTCCATCCATGCTGTCGCAAAGGGAAAGAGCTCCTTCTTTCTGCTGGTAGAATTCCATTGTGTAAATGTACCATATACTTAGTATTCCATGGTACATGTGCCATTTACTGATGGGCACTAAGGTTGCTTCGAGCACATGGCTATTGTAAATTGTGTTGCTATGAACATTGGGGTGCATAGGTTCTTTTGGGTTGGTGTTTCAGGATTCTTAGGATATAATCCCAGCAGTGGAATTGCCAGGTCAAAGGCAGTTCCATTTTTAGTTTTCTGAGGAAATTCCATACTGTTTTCCACAGTGGTTGTACCAGTCTGCAATCCCACCAACAGTGCACTAGGGTTCCCTTTTCTCCACATCCTCTCCAACACTTGTGGTTTGTTGATTTGTTTATGATGGCCATTCTGACTGGTGTGAAGTGGTATCTCATTGTGGTTTTAACTTGCATCTCTCTGATGGCTAATGATACTGAGTATCTTTTCATATGTCTCTGGACACTCTGTATGTCTTCCTTAGAGAAGTGTCTGTTCAAGTCCTTTGCCCAGTTTTTTATTGGGTTGCTTGTCTTAGAGTGGAGTTGTATGAGTTCCTTATATATTTTGGAGACCAAACCCTTGTCTGGGGTGTCATTGGCAAATATGTTTTCCCATATGGTTAGTTCTCTTTTCATTTTGATACTGTTTTCTTTAGCCATGCAGAAGCTTTTTATTTTGATGAGATCCCATTTGTTTATTCTTTCCTTAATGTCCCTTGCTCTAGGGGACATGTCTGTGAGGATGTTGCTGTGTGGAATGTCTGAGATTTTCCTGCCAATGTTTTCCTCGAGGACTTTTATGGTGTCACAACTTCTATTTAAGTCTTTTATCCACCTTGAATTTTTTTGTGTGTATGGTGTAAGTTGGTGTTCAAGTTTCATTTTTTTTGCATGTAGCTGTCCAGCTCTCCCAATACCATATGTTGAAGAAGGTATTTTTGCTCCATTTTATGCTGCTGTGCCCTTTGTCAAATATTAATTGACTGTAGAGACTTGGGTTTATTTCTGGGCTCTCTGTTCTGTTCCACTGGTCCATGTGTCTGTTCTTATGCCCGTATCACAGTGTTTTGATTACAGTGGCCTTGTAATACAGTTGGATATCATGTATTGTAATCCCTCCTACTTTGCCCTTCTTCCTCAAAATTGCTGTGGCTATTCGGGGTCGTTTATGGTTCCATGTAAATTTTTGAAGTGTTTGTTCTATATGTGTGAAATATGTCATGGGTACTCTAATAGGGATTGCATTCAATCTATAAATTGCTTTGGGTAGTATGGACATTTCGATGATGTTAATTTTTCTGATCCATGATCACGGTATATGTTTCCATTCGTTTGTTTCTTCCTTAATTTCTTCAGTGTTGTGTAGTTTTCTGAGTACAGGTCTTTTACTTCTTTGGTTAGGTTTATTCCTAGGTACTTTATTTTTCTTGTTGCTATATCAAATGGGATTTTTTTCCTGATTTCTGTTTCTGCAGTTTCGTTGTTGGTATACAGGAATGCCTTTGATTCCTGAGTATTGACTTTGTATCCCGCTGTTTTGCCAAATTCATTTATTAAGTAAAGTAGTTTTTTGGTGGAGTCTATAGGGTTTTCTATGTACACTGTCATGTCATCTGGAAACAGTGACAGTGTTGTTTCCTCTTTTCCAATTTGGATGCCTTTTATTTCCTTTTCTTTTCTGATTGCTGTAGCTAGGACTTCCAATACTATGTTGAATAGGAGTGGTGAAAGTGGACACCTTGTCTTGTCCCTGATCCTAGAGGGAAAGTTTTTAGTTTTTGGCCATTGAGTACGATGTTGGCTGTAGGTCTCTCCTGTATGGCCTTTATTATGTTGAGGAATGCTCCCTCTGTTCCCACTTTGCTGAGTGTTTTTATCATAAATGGGTGCTGTACCCTATCAAATGCTTTCTCTGCTTCTATTGATACTAAAACTGGAAAAGACACTGGCATTTGGGCTGCCTGTTAGCTACCAAACCCAATAAGCAATGGCAGTGATTGAATCTTTATGGGTACTTTATTCAGATGGCCGGCCGGTGATCTATGATGGTGGGTTCATACCCTAACAGACCATCTTCCCTTCTGTTTCCAGGCCAGACTTTTTATACTAGGGAATAAACAGGGTGTGGTGAGGGCTTTAAGATTCAGGGAGGAGTGTGTGAAAGAAGCTGCAACATTCCTGTCCTGGGCAGTTAGCTGTTAGCTGGGGTGGGAGTCATCTGTCTCTACCTGGAACACGAAGGCCAGGATGCCTCCAGTTGTCCCCAGGTGGTAATCTTTAGCAGTGCCCCCGGAAGTCAACTTTTTTCCCAGGAGCCAGGACAGGCCTTATCTGTAGCTTCTAAACAAAAGCTTTAACATATATATTGCTTGCTGAGGCTTGTAACTTTTTAACTTAAGCTAAAATTTTCCAACCCTTAAGTCCCCTATCAATAGGATCATGTGATTTTTGTCTTTTGTTTTGTTTATGTGATGTATTACGTTTATTGATTTGTGAATATTGTACCACCCTTGCATACCTGGGCTGAATCACACTGGGTCATGGTGGATGATCTTCTTAATGTATTGCTGGATGCTGTTTGCCAATATTTTGTTGAGAACTTTAGCGTCAATGTTCATCAGCAATATTGGCCTGAAGTTTTCTTTTGTTATTGTGTCTTCATCTGGTTTTGGGATTAGGATGATGCTGGCTTCATAAAAAGAGTTTGGGAGCCTTCCATCTTCTTGGATTTTTTTGGAATAGTCTGTGAAGGATAGGGGTTAGCTCTTCCTTAAATGCTTTGTAGAATTCTCCTGTGAAACCATCTGGTCCAGGGCTTTTGTGTGTTGAGAGTTGTTTGATGACTGGTTCAATTTCGTCTGCTGTTATTGGTCTGTTCAGGTTTTCTGCTTCTTCCTCATTCAGTTTTGGAAGATTATATTTTTCTAGAAATGTGTCCATTTCACCTAGGTTTTCAAATTTCTTGGCATACAGTTTTTTGTAGTAATTTCTTACAATCTTTTGTGTTTCACTCGTATCGCTTGTAATCTCTCCTCTTTCATTTCTAGTTGTGTTTATTTAGGTTCTCTCTCTTTTTTCTTGATGAGCCTGCTTAAAGGCTTGTCAATTTTGTTTACCTTTTCAAAGAACTGGATCCTGCATTTATTGATCATTAGAATTGTTCTTTTAGTCTTTATGTCGCTTAATTCTGCTCTGTCGTTTAATTGAGCTGAATCCGGGAAACAGAGCACTTGTGCAAAGTTCGACGACGAGATATAGTGAGAGTAGAGGATAGAAAGTAGGCATTGTGTGAGAGAGAACAGAGTTAACCACAACAATGATAATGCTCGGGAATAAAGTGAAGTGGGCAAAGATCAGGGAGGGTTGCTGTGTAGTGTGTACAATTGTATGGAACAATTATTTACAGTAGTACTGGAACAATAATAATATGACAAGAAATATATGATTTAGATAACCAGAATAGAAAGTACCTGATCAAGAGTTGTGTGTTATTGGAACACAAGTGAAGTGAAAGAAGGAAAATTAAAACAATAAAGAGAGAATAAGGAAAACCAGTCAAACAATGCCATTAAACAGAGAAAGCAAGGAAAACTAAACATAAGGAAGAGAAATAAAAAAATACTAATAAAATAAAAGTGGTAAAAATAATGAAAAAATGATAATAATACACATAAACAATAAAATACCAGCTCAATGGGATAGCAAAGTGACATTTGTCTCAGGTTCTCAATTTTGGAGGTTAGTCATATGATCCCCCTATGGATCTGTCTCTGGACCCTTTGTAACTCCATGTCTTATTGTCTCACTGGTGGGAAGGGGAAAAAAAGGGCGGGGGAGGAATGGGAAAAAAAAAATCCTCCTGCTGACTTTAAACCTGTTCAGCATGTTCTGCTGGTCTTCCTAGATGCCACAGAAAGGGGGATGCTGAGCTTCACTTTTCTCCCTTCCTATGATTTTGAGAGGATGGGGACCAGGTCTGGGCCTCAATATTCACAGTTTCCCAGCTCCCAGCCCAAGTCCTCTGTGAGCTGCCACGCTCCAAATCAGCCACTCAGTCTCTGGGTGTGTGCAGCTAAAATTACCCTGGGGTGAGCCTGCCACTGCTCGAGAATTCCTTACAAAGCAGCTGCCTTCAGTTATTAACAAATGCACAGCTTTTTACACAGGCCAACTTTCCAACCAGGCTGGAGACTGTATGAGTTAGGGTCCCACACGGGCCAACTCCTCCCATCTCTAGGTGTAGTCCAGCACCTCAATTTCTCTGGTGCCGGTGTCCACAGTCCCAGCGGATGTGCACCACCTCTGTGTGTCTCCCACTTCATCTCTATTCCCCCCAGAGACTTCCATCATCCAGGTCCCTCCTGGTGCTGGGCTGCCCTCCCTGCTCTGGTAGGGGAGGGAGCTGGTGATCTAACTCCCCTCCCTGTACCGTGTGGCAGGTGCTGGGCTGAGAGGGCTACAGTGGTCTAGGACCCTGGGCAGATCCGAGGGACCTTACCATCCCAGTGCAATCTCCTCACCCTCTGTTTTTCAATGTCTTCTGCAACTTTTGGCCTCCAAACTTCATATAAGCTGGGATTCTTTTGGCTGTTCACTCTGTTCCTCAGAAGATCGGCTAGGTGTTCCAGCTGGGCACAGGGAGAACTGGGCTCCACTCCCACCTACTCTCTGCCACCTTCTCATCTCCCCCAAATAGGAAGATTATAGCAGATATTTTCTCTCCCCTAGCTTCTATATTTAATAACCAAAACTGCCTTGAAAAGTTCTGTGTACCTCTTAAATATGTTCTTTCTCACTCTTGCTGTCGTCCTGATTGTTTCTTCTCTAGGGTATTAAGATGTTCTCATGTATCTGGACTTTCTTGCATTGCTTTTAGCAGCTCTGTTACTAATTCATTCTCTGTTCTGTGGTTAGAGTTACTCAGACTTCTGTAGACAAAATGAATCAGTTTTGACTCTGCCTCTGTGCTTCCATGATATTATCATACACGTTGCTCTTGGAGCACTTAACCCATTTATGGTAATTATTAATTTATTTCTTTTGTGTTCCTAGATACAGCCCTTCCTTCTAGTAGTCTAGTGTTTGGAAAATAGATAAATGTTTCTTGCAAGAACAAATGACCTAATTTTAAATTTTCTTTGGGGAGGGGGATTCAGCTAAAATACTCATTATTTTCAAACTTGCATATTATGAATTATCTGTTTCCTTTGGTGTCCATCAAATAGTTTTAAGTTACAAGGCCTACCTTCCCCATAACTATTAGCTTGTTTGATTTTTCTGATAAAAACTGTGGTGTCACTTTATGATATGTCTGTACTATTTAATTTGGAGACTAGTAAGCAATAAGTATCCAGATTTATAAAGTTTGTCGTGCTGTAGCTCTCTAAATAATTAGAATTTACTTTATCCCCCCAACTAAATGCTGTTTTTCATTGCCAAACAGGGAAAAAACAAAACAAAGGCACTTTTAACATTTTTCAGACTTTGAATAATAGGTTATTTATAGCCTCTGCCTTTTCTTAGAGCATTTAAAAGTTAATATTTTAGTTCTCAAAACTAAATAGACCTTGAAAGAGACAAGCAGAAGAAACCAGTGCTTAGTTAAACAAAGTTATTTGTGTTTTCTTGGTCTATTTTTGTTTTTTCATCAGTGCTTTAAAAGTATTTATAAATCACAGACAGAATAATCAGTGAGAAGGATATACTAAAAAGCAGGAATTCTGTAATACCTGTATTGGACAGTATTAACAAAATGAATGATTCTTTTGTGTAAACATTTTATTTTATTAAATTGATATATAACAGACAAAAATAAAATGTTATGAATTTCCAGTGTTGGGAGAGATACCACAAAATGCACATTTCATAATTTACTGATCTTTTAGTAAGTTTAGTCTAATTAAAATATTTATTTAAAATTTAAAATCTGTCAAATTATTTAAGAAATATTTATTGAGTGCTTATTATGTACCACTTGGAGAATAAAACTGGGAAGAAGGCAAGGTCCTGGTCTCACAGAGCTTACACTTCAGTTGAGGAAAAGACATAAATAAGAAAATACAAGGTAGTTATGATTGCTATGAAGAAAGTAAATAGGGTTCATGTACTAAAGAGTGTATACAGCCTACTTTAGACCTTTGTGAAGAGTTAGTATTTAAGCTGGGACCTGTTGGTAAGATACAGCCCTGTGTTCATCTGGGCAGGATATCATGATGTGAAGTTAGAACAACTTAGTATGTAGGTGTTGGTAGCCTTGAGTAGTGGTTGAACACCGAAAGAGGGAAAGTGATAGAAAACTAGGTTGGAGAGGTAGGCAGGGCCCAATCACAAAAGACCTTGAAGGCTGTGTTAGAGAGTTGGAAAGTTTTCAGATGAATGGAACATGATCTTATTTACATTTTAAAAGATCACTATGGGCCCTGGCTGGTGTGGCTCAGTGGATTGAGTGCCAGCCTGTGAACCACAGGGGCTCTGGTTCGATTCCCAGCCTAGGCCACATGCCTGGGTTGCAGGTCATGACCCAGTAGGGGCACACGAGAGACCACTACACAATGATGTTTCTCTCCCTCTTTTCCCCCCTCTAAAAATAAATAAATAAAATCTTTAAAAAAAGAAGATCTTTCTGGTTTCTGAGTCAAGAGTGGAAACACTAGTTCATAGACTATTGCAAGTCTAGAAAAGATACGATGGTGGTTGATGGTAGTGGTAAAAGTAATGACAGTTTGCATTAGAATGTATGTTGAAGGGTCTTGGTGAGCAAATTAGATAAGGAGGATGTGAAAAAAATGGAATTCTAAGAAATTCAAGTATCTATCAAACTGATAGTTTTAGCACTACAATATTGTGATGATTTAAACTCAGTTTTTCTTTGAGAGCAAACATAGAGGAGAGTTCATTGGTATGTTTGTCTTTATGGTTTTCACAAAAAGAAGGCCAAAGGATAAAAAACTTGAATTTTATTTTTATTTACTTCCAGAAAAATGTTAAACCTTTAGAATAAGCAACTTTTACAATATTGTATTGTGGATTAGTTTTTAAAATAATGATTAATGAAGTGTATTTTCCCTCAGATTAATGTCCTTCAATCAAAAAGAAGATCAGAAATCCTAAAATCAGTAAGATATTTATTGAAATGATGTTTTAAATATTTTGATATGAAACTACATGTACATATTTAAGTGTTTAAAGAAGCATGATATGTGTGTGTATGCACCCGTGTGCATTGGGTTGGCCAAAAAATTGTTGCTTTTTTCCCAAACGATGGCTCTACTAGCACTTAGTTGTCTTTAACGTCATTCGAAACAATTTTGTTATAGTGAATTGTGACAGCTGTTATGTCAATGTGCATTTTTTAAAAAAAAGTTATCAAAATTGGTGAACTTTTGTGCAGCCATTTTAATACTGAAGATGGAGGAAGATACACAACATTTTCAGTATATTTTGCTATATTATTTCCAGAGAGGTAAAAAGTGCAACTGAAACACATAGTAAAACATGTGTGCAGTGTATGGAGAAGGTACTGTGACTGATCGAACATGTCAAAAGTGGTTTGCGACGTTTCTTGGTGCTATGCTATTGACATTTTGGCCAAATAATTCTTTGCTGAGGGCTGTCTTATGCATTGGAAGATGCTTAGCAGCACCCCTGGCCTCTACCCACTAGAAGCCAATAGTGGGAGATAGCTGACATGCTCAAAATATCCGAATCAATAAAGCTGTTTGGTGAAAATGAAAAATGTGTCTTTTATGTTACAGAAAAAATGTAATGGACTTTTTGGCCAACCCAATATATGTATGTGTATACATATTTATTCCAGATTTTAATTAATCTTTTTATTTATCTTTTTTGTACTAAATATATATCGTCCACTTTTTTGTCTCCTTCATCTTAATAGTTATTTATGTATATCTCATCTCTTAATACACTGATCTCCTTAAATCAGACACTTAAATATTTGAGATTGAGGGCCTACATAAATAGCATTTAGAGAATTTTCTTCCCTAGGTTTGCTGATAATGTGTCGATCAGCCTTTAGGTTTGTTCTTTGGTGTGCAGTTAGAAAACAAATGGGATGAAAATTGAGGATCACGTTGTTTTCTTAGCCTCTATACCCATGTTGACACTGATCTTCGTTTTGCTATTTTTTGTTTTAAAGTTAATAAGGAAGTAGGCAGGGAATGGTAGTGGTATGACATTCATTACACTCTTAAATTTTGAAAATTTAGAAATAATTTTTCTTCTCTGACACTATTTTTTTTTGAAAGGATATATTTGAATTGCTCTTCAGCCTTGTCTCTACCTAGCTTTTCCCTAAATTCTGTGTTATATATTTGTTATTTCTTATTGGATAAGCACATTTTACTTCCTGTTTACCTCTACCTCCTTTTGCAGATTGAGAGTAATGTTGTTAATTGTAGAAAATTAGAAAATAAAATGTATGGAGAAAAAAATAAAAATACTTACAAATCCTACTACCAAGGGAGTAGTACCACTGTTAGTATCTTGCTTTATATCTTTGTCTTTTTTCTCTTCTTCGTGTGTGGGTATGTATGTATGTATGTATATGTAAACATGCCTGTGTACTTTTTAAAATTGCATTTAATTTTTAAAAGAAAATAGAAATCACTTCTTTATACTGTTTTATAACTTTCTTTTGTATTAAAAAATTTTATTTATTTATTTTTTTAGAGAGAGGGGAAAGGAGGGAGAAAAAGACCGAGAGAAACATCCATGTGCGAGAGAAACACAATGGGTTCCCTCTTGCTCATCCCCAACTGGGGACCTGGCCTGCAACCCAGGCATGTGCCCTGCCTGGGATTTGAAACTGTGACCTTTCAGTTTGCAGGATGATGCCTACCCCACTGAGCCGTATCATACACTCCCAAATCATCATATGCCATTAAATATTTTTCATTTAATGATGATACTTGTGCCAGGTGGAGCTTTACCATGTGAATTTACGAGGAGTGGGCAAACTGTTTTTTGAAGTCCAGGTAGTAAATATTATAGGTTTTGTGGGCAATATGGTCTGTGTGACAACTACTTGGCTGTGCTGTTGTAATGAGAAAGCAGCCATAGACGATATATAAATATGACATGGCTGTGTTCCGATAAAACTTCTTTATAGACAAGGAAATTTGAATTTTATATAACATGAATTTCACGTTGTTTCATTTTATTCAACCATTTCAAAATGTAGAAACCATTGTTAGTTCATAGGCCATTGAAATACAAGTGGTAGAGCTAGATATAGTTTGCTGGTCATAAGTTGCTGACCTTGAATATACCATAAATTAATGTCACCCATTAATGGATTTTTAAAAGTAATTTCCATATTTTTGACATTAAAGTATAGCATTCTAATGAAATGTTGTAATGAATAATATTTCTTTGGATAGATTAAGGCACGAGAGTACTTAGTCAAAGGGTATGAACATTTATTAAGACTTTTTAAAAATACTGTCAAATTTCAAGGGTTACACAACATTTCCACTTGTAGTGTATACTAATGAAAGTTTTCCATATTTTACTAACACCAGGTATTAGTTTCCCCCACTCTACCCACAATTGGGTAGATAATATGATCTGATTGTTCAGTTTTGCGCTTATTTAATACAAATGAATTTGAGCATTTTTTCCATATTTTTCTGTTTACCTGTGTTCTCTATTTATCTCCTTTGCTTCTTTTTCTGTTGGAGTGTTCATCTTTTTCATACTGATTTGTAACATCTCTAATGTGTTAAGATTATTAACCCTTTGTCATGTGTTGTTTTCCTTGTTTATCATTTATTAATATGCTTATTATGTGTTTTGATGTGCTGGAGTATTTTACATTTTTATGTAGTTGTAGCTATTAATATCCCTTATTTTAAAATATAATTCATTGTTTTATATTATATTCACAAAGTTGTACAACCATCTTTATCTAATTCCAGAATAATTTTTAGTGAGCTTTGTCTTTTGTTTTTGTGTTTTATTTAATTGGTTTTTCTTTTTTAAAAAACATTTCTTCCGAAAGATTCTAGAGTACTAAGGACCTTATGACCTATTTTAGATTTCAGAGAATTAAACATGCCTCTTCTTGCTAAAAATAATACAGATGTTAGTGGATTCTTTTAATATTGTGATTGAATTGTTTAATTCTGTCTCATGTTCCAACTTAACTAATAAGAGTAGGGGTGATTTTTCTCTCATGAAGGGGTAAAATATAGGAAAACTTGGGGAAAAATCTCGACCCAGTAAGGACATTTTGGATTTTTGGAATGAATATAAAGAAACCTCCATAGCAAAGTCTGTTGACTCATTTTATTTTGGTATCTTAAAAATAAAAAAAGAGCATTCCCGTGCTTCGGGTTGTGCTTGGTGATGTAGTAGGTTGTAAAGAGTTTGTGATTATTTTGAGTACTTATTTTTCCTTTTAATCTTTTAATGTCTTATTTGCAATTTAATGTTTTGCCAGTAAATTTGGTTCAAAGTCACTTAGATATTTTGTGATGTACCTAGGAGGATGGTGAAGCTATTGAAAACTAGATTCTTTAAACTATTACTATGAAAAATTTGATCATCTGGATATAGTCCAAACAACTAAAATTTGGGGCATTGTTAAAATTTTAAACCGTTTAGAAATTTCTTTTAAGTAAAATTTATTGTCACCCTGCCGAGTAGCTCAGTTGGTTAGAGCATCATGTGATATGCCAGGGTTGTGGGTTTGATCCCAATCAGGGCACATACAAGAATCAACCACTGCATGCATAAACAATTTGAACAACAAATCAATATTTCTGTCTCTCTCTTTCTGTCTCCCTTCCTCTCTGTCTCTAAAATCAGTTTTAAAAATTTATTGTCATATTTGCAAATACTCTTAAGAAAAATGACTCAGCCATGATTAGGTAGCTAAGTTGGATGTAGCGTCATCCCATACACCAAAAAGTTGCGATTTGATTCCCGGTCAGGGCACATACCGAGATTGCGGGTTCAATCCCTGGTCAGGGGCATACGGAAGACAGTCAGTGTTTCTCTCTCTCCCTTCCTCTCTCTCTAAAATCAATGCAAAAATATACTTGGGTGAGAATTTAAAAAAAGAAGAAATAAAAATGACCCAGTTTAATTTTAAATTGGTTTGATATTTTGGACTCTTGTGGAATAATTTTTTAAACACAGGTAAGATAAGGATTTTAAAGAATTTTAGAATGTTTACTTAAGAATTTATTTTAAAATGCTCATCTTTTTTTCCCCTATTAGATGCTATCCTTTATGTATGCCCACTTGGCCTTCTTTCATCAAGGATATGATCTATTTAGTGAACTTGGGCCCTACATGAAGGATCTTGGTGCACAGGTATACCTTTTGATTCTGTGTTACACCCTGATATCTGTATTTTTTAAAATTGAGATTTGATTGACAAATGACATATTATTTTCAGGTATGCAATATAATGATGTCATACTCACATACTCACACACATGCAAATGATCACCATTAAGTTTAATTAACATCCATCACCCCATACAGTTTTAATTTTTTTCCTGGTGATGAGAACTTTTTAAGATCTATTCTCATATCAACTTTAAATATACAATACGGTATTATTAACTATAGTCACCATGCTGTACGTTACATTCACAGGACTTACTGATTTTATAACTGAAAGTTTGTACCTTTTGACCCCCTTCAGCCCTTTTGCTCTTGCTCTTCATCCCACCTCCCACCTTTAGCAATCTGCAAACTGTTGTCTCTATCTATGACTTTCAGTTTTGTTTTGTTTTTTTGAATTCTACATGTAGGTGAGAGCATATAGTATTTATCTTTCTCTGTCTGACTTATTTCACATAGAATAATGCCCTCAAGGCCTATCCATGTCCTAAAAGGCAGGATTTCCCCCTTTTTTAATGGCTGAAGAATATTCCATTATGTATATGCCACATTCTTTTTTATCAATTAATCCATCAGTGGGGACCTAGGTTGTTTCCATGTCTTGGCTATTGTAAATAATGCTGCAGTGAACGTGGGGATGCAGACGTCTTTTTGAGTTAGTGTGTTTGTTTTCTTTGGATACATACCTAGAAGTGGAATATCTGGAACATATGTAGGGTAGTTCTTTCTTATTTTATGAGGAACCTTTATATTGTTTTCTATAGTGACTACATCAACTTACATTCTCACCAAGAGTGCCCAAGGGTTCGGTTTTCACCACATTCCAGCCAGCCTTTGTTATCTCTTGTTTTTTTTTTTGTTAATAATCATTCTAACAAGCATGAGGCGATACTCTCATTGTGGTTTTGATTTGCATTTTTTCTTTGGCAATCTGAATGTCTTCTGTGGAAAAATGTCTGTTCAGACTCTTGGACTGCTTTAAATCACTTTGGGGTTTTTTGCTGTTGAATTGTATGCATTCTTTATATCTTTGGGGCATTAACTTCTTAATATGATACAGAATTTGCAAATATTTCCTGCCATTTGAAAAGTTGACTTTTCATTTTATTGATGGTTTCCTTTGGTATGCAAAATCTTTTTCATTTGATGTAGTCCCACTTGTTTATTTTTGCTTTTGTTGCCTTTGTTCTGATAATCTGTATTTTAAAAGAAATTTAGCAAATTGGGCAAGATGGAGGTGTAGGTAAACACAGCTCACCTCCTTGCACAACCATACCAAATTTACAACTAAACTATAGAACAACCATCATTCAGAACCATCAGAAATAGAACTGAATGGAAGTCCTGCAACTATAGAATTAAAGAAGAAACTACAATGTGACTGGTAGGAGGGGCGGAAACATGAAACGGGTTGATTCCACACCCATGTGTGGCAGATAAAAATTGGGAGCAATATCTAAGGAGTGAAGGGTCCAGCCCCATACGAAGCCTGCCATCCCAGGGTTCCAGTGCCAGGAAGAGAAGTCGCCATAACTTCAGGCTGTAAAAACCAGTGGGGATTAAGGCTGTGGAAGATAGAAACTGCTGGACTCTCTGGCACCTCTTTCTCAAGCGCCCATGCACAGACTTACTAGACTCTCTCCCTCTGAGCTCCAGCATAGGGGCAGGAGATTGAAAGGCATCAGAGATATAAGGAGGGGAACTGGATTGTCCCAACACCAGGGTGAAAGCTGAGGGGGGGGGGGGCAGGTTTCTCCTAGACAGAAGTGCTGGCACAGGCCACTGTTCCTTTTCTGAGCCCTCCACCCATAAAGCCATAGAGCCAGCAGGCATGAGCCATATCTGAGATTCCATCAACCTAGCTCACACTGTTTGCCCTGCCCTGGTGATTCCTAGAGGCCCTGCATCACCCAACTATTTGGCCCACCCAAGCTGTTTCTAGTGGCTTTTATATTTGAATGGCTTGTCTTGGCCCATACTTCAAATTTTCCTAAATTCTGGAAAACAAGAAACATCTGACTTCAGTGAGTTCTGACCTCTCGCTAAGTTGCCCTAAGCTGGGCACTAACAGCTGCTGGCCTTGGTTCACAGCTTGGCCTCACCTGAGCACCTCAAAGCCCAGCACAAGTAGCTGCCAAATGCAGATCGCTTTGTAGTTATTCTGTGTGACCCTGGACAGAACACAGGTGGTGGCTGACTTTGGATGTGCCAACAGCAACCAAAGCTTAACTACAACAGGAGGGTGTACACAACCCACACAGTGTGCACACCTTGAGTACCCAGCTTGGGTAAGGGGGGAAGCTGTGCCACTGTACCCCACAGGACACCTACTAAATTATGCCACTCTACCAAGCTTGGGAGACACAGCAGCTCTACCTAATACAAAGAAACAAATACAGGGAGGCTGCCAAAATGAGGAAACAAAAAACATGGCCCAGATGAAACAACAGATCAAAACTCCAAAATAAGAACTAAACAAAATGGAGACAAGTAAGCTACTAGATGCAGAGTTCAAAACACTGGTTATAAGGATGCTCATTGAACTTAGTGAGAACCTCAACAGCATAAAAAAGGGCATGCAATCCATATAAAAAGAACCAGTCAGGAATGAAGAATACACTAATTAAAATAAAGAACAATTTACAGGGAATCAACAGTAGAGGGGATGAAGCCAAGAATCAAAGCAGTGATTTGGAGTGTAAGGATGCAGAAAAAAAAAAAAGAACACCCAATCAGTACAGCAAGAAGAGAAAAGAATTTTAAAAAATGAGGCTAGTGTAAGGAACTTCTGAAACAACTTCAAGTGTACCAACATTTGCATCATGGGGGTGCCAGAAGGAGAAAAGAGAGAGAGAAAGAAATTGGAAACATATTTGAAAAAATGACAACAGAATACTTCCCTAACTTGGTGAAGGAAATATACAAGTTCAGGCAGTGCAGAGAGTCCCAAACAAGGTGAACCCAAAGAGGCCACCCCAAGACACTTCATAATTAAAAGGCCAAAGGTTAAAGTCAGAGAATCTTAAAAGCAGCAAGAGAAAAGCAGTTAGTTACCTACATGGGAGCCCACATAAGACTGTCAACTAACTTCTCAAAAGAAACTTTGGAGGCTAGAAGGGATTGGCAAGAAATATTCAAAGTGATGAAAATCAGGGACCTACGACCAAGATTACTCTACCCAGCAAAGCTATCATTTAGAATCGAAGGATGGATAAAGAGCTTCCCAGGCAAGAAAAGGCTAAAGGAGTACATCATCACCAAACCAACATTATATGAAATGTTAATGGGTCTTCCTTAAGAAGAAGTAGAAAAAAAAATGAACATAAAATGGCAACAAATACTTATCTATCAACAGTCGAATCTAAAAAACAAAATAAACAAGCAGGACAAAATCAGAATCATAGGGATGAAGAACGTTTTGATGATTGCCAGATGGGGGGTCGGGGAGATGGGCAAAAAAGCTGATGGGTTTAGGAAGTACAAATTGGTAGTTACAGAATAATCATGGGGATGAAAAGTACAGCATAGGGAATAGAGTAGCCAAAGAACACATATGTATGACCCAAGGACATAAAAATGGTGTGGGGGTTGCCTGAGGCAGTGGAGCAGGTGCTGGGTGGAGGAGGGCAAAGGGGAAAAAATTGGGATGTCTGTAATAGCATAATCAATAAAATATAATTAAAAAAACAAATTTAGCATGTTGGAGAATTTAATATTTAATGAAGAAGTTTGATGCAACAGCAGATTTGTGTATAGGTTAAATGTGTAGCCAAAAATGAGATTAAAGTTAAAAGTATTATAGATAGTATATGAGAGTACTGAAAAGGAGAACTTAAAAACAAAGTGTCTGTTCTACAATATACATAATTGATTTATTTTTCTTACATTTGGAAAATTGAATTATTGTCTTAATTGGTTTTTCATTTGTTATAGCTCTTTTTGTTTTCCAAAAATTTTGTGTTTTGCTATTTTGAATAATAAAATGTTAGAAGCTTAAGATTATAGAACTTGTGAACGTTCTCATTTTATATAAATATGCACGTGTGTGAATTTACATAATTTAAGAATATTATATAGAAATTTCATTATGTTCAAATTATTTTTGATACCTGATCAGAACTTTATATTAGATCTGTTCTTGGACATTCTTTTTTTGTTGATTGGTGAGCTCTCTGTATTGAATAGTATCAATTTTTAGGTGATTTTTTTTCCCCCCAATGGTTTAGGTTCCTTTTTGAGGAGAGGGAATTAAGAATGAAAACTAGAGTGTAGGGAAATGGGAGAAAGGTAATAGTGAAATGAGAATTTTATTCACTGACCAAAAATAAATTTCTGCATGTTTGTGTGTATTGGGAGGGTGTTAGAAAAGGATGGTATACAGGGCATATGCTATGAATTACAGAGATACTGTGTTCTGCCTCTACAGAACTTAATTTATTAGAAGAAACCAAGTTACCAGGCTATTATTCTCTGTGCCGAGTACCATCTCTGGGTGTATCAATTGGGATTAGGTTTGTTCGTATGCGATAGAAAACCGAAAATAGTAGTAGCTTCAACAAGATAGAAGTTTATTTTTCATGTGTAGTCAAAGGCCTGATATGGTTGGTGAGAACTGCAGAGAAACTGACTCAATATATCTTTTGATTCTACCTCATGGTTCAGAGCAGCCGATCAAACTTTAAACATCATACTACAGTTCCTTCTAACAGGAAGAAGGAAAGGGGAAAGATGCATTCCCTTTCTTTAGGGGTTTTCCTGGAAATAGTATACTTCTCTGTCACACTAGGTGCAAGGAAAGCTGGGGAAGATAGACTTAATACTAGGTAATCATGTGATATAGTAGAATTTGGCAAATCTATTGTTAAGACATAAGGAGAGAAAAATGAATATTGGTAGCTGTCTCTATCACATAGTGGAGGATCAAAGTGTTAAAGGAATACAGGGTGGGGGAAAAGTAGATTTTCAGTTGTGAGTATATGAGAGTTTATTCTTGTATCATTATTTATTAATTGTTCTACTCTTTTCCATATGAACAACCGTAAGCCTACTTTTGCCCTACCTTGTGTATAGATAGGATATCTAACCTAGACTTGGGAGGATATAACACCTAGGTATTCCCCACATCTTATCAAATACTAGATTGTACCCTCATCTTAAGTATTATTTATTAAAAAAATGAGTTGGATTATAGTTGTCTAGTTAAAACAACTGTTTGTTTTAGGTATTTATTAATTTCAGTTTTGTCATCTTCCCCTTCCCAGATCTCAAATAGTTTTGTAGATTCTTGAAAAACATCTAAGTCCTGATACCTGTAGTGCCTAGTGGATAATACGGCCGGATTGGAGGTGACCAGTTAGGATATTCTTTCACTAATTCAGTTATGAGATAATGGCATCCGGAACTGGGGTCATGGCAGTACAGATGGACTCAGGTGGACATGAGGGCTATTTAAGATATAACCAATTTGAGGGTGGTGGGACATAATGAGTTCAGGCTTAAATGTGTTGATTTTTGAGGATAGGATATCTAAGTGGATATACCTGGAGCTCAAGGGAAAGATATAGACTAAAGAAGTCAATAGCATATAGTTGCCAATTGCGACCGCAAGAGTAGAGGTGAATTGACCCAATGAGTGCTAAGAGATACCTCAGAATCATGTAGCTACTTTTTTAAAAATGTAAGTGCCCAAACACCATGCCTAAAGATTTTGGTTTGGTAAGTTAAAGTCATTGTCTACTAGTATAGAGTAAAAAGAGAATTTGGCTTGGGACAGGGTCCTAAGAATGACCGGTTTTTAAAAGAGATTGCTAGGTAAGAGGAGTTCCATGAGAACAAAATGAGAGAGAAGATAGACAACTGGGAGCCTAGAGTGTCCCGAAAAGGAGAGGGTGGTTATCAGTACAAATACTGGAGAGAATCAAGTAAACCGAGGACTGAGAACTATCTGTTGGGTTTAACAGCAAGAGAGTTGAAAGTTGAAGGTCCTAGCACCAGAAATTCAAATTCCTAATTTAGATTACAGTGGGTAGAGATGAAAGTAAAATGGGCAAGTAGAGAGCAGGAAAGAATTTTCAAGAAACTATATTGTGAAGGGAAAAAAAGAGAGAAGGTGGTGTCTAGAAAGGAATATGATTTGGAAGAAGGTTTTGTTTAAAGTAGTATAATTTGCACAAATATAAAAGTAGAAGGGAATGGCAAAAGTTGAAAAGCAGAAAGAGAAGGTGGTAGGAGTGGGCAGCATTCAGAACACAGGTAGATGATCAGGGTGCCTGTCTAGTTATAGGAACCTGTTAAACTCATAGTGACCAACACTAATAGAAACATGGGGTGCCTCTTGCTGTGGTCCAAACTCTCTGTTCCTGATATGTTCCCCAGCATCTAGGAGACAAAACTGCTAGTCTTCACAGTTCCCCAGTTCATACCTCAACTTTGCTGTAAGTTGAAAAATACTCTTTCTTATACTTCTCTGACAGATTGGAAGGGGAATTTTCCCCCTTACTGCTGCAATAGCAGTGGGATGGAATGCAGAAGAGGAATTTGCTATGAATTTGACAGGCAGAAAACCATCTGTGTGGAAGGTATATGCCTTCAAGTTTATAAATAATAGGTTGAATCTTGGGGGCTACCTTTTTCTGCACTTCAGTCTGAATGAATGAATAATATTTATGTGCCATTCAATTATAGGCTATAAAAAACTTGGTCTAAGGATTATTCCACTTACTCAGTATAAGAAGCTGTTGAGTTCAAACGTTTTCCTAGTGCAGCATGTACCAGCATTACTGTTAAATTACTGTTACATGTCACTAAGGTATGTATGTATTAGATGCTAAAGTGGGGTAGTATAGTTACCATCTAAATCAAATGCTTTATAATAGTGGTAGTTCTGTTTCAGTGTGTTTTCTTTTGGTTCTTTATAACTATTCAGTGATACTAAGAATCTGTGCCCAGAATTACAGTTCTGTAAGAGAAAAAAAAAAAAAAAAAAGCAGAAAGCACATCATTTGTAATAGTGAATAAAAGATCAAAAATTTTACAAGAAGGTCCTTTTTCAATTCAGTTTTTAAAGGATATCAGTTAAAATTTTGTACATTTAATACTTTATCTTCTTCCATATTCCTATTGATATGTATATTTTTATTCACTTATCACACATTAATCAGAGGTGATGGGGATTCAAAGGTAAAATGACATTTATCACAGTCTAGAAGTGTAGAACCATGCAGTGGAGTATTTTATAACCCAATTGTTTGTTATTCTAGCAAAGAGGAGTTCAAGAAGCCAGTGAATTTGTCATAATACTGGAAATCAGATACTTCTCTCAATGGAAGATCATCTTTTCTGATGGAAAAAGGAGAAAGATGAGATTTTATGATTTCCTAAGTTTTTTGAGCTTAAAAAAAAAACCCTTAAAAATTGGTGGTTTTCTCCAAAACACCAATTTGAAAGTATACACGCACCCCGATGTTCATAGCAGCATTATTTACAATAGCCAAGATCTGGATAAGTGCTTATCAGTAGATGAGTGGATAAAAAAGCTGCAGTGCATTCACACAATGGAATTCTATGCAGCTATGAAAAAGAAGGAAATCTTACCTTTTAAAACAGTATGGATGGACCTGGAGATTATTATACTAAATGAAATAAGCCAGTCAGAGAAAGACAAATACCATATGATCTCATTTATATGTGGAATCTGGTGAACAAAATAGAAACAGAGACATGGATACATGGAACAGACTCACAGCTGTCAAAACGGAAGGGGAGAGGGAGGCCCTGAATGACAGAAGTTGAAGGGATTAGACAAAGAATACATATGCATAACCTACAGACACAGACAACAGTGGGGTGATGGCCGGAGGGAAGGGAGAATGGAGGCTGGGAGGAGGGGAACAAGGACAACAATAAAAATATTTTAAAAAAATTTTTTAAGTTGGTGACTCTATACCCTGGCGTTATGAATGACTATTATAATTTTTTTGCTTTCTCTTTTATCTAGTGAATTATTTTTATACCTTTTCAATTTAATTATAATATTAGGAAGCCAGCTTGAAAACAGGAAGTATCTTGAGTGATCAGAGGAAGTCTTAACCACTCTTAGTTGCTACTTTTTGTTGTTACAGGAAAAAGAATCACCAGTGTATTCTCTTTCTATCTTTGATTGTAACTACTGGAATTGCTGAGGGAGTCAGCGGGCGACTTAAGATGGAGTCATTTTCCTTATTCAAGGAGTGAATGTGTTACCACTGTTGTGTCCTTGACACAGCCTCCTATCACATTTGTTTGAACTTTGACTGTTCTTAGAAACATTTTCCCTAGAGAAGTTAACTTAGAGCTATTCAAAGAGGATTTATTACCAGAAAACAAAACAAAACAAAAAACTTGCACTTTAAGTTATAGACAAAATGCCTTTTTTAAATTAACTTAAATTGACTGACTTCTTGCGACTCTGATTTTTAAAAATAAGCATACTTGATTTTTTTATGCTTATATAATTTTCTCATTTTCTCCCTTTCTAGTTGGATCAACTGGTTGTGGATGCAGCAAAAGAAAAAAGAGAGATGGAGCAAAAACATTCCACCATTCAACAAAAGGTAGATGAGGGGAAAAGTTAAAGGAGATTAATTTCCATTTTACACAATTGTTTGATTATTGGGTTCAGCAAGATACCATTGTGTTTGAACACATACTTTGAGTTGCTTTAATAATTAAATTGTATATGTGAATTCCTCCTTTTTTGTGAAAAGTAAAATATTTTTCAGATGTTTAGGCATTTGGTTTTATTATTTCTTTACATCAAAATATTTGAAAGCCATGCTCTTCAACCAGTTTATAAAAACGTCAATCTGTTAGGGCCTTAATTAATTTAAAAGTGGCACTTGGTTAGAATTTAAAACACTATAGTTTCAGTTACGATATTACCAACTCCTGTAAAATGGGTGTGTGTGTGTGTGTGTGTGTGTGTGTGTGTGTGTGTGTGAGAGAGAGAGAGGATGAGAGAGAGAGAGAGGATGAGAGAGAGAGACAGGTTTGGGATGGGGTTGTGGGCGGAGTAGGTGGAGGTGGGGAACACCATAGCATAAATGTGTGTATGGTTAATGTGTTTGGTATTATGGACTTCCCATCTGTAAGCACTGTAGCACTCTCCATCTCATGTGATGCTGAAATTTCACTTGCATTTGTTGTTAATTTGCCTAAGGTTAAACTGATATTTGAAATACATACTTTATTCTCACCCGAGGATATGTTTATTGATTTTAGAGAGAGAGAGGAAGGGGTGGGGGAGAGAGAGACAGAGGGAGAACCATCTATGTGAGAAAGAAACATCAATCAGTTGCCTCCTGTATGTTCCCCAACCGGGGATCAAACCAGAAACCTAGCTAGGTATGTGCCCTGACAGGGAATCAAACCCACAACCTTTTGGTGTACAGGATGATGCTCCAATAAGCTGAACTACCCAGCCATGGCAAAAATATACTTTTAAATGTGAAACCAGTTTTTTTAATCTTATATAGTTAATGATATTTTTCTATGTAGTTATCTGAAAACAAAAGGAGAGAATTAGAGGTAGAATGCAATAATACAAGTATGTGACAAGGTGCCTTCTAGCATGTCATGGCAGTTGCCTTGATTAGTCGTTTTCCCAGGGTGAGTTTATCGTTTACATGCATGATGTATTGACCTCTGAGATTTTCCTAGATGTGGGAAACTCAATTTCAGAATCTGTGGTAGTAGGAGACTATGTTTGTACTTACCCCTAAAGGGAAAAAGAATGCCTTTTAGCATTACTTTAAGAAATCTGTTCCCTTGATATTGAGCAATCAAATCAACTTTTATTATGGTTTATTTAGAATTTAAAATACCAGTAAACTATATCTGACATAGAATATGTCAGTGGAAAAAACTGAAAATGAAATCAGTAATAAAAATAAGGAAAATTTTATTGGTGATGAGTTAGTTATTCATACTCAAAGAGAAACATACCGCACCATCTTTAAATTTGTTACTTCTAGCTATAGTCAGGTAAGACTTACTCCATGTTTAATTTTTGTTTAAGGTTAAAGTACTTTTGATTGGATAAGTTGTTTTATGACATTACCACGGAAAGATTGTCAAAAATTTGTGATCAATCATTTCTACTTAAAACAAGATCATGATATTTGTAGAAACATGACTATTTGCTTAAACTGATTTATTTGATCATGTATCTTTTAATGTCTTTCCCTATTATATATACAATTCAAATCTAGAAGATTATTAAATCTAAAATTCATTTATTTGATTTTAAATAATAGTCAGTAACTGTTTTCCTTTAAAGAAAGTAATGCTATTTGTCCTGATTATATATATTTACTTTTTTCCTGCCCTTAAATGCTGACACAAGGCTGCATTACAGGTAACAAAAAAAAAGGGTGGGGAGGGGAGATCCAGTCAACTAATTAAGGGAAAGTATGTCTGTTAACATTTTTAAGAATTGAAGTTGATCAGTTAAAGAAATAATGATGTTATGCATATGCAGTTCATGTAACTATTTTTCAAAATGTTATACCATTCCCGGCAGGCAGCACTGTGTGAGAATTTTCCTTGCTCCTTGCTATCTCATTGTACTGTGAGAGTTTTTAGTATTTTGCCTATTTTGATGGGTAGATATTGACATCTGATTGTGGTTTTAATGTATGCTTTAGTTAGACATAGCTCTAGTACCTTCTCCTATGTCTCCTTTCATTTGGATATCCTGTTTGTGAAATGTCTGTTAGTCCTTTTCCCATTTTTCTATTAGGTTGCCTGTTAATCAGGTTCTCCATATATTCTAAATATAAACTCCCTTTGGGGGTATATGTGTTTTTTATTTAAATCTTTGATGGTTTTGTGTATGTGTATCTTTTTACATCTTGTTGAGTAAATCCTTCCCAACCCAAGATCATGAAGATACATCTCCTTTATAATCTAAGTGTTTATAGGTTTGCCTTTTATGTTTCAATCTTGAATTCATCTGTGATGGGGTTTTTGTGTGTGGTGTGTGATGTGAGGTAGAGATCCAATTTCCTTTTATTCTCACATTGGTAGCTAATCAGTTATTTAAAAGTTTGTTCTTTCCCTACAACTCTATATTTTGTCTTCTGCTATAGATCACATTTCCATACATGTGAGGTTGGCTTCAGGCTCTCTATTTTGCTTCACTGGTTTTTTGTCTTTATTGTGCCGGTACTATGTTATATTAATTATTTTAACTTAATAGTACATCTTATATCTGACAAAGCAAAGCCTTCCACTCTCTTTTCTTCAAAAGTGAATTGCCTAAATTTTGCATTTCCATATAAATTTCAGGAGCAACTTTTTAGGTTGCATAAAAATCAGTTTTGGCATTTTAATTGAGATTACATTGGATATATAGGTCATTTCAGAGAAGAATTGATATCTTCATGAGCTTGAAATATTTTTCCATTTATTTAAGCTTTCTTTAATGTACTTCATGAAGTTTGATAATTTTCTTATCTTTTGTTATATTTATTCCTAGAAACTTGTAAATGTTACCTTTAAGATAGTCATTTTTCTTCCTTTCCAGTCCTTTGCATTTTGTTTGTTACCTTGCTGACTTGGACTTCCAACATAACCTTGAATTGATGTGGTAATAATGGTCCTTCTTATCTTACTTGCAATTTCAAAAGGAAAAGTTTCTATTAGATTCCCTTTTTTGGCCAACCCTACTCTTGCCTTCTGTTCCCTGGACCCCACACCAAAGCTTCACATTCTTCTGATAAATCAAATGTCTTTAAGGTGAAAGCTAGCTTCCTTGCTCTGCTTACCTCCTTGGCTTCCAATTTTCACTTAATCTTTTGCCTTTGAGTATTCCTTTCTAATTTGCCAGTATGTCAGTATATTTAAATTCTAATGTTATATATTTTATCCAACATTATTAATTGCTTTCATTATAAAATCATATAATCTGTCACATTTTAAATACTATAAAACATTAATTTGATATTAATAGTAATTAAATTAAAGACATCATTTATCTCAAGAAATATAGTTCAAAATTAGAAGAACATTTACAAATGCGCTACATTTTCAATGAAGTGTTGTTTGATGTTTTAAGTATCATCAGGGTTATTAAAAAAACTGCTGATGGAAGAACCAAGATGGCGGCGTAGGTAGACACACTGCGCCTCCTCGCACAACCAGAACTGACAGAGAATCGAACAGCAAGGGGGACCAACACCAAGGAAACAGAAAATAATCATTCATCCAGACCGGTAGGAGGGGCGGAGACGGGCACCGGGGTGGAGAGGACTTGCGTGGCTGTGGCGGGACTGAGACTGGCGGAGTGTGGGACAAATGGCGCAGGCAGTCCGAGCACTAGCAGACCCTGCGGTCCCACATTTGCACAGATAAACCCAGAGGGCCGGACTCAGAGTGGCGGAGAGCGGGGCACGCAGAGTGGCGGGTAGCACCTTGCGGCACCACATTCGCCCACAGATAAACCGGACAAACGGCGGGCAGAGAAGCAGACCGCTGCGCAACCCAGGGCTCCAGCTCGGGGAAATAAAGCCTCAAACCTCTGATTGAAAGCGCCCCTGGGGGTTGGGGCGGCAGGAGAGACTCCCAGCCTCACAGGAGAGGTTGTTGGAGAGACCCACAGGGGCCTGGAGTGTGCACAGGCCCACTTACTCGGGAACCAGCACCAGAGGGGCCCAGTTTGATTGTGGGTAGCAGAGTGAAAGACTGAAATACAGTGGAGAGTGAAGCGGGTGCCATTGCTCCCTCTCGGCCCCTCCCCCACGTACAGCATCACAGCGCAGCAACCAGCATTACCCCGCCCTGGTGAACACCTAAGGCTCCGCCCCTTAAAGTAACAGACGCGCCAAGACAAAAAAAAAAAAAAAAAATGGCCCAAATGACAGAACACTTCAAAGCTCCAGAAAAAATACAACTAAGCGACGAAGAGATAGCCAACCTATTGGATGCACAGTTCAAAGCACTGGTTATCAATATGCTCACAGAATTGGTTGAATTTGGTCGCAAATTACATGAAAAAATGAAGCCTATGCTAAGAGAAACAAAGGAAAATGTACAGGGAACCAATAGTGATGAGAAGGAAACTGGGACTCAAATCAATGGTGTGGACCAGAAGGAAGAAACAAACATCAAACCAAAAAAGAATGAAGAAACAAGAACTTGGAAAAATGAGGAGAGGCTTAGGAACCTCCAGGACACCTTGAAACGTTCCAACATCCGAATTATAGGGGTGCCAGAAGGAGAAAAAGAAGAACAAAAAATTGAAAACTTATTTGAACAAATAATGGAGAACTTCCCTAATATGGCAAAGGAAATAGACTTCCGGGAAGTCCAGGAAGCTCAGAGAGTCCCAAAGAAGCTGGACCCAAGGAGGAACACTACAAGGCACATCATAATTACATTACCCAAGATTAAACGCAAGGACCTACGTCCAAGATTACTGTATCCAGCAAAGCTATCATTTAGAATGGAAGGGAGGATAAAGTGCTTCTCAGATAAGGTCAAGTTGAAGAGGCTCATCATCACCAAGCCCTTATTATATGAAATGTTAAAGGGAGTTACCTAAGAAAAAGAAGATCAAAAATAGGAACAGTAAAAATGACAGCAAACTCACAGTTATTAACGACCACACCTAAAACAAAAACAAGAGCAAACTAGGCAAACAACTAGAACATGAGGGTTGTCAATAAGGGAGTGGGAGGGGGAGAGGGGGGTAAAGGTACAGAGAATAAGTAGCATAGATGATAGGTGGAAAATAGACAGGGGGAGGGTAAAAATAGTGTAGGAAATGTAGAAGCCAAAGAACTTATAAGTATGACCCATGGACATGAACTATGGGGGGGAGTGTGGGAGGGAGGGGGGTGGGCAGGATGGAGTGGAGTGGGGGGAGAAATGGGACAACTGTAATAGCATAATCAATAAATATATTTAAAAAATAAATAAATAAATATTTTTCTGAAAAAAAAAAAAAAACTGCTGATGCTGCAAGTGAAACTTAGAATGTTGCCAAACTCAGTTATATCTATTGCTGACTTAATTTTGTATGCATAATTAAATAAATTACAGCTTCAAATAAATTTTAAGTGAGAGAATTAAAGTTTCCCTTTTTTCCCAATGAAAAAGTAGGAAGAAATGTAACGATTTATAGATTTTGTTTTATTTTGTTATTTTGGATTATCGTGACTTTTTATGGTTAAATTTTGGAACATGTCAGGAGAGTTTTTGTTTTTAATTCTGACTTTAGTCTTCTTCCTTTTTCCATCTTAGTAGACTCTTAGATTTGGAAGGCCCTCAGGTGATTCTCACTCTGCCACACCCTCAGTGCAGTACGTCCCTATCCCGTGGTCTTGGCATGTGGTCATTCAGCCTGTGTAAAAATCTGTGTCAAAATAGAAATTTTACCCTCTAATAGATCACATTTTAATTTTGATCATTGTTCCAGAGTAATTTTGAAATTTCTGAGACTGATTTTTAAAGTTTTAAATTTGAAGATAGCAGCAGTCTTGCAATTTTACTAGACTACTTTGAAAGTTCATCAGGAAATGTTTTAAAGATAGGACTACTGATTTCAAAATTTCATGAATCCTTGGAATAAAATTGAGTTTAAATTGCATTCAAGTGAAAATTAAAGTGATTAGAATGATAGAAGAAGGTTATGAATAAAAATAAGTGAGCTCAACATGCCCGCTTCAAACTGTGCTTTTCCTTTGCAACACTAAATTTTGTTTTAAGAAAAAATGACTTTTATTTCACTACTTCCAAATGGTGGAGTTATTATATCTATCAGATTAAAAAAGTACCATAATTGTTATATATTTAGAAAATTGTAATCCCATTAAAAAATATCCATATTCCTTTTTTTAATTGTTAGCATACACATCACCATAAAATTTTAGAAAAAAATGAAAACAGTTTAAAGGTAACACCCTGTATAATATTTACTTGTTCTTTTTGTCTATTTGTATACATATTATTTTGTACTTTTAATCACCGTACATATACAATTTATATAGTTTTTCGTTTTTAGAGTATATTCCAATAATCATGTTTTTATATTACTGCACAATAGTCTACTGAATTGAAATACTTTAATATGTTGAAACATTCTTCTATTATTGAATATTTAAGTCTACCTCCTTCTTATGAATATTGTTGATGTAATCGTCTTAATGCAAATTTTTTCCACCATTCAAGCCATTTTTCTAGGATAAATTTGTTATCTGGCAATTTAGTCAAGTCATATGAATTTTTTTATGTATTATTTTGTCTAGGATTTCTCCACTGATGATTCTAAGTTAGAATATAATGTAGATGCTGCCAATGGCATTGTAATGGAGGGATATCTGTTCAAACGAGCCAGCAATGCCTTCAAAACTTGGAACAGGTAATATATTTCAAATACTAGTCTCAATCTTTCTATATTTTCAGTTTTATGACTTTTCCTGTGGTTTGACAACTCTTTCCTTCATAATTCTCTAAATTTACAGTCCAGAGTAATTTTCGTGAAACCAGTTCATTGAATCTAAGATGCCCTTCTAGGAAAGGGGGCCCTAAAAAGCAAGTGAAAAATGACGACACTAATTCTAAATTCTAAAATTTAAGCAAAGTTTAAACCAGGAAGCAAGAAGAATTTTTATAGTGACTGGTCTTTACTCACTGGACCATTATAATAAATACGTTTTGAATTTGAGCTACACTTCGTATGTTAGGAAATAGATCTGATTACAAATTATGTGTTGAATTCATAATGGGTTAATAAGTCAGGTGAACTACCCCCCTTGCATTCCTGTCCTATATGATGTTTATGTACATTTTCACTTAGTGTTTGTTTATGAAATTTAAGCCAGGTGATTCTAATCTTTGCAATAATTTTTATTAACGAGGAGTGTTAGGAAATGGGGTTGTTCTTATGTGAAATCTGTGTGGCAGCCGGTGCTCCTTTATTCTAAACTTGATAGCTACCAAAAACTCTGAATTTTTTTTGCTGAAGTGATTTTTATAAAATATTAATTCAGTAAATTCTGCTAAATGAATGAGTGTTTAAAATATTTTATTGTCTTTTTCCATGTATTAACATACTAAAGGGTTGTCTCAGGATCATCCTCCTCAATAAAAGTGATTGGTCTTTTATTCAGGAATGCCTATCTTTTTGCAAAAATTAAATAAGTAAATAAATAAATGGAGCCCTAAGTTGGGCGTCATCCCCCAAAATAAAAGGTCTGGTTTGTTCCCCAGTCAGGGTGCATGCGAGAGGCAACCTGTTTCTTTTTCACACTGATATTTCTCTCCCTCTCTTCCTCCCTCCCTTCCCCTCTCTCTAAAAATAAATAAATAAATAAATAAATAAATAAATTTTTAAAGAGTAGAACAATGTCATAATTGAGAGTAATACTGGGTTCTAGTTAATTGATTTTCTGTTATATTATTGGTTGACTATATATTTTAATTACTACTTGAACAAGATGTGTATTCACTTAATGGTAGAGATGATGTTCTTTTTTTTAAATGTACATTAGCAAAATGATTAGAATTTTCTTGGTAAGTTTATTATACATTTTTTGTTTAAATGGAAACAGTCATGCTCGAATATTTAATATATTGAAATGGGTTCCTAGTGTACTTGCTTTGATTTCTTGGTGATGAGGTTATATAGGAAAAAAATTTCAAATTTGAGCATTTCCCTAGTATCTGGTATTACCAAATGTTTAAATGGTACATGGTGTGCTTTATTTGAAATAATTTCTCTTTAACTGAGAATGAGTATAAACTGGAAAGAATAATGATTGTATATGATTTTAACCCTGAGTTATGTAGAAGTTTAAAAATAACATATGCATATAGAAGGACCAGCTAACAGGGTCTGGTTAGAAATAATGTTATTAGCTATTGTGAAGTGAAAATGAAAAATTAAAACTCTGTTTTCTAAGCTGTAAAAACTAAAACAATCATCTTTCTAATCTTTCCTGGCAAATTTCCCTAGCCAGGTAAATTAAGATACAAAATAGTATGATTATCAAATTTTTATAATAAAGATCTCAATCAACACAGTTTCATGAGGTGATGTTAGAATTTTTAACCTTCAGATTTCAAAACTTACTTAAACTTTAACACAGTGAAAATATAATAAATCCATGGAAACTATACCATTATGTTAAAAATGAAATGAGCTTTCATGGAACACTCCAGTGAGAAATGATCTCAGGCTTCAAAATAAAGCACAGTGTTAGAGAAAATTGCATTGCCGCTTAAGACAATAGAAAACCTGAACTCTAATTTAAGCATGGACCTTTTCATTTTTTATTATTCGTTTCATGAATTCTATTAATATAGATACTAAAATGTAACTAAAATCAAGCAGGAAATAACTGTTAAATTCTCAATTGTAGACATACTACCTTTTCACTTGCAAAGCGAAAAAGATAGTACCTTTAGAAATGAGGCTGCTTTTACAAAGGCCAGGCCATCTGTATGTGATGGGATGACACTTATTGATTCAATATCCTAACTGTTAGTAAAGAAATGGAGGTGCCCAGAGATGGTTGTTGATTCAAGGTCACATAGCTAGCTGTTTTGTGACAAAATTGAGGCCCAAAACCTAACATTTTGTAAAAACTTATATGGAAGTTCCAAGCAATCTATATTTTGATTAAACAAGATACTTCAGCTATTAAAAAATATTTTACAAGCTATTTTTAAATACTGTCCTAGTCCATTTGCATTATTAGGAAATATATTATAATTAATATTAATTAGCAAATTAATTTTCATGTACTTTTAAAGAACATTTTGATGAAAACACTGGTAAAAAGCAGACTTGTAGGAATAGAACTTATAAACATTATATAAAACTCTTTCACAAACAGGAAGCATAAGTCAAATCTTATAACAGAAGTCTTAAATATTTTCTAAGTTATAGGCCAGTAACTATAAAAGGGAAAGGAAAGAAAGGGTAATCTATTAAACATTATTTAGAATTTTCTTTGCTATTTAATTTAAAAATTTTGGAATGTATCTAAATTTCTTACATGAAGTTTATAAAAAACTGAATCTCTGGAAATAATTGCAAATAATTTTTCTTTACCTATATATGACTTGAGTATCTGACCTACTTCTCAAATTAGTTCTCAGTCCAGTTTGATTTAATATAGTCTACTAGCTTCTGAATAAAAGACTGTGTATTTATATTTGTGCCTTAACTTTAAAAATCCGAGAATCCTGCTATTCAAAAAAAGATTTCTTTTTTTGCCTATTGTTTAAGTTTTATTTTGTTTTGTTTTTAGATTGTTTGTGGATTACTTTTAGGGGTTCATTTTTTGTCATAATCATCAAGGGTACCAATCATATGATGAAAAATTTGCCATTATTTATAGTTTTACAGATAGTGGCACATAAGATTTTCAAAATCAACTTTTTCACAAGACCTTCTTCCTGAGAGAAATGTGAATTTGAGAAATGTGAATTTCTGATAGTTTTAAAACCTGACCTTGTGTTCATAAAATCCATCTTGAAAGCATTATTCTATAACCTGAAATTTAACTGAAAAGGTCATATTTTGTGTGATGTCATTGAAGTAGTATAAGGAGTGAAACGTTTTATGTCTCGTGAGTGTTTTAGCTTGTTTGTGATTGGCTATGGATTTCTGATTCTTTGTGTCTCTGGAGATTTTTATATATCTATGATATATATACTTTCTGAAGACAGGGGAGATCTACAAAAATAATATTTCTTTTTTTTTTCTTGTGTCTTTTTATTTTCTTTTTCTGAAATCCCAAATTTATTTATTTATTTTTAACATTTTTTTTATTGTTGTTCAATAAAATTGCAGTTTTCTGCCTTTTTCCCCCACCGCTCCCTACCCGCCCTTGTTATTGAACATGTGTCCTTTATAATTGTTCCTGCAAACCCTTCACCGTTTTCCCCCATTATCCACTCCCCTTTCCCCTCTGGTCACTGTCAGCCTGTTCTCAGTTTCAATGTCTTTGGTTATATTTTGCTTGCTTGTTCGTTTTCTTGATGAGGTTCCAGTTAAAGGTGAGATCATACGCGGTATTTGCCCATCACCTCCTGCCTTATTTCACTTAGCACAATGCTCTGCAGTTCCATCCATGCTGTAGCAAAGGGTAGGAGCCTCTTCTTTCTTTCTGCTGGTAGAAGTCATTGTGTAAATGTACCATAGTTTTTTGATCCATTCATTTGCTGATGGGCACTTAGGTTGCTTCCAGCACTTGGCTATTGTAAATTGTGCTGCTATGAACTTTGTGGTGCGTAGGTTCTTATGGATTGGTGTTTCACGGCTCTTAGGATATAATCCTAGCAGTGAAACCAAAGTAATATTTCTGTGTCAGGCCATTTTCTCAGTGTGGCAGCTTTACTTCAGGCTCAGATCAATGCTAGATGGATTACTAGTACCTATATTTCTCTTTGACTTTTCATGATAAATTCAGAAAGAATGAATAAAAAAGGAAAATAATTAAATATTAACATTTTTAGTCATAAGCTGTGCTTCCCTTAGTCTTTGTAACTAGAAAATAAAGGTAAAAGCACAAAATGTATTATATAATTTCTAAAAGCAAAGTTTTCTATATGTTGCTATAGATATAAATGTTTGGTTTTTTTAGTTTGTTTGAAAATAACAAGTGTATACGTGGATTAAAGATGAACACTACTTATGTGTAGCCTTAGAGTCTCTGCTATCATTTAATGAAAAGGGGGTGAGCACAAAGGTCGGTTTATATGGTTGACAATATTTTATAATCACTGAAATTCTTAATTAATGATTCCACTTCCCTTATGAAAAGTTTTTATTTGTCTCAGGTTTATATAGATATATCTATAGTGATATGTAAGGAATAGATTATTAAGATGAAGAAGTTACTGTACTGTATTTAATAGCTGTAACAATAGAGGCCTAAAATAATAGTACAGGTATGCCCAAGTGTGCTAAGTCCTACCAGAACACTCTATACCACAATACTTGAAGTAAATTTTTGAATATTTCTAAAATAATAGTGTTTCAGATACTAAGAATTGGAATTAATTGTACACGTGTATGTATAATATGTGAAAATAATGTAACAGATATGTTCGATGATTTTGTTAGGTTAAAAGCTTAAGCTTGTTCCTTTAATTCTTGCTTTATTTTCGTATCATGCTAGTCTTTTGCTTATTTTGCACATTTGCATTTTCATTCTTTTACCACCTTTCCCTTATGTTTTAATCCTGCCCCGTTTTTTCACATGACAGGAAAAAGCCCGATCATATCAGGTACCAAATGGCTTTCTTCCCCTCACCCCCTACCTTACTCCCATTTCCTCTTTGGCACGAAAAAGCTCATAATTAACCTGCATTTCATTTGGATTACTTGCAATGGATATAAAGTCTCTTATGTTCTAAATTGGGGGGAAAAAAATAAACATCCTTTCTGAGGAACGAAATTGTATTTTTTTCATTGCCCATCTCCTCAATTTATTTTAATCTGGAAAAGAATATTTGATATGTTTTAGTTACTCAAAGAAGATTTTACATTGAGTAATATGATACCTTTATTTTTTTAAGGGAAATAAGCTAGTAAATGCTTTTCAAAAATTTAAATGGTAACTAGGAATTAGTCTCTTTGTTAATAACCATTTTGGTTATATTGAAAGGGAAACATCATCAGTTCCTAGATTTTTTTTGTTTCCTTTTTTTGTTTTACCATTTTGGTCTTTTTCCCTTGAAAAATAAAATTAAATTTGAAATAAAGGAGCATTAAATATTCAGACTTTTAATTTTGTTAAAGATTTGCCTCTTTGGCACCTATATAAATGTGTGCATGAATCCATTATCTGTATAATTTTAGTGAAAAAGCCTCTACCAATTTAGAAGCTTTACTTTACCCATATACTTGATTTCAAGTACAGTTCTTAGACTAGTGATCAAACAGGGTAAAAGATGGTTGACTTATTTTTTAAATATATTTTCCCTCAATTTTGCCATCTGGAAAGTTTTCATTGGTATTTACAATTTAACAACACTTAATTACTTATGAATATAATATTTTGGTCTCAAATCTTTATTATGTTGAGTTACTTCAGTTTGAGAGAGATATAAAGTCATGTCTTACTTTTCTTAATGGACTGAGAAATTTTCCTTTTTAAAACACTGTCTTATATAAGTTTCGGCTTTGTGACAGCTTCTGAATCTTGTAGAATATAGTGTAGTTGTCAGTACAATGCCTTCCAAAATTTGTCTTTTTTATTACTTAATAATCTTTTTTAAGTATCTTCAAATTTCAGGTAACAACTTAAAATATTAAGTATTTTTCTATATTCCATAGGAATATATGAGCTGTCTCATTTTTCCTTTTAATAAAAATATTAATAACTAGGATTATTCTATAGGAGCAGTTAAAAATTATATTCCATTTGACTTACCTGATTAAAGTCGTAATCAGTGCAAATGAGTATAGTTACCTCTTTTTTTCTTTTTCTTTTTTTTAATGGCAGAGGAGGGGGAGATAGTGTCATAAGATACACAGATTCTTGTAATTAAAATTTTTTTTCTACCTGGGGTACATTATGGTTTTATTTCTTAGGAGGCATTGCCAAATTAAGTATCTTTCCTGAGCGTACAAAAGCTCAAGATGATATGAGAAAGTCACCAGAAACAGAGAGATGGCAGAGGAACTAGGTTTCAGAAATATGTATGATCTGTAAAATTAATAATCAGGAAATTATCTCTGACAAAAAAAAGCCAAAGGAACTTGCTCTTAATCTAATATTTGGTATTAGTTTTAGAGGTTTTGGCCCTAAGATGCAACAGGTCAAAATATATTTATTTTTTGAAGACCGCAGAAGCATGAAAAGCTTACATGGTTATATGGGTGTTTTTCTATTGTGCAGTAAAACTATGTAGTTTTTCATCAACTTATGTAATATCATTACTATAAAACATAAGAATTTTTATTAATATAGTTCATCCTACCTCAGATGATTTTTTAAAAACACATTAATCAGTATCAGAGATTGTTTCCATTGCATGTCATCCCCTGTGGCAGGGCTGCGCCTTTTTGTTTGTAGGTATTTCCTTTAACATTTCTAACCATGTGTCGGAAAGCACAGAAACCCAGAAGTTCTTCCTTTTCTAGCCTGCCTGGTGATGATTTGAATTTAGAGGCAACCTATGTAGTTTTATCTAGATGCTAATTTAACAAATCTCTAGTTTAATGGTAAAGGTTATACCTTTTTAAAGTAGCCAGAAAACCTAGTAATCTATCCAGCTTAAAATAGAGAAGCATCTAATCATTTCCTCAGCTTTGGAGAATTAACTTACCAGTAATTTTTAAAAATACAAATTATAAATATGTCTATATACAATTTCTAGTGTTTTTTATTAGTATCATTGAAAAGGTGGAATCTCTATCTGCTAATAGATGAATAATTAATGTTCACAATAGAAATCATCTCACATGAAACTAATTTTAAAGTAATGACTCATTTTGTTTTACTTTCCATGCTTGATGAGAATTTTTGCTTTCCTTTATGAATGGCTTTTGGCTGCTTTTTTTTTTTTTTTTATATATAAGTCTTTAGGTCCTTATACTGTTTTAATAAGTTAGAATTAGTAAATATGCCATAAGTAGCTTAGCTTTTTTTTTAAAGAAGATTGCAAGTAAATTTGCCTAATTTACAGTAATATAATTTACAGTAATAAGAACAATATAGTCAGATGACTCATTTTTAATAATAAGTTTGATTATTCTGCTTATATGATTATATGAAAGTAAGGCCAAATGAATTGGCAGTTGTCTCCTGTTTGATAGCAGTTGTAAAATGGTGATTTAATCATCTATTTTGCTTAATCAAATGCTTGCGGAATTAGCTGCAGAAATGTTGAAAACAAAGTACCATTTACTTCAGTGTTTTAGTGTATACAGGTGGATAGTTTTATTTACAATATAAATTTATTTCTACTTTCAATGAAAGCAGTTATTTTGGGGGGAAGATTTTGGTTATTTTTGAGGGACATCAAAGAAATAAATTTTTACTTTAAAATAATTACTATTTGATGATAGCATAAAAGATAGCTTTCATTAGGATTTAAATTTCTAACTTAAAATTAATCAAAATGTAGTAGTTGCACTTTCCTAATCTGTGGTTTTAAAATTGTTTAAAATTGTTTTTTACTTTCAGTAATTTCATTGGCATCAGTTTATATAAAGCGAAACAAAACAGTGTATTTCTCAACAACACATAATTACCATCAACTGATTTTTCTAGGCTTCCCAAAATATTTAGTTCCTAACAACAACTGAATAAATTGTTTGTGAAAATTGAATCTATTTTGTATTTATTTAGACGCTGGTTTTCAATACAGAACAATCAGTTGGTTTACCAGAAAAAGTTTAAGGTAGGTCTTTTGTTAAATAATTAAGTGAAAAACCTTCACTGAGTCCTGGTTTTGGTTCTTGATCTCTTTGTCTTGGGAAAGCATTGAAGTCCATAAATACTCATGTGTGTGAAATTACTGTTTATTAGTTTTAAGTTTGAGCATGTATAAGAGGATTCAGAAGGAAAAAAATATCAGTATTTGATACTTAAATGCAGAGTAATTTTGAAATCCAAATTCTTAATTCCTGGCTTTGAGATGGATTTTTTTTCTGTCCCAGGATTATTACTTTTTTTCTTCATATATTACTTTGTCTCTTTGTGTGACAGGAATAATACTACCATTCCATAGTAATTTTTTGAGGTTTTAGGAAAAGGCTGGCTTTTAAGAAATATCATTAAGAAATGTTGGGAGGGACAGATGATAATATAGAAAGGTTAGAAATGACATTAACATGTAACCTTGAACTAAAATAAAAACCTCTAAATTTGTTAACATTGTTTTTATAGATTCATTTTTCTGAACCTTATTTTAAGGATGAGGAATTTTTATTTTTTTGGAAGGGCACACTAAAATCACATGTGATGTTGAGAATGTGGCAAACTCACTTCCCTCCCAAGTTATGTCCAAATGCGCCACTTTATCTCTCTGAACATTTCCCTCTGAAGGTACTGATCCTTGTCCCTCCCCAGTGTACCTGGACTTCTCTGCTCTCCCTCTCCTATCACCAGCCTTGTTGGTGTTCACTCAGAAGACTGCAGTCAGAGGTGCCCAGTGGCCCAGGAGAGACTTTGGGAGGTTTGCTTTATGTGGAAGGAGGGTATTAAAATGGTCTGTAGACACCTTGCAAAGCACTGAAGATTTTGTTTCCTTCACACGAGTCTTTGTAATCCTTGTATAGTTGATGTTGATGCTCACAGGTTTTTCTTTTCTTTCTTTTTTTTTATTCTGAAGGTTCTGGTAACCTGTGGTGTATTTTTTTTTTCTATTTCCTTGTGACCATTTTTTTCCTTTCCTCCCTTTCCCTTATCTGTGTCTCTTCCCACCGTGCACAGATAAACTTTACCTACAAACTTCTTAAGCTGATACATGGAGAATGTATCATATCAATAAATACTTTTAACTTCCAAAAAATTAGGAAAAAAGAACTATTTGGTTAATTGGTGACATAATTTTTACGTAGTTAGCCTTCATTAATGATATATACAATTGTAAATTTGAAATATTCACTTTTACTCTTGAGGTAACACAATACGAAGTTTTACTTGGTAGGTTCTGTGATTGCAGATTTTTTTCCCACAAGTCCTTTATTCTAACTAATTAAGTCATGCTTTTTTCTACTCTGATAAACTTGGTTTTCAGTTACATTTTTATTAAGTACTAGAAAATGATAAAATCTTTCTCATTTTCTGAGGCATTTTTAGAAGGATATATAGCGTTCTTTTTTTCAGTTATATAAAACTTGACTCATTAAAGGCTTCTTTTTGGAGGAGAGTAGTTTTTATTATGCCAAGAGTGTAATGGATATGGAAGAAAATTAATAGGAAACTAACATTTATGGAGCACCTACTAATTAATTACCAAGTTTTGAGCTAGGCTTAAACTATTTCACTTAATTCTTACACAGCAATTTTATGAGGCAGGTAAAAGTATTAACAGGACAGAATTACCTTTATTAGTTATATCTGTGTAGATAACTCCTAATCTAAAATAACAAAAATATAACTCTTTAAAATTAACCCATTTAGGCCAAGTAATATTCTTAAGTATTATTGGTAGTAGTATTTGAAATCTAGATTGATAAATGTGGGAGTTCTGTTTCCTTATTGTAGGATAACCCCACTGTGGTAGTGGAAGATCTACGGCTCTGCACAGTGAAACATTGTGAAGACATAGAACGGCGATTCTGCTTTGAGGTGGTCTCTCCGACAAAGTGAGTGGTTCTGAAGAATTTGAGAGTTGCTGTTATGTTTCTATAGTTTGTCTTAAAGAACTTTCCAGAGTAGAGAAAGATTTGGGTTTCACTTGTGATGCTCTGTGCTAAAGAGGAAAAAAAAGTATTTAAAAGTAAATTTTATTAATTAGTGATTATAGGTACTACAGTCAGAAATGTCTGCAACATCTTTCCAGTATCATATGTTTTTTAAATTCCATAAAGATTATTAATGTGGCCATATGAAAACTTTGTAGCTGTCATGGATGATGAACTGAACTCGTATCAGATTAATTATTTGTTGAATATCATTTTATATTTCTACCCAATAGAAAAATATGTTATGTTTATATGGCATGTTCAAAGTTTTCTTTTAATGTGCAGGAGTGGGTAATTTCTTTCCAATAGGTAACTTATTTCATTGATACCTTGATTGCTTAATGAACACACTCTATCCTAAAGATGGATAAAAACCTTTCAACAAATACGATTATTTTTGTTAAAAAAATTATTAAATAGCAGTGAGCAAAAAAGTATAAATATTATTATTATTTGTGGCTTCATTTGGTGGCTGAGAGTAAAATGTTACTTCCTTTTAGAAGTTGCATGCTTCAGGCAGATTCTGAAAAACTGCGCCAGGCATGGATTAAGGCTGTTCAGACCAGTATTGCTACTGCTTATAGAGAGAAGGGTGACGAATCAGAGGTTAGTAAACAATACTGCAATAACAGATGATATATTGCCAAAAGTTTTTAATTTTAGTTGTATAATTGTATGATTATAACATTATTTAATTTTTTTAATTGATGTATAATTGACAGATGACCTTATATTAGTTTTGGGTGTACAACATAATGATTCTATATTTGTATACACTACAAAATGATCACCACAGTAAGTCTGTTTGCCATCTGTCACCATACATAGTAGCAAAAAATTTTTTTCTTGTCAGTAGACCTTTTAAGATTTTAGCAACTTTCAAATATGCCATATAGTATTATTAACTATAGTTAACACTCTGTACATTATGTTCATGACTTGTTTATTTTATAACTAGGTGTTTGTATCTTTTGACCCCTTTCACCCATATCATTTTTTTTAATGGAGAGTAATTGTTTTTGGAATTGAAATGGATTTTATTTTTAAAATCTATATTCAACTTCTTTTTTGTTTACTTCACTTTACCTATCATATTATTTTAATATTTCAATGTGCGGGATCTGTCCAGAAGATGTCCAACCATGTAATATGAAAAATAGAGACATTTATTGAAGAAGATACAAGAAACATTGTACATAGGACAATGATGCTTCAGTCCCCTTCAAAGTAGACGCCTTGGGACCTCACACAGTTCTCCCAATCACCATCAGCTGCCGTGTTGTATTTTCCTGAATCTCATCAATGGTCTGAAATCTCTCCCCTTTCTTTCAATGGTGATTTTAGTTTTGGGAAAAGCCAAGAGTCACAGGGCACCAAATCTGGGCAGTAGGGAGGCTGAGTCACCTAGGTGATTTGATGTTTCACCAAAAAAACTCTGCACAAGACGTGATGAATGAGTGGGCACGCTGTCATGATGAAGTTGCCAGTCACCAGCTGTGGCCTTCTAAATCATCCAAATAGTTTCCACAGAGGAATGTTAAAGCTTAACACAAAATGTGATGCTGATTCATCGCTCTACTTGCTGAGTCGTTTTAAATGCAATGGCCACACAGTACACATGCTGTCTCAACAGCATCTACTGCCCCCACTGACTACTACAGTGAAGTCATTGTCATTGTTGTCATTGTTCACACATGCACATTCCAGTCCACTCTCCCTGGCTGCCAGGATACACTGACATTGCGCAAACTGTTTTTGTTACATTAACCATGGCTGGACTTTTTCCAGACAGACCTCATATTTACTCATTTTCCAGATCCTAAAACCTTGTTGCTCTTATTTTCTTTCCTGTTATCCCTGTCCTTGTGGGTAATTTTTTTTTTAATTAAAAAAAAAACTGAAGTTTTAAAAAATAGATTACAGACATCATGCCCTTCCACACCTAATAGTAATTTTTAAATATCATCTATCACCCAGTGTATATTCAGATATCCCCAGCTGTCTTAAAAATGTCTTTGACAATCTATTGTAAAGGTAGGATCTTATCTATGACAGCATTGCACCTGGTTATGTCCCTCAAATCTTAAAGCCTAGAGTAGTCCCTTTTTTACTAAAATTTACTAAATTTACTAGTCCCTTTTTAACTAATGCTTTACTAAAAAAAATCAGGGTAGTTTCTGTAGTATTCCATCTCATAAGATTACATTATGGGTGATGTGCATGCTTGATGTTGTAACAGGATACACAGTGTTTGGTTATCCAGCCATCACTAATGCTGAGATCAGGCATCTGCTGTGAAGATGAAGTGGATACATTGGATGAGGAAAATGACAATATGATCCCTCCATTATAAAGTTACATTTCCTCCCTTGTTCCCAATCTATTTTGTTACTTTGGTGACAAATCTACTTGTGTTACTTTCATCCCGTAAGATCTACTCCCCCATCAACTATTCATGTAATGGTTTTACAACTAAGTTTGTTATTTCATTAAGAATTGCAAAATGATGATTTTCTAATTCTGTCATCTCATCTACATTTATTAACTTGCATTCTTATGTGAAATACGCTTTTTTCATCACCTGGAGCTATTCAGTTACTATAATTAAATGCTTAATCTTTTGTTTTTAGTTACCACATTTGGTTAATTTACTAGCTACTTAAGTAAACTGTGAACAGTTACCTACTTTGGGGGGTATTATTAGAAACTCATGAATTTTTATAAATACAGTGGGTCCCAGTTAATTGCAACAATTATTCTTTTTGATTATCAAAATGATCACATCTTTTTGTTCAATAAAGGCTCTGGGTAATGCCTTTTTAAAAATTCTCTAGTTTATAGGAGAGCTTTGAGAGTAAATAAAATTACATATGCATCCACGTCATCTTGAAGAAGCTGGTGGCATTGCTGAAATAACCGGGTTATGCAACATAATACACTAGAAATAATGGGGATTGTGGGACAAATAGGGACAGGGCTGGCCTAAACACTGTGTAAGTTTGTAACTAGAATACTTTCAGGAAATTTAGAATCTCAATAAAAATACTAGCATAGTTAAATTCATAATAAATGAATGCTACAGTATAGATAGGACTTAACTTTAAATATTGGTGAAGATAGCTTAATGGGAGGGTATGGAAGGGTTGAGAGTATTCAGTTATGGTGACAAGGCAAAATTATATAATGCAATGAACACTTTTAAGTCAGAACACATGGCCAAAATGAAACAAGAAGAAGAATGGGGGCGATCGGTATTGTATACAGTCCTGTGTTTCTTGAGGTGGCTAGCCCAAGTTCTGCTACATTAGTGTACTTTACTTTCAACTTCTCTAATTTGGTGCAAATGTATTAGCTTATAGAGTAACACTGGAAATAAACCTAATGATTGCTGCATTATATTAAGACCATTTCCCTGTATGATAATTGCTTATGAGTTAATTCACATTGTCTAACATGTTATAGTAAAAGATTTTCTCTTTTTTAAAAATTTGAAAGGATCTCAAACTTACAGAGAAGTTCCAAGTGTAGTGCAAATAACATTTTCCCCTGAACTGTTTCAGAGTTCCTAAGTTGCTAATGTGATGGTCTGTCACCCACTATTTCTTTTTTTGTTTTGATCTTGATTTATGCCTTTTATTTGTAAAAGTAACACTTTCTTATTTTACCAAATGTTATACAAATATATGTAGTCAGAAGTACACGTTTCTTTTTTCTTTTTTTTTCTGTTGTTCAAGTACTGTTGTCTCCATTTTCTCTCCACCCCTTTCCTGCCACCCCACCCACCCCCACCTCTCACCCTCAATCCTTCCCGCCTTAGACTTTGTCCATGGGTCCTTTATACATATTCCTTGACCACCCTCCCCTTCTTTATCTTGTTATCCCCCTTCCCCTCTGATTACTGTCAGTTTGTTCTTTATTTCCATGTCTGTGGTTCTGTTTTGCTCACTTGTTTGTTTTGTTGATTAGATTCCACTTACAGGTGATACCATGTGGTATTTGTCTTTTACCGCCTGGGTTACTTCACTTAGCATAATGTTCTCCACATCCATCCATGCTGTCACGAAGGGTAGGAGCTCCTTCTTCCTTTCTGCTGCATAATATTCCATTGTGTGAATGTACCACAGTTTTTTGATCCACTCATTTACTCATGGCACTTAGGTTGCTTCCAGTACTTGGCTATTGGAAATTGTCCTGCTATGAACATTGGGGTGCACAGGTTCTTTTGGATTGGTGTTTCAGGGTTCTTAGGGTATACTTCCAGCAGTGGAATTGCTGGATCAAAGGTAGTTCTATTTTTAGTTTTCTGAGGATATTCCGTACTGTTTTCCACAGTGGCCTCACCAGTCTGCATTCCCATCAACAGTGAACTAGGGTTCTCTTTTCTCCACAACCTCGCCAGCACTTATTGTTTGTTCATTTGTTTATGATGGCCATTCTCAGCAGTGTGAAGTGGTATCTCATTGTGGTTTTAATTTGCACCTTTCTGATGGCTAATCATGCTGAGCATCCTTCCACATGTCCCTGGGCCCTCTATGTTCTCCTTGGAGAAGTGTCTGCCCAGGTCGTTCACCCATTTTTTAATTGGGTTGTTTGTCTTCTTGGAGTGTAGTCGTGTGAGTTCTTTATATATTTTGGAGATCAAACCCTTGAACGAGGTATCATTGGCAAATATATTATCCCATGTAGTTGGTTCCCTTTTCATTTTGCTGATGTTTTCTTTAGCCATACAGAAACTTTTAATTTAATGAAGTCCATTTGTTTTTTCTTTCCTTTATGTCTCTTGCTCTACGGGACTATTGGTGAAAATACTGCTGTGTGGAATATCTGGGATTTTCCTGCTTATGTTCTGCTCTAGGACTTTTATGGTATCATGACTTATATTTAAGTCTTTTATCCATCTTGAGTTTGTTTATTTTTTTTTATTTATTTGTTTGTTTGTTTGTTTGGATATATTTATTGATTATGCTATTACAGTTGTCCCATTTCTGCCCCTTCACTCAACTCCATCCTGCCCACACCCTCCCTCCCACATTCCCCCCCTATAGTTCATGTCCATGGGCCATACTTATAAGTTCATTGGCTTTTACATTTCCTACACTATTCTTACCCTCCCCCTGTCTATTTTCCACCTATCATTTATGCTATTTATTCTCTGTACCTTTCCCCCCTCTCTCCCCCTCCCAATCCCCTATTGATAACCCTCCATGTGATCTCCATTTCTGTGGTTCTGTTTCTGTTCTAGTTGTTTGCTTAGTTTTCTTTTGTTTTGGTTTTAGGTATGGTTGTTAATAACTGTGAGTTTGCTGTCATTTTTACTGTTGCTTTTTTTGATCTTCTTTTTCTTAGGTAACTCCCTTTAACATTTCATATAATAAGGGCTTCGTGATGATGAACTTCTTTAACTTGACCTTATCTGAGAAGCACTTTATCTGCCCTTTCATTCTAAATGATAGCTTTGCTGGATGCAGTAATCTTGGATGTAGGCCCTTGCCTTCCATGACTTGGAATACTTCTTGCCAGTCCCTTCTTGCCTGTAAGGTCTCTTTTGAGAAATCACCTGACAGTCTTATAGGAACATCTTTGTAGGTAACTGTGTCCTTTTCTCTTGCTGCTTTTAAGATTCTCTCCTTATCTTTCATCTTGGGTAATGTAATTGTGAAGTGCCTTGGTGTGTTCCTCCTTGGGTCCAGCTTCTTTGGGACTCTCTGAGCTTCCTGGACTTCCTGGAAGTCTATTTCCTATTCCAGACTGGGGAAGTTCTCCTTCATTATTTGTCCAAATAAGTTTTCAATTTTTTGTTCTTCCTCTTCTCCTTCTGGCACCCCTATAATTCGGATGTTGGAACGTTTCAAGATGTCCTGGAGGTTCCTAAGCCTCTCCTCATTTTTCCAAATTCTTGTTTCTTCATTCTTTTCTGGTTGGATGTTTCTTTCTTCCTTCTGGTCCACACCATTGATTTGAGTCCCAGTTTCCTTCGCCTCACTATTGGTTCCCTGTACTTTTTCCTTTGTTTCTCTTGGCATAGCCTTCGTTTTTTCATCTAGTTTTCGAACAAATTCAACCAATTCTGTGAGCGTCTTAATAACCAGTGTTTTGAACTGTGCATCCCATAGGTTGGCTATTTCTTCCTCACTTAGTTGTATTTTTTCTGGAGCTTTGAAGTGTTCTGTCATTTGGGCCATATTTTTTTTTCTTGGCCCATCTGTTACTTAAAGGGGCGGAGCCTTAGGTGTTCCCCAGGGCGGGGTAATGCTGGTCGCTGTGCTGTGACGCTGTGTGTGGGGGAGGGGCTGAGAGGGAGCAATGGCACCCGCTCCACTCTGCCCCGGATTTCAGCCACTCCCTCGGCTACCCACAATCAAATTGGGCCCCTCTGGTGCTGGTTCCCGAGTGGGTGGGCTTGTGCATGCTCTAGGCCCCTTTGGGTCTCTCCAACAACCTCTCCTGTGAGGCTGGGAGTCTCTCCTATTGCTGCCCCAACCCCAACGGGCTCTTTCAGTGAGAGGTCTGAGGCTTTATTTCCCCACGCTGGAACCCTGGGTCCCGTGGTCTGCTTCGCTCCCCGCCATTCATCCTGGTTTATCTGTGCACGAGTGTGGGGCTGCGGGGTGCTACCTGCCGCTCTGCCTGCCCCGTTCTCCGCCACTCTGAGTCCGGCCGTCTCGGTTTATCTGTGCGCGAATGTGGGGCCGCAGGGTCTGCTAGTGGTCAGACTGCCTGCTCCGTTGGTCCCACACTCCGCCAGTCTCGGTCCCGCCACGGCCACGCGAGTCCTCTCCGCCCCGGTGCCCGTCTCCTCCCCTCCTACTGGTCTGGATGTATGTTTCTTTTTTATCTACTTGGTGTCGGACTTCCTTGCCAGTTCTGTCAAGTTCTGGTTGTGCGAGGAGGCGCAGTGTGTCTACCTACACCGCCATCTTGGTTCTCCTCTTGAGTTTATTTTTGTGTGTGGTATAAGTTGGTGGTCAAGTTTCATTGTTCTGCATGTAGCTGTCCAGATCTCCCAACACCATTTGTTAAATAGGCTATTTTTACTCCATTTTATGCTTCTACCCCTTTGTCGAATATTAACTGGCCATAGCGACACAGGTTTATTTCTGGGCTCTCTATTCCTTTCCATTGATCTATGTGTCTGTTCTTACATCAGGACCAGACTGTCTTGATTACCGTGGCCTTGCAATATAGTTTGATGTCAGGTATTGTAAGCCCTCCTACTTTGTTCTTCTTTCTCAGAATTGCTGCAGCTATTCAGGGTCGCTTATGGTTCCATATAAATTTTTGAAATGTTTGTTCTATATCTGTGAATTATGTCACTCGTATTTTAATGGAGATTGCATTAAATCTATAGATTGCTTTGGGTAGTATGGACATTTTGATTATGTTAATTCTTCTAATCCATCGATGAACATGGTCTATGCTTCCATTTATTTGTCTCTTCCTTAATTTCTTTCTTCAGTGTTGTGTAGTTTTCTAAGTACAGGTCTTTTACCTCCTTGGTTAGATTTATTCCTAGGTACTTTATTTTTCTTGTGGCTATATCAAATGGGATTTTTTCTTGATTTCTATTTCTTGATTTCTATTTGTTGATGTACAAAACTGCCTTCAATTTCTGAATATTGACATTGTATCCAGCTGCTTTGCCAAATTCACTTATTAGGCCAAGTGGTTTTTTGGTGGAATCTCTAGGGTTTTCTGTGTACACTATCTTGTCATGTGCAAACAACGACAATTTTACTTCCTCCTTTACAATTAAGATGACCTTTATTTCTTTTCTTGTCTGATCACTGTGGCTAGGACTTCCAATACTGTGTTGAATAGAAGTGGTGAAAGAGGACATCCTTGTCTTGTTCCTGATCTTAGTGGGAAAGCTCTAAGATTTTGCCCATTGAGTATGATGTTGGTTGTAGATTTTTCATGTGTGGGCTTTATTATGTTGAGGTATGCTCTCTCTACTCTCATTTGCTGAGTGTTTTTATCAAAAATGGGTGCTGTACCTCATCAAATGTTTTTTCTGCATCTGTTGATACCATCTTGTGATTCTTGTCTTTCATTTTGTTTATGTGATATATTACGTTTATTATTTGCAAAAATTGCACTATCCTTGCATCTCTGGGATGTATCCCATTTGAACATGGTGTATGATCTTCTTCTTGTATTGTTGGATTCAGTTTCTCTATATTTTGTAGAGGATTTTAGCGACTTTGTTCATCAGGGATATTGCTTTGTAATTTTCTTTGTTGTGTCTTCATCTGGTTTTGGAATTAGGATGATACTGGTCTCATAAAAAGAGCTTGGGAGTTTTCCCTCTTCTTGGATATTTTGCAGTAGTCTGAGAAGGTTATGGGTTAGCTCTTCCTTGAATGCTTTGTAAAATTCTTGTCTCAAACCACCTGGTCCAGGGCTTTTGTGTGCTGGGAGTTTTTTGATTACTGCTTTGATTTTACCAACTGTTACCAGTCTGTTCAGGCTTTCTGCTTCTTCATTCAGTTTTGGAAGATTATATTTTTCTAGAAATTTGTCCATTTCACCCAGATTTTCAAATTTCTCGGTGTATAGTTGTTCATAGTAATTTCTTACAATCCTTTGTATTTCTGTGGTATCAATTGTAATTTCTGCTCTTCCATTTCTGATATTATTTATTTTGGTCCTCTTCCCTTTTTTTCATGATCAGTTTGTTTAAAGACTTGTTGATTTTGTTTATCTTTTCAAAGACCCAACTCCTGGATATATTGATCCTTTGAATTGTTCTTTTAGTCTTTATGTCATTTAGTTCTGCTGTGATCCTGGTTATTTCCTTCCTTCCACCTGGTCTGGGCTCTGTTGTTTTTCTTCTAGTTCTTCTAGTTGTAGGTTGTTTATTTGAAATATTTCTATTTTTTAGGTAGGCCTGTGTTGCTATTAATTTCCCTCTCAGGACTGCCTTTGCTGTGTCCTATAGGTTTTGGACTATTGTATGTTCATTTTCATTTCTTTCCAGAAACTTTTTTATTTCTTCTACAATCTCATTCTTGACCCATTCACTGTTTAATAACATGATACTCAGTCTGCATGAGTTTCAATGTTATTTGAGTTTTTTCCTTGAGGTTGGTTTCTAGTTTCAGTCCCTTGTGGTCCAAGAAAATGCTTGATATGATTTCAGTTTTCTTGAATTTGTTGAGGCTTGTTTTGTGTCCTGTTGTTTGGTCTGTCTTTGAAAATGTTCCATGTGCATTTCAAAATAATGTGAATTTTGCTTCTTTGGGATGAAATGTCATATATATATATATATATATATATATATATATATATATATGTGTATGTATGTATGTGTGTATATATATATATACACATATCTGTTAAGTCCATTTGATCTAATGGACTTAGATCATTCAGTTCCACAATATCCTTGTTGATATTTTGTTTGGAAGATCTATCCATTTTTGACAGTGGGATGTTAAAATCCCCTACTATAATCATGTTGCTGTCAACATGATTATAGTCCTCCAAGATTTTCCTTATATATTTGGGTGCTCCTGTGTTGGATGCATATATGTTTACAATCTTTATGTCTTCTTGATGGATTTTCCCCTTGAGTATTATGAAGTGTCCTTCTGTGTCTCTTTTTATGACCTTTGTTTTGAAGTCTATTTCATCTGTTACAAGGATTGCTACTTTGGCTTGTTTTCCTGTTTATTTCCTTGGAATTTTTTTTCCAGCCCTTCACTTTCAGTCTGTGTAGATCTTTTGTTCTGAGGAGAGTCTCTTGTAGGCAGCTTATGTGTGGGTCATTTTTTCTTATCTATTCAGCTACCCTATGTGTTTTGATTGGAGCATTCAGTCCTTTTACATTTAAGATTATTGCTAGGTATTTATTGATTGTCATTTTCCCCCTTTGTACATGTGTTCCTCTCTCTCTCTCTCACTCTTTTCCCCCCCCCCCTTTTCTTAAAGTAATCTCTTTAGCATATCTTGCAGTGCTGGTTTGGTGGAGGTGTATTCCTTTAGTCTTCTCTTGTCTGGGAAACTCTTTATTTCACCTTCCATTTTAACTGAGAGCCCTGGTGGGTAGAGTAGTCTTGTTTGCAGTCCTTTGCTTTTCATTACTTGGAATATGTCTTGCCATTCCTTTCTGGGTCGAGTATCAGCTGCTAACCTTTCCAGGCTGTGTATATGTTACTTCCTATTTATCCCTTGCTGCCTTTAAGATTCTCTCTTTGTCTTTGACTTTTGCCATTTTAATTTTGTTGTGTCTTGCAGTGGGCCTCTTTGGGTTCCTCTCGATTGGACCCTGTGTGCTTCCTGGAGTTGTGTGACCTTTTCTCTCATCAAATTCAGGAATTTTCCCTTCATTACTTTTTCCAACACGTTTTCTATTCCTTCCTCTTCCTCTTCTCCTTCTGGTGTCACTATTAAATGGATATTATTCCATTTCATATTGTCCTGCAGTTGCCTTAATCCCTCTGTTCTTTTTCAGTCTTGTGTCCTTTTCTTGCTGTTTCTGGGAGTCTTTCCCTACCTTGTCATCCAGTTCCCTGATTTGATCCTCTGCTTCATCTAGTCTGCTTTTGATTCCTTCTACTGCGTTCTTCAATTCAGAAATTGTATTCTTCATTTCCTCTTGGCTCTTGTTGATTGTTTCTTTGTCCTTTTTCATGCTGATATAGTTTACAGTAAGTTCCTCGTAGTTTCCCTCTAGTTTTCGGTAATTCACACTGAGCCTATTAAGCTTCCTTGGAACCATTGTTTTGAACTCAACATCTGATAGTTGACTTGCCTCTATTTCATCTAGAATTCTTTCTGAGGATTCTTCCTTTCCTTTTGATTGGGGATGGTTGTTTCTTTGTCTTCCTATTATTTGTGAAACTCTTCTTGTTTGCTTCTGTGTCTTAAATTGATGTGGATTGACTCTCTGTCTTTGTGGTGTGAACTTCTATTGCAGGAGACCTTTAGGACTAAGTGGTGTAGTCTCCTTAATCTGTTAGGAGAAGAGGAAGAGGAAGAGGAAGGAATAGAAAACGTGTTGGAAAAAGTAATGAAGGGAAAATTCCTGAATTTGATGAGAGAAAAGGTCACACAACTCCAGGAAGCAGCTGAACTTGATGCTCTTAGGATGCCCTTTATACTCTTTATGTTGGCTCTCTGGATGTAATTGGGTTTTGATTGTTGTGGGGTCATTCTTTGGTGTGTCCTTCCCTCCAGCTGGTTGACTTAGGGTCACTGCATCCACCACGTCTTATATGTCGTTGTGCAGGTGTTGCCAGAACAAAACCGCAAAACTCAGGTAAGAAACCCACATCTGCAAAAATAACTCCCCCCTGCAATCCCACTATCAACAGTAAATGAACCAGTATTAATAAGGGTATAAAGAGATTAATACTATTATAAGAAAGGAAAGCAAATATGAGATGACCTACTGAAAGAAAAATGATTTTGAGAGTGCAGAAAGAGGAGCACTAATAAGAGTTGGAAGTTGGAGCAATGTGAAGAGACAAAGTAAAATTGACATCATGAATAAAAAAGGGAATGAAGAAGGCAGAATTGACTGTGAGAAAGGAAGTGTATAGTGTTAGGTTTAAACAGAAATTAAAATAAGTAAAGTGAGAGAGAGAAAGAAAAAGGAAGGGGAAAAAGTAAATAAGTAATAAAACAATAGGAGCCAAATTGGAGAGAAAGATCCACCATAACACTATCAACAACAAATGAGCTAAAATTAATGTAGGTGGTATGGGAGTGAGGGACAAAAGAAATAAAAGCTTGAGAGATGTCTAGAGGAATGGGAAGTGATATGGAACTGATAGAGGGTGAGGGATACTAAGAGTGAGGAATAAAAACCAGGCTAAGACAGGGAAAAAGTAAAATTTGAGAAGAAAAGAAAAAGGAAAAAGAATAAAGAAAAATAAAAGGGCAGGATGAAAGATAAAAAAAAAAAGAAAAAGTAAAAAAACAGGCTAAGACAGAGCCAAATTATAAATTTGAACAAAAAATAGAGTAGGAGAAGCAACTAGTAAAATTTGAGATTGGAAATACAGAGTTAGTGAAGATCTATAGATAAATTGAAAAAATGCATGAACAACTACCTTACCCACAGCCAACTAGCAAAGATTGCTAAAGGTGGAGAGAGAACATGGGTATTTTAAGAGCAGGGAAAAAGGATGTGAGGTGACCATTGACAAGAAAATTGGTTTTATGAGGCTGGACAGGGGAGAAATAGTAGGAGTGCAGAATGGAAACAAGTTGTAGCAAGAGAGAAAACAATTTAAAATGAAAATAATGAGAGGAAAGAAGAAGGTAAAATAGGGTAAAAGGAGGGAGGGGCAAAATATGTGAATTGAAATACACTATAGTATAAAATCTAGTGACTTAATATGTACAAACTTGATGGACAAGAAATGAATGTTAAAAAGCTATGTAGGAAAAAAAATATCACAAATCATGGAAAAGACCACAGTGATTTTCGTCTTGGTATCTCCAGTATTTACCACTGTTGTTTCTTTCTGGATACGCTTCTGGTGATGTCAGATGTTGACCCCATCTGAATTTAGGCAGCCTATTCCAGATTTCCAGGGATCTACTGTCTATGGCTGACTCCTTCAGTTGTTAATCTAGGCACTCAGCAGTCAGGCTTAAGCCCCATGGGGCAGGGCAGAATCCCTCCTGGGGTTGGGGCTATTGCTTCCCCTCAGGCTGCTGCTGCTCAGAGGGGATTGGTCTGCCTGAGCAGGATGGCTGCTGCTATAGGGGTGATGACTCAGCACTGGGGTCCCTGCAGCTACTACTCTCTCAGCTCTCTTCCCAAAGCCTCTGTCTCCAGTCACTCCTCAGGCATCTCTAGCCAACTCTGCTCCCGTCTTTGCTGGAACCCTGGGTAAGTGGCTGCTAATGAAAATTTCTGTGTTGGCCCTTTAAAAGGCTCTGTGTCTCCAGCCGTCCATCTCTGGCAGAGAACGGTTCTGCCATTTTTTGACGCCGGTTGTTGTCTGTGTACTTTTGGGGCTTTGGTGGTCTAGGCTGGGGATCCCAGCTTAGGATTTAGACCCCATTCTTCTCAGGGGGATTCAACCAGCCACTTAATTATCCCTGCGGTGCTGCCAAGTGTGGGCACCCAGCCAGCCTTCTCAAGTCTCCACCACACTACTTACCAGTCAGATTGTGCTGAAGCTGATTCTTCTGTCTGTCTGAGGTTATAAGGCTTTTCTCTCACTATTTTTCAGTTGTTTGTTCCCGGTGATTTCTCCACAATTTAGTTGTAATTCCACATTGGTCCGGGGAGGAGGTTTGTATAACTTCCACTCATTCCTCTGCCATCTTGCCCAATTTCTTTAGTATCAATACTTCCCACAGCCTAGGACATTCTCCTATATAATTGTGGTATAGCCATCAAAATCAAGGAGTGAGCATTGATACATTAGAGCCATTTGATTCCCAAATATCATTAAGTTTTAACAGTTATCCCAGCAGTGTTCTTTATGGCAGAAGATCCAGTCCAGAAACACAGGTAGCATTAGTTGTCATGACTTTCCACTTTCTGTTAGTCAGGAATAGTCCCTTAGTCTTACTTTGACCTTCTTGCCCTTGACAGTTTTTAAGATTATAGACTAGTGATTATAGAATGTCCCTCAGTATGGGTTTGTCTGATGTTTACTCACAAGGCTATGCATCTTTGGCAGGAATATTATATAAATGTCTCTCTCTTCTTCTCACTGTACCCTCTCAGGTGGCATTTGATTTTGATTTCTCCCGTTATTGATGATATTAACTTGGATCACATGATTAAGGTGGTGTCTGCTAGACTTCTTTACTGCAAGGTTCCTTTATAGGTAGTAAGTATTTTGTGGGGGAGGGGCTTTCAGACGACATAAATATTCTGTTCCTTATCAAGCTTTATTTGTTTTATTATGTCAGTATAGACCCCTATTTTATTCAGTGTGTTAAAATCCATTACTGTTATTTGTTTTGTTGCTCAGATTGACCCAAGTTTGGCCAATAGAGCCCTGGCTTCTGTGTCCTTTTTACATGGGCCCTTCAGTCTTTGAGTTCTTCCTTACTTTCTAGCATGATGAGATATTTCAGGTTCATTTTGTACTTTCTCTGCACCAGTTCTTAAATCAGCAGTTTCTTCAAAGAGCCCTAGTTCCTTTGGGTGGGGAATGGTTTTTAGAAACTAAGATAAAGGAATATGTATATATGATGCACACATACATACATTTACATCTATATTTCTTTATACATCTATTTATATTGAAAACCATTAGTGTGCCTATTGGTATCTCCAGTTCTAATATGATACAATAGAGTTTATTCTAATTCTCTGCTTTTCTTATGAGTAACTTCTTTCTCAGTGAGAAATCTGGCTCCCATTAATTTTAACAGGTTTGTTTATATGATCATTTCCTCTTGTATTTAACCAATGTCCTTTCTCTGCTGCCACATGTCCCCTCACCCCACTCTGGCTATGACACCTCACAGGGTGGCACTCCTACTCCACACGCCTCTCCCTCCTCAGTCTCTTACTTCCCTTGCTGGGCTGCTGCCCTATGCAGATACCCTCCTTATCCAGCTTGGGATCCAACAAACTGCATGGCATCACTCTCATTCGAAGATATGCTCCTCATCCAGCCCAATTCTCTCTGGAATTCCATATCCCCACCCCTTTGTTTTTTGCTTGGCTCACCTAATGCTATTGAATTAGGCTTTCAGAAAGGTCAAGGCAAGGGCCAAATTATATTTCTAATTATTCTATACTAAAATACTGGCTTGTTGAAATGTTTTTAAATCCAAATAATTTTTAAACCATATCTTTAATTGCTTAGGATCCCCAAACTACATCTTTAATTATAATTGGTATAGACTTTGCCATTAACTTAAAAAAAATAGATTTTTGCTTATGCCTTTTGCTTTTCCCAATAACCTGTGGCATTTTAAGATATTGAGTATTCTATTGTTGATTCACTCTGTAATTATAATTATGTAATCAATCTATTCTTTAGTAAAAGGCTGTGCCATTTCCAGCTATTCACCAAATAAGTTGAAATAACTTGCTTGCAATTAATTGAATACCTTAGAAAAACATGGTATAAAATAATATTTATTTTATTCTTGAGTGTTAATAGTCTCATGTTTATTCCATCTGTTTCTCATTTTGCATGTTAAATTCATGTTCTCCTTTCCGTTTGACCTCATATCTTGTGCATATGTTCATTGTATCAGTTATTTATATATCTATCAATTTTCAGTGGTTATATATTTCTCCCCACAAGACCAGTTGATGGAGGAACTTACATCTTTCCATTCTTAAATTTCCGATGCCTCCAACAATACCTGGTGTAGGTCCATAATAGATCTTCAATTTATTGATCAGAAACTTTCATTTGGAGCATGTAGAATACATGATATTACAACCTTTTTTTAAAACAGAAACAATTTTTCATCCTTTTAGAAGCTGGATAAGAAATCATCTCCATCCACAGGAAGTTTGGATTCTGGAAATGAGTCAAAGGATAAATTATTGAAAGGAGAAAGTGCACTGCAGCGAGTCCAGTGTATCCCTGGCAATGCCAGCTGCTGTGACTGTGGCCTGGCAGACCCACGGTGGGCCAGCATCAACCTGGGCATCACCCTGTGTATCGAGTGTTCTGGGATTCATCGGTGGGTACACCTGCCCAAGCTGAGAGACTTCTTTTGGATAAACATGCATTGTAAATTATCATGTCCCATTGAATAGAGGGCCTTTTCTACTCGCCTAATTTGACTGCCAGTCTGTATCTTTTTACCTTTTCTAAAGTGGATACGGTTCTGGTTTGCAAATAGTTTTTGAGGACTTTGGTTCACCAGTCATTGAAATCAGAAGATACATTTCTAATTATATACGTGTTAAGGGCTATAGTAGAGACTGTCACATAGAGGAAAGCAATTTGTATAATTAACAAATAGAGATTGATAGTTTACTATTAACAAAGTCTTTTTTCCCCACTTAGGAGTCTTGGAGTTCATTTTTCAAAAGTACGTTCTTTAACTTTAGACACCTGGGAGCCTGAACTTTTAAAGGTAAAATAAATATTTGCTTAAAAATGTTTCGTATTTTTACATAAATAGTCAGGAATTTAGACAGTTGGTTTACAAATGTATACGTTTTTTAAAAATATATTTTATTGATTATGCTGTTACAGTTGTCCCAACTTTTTTTTACCTTTTCTCCTCTCTGCCAAGTACTCCCCCTTCCATCCAGCAATTGCCCCCTCGTTTCATGTCCATGGGTCATGCATATAAGTTCTTTGGCTTCTCCATTTCCTATATTCTTCCTAACCTCCCCCTGTGTATTTTGTACCTATCAGTTATGCTTCGTAATCCCTGTGCCTGTTCCCCCATTTTCGCCCTCCTCCTCCCCACTGATAACGGTCCATATGATCTCCATTTCTGTGATTCTGTTCCTGTTCTAGTTGTTTGCTTAGTTTGGCTTTGTTTTCGTTTTTTAGATTCAGTTGTTGATAGTTGTCACTTTGTTGTCATTTTACTGTTCATAGTTTTAATCTTCTTTTTCTTAAATAAGTCCCTTTAACATTTCATATGGTAGGACTTGGTGATGATGAATTTCTTAAACTTGACCTTATCTGGGAAGCAGTTATCTGCTCTTCAATTCTAAACAATAGCTTTGCTGGATAGAGTGATCTTGGTTGTAGATCCTCGCTTTTCATGACTTTGAATACTTCTTGCCAGTCCCTTCTTGCCTGCAAAGTTTCTTTTGAGAAATCAGCTGACAGTCTTATGGGAACTCCTTTGTTGGTAACTGTCTCCCTTTTTCTTGCTGCTTTCAAGATTCTCTCTTTATCTTTATTATGATGTGTCTTGGTGTGGACCTCTTTGGGTCCAAATTGTGTGGGACTCTCTGTGCTTCCTGGACTTGTATGTCTCTTTCCTTCACCAAAGTTTTCTTTCATAATTTTTTGAATAAGTTTTCAATTTCTTGCCCTTCCTCTTCTTCTGGCATCCCTATGATTCTATGTTGGCTCTATTAGACATGTCCCAGGGTCTTCTTATTCTCTCCTTGTTATTTTTTGAATTCTTGTTTCTTCATTCTGTACTGGTTAAATGTTTATTTCTTCCGTACTATACAAATCGTTGATTTGAATCCTGGCTTCCTTGTCTTCACTGTTGGTTTCCTGTGAATTTTTCTTTTCTATTCTTTTTTTTAATATATTTTATTATTATGCAATTACAGTTGTCCCATTTCCCCCCCTTCACTCCACTCCAACTTGTACACCCCCTCTCTCCCACATTCCCCCCCTATAGTTCATGTCCATGGATCATACATATATGTTCTTTGTCTTCTACATTTCCTATACTATTCTTACCCTCCCCCTGTCTATTTTCTACCTACCATTTATGGTTCTTATTCCCTCTACCTTTTCCCCCTCTTTCCCTGTCCCACTCCACCACTGATAACCCTCCATGTGATCTCCATTTCTGTGGTTCTGTTCCTGTTCTAGTTGTTGGCTTAGTTTGCTTTTGTTTTTGTTTTAGGTGTGGTTGTTTAATAACTGTGAGTTTGCTGTCATTTTTACTGTTGCTATTTTTGATCTTCTTTTTCTTAGGTAACTCCCTTTAACATTTCATAGAATAAGGGCTTGGTGATGATGAACTTCTTTAACGTAACCTTATCTGAGAAACACTTTATCTGCCCTTCCATTCTAAATGATAGCTTTGCTGGATAGAGCAAAGGACCTATATCCTATATCTTGGATATGGTCCTTGCCTTTCATGACTTGGAATACTTCTTTCCAGACCCTTCTTGTCTATAGGGTCTCTTTTGAGAAATCACCTGACAGTCTTATAGGAACATCTTTGTAGGTAACTGTGTCCTTTTCTCTTGCTGCTTTTAAGATTCTCTCCTTATCTTTCATCTTGGGTAATGTAATTGTGAAGTGCCTTGGTGTGTTCCTCCTTGGGTCCAGCTTCTTTGGGACTCTCTGAGCTTCCTGGACTTCCTGGAAGTCTATTACCTTTGCAGATTAGGGAAGTTCTCCTTCATTATTTGTTCAAATAAGTTTTCAATTTTTTGTTCTTCCTCTTCTCCTTCTGGCACCCCTATAATTCGGATGTTGGAACGTTTCAAGATGTCCTGGAGGTTCCTAAGCCTCTCCTCATTTTTTTTGACTTCTTGTTTCTTCATTCTTTTCTGGTTGGATGTTTCTTTCTTCCTTCTGGTCCACACCATTGATTTGAGTCCCAGTTTCCTTTGCATCACTATTGGTACCCTGTACATTTTCCTTTTTTTATCTTAGCATAGCCTTCATTTTTTCATCTAGTTTGTGACTGTATTCAACCTGATTGCTAGTGTTTTGAACTGTGCATCTGATAGGTTGGCTATCTCTTCGTTGCTTAGTTGTATTTTTTCTGGAGCTTTGATCTATTCTTTCATTTGGGCCATTTTTTTTTGTCTTGGTGTGCCTGTTACGTAAAGGGGCAGAGCCTTAGGTTTTCCCCGGGGTGGGGTAATGCTGGTGGCTGCATTGTGATGCTTTATGTGGGGGAGGGGTCTGATAGGGAGCAATGGCGCCCGCTCCACTCTCCCCCGGATTTCAGCCACTCCCTCGGCTACCCACAATCAAATTGGGCCCTTCTGGTGCTGCTTCCCATGTGGGTGGGTTTGTGTATGTTCCAGGCCCCTGTGGGGTCTCTCCAGCAAACTCTGCTGTGAGGCTGGGAGTTTCTCCTGCTGCAGCCTCAACCCCGACAGGTGTTTTCAATCAGTGGTTTGAGGCTTTATTTCCCCACGCTGGAGCCCTGGGTTGTGTGGTCTGTCACCTGGTCCACCAGCTGCTGCCCCACCAACCAGCAGCAGCCCCCCCCCCCCCCCCCCGCTCCACAATACACCACCTCACTGGATCCACCAGCTCCCAGCTCCACCTTGCTGCGAGTCCTCTCCACCGTAGCTGCCCGTCTCCACCCCTCCTGCTGGTCTGGATGAATGTTTCTTCTTTATCTCCTTGATTGTTTGGCTTCCATACAATTCAATTTTCTGTCAGTTCTGGTTGTTTTTTGTTTTTAAATTGTTGTTGGCCTTCTCTTGGTTGTGCGAGGAGGCGCAGTGTGTCTACCTATGCCTCCATCTTGGGTGGAAGTCAATTATCCCTGTGGATTTTTCTTTATTTGACTTAGTGTAGCCTTCATTTCTCCCCTTATGCAATTGCGGTACTCAATGAGTTCTCTGAGCATCCTTATCACCAGTTTTATACTCTGAATCTGATAAGTTGGCTATCTGTTTTGCTTAGCTCTTTTTCTGGAGTTTTGATCTATTCTTTCTTTTTGGCCATATTTCTTTGTCTCCTCAATGTGGCAGCCTCCCTGTGTTTGTCTCTGTGTATTAGGTAGAGCCGTTTTGAGTCCCTGTCTTGGTGCAACCCTTACTTTGTAAGGCACGGAGCCTTAGGTACTTGCCAGGGTAGGGCAACCTGCTTCACCATTTTGTGGCTTTGTATGTGGGGGAGGGGCCCGAGAGGCAACAATGCCACTTACTCAGCCCTCACCCAGTTCCAGTCACTTTACTTACTTCCTATATGCAAGCGATGTCCCTCTAAGCTATTCCCTAGTGGTGGTTCCTAGAATGGGTGGGTTTGCGTACATTCTAGGACTGTGGGGACCCTTTCAATGGACTCTCCTGAGAGACTGGCAGTTTCTTCCACCACTCCAACCCCCACTAGTTTTTACAGTAAGAGATTATGACACTTTATCCTCCTGGCTCTAGAACCCTGGGCTTCATGGTCTGGCCTGGGGCTGGGATGGCTCCCTCCCCAGGTGTCCTTCTCAGTTTTTATATGCCGCACGTGAATGTGGGACCGCCCGTTCTGCCAGCTGCTGCTGCCTTGCCACCACACTGTGCCCTCTTCACCCAAACTCCGTGTCTCTGCCCTTCCTACCCATCTGGATAAATATTTCGACTTTAAAGCTTAGTTGTTGGACTTCCAGACAGTTCAGTTTTCTAGCAGTTCTGATTATTTTTGTTTTGAGGTTAGTTGTGATACTTCTTATGATTGTGCAAGGAGGCCAAGTCTGTCTACTTACACCTCCATCTTGGGCAGGAGTCCTCCAAATGTATAAGTTTCTCAATGCTAATATTAACTATATTGTTTTGGAACACATATGAGACTATTATGACCAATCTCTTACTTTTATATTGGATTTTAAAAATTGCTAAGTTTATGTAGGACTGATAATTCCAAATCAGTTCACTTTTTAAGGAAACTAGTGTTCCTGCATGTTTATATTTTCTCAAAAAATATATTAGATTCTGTGCATTAATTTTAATCTTTTATAATTATGTAAATTATTGATAAAAATATGACACATGTTGCTATAGTAAGCTTCCTAATGGATTGGCATAGTATGTTTTTTTCATGGGGTTATTTTAGCACAGGCCATTTGCAAATTTACATTTGCAGGGTAGTGGTCATCAGACCAAGATATCTTTTTTCCATGTGTAGGGATTCATATGTATGAAAATGTCATGAATAATTTTAGATCACTGATAAGATTTACAAAACTCACGGTTAATAATATACTTCTTTTAATTCCCCCCATTTAGCTTAACTGTTGTAGTGTACTCTTCATTTTGTCTGAAAATTGTGTTCTTAATGTGCTTTTGTTTTATTTCACTCTATATAAACTGGTAGTTATGTAAAGTAAAAAATTTGCTTTGTATAATTATTGTGTAAACATCTAAATTAAAGTGATAAATTGGCTTCTAAGGTAGACCCCAGTTTACATAGATTCTATTATTCATTACTAATTCAAAGATGAAGAAAGTGGGAGAATAGAGGTAGGAATCTAATTTCTGTATGAACTTTGTATGTAATTATGAACTCAGTGGATTCAGTTTAGAAAGTTTGTTGGAAACACAACTGTGTGATGCTTTAAAAATATATGACCAAAAGTTTTAAACAAAATATTTTGAAATTCTTACATATGAAGTATAAGGAGAAAATAGTTTAGTTCAGTTCTGAGTTGTTTAAAACTTTACCTATCTGGCCTTAGACTTCTTTTTTCGTTTAATTTACTAGACATTGTGAATAATATGCAGCATTGTGCTACCCATGGCGGAGGGATAGAAACTAGCAGGAGATGAGAGACGCAAAGGCTTTTCTTTAGGAGTAGTAATCCTCTGGGAGAGGTATTTTGGTAAAGAATGGCAAATGGTGATATTGCTCTCTACTCTTATTTCATTTTACTTTAACTTTAAACTTCTTTGTGGAATGAGCAGTTATAACATATGCTAAAAGAATTACCTAGGTGTACTTGCTTTAATGACTTTTGTAGTATTTTTAGGAATTTATGGCTTTTTTTTCTATTTCCCTGCAAAACAGCTTATGTGTGAGTTGGGGAATGATGTTATAAATCGAGTTTATGAAGCTAAAGTGGAAAAAATGGGAATAAAGAAACCACAGCCAGGACAAAGGTACTATTTCAGTTGTCTTAAAAAAAAAAAAGGTTTTATTTATTTTGAGACAAAGGGAGGGAGGGAGAAAGGGGGAGAGAAACATCAGTGTGAGAGAGAATCTTTGATTGGTTGCCTCTCATACACACCCAACCAGAGACCGAACCCATTCCCCCGGTGTGTGCCCTGACCAGTAATCTAACTGGCGACCTTTTGCTGTGTGGGATGACGTCCAACCAACTAAGCCACACCAGTCAGGGTATTTCAGTTGTCTTAATATGTTATCTTTTTTTTCCCTAATCAGAAATATAGCTGTGATTTTATTTCACTATAATTGATATATAATAATGAAACAGACTATTTAGAAGAGATCATTGCTCTTTCTGTTAAAATATGGCTACGAAATTATTTTTTATTGGTCAGTCAATTATAGTCTCCAGATAAGAATCTTAAAAACTAAGGTTCTTCATATGAATGTAAAAGCTCTTGGCAGTTAAAGTAGACCAGTGTTCTGTTAGTGGCCAGCCTTTAAAAAGAGAAAATCTGTTCATTAATATATATAAGGATAAAGTTTCTACTGTATACAATGAATAATTTTATACTGTGTGATTTTGAAGAATTAAAGGTGACAAGGTAGCCTTGGCTGGTGTGGCTCAGTGGATTGAGTGCTGGCCTGTGAACCAAAGGGCCACTGGTTCAATTCCCAGTCAGGGCACATGCCTGGGTTGTAGGCTAGGTACCCAACAAGGGATGCATGAGAGGCAACTGCACATTGATGTTTCTCTCCCTCTCTTTCTCCCTCTCTAAAGTAAATAAATATTTTTTTAAAAAAAAACGAGGTGACAAGGTAATAAAGAGTACTTAATTGCTGTGTTTAAAATTATACTTGCATTTCTATATATGGAGGCTCATTGAATAAAGTGTCTAAGGATGCCTTCAAGGTACATAATTTGTTTGGTTTTTGGTATTTTGCATTTGACTAAATCTTTATATATATGCAATATCATTTTAAAGTTATCACACTGTAAACCAATATCACTTAAATCAGATTATTTATTTGCTAAAGCATGGCTGTTTGAGTTACTTTAGACCTTGAAATATCCTATTTTAGCCAAACACCTAAGCATTTTTAAATGATATAGGTAAGAAAATGTATAGAACAAACTTGACATTTTTTGATTCTATAAGAAATCAAAACTTTAAATATGACATCTTTTCTCCCCCTTAAGTTAGGAATGTCATTTCGTTTTAAAGTAGTTGTCTTATAATAGTGATCATTCAGTATGTGAAATCTTTAGTTTATTATCTGTATTTTATTTGAACATGAAATCATAATTCATTAAGTATTTGGAAGGAAAATGTTATCCTGTCACAAATTTAGTTTTAATTAGTATTACATTTACTGACTTTCTTTGAAATATTCGTTAAATATATAATGGCTTCTTTTCAGTATTAGTTATGGTCAGAGACTAACCAGAACATCGTGATATTTTTATGTTTACCAGACAGGAGAAAGAGGCATATATCAGAGCAAAATATGTGGAGAAGAAATTTGTGGATAAATATTCTATGTCATCATCACCTCCTGAGCAGGAAAAAAAGATTGTCCCCAAAAGTTGTGAAGAAAAGAGACTGAGCATTTCTAAACTTGGGCCAGGTGACCAAATGAAAGCATCTCCCCAAAGTTCAGGTATTACAACTTACTTGTATATGTAATATTTTCATAAGGTGATGTCGCTTTCTTAATCTCTAAATTATTAACCATTTGAAATTTTTTAAATGCTAAACATCTATTTCCTTCTACATATTCTAAGGAAAAATTGGACTCTGTGTCTTTAAAACTATTACATTGAAATAGGTCTTGCTAATTCAGATTTCTAGGTAATGTGTATATTCTAAGGACTAAAACTGCTTAAAGTGCAGAGGGAGATGGGAATTATAACTCTATCATGATATAAAAGCCCTAAATATCTGATTAAGCACCTAATGTCCTTCCTATTTTTTTCTTCCTAAATTTTTCCCAATAACGTTTTTTTCCTGCCCTTTTCCCTTCTTATGGCCTGCTTTGTGCTTTGCTAACATGCATGTCCCCAGTGGTTGCTGTAAATAGCGACGAGGCCAGGCGGGAGTCTCTGTTCTGTCCTGATGAGCTAGATTCACTCTTCTCCTACTTTGATACCTCTTCAAAACTCCGTAGTAGTAAGTACTACTCTTGTGAAGCATTCCAAGTCTGTGCCAGTGGTCATTGTGCAGTGTGGCCATTTCTCTAGATGTTACCCATTGTCTCAGAATTACACATTACTTACAGTCATACAATAAATTAAGCTTTTTACTACCCCTTACATATTATGGGGTAATGAGATGTATTACAAGTCTGAAAATAAGTTTATTTTCAGGCTTTGTAACTGGTTCATTTTTTGATAAGCCAAGTGCTCAAAAGAATTAAAATTGTATTAAATGTATTCTACTACCCTTTGAGTTCACATAGACATATCAGTTCATTTTCAAACCTCGTTGTTTGTGGGAGGTTGTTTTTTTAATGACTTTCTAAAATCACTAGTTGGTTTTTCTTTAAAACAGTCAAAAGTAATGACAGTGGAATCCAGCAGAGCTCTGACGATGGAAGAGAATCTTTACCCTCCACAGTGTCAGCCAATAGTTTATATGAGCCTGGTGAGTTTTGGTGAAATTCAGTGTTAATTGGTATTATTTACTAGAAAATGCATGTGTTAAGTGCCTAGTCTTGATTAGTTTCTAAAGCAGGTGGTTAGTCTTTTGCAAGGAACTAAGGAAAGAGTAATACAGTTTAATGAAAAGGCAGCAATTTCTTTTCATATTTGAAAAGTTCTCTCCTAGCCGTACATTTTTCTAAGCCTCATGATATGTGCTAAAAGTGCCTTGACAGTAGTAAGGATGATTTTTAATCCACATGAACTATACGTGGATTACAAATTATTATTACTCTTTGTATTTTGGATTAAAAAGTATTACTACTCTATCTTTTTCTTTGTGTGGCTGTCCTATCTTATCAGGAGAATGAGATCTGCAGCTCCCTCCCCATTAGGTTTTTCTCTGTTTTACTGCCCTGTGCTTTAGTCCTATATTCTCCTTCATGATTTTAGTGATTTTGTTCTTGCAAAATAATCAGGGTAGTAAGCATTCTTCAAATTATTTGAATTGCTTGTACTGCAAATTTTAATGGTATTGAATCACCCTAGGAATAAAGTCAAGTGTTGTCTAGTAGTAAAGTTATTTAAGGATTCTTACTGACTCTTCTTAGACTTTAAGTCCAGGCTTAATGGCATATACCTAACTTTACCCTAGTACAGAGTAATTAACCAATCTATTGGATGCTGGCAAGACCACAAAGGCCTGGCATACCAGTTGATGGCTTTATAAGAAAAGAAGGTTAACTGTTCAGGGAGTAATTAGTATTGGAAATAAAATATCTTTGTGAAAATCTCCCATCACTTCATTTTGTTAAATTAGTGGTTTCTTATGTCACAACTTTCACATTGTGAGATAAAGTTAATTTTTTTTATTGTGGTAAGTTTCACATAACATAAAATGTATCACCTTAACCGTTTTTAAGTGTATATTTCTGTGGCATTGTCTATTCACATTGTTGTGAATCACTACTATCCATCTATAGAATTCTTCATCTTATAATACTAAAACCCTGGGCCTATGAAACAATAACTTCCCATTCTTTCCTCCCCAAGAGTTCATTTTTAATGATGTGTTTGTGTTTGGTTTTCAGAGGGAGAAAGGCAAGATTCTTCTGTGTTTCTTGACTCTAAACATCTTAATCCAGGACTCCAGCTTTATAGGGCTTCATATGAAAAAAATCTTCCTAAAATGGCTGAAGCTTTGGCTCATGATGCAGATGTGAACTGGGCTAATTCAGAGGAAAACAAAGCAACGCCGCTTATTCAGGCTGTATTAGGGGTATGGATTTGTACCTTGAGGTTTTCAGTAGTACTAAAGCATACAAAAGCACAATTCATTTGGGACATGGCTTCAGCATTATTTGTTGTTTTAAGAGATGGGTTGGAAAATCAAAGAAGCTAGTAGATTTCTGGGCATCACTTTGATTGTTGTGAGCTCAATTTTTTTTTTCTTAATGGAAGAGAATTCTGGTAATGAAAGAAATTATGTAATTTATCATTTTGATGGGGGGTATTTTCTCTTTAGGGGAGAATGAAATAGAAAGGCTATTAGAATAAAGTAAACAGTCTTTAATAGAAATGTGTTACTGTTTCTTTTTCATACATTGTTATCTTCTTTCCTCTAAGGGCTCTTTGGTGACGTGCGAGTTTCTCCTACAGAATGGTGCTAATGTAAACCAAAGAGATGTACAAGGGCGGGGACCACTGCACCATGCTACCGTCTTAGGGCACACAGGGTAAGCTCTAATGTTTACACATTTAAGTAGATTTTACTTGAAAAATTATTTTGAAATAATGTTTTGCTTGAAGAGATGAGTTAGAAAATAGAAGACACTAGTAGTGATTTCTGAGCATCACTTTGTATGAGCTCAATGTTTTTTTTCTTAATGGAAGAGAATTCTGGTAATGAAAGTACTGTTTTGCTAGATCACAAACTTTTTCTCAGGAAGACCATTAGGTGGAGTTTGTAAAATGATACTTTCCTGTGTCTTACATTGTCATGATGGAATTTGAAATTTTAAAAATCTCATTCAGGAAAAAAAGCTGTTACTTTTTGGATAAGAAAGTTTCAAAGCCTAGTTTGAACTTCACTTGTCGTGTATATATAGGTCAATTTCAGTATTTAAAACTTACTCAAATTATGGTGATTTTTGCTAGACAACTTTCAGTCTGTGTGTATATTTATTCATGTAGACATACATTATGTACATAACACATTTTGGGAGAATTTGGTAACTTTGGACATTTTAGTTTTCCCACAGGATAGCTAAGTCACATTTTAAAATAAATTATTAGTGTGCTATTGACGTGGCTTCTGGAGCAATATTTAGACTCACAGAATAATAACGCCCTGAAAGTAGACTTTCTATTAGAAGGTACAAATGAAGTCAAAATGTTTGCCTTATATGTGATTATTCTTTAATAAAACATCTCAGGATATCCAATTCTTATTACCTTGACAAGCAAACTGTTCTTTTTTATGCTTTCCCTCTATCACTAAAGAGATTCAGTTCAGTAACTTTATAAAAACTTCTGTACTTAAATATAGTACTTAACTAATTCTTTGTAGTTTCTTCTTAGACAATCATACTTCTTCCCATTTTACTTTATAGATACCATTTACTCCTCCTTTCATATTTATTTTATTTTTGTCAATTTCTTCAAGTTATAGTATTTGTGGAGTACAGTTGGAGGACTGCTTCCCACCCAGCTATTGTCTTCCTTCTTTCCCAAATAATGACCTTCAGTGATTTTTGTCTTAAGTTTATAGATATCTGTGTATATCTTTTAATGATATTCTTTGAGGATAGGGACCATAATTTATATGTCCTACTTTGCCATACAGTACCAGGTTAAATATGAAAATGTCTCTAGACTTACAAAATGCTGATTATGGTAAATTTTAGCAGAGTCAATGTTCAATAAATATTTGTAGAATGGTCCTGGCGGGTGTGGCTCAGTGGATTGAGTGCCAGCCTACAAATCAAGGGGTCGCCAGTTCGATGCCTAGGCAGGGCACATGCCTGGGTTGCGGGCCAGGTCCCCAGATGGGGGCATTTGAGAGGCAACCACACATCAGTGTTTCTCTCCCTGCCTTTCTCCTTCCTTTCCCCTCTCTCTAAAAATAAATAAATAAATAAATAAATAAATATCTTGTAAAACGTATTTGTAGAATGAATAAGAATTTGCTAATGAAAATGTTATTTCTTTAAGTTAGGGAGTCCTTTTTATTTTTTAAGGTAATTCTTAACTTCTTTTTTATTGGCAATATCTCAAAAATGCTATTTACTTAAACAGGCAGGTATGTTTATTTCTAAAACGAGGTGCCAATCAACATGCCACTGATGAAGAAGGGAAAGACCCTTTGAGTATAGCTGTGGAAGCAGCCAATGCCGATATAGTGACCTTGTAAGTGTTTTCCTTTTACTTGATTATTTCTCATGTAATATATTGCTTGTATGAAGTTCTAGTATAGAGTTTCCTGGGCAGTTATGAACTTTAAACTGGCCAGTTGTTTACTATATACAGTATACTTCTCTAAGTACATTAAATGGATTAAGCACTTTATTTACATACATGAACTTAATTGGTTCTCACAACAACCCTACAAGGATGACACTATTATTAGTCTCATAGGAAGCCAAGCCACAGATAATTTGAAAAACTGTGTAGAGATGGGTGGGATTTGAAACCAAGAATTCCGGCTCTCAAACCCATGTTCTTAGCCACTTCTGTTATACTGCATGACCAGTGGGAACAAAAAAACAGTGATTTTGCTAAAATGGATTCTTTAACCCTTAATTGGGATGGGGATTGGATTTGTGCAATAACAGGCTATTATTCTGCTACCTCAAGAATTAGAGGATTATAAGTAGAGAGGACACCTGCATTGGTGTTGGTAACTTTTGCAGTTGCATTGCTTTTGGGCAGTAATACTTTAGGGACTGTTTGTACTTATCTTTCAAAGAGTACTCTTAAGAATAAAAGTACTTATTTTTTAATGTTTGGATACAATTTAATATGATTTGTTAAAGAATGATTTTTGTGGGAGTTCCGGCCAAATGGAGGCATAGGTAAACATACTGTGCCTCCTTGCACAGCCGAAAGAAGGACAACGACAATTTAAAAACAAAAAACAACCAGAACTGACAGAAAATCGAACTGTATGGAAGTCCGACAACCAAGGAGATAAAGAAGAAACATTCATCCAGCCCGGTAGGAGGGGCAGAGATGGGCAGCCGGGGAAGAGAGGACTGAAGGCAAGGCGGCAGCTGGCGGACCCAGTGAGGTGGTGGATTGTGGAACGGAGCAGGCCAGGCTGCAGCTAGCAGACCCCACAAGGTGGTGGGGGGCAGACCCTGTGGCCCTACATTCATGCATGGATAAACCAGGAGGAACGGTAGGGGAGCAAAACAGACTGTGCAACCCAGGGCTCCAGCTCGGGGAAATAAAGCCTCAAACCTGTGATTGAAAACACCCGAAGGGGTTGAGGCAGCAGTGGGAGAAACTCCCAGCCTCACAGGAGAGGTCGTTGGAGAGACCCACAGGAGCCTAGAGCGTGCACAGGCCCACCCATTCGGGAATCAGCACCAGAAGGGCCCAGTTTGATTGTGGGTGGCGGAGGGAATGACTGAAGTCTGGCAGAGAATGGAGCAGGCGCCATTGCTCCCTCTTGGCTCCTCCCCCACGTACAGCATCACAGCGCAGCAGTGACCAGAATTACCCCACCCTAGTGGACACCTAAGGCTCCACCCCTTTATGTAACAGGTGCGCTGAGACAAAAAAAGGCCCAAATGAAAGAACAGATCAAAGCTCCAGAAAAAAATACAACTAAGCAACGAAGAGATAGCAAACCTATCAGATGCACAGTTCAAAACACTGGTAATCAGGAAGCTCACAGAATTGGTTGAATTTGGTCGCAAATTACATGAAAAAATGAAGGCTATGCTAAGAGAAACAAAGGAAAATGTACAGGGAACCAATAGTGATGGGAAGTAAACTGGGACTCAAATCAATGGTGTGGACCAAAAGGAAGAAAGAAACATCTAACCAGAAAAGAATGAAGAAACAAGAATTTGGAAAAATGAGAGGCTTAGGAACTTCCAGGACATCTTGAAACGTTCCAAATTCCAAATTATAGGAGTGCCAGAAGGAGAAGAGGAAGAACAAAAAATTGAAAACTTATTTGAACAAATAATGAAGGAGAACTTCCCTAATCTGGCAAAGGAAATAGATTTCCAGGAAGTCCAGGAAGCTCAGAGAGTCCCAAAGAAGCTGGACCCAAGGAGGAACACACCAAGGCACATCATCATTACATTCCCCAAGATGAAACAGAAGGAGAGAATCTTAGAAGCAGCAAGAGAAAAGGACACAGTTACCTACAAAGGAGTTCCCATAAGACTGTCAGCTGATTTCTCCAAAGGGATCTTACAGGCAAGAAGGGGCTGGAAAAAAGTATCTGAAGTTATGAAAGGCAGGACCTACATCCAAGATTCCTGTATCCAGCAAAGCTATCATTTAGAATGAAAGGGCAGATAAAGTGCTTCTCAGATAAGGTCAAGTTAAAGAAGTTCATCATCACCAAGCCCTTATTGTATGAAATGGGAAAGGGATTTATCTAAGAAAAAGAAGATAAAAAATATGAGCAGTAAAAATGTCAGCAAACTCACAGTTATTAACAACCACACCTAAAACAAAAACAAAAGCAAACTAAGCAAACAACTAGAACAGGAACAGAACCACAGAAATGGAGCTCACATGGAGGGTTATCAACAGGGGAGTGGGAGGGAGAGAGAGCGGGGAAAGGTACAGAGAATAAGTAACATAAATGATAGGTGGAAAATAGACAGGGGGAGAGTAACAATAGTGTAGGAAATGTAGAAGCCAAAGAACTTATATGTATGATCCATGGACATGAACTATAGGGGGGGAATGTGGGAGGGAGGGTGTGGGCAGGATGGAGTGGAGTGAAGGGGGGGAAGTGGGACAACTGTAATAGCATAATCAATAAATATATATTTTTTAAAAATGATTTTTGAGGTCTTTGATTTTTATCTTAGATCATAGTTATTTGTTATACGTGTAATCTAGAAATGTGATTTCATCTACATGTCATTATTATGTAGGAAATTTCAAGCATATGTTGTGTCACTTTTTCATTCTATTCTGGGCTGAATGAAGCCCGGGATTATTGATTCTCTGTTATATGAGTAGACACAGTTCCATGCACACTACTAAATCTCAGTCACTTAGAAACTCCCGTGACTGCTTGAACTCCTGAGTTCCCACTGAGAATTCTTGACTTGCCGTATATCACTCTGCCCTGACCCCTCCCAGATTTTAAAAAAAGCATACTTTGTCTGTACTCAACTTTTCTTTCCCCACTGGAGGTGTTATTGTTACTGTGGAGGCTATGGTAGGAAATTTTTGAACTATTAAATCAATATAGGTTTACAATTAGAGAGAGGTAAGTTATTAAAGAAAAGATAGGAATAGGATAAAGAAATGAATCTTGGTTTTGCAGGTTTCCCAGGCAATTCTTATGGCCCCTCTTCCTCAAAGATATCTGTTCCCAAATTATCTGAATATTTAAAAATAGACATTCTCTCTGAAAAGTCAGACTACTAAAGGAAGAATTATGGCACCATTAGTAATTCACAAAGTGGTTGAAAATGGAGATAGACGGAGTTTGTGGTAGTGAGAAAGGACGAAAAGCCCAGGTCAGATGTGCAGGTGCCACAGAGAGCATGTTGGAAGAGAGTGATAGAGGCCTGGGAAAGCAATGAGTATTTGGTGGCCTGAAGAACAGGAGAGTAATACATGGAAAGAAATTCTTGTCTCCTTAATCCAGTGCTTCATGACTTCCTGCTGCCAGGAAGAATAACCCCAAAAAGAATGTATAACCAATATGGTATTTTTTGGAAAATCTGTGTCACCTGTGGTCATTATTATGTTTGTATATCAAAATATATTCCCAGTATTTAGAGATAACACACACTGCTCACACATCTGGAACTACCCCACCGCAGAGTGAACCAGAGTGAAGTTCCTCTAGGCTGTTGCTTCCATACTATAGAAGCAGTAATTTCAGCAGCTGGCAGTTAAAGTGTGATAGGTTGCTATAGAAGCCAGAAATTCTCTGGAGTCTGGAGGAAGCACACTGCTGAGGTGCTGCAGGAATCCTGCTCAAACAGAGTTGAAATGCACTTTTATTGCTTCTCTCGTGAGAATTGTATAAAGTGAAATAGTTACTTTTGTATCTCAGATTGTTGGGTCTGATAGAATAAAATCCTGTTTATTTTAGTGGCAAATATTCGTAAAAGAAAAAAATTACATTAGTACATGTTTTACCTGCTTACCGTATGTAATTGATTAGTTTATGAATATTTACATTGTATGACTTCATCTAAAAATGCTTTCATTTAATTTTAGGTTACGTTTAGCAAGAATGAATGAAGAGATGCGGGAATCAGAAGGACTTTATGGACAGCCAGGTCAATATTCTACTAATAATCATACTGAAATGCAGTATAAGAAATGCATTCAGGAATTTATCAGTTTACAATTGGAAGACTCATAATTCTTTAGCAAACTAACTTAATATTGTAGAGTTTTAATAACTTGTAAATTGTGAGTTGTTAAATATGTACTGTACTCACTGAATTCTTGGGGGTGGCTAACTCCTGGGCCTTTAAATATCCATAACTATCCCTATTACAGTGCACTTGCTGTGTTTAACTCTGGCTGCTGACTTTTCTCTGCTGTACAGATGTCTTCCACCAACATTCCAGTGAAGTGAACGGAATGGTCATATATCTTTATACACTTACAGCAGCACAGTAGTCATTTTCTTTTTGAAATTCTCTTTAGCTGTCAAGTGAATATAACAAAATGATTTTCTTTTTGTTATTCAGGGAATTTCTATAAATTATGTTCAGGGAAAAAACAAATCTTCATATGTTTGGCATATATAAGTCAGTATGGAAAATACCTAGAAAATGAATTAAGAGTTTTATATTCTGATACTGAAGGTTTAAAAATAAAATTTATCAGGTTAAGAAGTCCATAATGGAAGTGGAGTTAGTTTAAAAGGTGTAGAGAAAAGGTCTCATTTTACCTTACAGCTTTACCCCAGGCAATTGCACAGTATCTGTTGGGTAAATAGAAGTTTTTTTGAACAATATTTTGTGAACCTGATGGCAAAGTAGACTTAATCATATCAGAGAAATCTAACTCAGGATCAGCTTAAGTCTCATTTTGAGTAATTTTCACCCTGGAGTCAGGACGTTAAGAAGAGGAAGAAATGTTGTAGATCAGAGTCCTCTCTTTGATGAACATATCAAAGAACTGAATCTGCAGTGTTACGAATCTGAGTGTATGGATTACTAATTTATCTGTTTTAAATTCATATACATATTGGTAAGAAGTTTCTGGAACTCATGACTAAAATAGTTGAGATTGGTATATTTGATTCTTTTTAGTGAATATTAATGTATTATTTAAGAAGTGGCTTGGTAATATCTATTCTTCCTATTTAAATATGTTTTCAAATTTCTGTACTTTGTGCTGGCTTCAGCCATTTACTTTTATTTTAACCAGATTAATATATGATTAATATAAATATGGGACCATTCTTTTCTCAAAGGACTGTATTTACTACTAATTTTTGGTAATTTAACAGGGAATAAGTAAGAACTTTGAGAATAGAGGAACTTTATCTACATACTTCTAGTCTAGAGTGTCCCACTTTAATCCTATGGATCAAACAATACTACTGACTCATGATATGCTGAGATGTAAGAGAGCTGATTTAAGGGTGAAGTCTCAGTGTTATTTCTGAATTTCACCCATTTGTTTTAAACTTGAATGTTAGATTTTTAAATAAGTTATAATTTTATAACATATACTTAAGTGATAGTATTACTAGGCCATTTTTGAGGCCTTTGTGTTTATTAAGCACTTTAAAAAAATTATTCAAAGGCTATAACCAATATTTGTGAGATAAGAGTAATCTTCAAGAATTTAAGTTAAACAATTTTTTTCCTGAAATTTAAAAAATTTAAACGTTTGGTCAGCTGCTCTCTCCTTAAGGTGTGTTCTGATGAAGTTACACCCAACTGATTAGTGAGGTCTGTGGTTGACTTTTCTCTGGAGATGGGACACTTGAAAGGACAGGGCCTCTATGTTCTTGCAACTTCTAGTTCCACCCAAATTGCTTGGGCTTCCATCACTATTTAGGAGTATTCATATGTCTCTTTCACTGTCATTTTATGTATAAGTTTACAGTTATATACTTTCCATTCATCCTTAGAAAAATAAATTTTTGTAATTTATTTGAAAGAAAATTCGAAAAAGAAAAAAAAAAGCCTTGTTTTTGAAAACAAACTTTCCTTCCACTCTCAAATATCAGTTATAGGTTAAAAAATAGATCAGAATTCTGGAAGCAGCATATCAACAAAATAAAATGAGAATTCGATCTGAGGATCATCTTAATGATAATTAGATTTTTCTAATTTTTCTAATTAGATTTATTTAGAGAGCCTGATATTTAAAGCAGAAAAATTTTATACTTACATAGTGACTTGGTGAAATGGTGCAGCAGTTGCTCTCTGGCCACTGTTCCTTTATGAGTCTTTGGAGAGCAGATAGTTTTGCTTAGGTAACAGGTCTTTTTTTTTTTTCCCCTTTGCCTGTCACTGTAAATTTTTCTCATAGATCTTGATTGGTTATTTTATCTAGATTGATTTTTTTTGTTGCCTAGCTTAAGAAAGAAAACCTCAGAATTCTGGATAATTTTAAAATGCAAGTATTTTCAATCTTGATAATTAAGAGCCCTATCATTTAAAAGGCATGGACCTATTTCTAGAAAACCGAACTTCTGAATTTTCCATCTAAACCCTGACCTCAGACTCCCAGTGTTTTGCAAGGCGACCTTAAGATTTCTCTATCGCTCTTTATCAGTTCCTGCAACCCTTAGAAGGATTGGGTGGGGGTAGGGAGTTTGTGTGAGATACCATGTCCTCCTCTGAATTGGTGGAAACCAGTTCCTCTTGATTGTTGCCAGTTAGAAAATCAGTGCTTTACTTAACCACTGCTGGGATGTGCGGATGTTGCTGGCAAAGGCTGATCACTGATATAATCAGTTATAGAAGGAGGGTGTAATCGACCCAGAATGGGGAGGATTAGTTGCGGGTAGGGCTTCACATGCTGCCATCTCTTTGCTCAAAAGCAAGATCAACAAAATCTTGGATCATTGTAACTGCTGTTGAAGTGGCTATTCTGAATACCAAAACTCAAAAGCTATTTTAAAGTATCAATGGAAACATAGCAGTCCACATTTAAGAACTCAGAGCTGTCCAGGCACATAGAAAATTTAACTTTCTGAAGAGAAGTACAATGCGACTAAGTAATTTAAAGGATATAACTTAGCATTATCAAATATTGGGTAATTAGTTGTTTACCATTTACAGTAAACTGTTAAATGTACTTCTGTGAACTTTCCAGAGCATTATATTCTAGGTTATTATTTATGTATTCTAGTATAGACAAGTTATATTTGCCTTAGGAAAAATTCTGAATGATTAAAATTATATTTAAATTTTACAGGATCACATTGAAGTTCAATTTGTGTTAACTATATTAAATATGTCAGTAACTATTGTTATTGTAACATTTGCTTTTTGACCACACATTTTCAGGTCTAAGAAAGGTATTAATTCTATTGATAGTCCTTTACTTAGTGTTTTATTAGAAACGGAATGTTAACAAAAAGTTTTTTTGTGTGTTTGTGAAGGTGAGACTTCCTTCTGAATTGATTTAACTCTCTTAAAATGTTTTCAGTAAGTGAAACCAATGATCAATATAGCACCAACACTTTCCTTCAAGGAACCATTTAATTCAATGAATAAAAGATCTTATAATATTTTTTGCATGGTACAATGGTTCTACTAAAATGTACTTGTGTAATAGGTACTATATGATTTTAAAATGAAAACTGGAAAACCACAAAAAGAAAAAAAACACAGCTTGTTATACAAAATACGCATTGCTGATAGTAGAAGCCATATATTGCCATTGTACTGTTGCACTACTTAAGAATGCTCATCTGGTGCTACCTGTAAACTATTTGGCATTAGTGTCTGCTAGATCCTTCTTCCTGTTTCTTCTTGAATGTATAATGTGTGCCTTTTAAGTTACTTCTGGTGTGGAATGGTAAAATCAATGTGGTATTTTTATATTATAATCTGCACTTAACACTTTCTTGGAAAGTAAAATTCCAGACTCTCCAGTTAAATAGTATTTTAAAAATATTTATAATGTTTACAATAAATATTTTAAATATTTTAATTCAATATCTAAGAATAAGAAAAATTGTTAAATATTTTGTATGGTTTCTCAATTGATATTTAATGTTGGTCTTGGTTTATTTATATCTTTAAGAATGGCTAAAAATGGGAAGAGATTATAGTTTGACTTTTAACGTGGGAGTAAACTTTTAAGAAGTCATGATATAAATTGGATTGTCTTCCCAGTTGTTTTAACATATCAACCTTAATTTTTATTGTTTGAGTAATAATGAGTTAGATATTACTCTTAGCCAACCCTCTTAAGATTCTCTCCTTTTTTCTTTTTAAAGTAGATTGATTGATTCAGGTCATTAGAAAATTTCCAGGGTTAAATGAACATTATATAGAGATTTTAATAACTTGCTTTTTGCATAGACTAAATGTTAAAAGTGACTAAATATTGAAAGTATTAAAATTTTTAATTGAAAATTTTGGGTTATGCTATTAGACCTTTTTACTAGATCTTTATCCCCCCACAAACTTTTTTCTAATTCTCTAGCTTTTGGTATGACATCTATTGCCTCAGAAACCTCCCTTTTCAAAAGTTGACAAAATTTACTGCACTATTAACAACCACCATAGCAAATGAGTTTATAGTAAGATGGATGCAAGGTATAGTGTGGGAAATAGTTATAAAACCATGTTGCAACAGTAGTCATGTAGAATAGTGTGTGACAGTGTCAATCTTAAAAAACAGAACTATGCTAAGTTTCTGTATAAAGCTGATGTTTAATAGGAAGCATTCATGATGGATGATTCATCTTGAAAATAAGATTTTATTTTATTCAAATCCTTCATCTGAGGAATAATCTGTATGTGTATATATTTTATTTCTCATGGCAAGAAATAGAGTATTCAATCTGCTGTAGTATCAATATGTATAATCTAAACCATATTTGTATGTATATACATATGTCTATTATTCTGATTTAACATGTTTTTGGTACTTATTCCCCTTTTTGTTATAGCATTCTTGCTCATATGTCCTACAGTAAATAAAACACTTCTGACTAAATGTGAAATTATGATTTCATAGTCATTTTCTAGGCTTTTTCATTTTATAAACTTAGTAAGAGGTGGATTAGGTACATTAGTTTCAGTTAAGCATTAAAGTTGGAGTTAAGATTTTTTTTCACATGCTATTTAAATTAAAATGCCTATTAATTAAAAGGTAATACTGAAATAAGGTTTCCCCACACACACCTGATTATCACTTTTGTCTTGTTAATAACTTGCATCCATCAGAAACATTTAGTATTTGTTTTTGGTCTCTCCTTCTGGTCTTCATCAAGGGAAATATTTATTTAAGGAATACCTTGTTTAAAAAAATACAGTAAAAAATAAATTTAAAAAATCAAATTAAATGAACAGAAAAAAAAGAATGCCTTGTTTACTATACCTCACTTAGAATGACTTTTATTTCTCATGTATTAATAAATGTATTTCTGTACATTACTTTAAAATACTTGCATCTTTGTTCTTTTCTAACTCTGAACTTTCCTCTATGGCTGCATTTGAGGTGCTTTTTTCAGGTATAGTTTTTTTTTTTTTTTCTTTTTCTACATACTTTTCCAGCATTTATATTTAGTTCATCTTTTTCAAAAATGCTTATCTGAATAAAATTTTAATTTAATGAATTATAACATAGTAACTAGTTATAAAAATGAATGTTTATTGATTTTTTTTCATTGTATAAATTTTAAAAGTGTCCTTATTTTACTTTCATGCAGGTGATGAAACTTATCAGGACATTTTTCGTGATTTTTCCCAAATGGCATCCAATAATCCAGAGAAACTAAATCGTTTCCAGCAAGATTCACAGAAATTCTGAATTTTTTTAAGAAGGGGAAACTATTAAATCTTGTGACTTCCTAATGTATACATCTGAAAACACACAAATTTTTACTACTTTAATTCTATTTAATTTTAGTAGCTATTGAGTGTTTTGGAAAAATAGTACCCATTCATTGATACAAATTAAAACAGACGTTTACTAGTTGGAAGAGGAGCCTACTTTAGAACCTGAAGAAAGGAAAAAATTACGTTTAAAGGGCTGTTTTTATAGCTAAAAGTAGTCTGTAGACTTAGGCCATCTTTATGTTCCTAGATCCTAAGAGTTAGGCAAAAAAATCTTTTTTATTTTTTTTGCCAGTGTGCACTGTGCCCTGTGCGATTCAGTCAAGCTTGTCTGCATCAAGTGGGAGCCAGCCGTCCTTCCTGTCTCAAGAATACAGCTTTTCTGTAGTTTCCTGTACGATTTTTAGGATTTCAGAAATTGTTTTGTTTTCTTTTGGTAGCCTAGTTATCATACACACAATATGTAATTTAATTATTAGAACCAAAGAGTGTGTTCCCCCCATTTGCTCATAAATGAGTTATACTCCTTAGATGTCTGGTTATTGTCCACTACTTTAACATACATACAGTGGCTGTACAGGTAAATACAACTCAGCCCCTCAGATTTATTCCATTTTATGGAGCAAAAAGAAGTGCTTAACAATTTTTTTTTTTTTATCATCAAAGGATTCTCAGTTACAGATTTTGTAGTTCTTTATTGTTGGGTTGATTTCCTAAAACCTTGACAAATTTATTGATGTAATAAAACTGTGTTTCAAAGGTTACTCGAACGTTGCAAAATTGTGTTTTCATCAGATTGTAACTTTCAAAGGAAAAGCTGCTTTATAAAATAATGTAGTAGAGTATTTTTATTTGAAATTTGTCCTTTTCAAGATGCATTTTTGTTAGTGGTCCCAGTGAAAGAAAAATCTCTTTGTAAAAGGAGAAAAAAAATCATGTTTTTCTTAGTTTTTACTAAAATATGGCAATATGTTACTTTTTAATTTTTCCAACATCTGTCCTATGTACTTGTTGTACACTGTGTATATTCTTTTAAATTATAGCATTTTATAGGTTTATATTTGGTTTTATGGATCACAAACCCATGAATTCCTAAATACTGTGGACACATTAAGTTACCATGTAGGCTGCAAATTGGTCTGATTCCATCTGTGGTTGACATATCTTATCAGGAATGTAAAGTAATTTAGTAATTTTCCTAACGGCTTCTTTCTAATATTGTCAACAATTAAGTTTAATCTTTTACAAGTTACATGTGTTATTATTGATGCTCAGTTTCTAAATAAAAGAGGTTTTTAAACTTGAGTAATCAAATAAGTAGATAAATAATATTTAATTGGGGTAGATAATATATTTTCTAACAGCCCCGCCCCAATAAGTAGGGCTTTATAAATTAATTGACCATCAAAACAGAATCTGTCTAAACAGGAATAATACTGAAATAAATTCATATCACAGAAAAGGTTCCATGGTTGTTTGGCCAAATTGCATGCATGTGATACTTATTTAGTAATAATCACTGCATATTAGAGAAGAATAAAAGCTTTATTTATGAATTATTTCTAAGGAAATGCTAACTTCCAAAGCCTTGTATTGTAATCGAAACAATAACAGGAACATTAAATCTTTCCTCTTTCACCTCAGACTCATAGATGTATAACATTTTTATAGACTGTACTTTGAAATTAATTTTTAAAAAACTCAAGGGTAAGAAAATACGTTGAAACAAATGGAAGGAAGGAAAAGAGAGAGCTTCACTTTTCTTTTATATCTCCTATTCCTGGTTTAATCTTAGGACTTTACTCCTAAAGCTTTTAATCTTTGTCTGAGGAAGCGGAGGCAGTTTTCCTTTTGGATCCAGCCTTTGGTGCATCAGAAAATCTCTGGGATCTCTGTGAAGGCCGCTTTTCATGACACTCTCACCTCCTGTGGCTTGAGTCATGACTTGTTAACGTGACAGTAATTAGTGTCTACTTAAATGTAATGGTTAGAGATGTATTTGAAGTACATGAAAGATGATCATGGTTCTGAATATCTTCAGAGAACACAGAATCTTTAACAGTACAGGGCATCTGGTACTACAAAAATACATTTCTGTGTCTTGATTTCTTGAACATGCTGAGACATAATTTGGAATTAAATTCAGCAGAAATGATACACTAAACAGCAAGGCTATAAAGTATAATAGTTACAAAGTAAGTTGACTCTTACCAGGGTAAGTTTAGCTGTGTCAACTAACAGCTTTTCTATAATATATAGCAAATCTGAGTTTTATTATGCTGTAAATTACTCAGTGCATTATGAGAAATCATTGCATAAACAATGTGAATCGTACTTTTGGGCTTCGAAGGTCAATGTGATTGCCCTTTATCTTCTTTCCCTAACTGATCTGCTGATAGTAGTTTTTGATTCCTTCTCATTATTCTTTTAGCTGATATCATTAGCTCATTAACTTAGATTAATATCAAAATAAATTTTATTTGTACTATGAAGAGTTTATTGGGTGCAGTTTCGTATTAGAACTAGATTAAAGGTAATTGAGTAGTTATTTGCAACTTTTCAATGTAACACATGTTTAAGATCTGCAAGGTTTTAAAAATTACTTTTGGTACAATCCTTAGAAATTCAGGACTTTCCAGGGATTTGCTACATTATAGTGTTTGCCTAATTTAACTGGTCTTCACTATAGATTTTAATGAACTTTGGTATTTGCTTTCCAAAACAAATAGATTTAATTTGGAACATGTACTTTGGTTCTTCATGAGTGCAGTTTGGGAAAAAAAAATACCTTTACAATCTGAACAACTCAAGTTTGTGATGCAGTAAGCAGTATTTTAGAAATATAATTTTATACATGTAAAGTATGGTTACAATAAACCAAATTGCATTTAAGAGTAAATTTAATACCCATTTTGAATAATAAGACATTCCCATATCACTCTTAGGGTGTCAGATTAACTTTTCTGTTTGATAGCACTTCTTATCATGGACATGAGCTGGAAAAACGATGTTTTTATAGAATTGTTTGTCTGCAATGACTTCACGCCTGCATGACATAGTGGAAAGAGCACTAACTAGTAGTTACTGGTCTTTTTGGATTCAGGGTCCTCACAAGTAAAACAAGCGCAATGAAACAAAGTGAAAATACGGCAGTGTCCCCTTGCATACTGTGCTGCTGCGCACAGCGTACTTTAACATTACTTTGTCTTACTGGTTTCAGAGTAGGATGTCTTCCATCTTACTCTAAGAACGCCAACATTGTCTCTTCTCCGATCTGGGCTGCTCCTCTTGTTTTACCAAGGGAGTCACAGGTTTGCTGGTTGGTGACACAGCACCAGCACCCCTGTCTGACTACTAGTTGAAAGCACTTTCTTTGCATCGTGAACTGATTTGAAATCATTGTAAAGCAGCAAAATCTGACAATGACTGCCAGCTTTCCTTGTGTTTTGATAAAGACAACAAATATTATGGAGAACCCAGATATAAAATTATCTTGAAGGAATAGAGTCAGATTGGAAGACATTAAATTGTAGGAAAATTTACATTTTTGCGATAACAAATATTAGTGAGTAAAACAGCACAAAGGTAATTTTAATTTACCATATATGGGCATACCTTATTTTATTGCGCTTTTTGCTTTATTGGGCTTCACGGATGTGTCTGTACAAATTGAAGGCAAGACACTCCACCAGCAAGAGAGATTATGACTTGCTTTACTGTGCTACTTGCTTTATTGCGTGGTCTGGAAACCAACCCACGCTATCTCTGAGGGGTGCCTGGACTTACAAATTTCCTGATGAAAGACAACTAAAATGGCTTGGGTTCAGTTTCATTCAATCCTGACATATACAAATATGATTTTGTGGACATTGTTTTTTGTTTACATAAATTTACCTACTTAAAATGAGATAATGGGGGTGGAGGGAAGCTAGGTTTGATTAAATAAACTTTTCTCTGTATTGGTCTTTGCACTATTTTATGTTATACATGTCCTTATTTTTCCTCAAGACCCCTCCCCACATTGTGGGTATTAATTTTAAACAGGGAAAGCTTGCTACATTATAAAGATTATTGACATCATTTATTTTACACAAAGGCTTAAAGCTTAACTTTTGAAAATGATGAGTTACTTTTCTATATGTGTTTACTTGTGCTTTGTGGAATTTTGGGATCATTCCAGTCATACAGACATTACATGTAGTATTTCTTGCTACCTGTGAGAAGGTATATTTTAAAGAATGTATAACAACACATCATTTACTTTTTATTAGTATGTAGAGGATTTGTATCTAATTCATGAATGTGGTTTTACTGTAGTTTGTCACTGTAAATGGAACAAAGTACATTATAGTTATTCTAAAATGTACATTATGTAAGCATTGTAAATATTATTACACTTGATTAAATACTTTGTATGCTGAAAAAATTATAAGTCAATAAAAATTTCACCTCTGGCATAGTTCTTTTATGCTCAGATTTTCACTTTATTGTGAACTACAACTGTAGACGTGTCTGTCATGTTTAAGGTCCTGTTTTCCTTTCCAGCCCTGTCAGATTCATCCAGATTGCTCCTATTTCCTGATTGCTTCAATAAAGAAATCCATTTTGATCTTTTAAAAATTTTCTTCTGCCTGATCATAGAGTTGTATGGCTCTGAATTCATTAGATAGAAATCACAAAGGTTTTTCGGGGCCTTAACTTATTTTTCTTTCCATTATGATTGACATGTATGTTGAAGTTTCTAATCTACACAACACATCCACACTCAGTCCTTTTAGTCAACAAAAACATTTTTATATGAATTGAGATTGAAGGAATGGAAGGATTGAAAGAACAGATTTGGAAGTGAATCATCTAATTTTGCCTTTAAAAGCTAATTGAAGACAGACATGTAAAACTTTTCTATGTAACTTGCTTTATTCCCCTTCATTTCATTTTCATAATAGTTCTCTGAAAAGGAGAACCCATACCACTAATGAGTAAATGTTTTGAATGAAAACAAAACCTGCTTTTTCCTTATTCCAAAACAATGCATTTTCATTATAGAAAAATGTTTAAGAAACAAGTAAAAAAGGAGATAATCATCCATAATTCTATCATCTGCCCAGACTGCCCAATGTGGTATCCACTGGCCCCTTGCGGCTATTCAAATTCAAATTGAAATACACAAAATTAAGGGTTTAGTTTACCTTTTGCACTGCCATGGTTTCAGAGCTCACGAGTGTGCCTTGTGACTACCGTTTTCAGCACGGCAGGTTATAGAACATAACCATCATCGTAGGAAGTTCTATTGGGTAATAATACCAAGGGGGGAACTTACTTCCTTGGTATATGCCCTTACAGACCTTTGGGTATGTATTTATGTAATACAATCATACTGTTTTGTTACCTGCTTCTTTCACTTAAAGGGGAGCACATTTTTAAGGCCTTAAGTGTTCTACATCACTTTGGGGAGAATTTTAATATTTTATTATGAAAAACTTCAAACATATACAGAAGTACAGAGAATAACTTCAATAGCTATTACCTCATTACCATTGTTTTTTACATACTCCCGCCTGTGTTTTCCCTAGATTTTTTTAACCAAAGCCCAGACATTTAATCAACAAATTGTTCAGTATTTACCTCTAAAAGAACTCTTAAAAAGGCAATCATAATACCATACTTCTTTAAACTAGAAAGCTATATAGTCAGCATTAAAAGTTTCATGATTGTCTCAAATGTTTTTATTTTAAAAACATTCTTCAAATCAGAATTCATGTTTTATTTATTGCAGTTGGCTAATATGTCCCTTCAGTTTCTATAGATTCTTCCATTATTTTGAAAAGTTGCTATTTGTGCCCTGACCACTGGTGGCTTAGATGATTGGGTATTGTTTGGTGAAGCGGAATGTTGCTGCTTGGATTCCCAGTCAGGGCACCTGCCTGTGTTACAGGTACGGTCCCTGGAAGGAGTGCATATGAGAGACAACCAATTGATGTTTCTTTCCCTCTTTTTTTCCCTCCCTTGCTCTCTCTCAAAATAAGTAAAATCCTTTTTTTTAATGCCTACTTGCATTTGTTGAATACATCACTTTTATTGAAAGCATCATTTTAGTTTAGCCCATTTATTGATGAACAATTTGTTCCAGTTTCTTGGCATCATAAACCTGGCTCTGCTTTATCCTTACAGCTAGATTGTTGAGTACATTCTCAATTAGTTCCTTAGGGTGAATGCAGACCGCTGGTTTACAAAGGGTGGCTATACTTTTATGGCTCGTTCAGTGAGTCAGCCACTTTGTTAGGTACTAAGAATAGTACTGTAAAAAGGTAGACACACCCACCTCCTGTTCTCTTGGAGTCTTCTTGCTTTCTTGCAAAAGAGAAAGATGGAAGTGGGTAATTTATAGATGGCCCTTACCGGATTGTTGAGGATGGGGCCTCAGCAGGACACTGGATGTGTTGGTGTATAGAGACCACTTGTGGAGGTAATGTTGTCTAAGCTGAGATCTGGAGCAGAGAGGTTGGCAGGGTGAAGGTCTAGGGCAGTACTTTCCAAACTTTGGTCAGTAAAACAATCACCATTGTGGCTCAGGCTCATTGAAGATAGGGTATGAGCCTTTATGTTTTTACTAACCTCTACCCCTCCCAGGTATTGCTAAGGTCAACCAAAATTTGAGAACCAGAGTCTTAGGGAGAAGTAGTCATCTGGATAGCAGAGAGAACTGGAAGTTCTCTGAGAGGCCAGAAAGATTTTAGGACTGCCAAAGGGCCTGCCAGAAAAGTACCAATAAACAAACCCTTATCTGCTGTGAAGGAATATGCCTGTTTCTCTGTATCCTTGACAATTCTGGGTAGTAGTCAACAAAAAAAATGATAATCTACCCAACATTATAGATGTGAAAGTTACACAACAGTGAAAACTAATGACCTCAGTCTCCTCTGGATAGAAGTCAGAGAACTCAGCCAAAGTTAAAGTTAGAACTGAAGGGTGATTGTGCTTACCTAAATTCTTTGTCTATTTGGCCATGTTATTACACACCAGATACGCCTATTTTAAACTGAGGAAATAGCATCACCATCTGACACCCAACTTTCTTTTTCATGAGGGGGTGGGAATCACTTTATACTAATTGATTCACAAACAGTAACATCACAAAAGCTGGTTTAAGGAGGCCATACAACCATTTATTTGCCCAGCCCCAAACTCAATAATACCAGCTCAATGAACTTCTACACAGTAAGAACACCCTCTTTCAGTGCAAATCTGAGGCAAGGAAACCATTAAGAGATAAGGGGTGGGGGTGGGGGAGGGGGGTTGTGTGTTTTGATAGGGGAGAGGTTTGACTGGTAGTTTCATACTTTCACAAATAATTATATTTTATACCAAATTAACTTGGTCATGAGAGATGATTTTCCATTTCTTCAATTTGAACTTTTTGATTAGGCTAATCCATTCACAAATCTGCACTGTTCCAGCACCTCACTGAGATCCCCGCAAAGCTAATGGTCACCCTGGTCTGGGTATACTCCCAAAACGTTCATCTCATGTGCTGAACTGCCCCTACTGCGGCCAGCGAGCAGACTGAATTCCCTGAGGCTCCTGGTAAGCGAGGTCTGGCCTTGAGGGCTCAGCATTACTTCCTCCACTGAAGCCCCCAGGGGTAGCATGACCTACTGTCCGGACAGCAGAGCCCACAGCCACACCAGCTGCTGTGGTTGCCATCTGGGCCATCAGACCTGGCTGCCTGGGTGCAGCAGTAGGTGAGCAAATAGCAGATAGTGGAGCCGGTGCTGCTGGCTCTGCTGCTGGTTCTCGTCTGGGCGCAGCTCTCTTCTGAGGTTCAGGCTGGCTGGTGGGGCCGTGGGGGAGGTGCAGCTTTGGCTTCTACGCGGCATCGAAACTGCCTCTACAAGGGTGAAATTCGGAGAAGACCTCTGTAGCCTCAGTTGAGCAGAAGAGAGGAAGACAGGAAGGCCCATTTTCTTAGTTGTCTGTTTTCCCCCGCTAGAATGTAAACTCCATGAAGTCAGGGATTCTTGTTTCTTCACTGCTGTATCCTCAGGTGCTACCATACTTGGCATGTTATATAGTGAAGTCACTCGGTATCTGCTGAATAAATGGTTACTTTCAACACTCTGTTTTAGCTTTCAGTCAATAGTATACTTCAGGAAGCTGCAAAATTAGTTTTTCCTATGGGCAAAGAATTAGGAATAAAAGAATATGGAGATTAAGACCAGTCTCTTGAGTATTTTCCTGTGTCTACTGGTTTTCTATGTAAAATTTAAATTATCTTGTTATTCATTTGTTTTTCTAAAGATTTTGTTTATTTGTTGAGAGAGGGGAAGGGAGGGAGAGAGGGAGATGTGGAGAGAAACTGATTGGTTGCCTCTTGTACCTGCCCCTACCAGGGACCCAATCAGAAACTCAGCCATGTGCCCCGACCACAATTGAACTGGCGAGCTTTCACTTTGCCGGATGGCGCCCAAGCAGCTAAGCCACACTGGTCAAGGCTCATTTCTTATTCATAGATTCCAGGAGTAGTGAGGTCTTGTAAAGGTCTGAAGAATAAAATACTTGTTGAATAAATTCTAGAGTAAGTAGCAGAGGAAAAAACACATTATTGATGGTATAGGTCACGGGACTAAAAGGCACAATTCGAGAATTATTTCTCCCTTATAATAAACGATAATTAGAATATAATAATAATACAGCTACAGTGCACTGCTGTGGGGATTCTGTAGAACACGTAATGAAGTCTTAATGGAGATTTGGGGCTTAGTCTTTGTAAATAGCCAAGAAAAGCTATTGTTGCTAAATTATATTTTGGGTTTTTTTTTGATGTTTAGATTTTTAAAAAGCTTTTATCTGTTTATTTTTAGAGGGGGGACAGGAGGTAGAAAGAGGTGGAGAGAAACACTGATGTGCAAGAGAAACATCGATTGCTTGCTTTTCACACACCCCCAACCAACCAGGGACCTGGCCTGCAACCCAGGCGTGTGCCATGATCAGCAATCAAACCTTTGACTTTTCGCTTTGTGGGATGACATCAAACCCACAGAGCCATACTGGTCAGGGCTCTTTTTTTTTGAGCATGGTTTTTCTAGCATAGTTCATTATTGTTTACTACATGTTAGGTACCGCTTTGCTTCTTAATCTATTGTCTCCCGTGAGGCATCGGTACCAGAATTAGCCCCATTTTACGTATGGGTGTAATTGCAACTCAGAGAGATTTAGTAATTTGCTTGATGTGTACCAACTTGTAGTGGCAGAGTGGTCTTCCAGCCTGGAAGCCCAGCTCTCTTAATTTGCTCTTCACAAGCTCTTAAGACAGTTTGCACTCTTAACCAAAGCTCCTTAACCACAGTGTCATTTGCTGAAGGTTGTGGTACAATACATATAACCCAGAGCTCAAATTACTGCTTTCAGGGCTAATCTTGGCTAAAATATTTAGCTTTGAAAGCAGTGAGACTTGGGTTAGGATCCTGGCTCCATTATTTAGTAGCCATCTAGATTTGAGAGATTTATTTCTCTAAATCTTAATTTCCTCCATTGTAAAGTACAAATATTACCTCTTAGAGTTGTGAGGATTACATAAACCAAGTGCAAATCTGTTACTCAACTGAGTTAATTCTGCCATTTAAAAACACAAACAACCAAAAAAAAATAGTATGCATTGTACTTGTTGCCAATCGTGTCTCAGAGGTTGTGTTTTTCACTAAAGTGTTGCTCCAGGTGAAAAGAACCAGAGTTGAACATGAGATAACCTGTGGACTGGAACCCACACTGAAAAACAAAGGCAAAACACAATAACTGGTGAGCGAATTTGTACGTGCATTTGTCCAGGCATTTCAATCCACATCTTTCAAGCATGCAAACTGTTTGTGCGTGATTACTTACACTATGGTACACCATCAGTCCTTAAGAGACTGAAGTTAACGAGTTTTTATGTACTTGACAGTGTAACTGTCTAAGGTCAAAACTGCCATTGTGTGTGATCTTGGAGAATTTACCTCAATCTGCCTTAGTTTAGAATTTGCAAAAACAACCTGGTATGTATTATAGCTTTTTAAAAGTATTGAAGTTTGTTTTTAAAAGAAAAGAACTATTCCAAAGTTTTGGGTACTGGGGTCCCCCTGCTGGCCACATCCTTTACGTGCCTCTGGGGCCTCAGATGACAAGTGCCATGGGCAGGAGATTTGTACCGGGGGACCCCCAAAAAACAGGGATTATTTATTAAAAAGAATAGTGTATTTATTCTGACATGTTTAAACTTCAGTCACCTTCAAACTACTCTCCATTTGATGCAATACACCTATCAAGACTTTTTTCCACTGCTCAAAACAGTTTTGAATTCTTCAGTTTTGATGCCTTTTAGTGCTTCTGCTGTTTTTTTGTTTCACTTCCTCCACATTGGCAAAACATATCTCTTTGAGGATTTCTAAAAATATATATATATATTTTATTGATTATGCTATTACAGTTGTCCCATTTTCCCCCTTTATTCCCCTATGCCCTGCACCTCCCTCCACCAGCATTCCTGCCCCCTCCCCGCCCCCGCCTGTAGTTCATGTCCATGTAAGTTCATGTCCATGTAAGTTCTTTGACTTCTACATTTCCTATACCACAGGTGGCAAACACAAGGTCTGCCGGCCGAATCCGGCCCTCCACCTTGTTTTATCCGGCCCAGCACCTCATTTCTTCCCGGCGGCAATGCCGACCTCCTTGCCCCTAGTTAAGAAGTAGTTACATTTATACAGTCCTAAAATTACATGCAGCCCTTTGAAGGCAACCTCGAGGCTGTTTGTGGCCCCCTGTGAAAATGAATTTGACACCCCTGTCCTATACTATTCTTAACCTCCCCCTGTCTATTTTGTAGACTATGCTTCTTATCCCCTGTACTTTTCCCCCCATTCTCACCCCTCCCCCTCCCTGCTGATAACCTTCCATGTAATCTCCAGTTCTATGATTCAGTTTCTGTTCTAGTTGTTTGCTTAGTTTTTTTTTTTTTTTTATTTCTTTAGGTGTGGTTGTTGATAGTTGTAAGTTTGTTGTCATTTTACTGTTCATAGTGTTGATCTTCTTCTTTTTCTTAGATAAGCCCCTTTAACATTTCATATAATAAGGGTTTGGTGATGATGAACTCCTTTAACTTGACCTTATCTGGGAAGCACTTTATCTGCCCTTTCATTCTCAATGATAGCTTTGTTGGATACAGTAATCTTGGATGTAGATCCTTGCCTTTCATGACTTGGAATACTTCTTTCCAGCCCCTTCTTGCCTGTAAGGTCTCTTTGGAGAAATCAGCTGACTCTCTCCTTTTCTGTTGCTACTTCTAAGATTCTCTCCTCTTTCATCTTGGGTAATGTAATTATGATGTGCCTTGGTGCGTGCTTCCTTGGGTCCAAATTCTTGGGGACTCTCTGAGCTTCCTGGACTTCCTAGAAGTCTATTTTCTTTGCCAGACTGGGGAAGTTCTCCTTCATTATTTTTTCTAATAAGTTTCCAATTTCTTGGTCTTCCTTTTCTCCTTCTGGTACCCCTATAATTCAGATGTTGGAACATTTAAAGTTATCCCAGAGATTCCTAAACCTCTCCTCATTTTTTTGAATTCTTGTTTCTTCATTCTGTTCTGGTTGAATTTTTTTTTCTTCCTTCTGCTCCAAACTGTTGATTTGAGTCCTGGTTTCCTTCCCGTTGCTGTTGGTTCCTGTATATTTTGCTTTATTTCACTTTGCACAGCCTTCACTTTTTCCTCTATTTTGCAACCATACTCAACCAATTCTGTGAGTATCCTGATTACCAGTGTTTTGAACTGTGTATCTGATAGGTTGGCTATCTCTTCATCGCTTAGTTGTATTTTTTCTAGAGCTTTGATCTGTTCTTTCATTTGGGCCATTATCATTATTTTTGTCTCAGCATGCCTATTATGTAGTAAGGGACGGAACCTTAGGTATTTTCCAGGGTGGGGCAACCCATGTAGCTATGTATGTTGGGGAGCATTCGGAGAGAGAACAGTGCCACTTGCTCAGCTCTCGGCAGCTTTCAGTCACTTCCTGTGCTACTCACAATCAAATTGGGCCCTTCTGGTGCTGATTCCCGGGTGGGTGGGCTTGTGTATGTTCCAGGTCCCTGTGGGTCTCTCCAATGAACTCTCCTGTGAGGCCGGGAGTTTTCTCCCACTTCTGCAACACCCACAGGTTATTTTCAGCCAGAGGTTTTGAGGCATTTTTCCCCCACGCTGGAACCCTGGGTTGCTTGGTCTGTCTGGCTCCCCAGTTGTTCCTCCCGGTTTATCTGCTTGCAAATGTGGGACCTCCCACTCCTCCAGCTGCTACCTTATGGGGAGTCCTCTCCACCCTGTCTGCCTATCTCCGCTCCTCCTAGTGGCCTGGATGAATGTTTCTTCTTTAACTCCTTGGTTGTCAGACTTGCGTACAGTCCAATTATCTGGCAATTCTTTTTTTTTTTTTTTTTAATTTAAATTTTAAATTCGTTGTTGCCCTTCTTTTGGTTGTGCAAGAAGGCACAGTGTATCTACCTAAGCCTCCATTTTGGGTAGAAGTCCCTTTGAGGACTTTTTTCATCCAATCAAACAAATAAAACATCGCTGGGGGTGAGATCAGGTGAATAGGGAGGGTGTGGTAGGGGGGTCATGCTGTTTTTGGTCAAAAACTGCTGAAGAGTCAGTGTGGTGTGGGCAGGTGAGCTCTTAAATCACCAGTCATGAAATGCGCAAATGCATTGAAAGAGTCGTGAAAAAAAAATTCACTGAAGCCAAATGCAGCCTCTCACAACGACGTCAGCTGGTACACGGATGCAGATGGGTTCCTAGAACTGAATGGGTAGGAGGGGGGAAGCCTGTACTACAAGGAGCCCACCCTCTTGAAGATAATTCCATTTTCAGGAGGGTCCCTCTTCATAGTCCTCTTTTTTCAGACCCCTCTGAAGCAACCAACCTCAAGAAAGTCTATAATCTTAGTAGGTACTCTGTAGTTGGATGCATTCCTTGCTTTCTCCCACCTCCATATAGTCTTCCTTATATTCCCTCCTTAAATACAAATGAGTCATTCTCCAGAACATTTGAAATCTTGCTTCCCTGCAGTTGTCTTAAGTTTGGCTCAGATAAACTCGTATAAAGATTATCTGCAAGTTTGGATGTTTCTTAAATTGACACAATCGTAGGTATTACTGAAAAGAAAGTAAAACATGTTCAGCCCTGGCCAGTATGGCTCAGTTGGTTGGAGCATCATCCCAGTTTCAATTCCCAGTCAAGGCACATACCTAGGGTGCGGGTTCAGTCCCCAGTTGGGGGGCATAGGAGAGGCAACTGATCGATGTTTCTCTCTCACATCAATATTTCTCTCCTTCCATCCCCCTCTTTCTAAAGTTAATAGCACGTCTTCTGGTGAAGATTAAAAAAAATAATAAAGATTCCCCTTAAAAAAAAATCTGTCTACACACAGACTTGAACATGAATGTTTATACCAGCTTTTACTTACTATAGCCCCAAACCAGAAGGAACTCACTGTCCATCGATAGGTTAATGGATAAACAAGTTGTGGTACGTCTATGCAATAAAAAAAGATAATCACTCATTCATTTTCAACATGAATAAATGTGAAAATCATTATGCTGAGTAGAAGATGCCAGAGACAAATGTGTGATTCCATTTATATATAAAACACAAACCAACCTACTGTGATAAAAAAAAAAAATCAGTAACATCCTAAAGGTAGGTCTTGGGGGAGGGATGGGCTGTAAATGAGCACTAAAAATACTTTCAGGATCATGAAAATCTTCTCTTGGTTGTACTGAAGATTTCACAGGAGTATACACTGTCAAAACTAAATTGTCACTTTAAATTAAAAGTCTGGAACAAGGCATTTCTAAAAGTTACAATCCCCAAGATGTGACTTGTAAATGTATTGCTGATAAAAATAACATTTTGCAGAAGTGTTCCCCAAATATAAAACAGTAAATAGAGTATATCATTAGAAATGCATACCAGTGAAAAATAATTATAAAGAAAATTATCTGCTGAACTGATTATCTCACTAAAAATAAGAAATAAGGGTTTTAAACTGTGTTTGTGAGAGCCCGGGGGTCATGGAGATGATAAATGAGCAGGCAAGGGCCCCAGTATGGCAGCCAACACTCTATTACTTCCACATTGGGGTATCCTTTGAGATTGTACTTGATATAAGGGTTCCACTGATAATTAAAAAGAGCAATAGTTTAAAAGCAATGGCAAGAGGTAGGAAGAATTCATGAAGGCACAAGCATTCTGGTAATCAAATGCATACCCTCTAGCTATAATAACCACATGTTTCAGTTTTTCCAGAATAGTTTCAATTTAAAATATTTATTTATAAATGAATTTATATCTAATCATGTGTTGCAACTGACAGTTGAAAAAAATCAACTTAAATTGAAATAGGGGTAATTTTCTGGCCTTTCCATAGCTTATATAAAATATTAGCAATATAATAATATTAATAATAATATTAATAACATAGCTCTTACTATGTACCAATAACTGTTTTAAGCACTTTAGAACATTTTTGTATTGAATATCCATGACAACCCTATTAAGTTATTCTTATTTTAAAGGTAAGGAAGGCACAAAATAATTATTTTTCTCATAATAATACAACTAAATGAAGACTATAAAATGAAATGAAAACTGTATTTTATATAAATACAATCTTAGCTGATTTCACACTTCACAAAGGTTATTAATTTATTTTGCCAGGCTTATTGATACTGGGAAGGGGACCATGAAGAGCAGACCTCTGGTCACCACCATCATCATCTTCACCATCACCTTTAACGTTCTATTCCATGTTCCCTGTGTGCTCGATGCTGTGCCAAAAACTTCATGGTCTTTCTCTTATTTAATGCTCACAAGGATAAAGGCAGAGATTCAGAAATACTAAGTAACAGAGAGATTGAATGGGCAGTGAAGCTAGGATTCCAACTCAAGTCCAACTCCAAATTTGTTATTTATCACAAGTAGCCCCTACAAAGTTATAATATACCCCATACTCTTAACAACAAAAAAGCATTCTCTGTCATACAGTGAGTCTCTGAATGTGGTGAGTGTTAGTTCCCTAGGGCCTTATGGTTTCTAAAATGGTAATAATCACAACACCCAAATGCCACCCAGCCCTAATCCTAATCCTAAAATGAGCTGTTACTCAGGGCTACCAATTTTGCCTCCGATTTGAGGGAAAGTACGTAAATTTTGAATAATACTGGGTAACACCAGGAGGTATGAGGGGAATGTGAGGTCTGTTCAGAAGGTATCTACCCATGTAATATGAAAAATAGAGAGACACTTATTGAAGAAGATTCAAGATACAAGAATCATGGCATCTACCACCCTCACTGACTAGTACAGTGAAGTCATCATTGTTCACACAGGCACATTCCAGTCCACTCTCCTCAGCTGCCAGGTTATGTCTATGCCTGGCAAACCATTCTCATTATATTAACAATGGCTGGACTTTTTCCAGACAGACCTTGTATATTTACTTTATTTGGCCACTTTTCCAGGATATAGGGAATAGAGAAAAAAATATATGGATGAAAAAGGACAAGGTTCAGTTCAACTCTGGCTTTATTTCTTCTTCATCATTTGGAGGAGAAAAAAATAATCTGAGAAATAAAAAGACAAAATAAAGCGAACAATCTCTCTCTCGCTCATTCTCTCTCTCTGTCACACATGCTATTTCATAGAGATTGGATCAACATAGCTAACCAAGCACACACACTTACACCCTACCTACCATGGGATTTTTTCCATGAAATGATAGAGAATATACTTTTTAAAAGTAAAAAATATCCCAGGAAAACAAGAAAAAATGCCATCAAAAAACCAGAAGTATTGAGAAAAGACAGAATTTAGATAGGATCACATCTCAGAAAAACAAAATGGAAGGAAGGTTCAGCTCAAATCGAGTACAGGAGTAGCATTTGGAAGAAGGGTAGCAAGCTCAGAGTTAGCAGATCAAGTAGGGCAGAGGGCACTGTAGCAGAGCTGGTCAGAGTAGGCAGAGAAAGAATTTTAAGGCAGCTAGACTAGTCAACAACATTCTCCTCTGCACTGGTTCTACATTATGGCCCAGGAGCTACTTACTTTTAGGAAGAACACTAGTCTTCCACAGCTTGAGAATAAGCTACCAACATATTCTTGCCTTTTGAATGCTGTTCCTTTCCTTAAATTGGCAGAGGATGGCTCAGGTAAAAAAAATAAAAGAAACAAACAAAAAAGGCAAAGTCAGCAGAGGTTCTAAAATACAAAATTGAACAGATAACTAAACGTTGTCACAATTAGGGAGCAAAAAGGGCCTTTAGGGAATAGAAGGGTAACCGGGGCAGCTTATTATATCCTCCATCCTTCCCGCCCCGCCCCCCCCACACACACCTTGCCCATCTTTGCTTGAAAAAAATGAAGTCAGGTACGACATTAACTGAAACAGATGGGAAGTATGAAGAGAGCTGTAGAGGGTGGCAGAGACTGTTCATTGTCCCCAAATATCTTTTTGTTTATGATATATGGGTAACCCTGCTTTTGAAAGTTTCTCATTATTCCATTTTACTTTTATAAAAGACCTACAATAGTACTTGTTTCTGCTAACTGAAAGAAATCTGAAGAGAATCTTTGCTTTTAGAAAAACAAGAAAAGAGAAAACGGCGTTCAGCATTGCTTTTTCAACAGCTCTTACAGAGGCACATGTGCCTGAGCAGCTGAAGTGGCCCAGCAAGCTCCCTTTCCAGGAACCACACTCAGCATCTCTTTGCCAAGCTGCCATAGCTTTGAACTGTCTGTGAGCACCTGGGCTTTATTTACCTCAGTTTATTTTGTGCATTGTTAGCAAGATTGTCCTAAGGTATAAGAAAAGCCTAAGAGAGCACATAAGGGTATTATGTTTAGTATAAAACTCGAAGTAATTAAGCATATTTGGTATGATCTGGAAGGTTATTTTGGGAGTCTGGGAATGCTAAAAAAATTTCCATATAAATTAGTGATATTTGTTTCTTTACTCCATTTTGACTTATGAAAACTTTCATAGGAAGGATCTGCTATTGGATAGTGGGGAAAAGCCTGTATTAATGAGATGATGACATATCAAAATAATGGGAAATTATGAACTAGTCAGTAACAGATACTGAGGATTACCTCAGCTCTCTCCTTGGATGCCTCCCTAGGTAGCCAAAATTATGTTTCCCAGAATCACTTGTAGCCAGGGGGCCAGATATGAGTCATGTAAGACCTGGTTGAAAGCCGAGGTAAGGCATGATCCTCTTTAGCAGTTTCCTTTCTGTTTCAGAGTGAGCAATGTCCTTGACAAGTAATTTAAGGGGTTCTTGAATTCTCATGATAAAGTCTGTTTCTCCCAAAGATTCTGTATATTATCTATATCTCTTAACAAACCTCTTTATTCTTAAAATAGCAAAAGGGACTTCAATCCTGAAAAAGGCACTACCCATCTGGGAAACAAGTTGTCAAACTCAGAAATGATCAGCAAATAAAGAGAAAGTGAATACTAGGAAACTGAAGTTCAAAAATCTCAGTAAAAAGTACGGAATACATTTAACTTTGGAGTGTACCTTCCTAAGCAAGACTAAAAACTCAGAAGCCATAAAGGAAAAGATGGACAGATTTGATATAATAAAAATTAAAATTTCTTTAGGACAACAGCCAAGTAACAGACTAAAGGGAAATATTCTCAGAATATAAATCAGAAAAGGGTTAGCATCTATAATTTATTAAAATGCCCCTATAAATCAATAAAAAGACACAGCCAAATTAAAGTTGATAAAGTACTAAATAGATAATTTATAGAGAAAAATCCAGGTGATTAATAGACATACGAGTAGACTTGAACTTGGTGGTCAGTAGAAAAATGCATATAGATATATATAAGGGCCTAACTGTAAAACCAATCCAATCAGAATCTTTGGAATTAAAAGCTTCCCACCCCCATAATTTCAGTGTGCAGGCAAGTAAGAACCATTGCTCTCTAAAACATTAACTCCAAGTGTGGACCATGGACAAGTAACATCAGCATCGTCTAGGAAGGAGCTTGTTAAAAATGCAAATTATTGGCCTGGTCTGTGTAGCTCAGTTGGCTGGAGTGTCATCCTGTACACTGAAAGGTCTCTGGTTGATTCCCAGTCAGGGCACATCCTAGGGTTCAGGCTCAGTCCTAGGTCGGGGGTGCATGCAAGAGGCAACTGATCAAGTTTCTCTCTCACCTTGATGTTTCTCTCCCTCTCTCTCACTCCCTTCCCCTCTCTCTCACTCCCTTTCCCTAATTAAAAAAAGAAAAATGCAAATTATTGCCCTGAATGGGTTCAGCTGGTTGGAGAGGCATCCCAAATACCAAAAGGCTGAGGGTTCAATACCTGGTCAAGGCATATAACTAGGCTGTGGGTTGAATCACATCGATATTTCTCTCTCCCTCTCTCTCTTCCCTTCTCTCTCTAAAATCAATAAACATATCTTCGGGTGAGGATTAAATATGCATATGATTTAATTCCCTATAAGACCCATTGAATCAGAATCTTTGGGGCTCAGGAATCTGTTTTAATAAGGCTTCCAGGTGATTTTGATAATTCTCAAGTTAGAGAACTCGGAATTCTCTGTCCTCAGGCTTCAGGCCCTGCCATATTCCATTGTTTCTGAGCTGCCTAGCAAGAACCTGCCCGCCATGTGTGTTGTTCTCTTCCTCAACTACCTGTAAATCAGGGGTGTCAAACTCATTTTCACTGGGGGCCACATCAGCCTCACCATTGACTTCAAAGGGCTGAATGTAATTTTAGGACTGTATAAGTGTAGCTACTCCTTAACAGTTAAGCGAGAGCCTGGCACTGCCACTGGGCAGAAACAAGGTGCCAGGCAGATAAAACAGGGTGGAGGGCCGGATTCAGCTTTGTTTGGCACCTGTGCTATAAATCAGCCATTCTCACTTCTGAAATCTAATACTTTGTTCTCCTTCTTTTCCTTTGTCCAAAAAATGTTATATATACGCAATGTTGCCTCATAGTCATTGGAATTTTCATGAATATGTATTCCCTATGCACACATATTAAAATTCTGAGTTTCCTCCTGTAAAAAAAAAGTGAAAGAAATCTCTCTCCAACTTTTATTTATATTACAGAACTATTGGGAGGATAACAGTGATGAAACAGATGAAACTATTTTGAGGAAAGTAAAAGTAATGATTGTAAATGGAAGTAATCATTCCCAGCCAAACAAACTTTATGTAATCTTAGGGTCATACTTAACAATATAAATGACAATAACTCATTACTGAGATAGAAATCTGTTGGACAAATGGGAAAGTTGCCTATGTCCTTATTTCAGATTCATCTCCAAATACAGTGGAGTCCTAGTTCTATAACATAGCCTCAGTAGATGTGAAACTACCACATGAATACGATAACAAGTAGCTTTACTTTTCAGTTTCTCAAGTATTACAAGTTCCCCTCTGAGAACTAGATGTCTTTTTGTAATGTCTTTTTTTTTTTTCAGTGTTTCTACTAAATGGGAAAATTGTATTTGTGCAATTTGGCTATACAGGATCATTTATTCTGCTTCACTTAGTTTCAGAATGTTGACTTGTGGTTATGTGCATATGTTATTTGAGACTTTATCCAATGAAAATCAAGAGACACATGCCCCTTTTTACCCATTAATCTGTCTGACGATATTCAATACACAGTCAAGTTACTGAAGCAGGGCAATTGCATAAATATATTCAGGTTTTGAAAAGGCTGCTCTGTCTGCTGTGTAGAACAATTCCAAATGAGAGCAGCATTGACTAGGAGCTACCTGTTAAAAATTATTAAATATATAAACTATTAAAAATAATACTTTTAAAAATTATTAAAATTATTTAATGTGCAAATTATTGAGTGTGTGTGTACCAAGGAGGTATATTTTGAAGTTCATTCAGGTGAACAAATGAACTTATAAAATTGTAATTTTTATCTAATTTTTAAAAGGTTTCCATTTTAGTATTTACTTTATATTAATTATACAGCAAAATCTTGATGTAATGCCACAAACGAAGTAAATAAATCCAATGCATTAAAATGAAACTTGCACAGCTAGACTGCCTAGATTTTTAAAAATATATATAATCTTTATTATATTTTTTCCATTACCATTTAGTCCCCTTATATCTCCCTGCCCCCAGCAATCACAACACTGTTGTCTATCTCCATGAGTCCATTTTCCTTCTTACTTAATCCCACCACCTCCTAACTTCCATCCCCACTGGCTGTCATCTGTTCTCCATCTATGAGTCTGTCTCTGTTCTGCTTGTTAGTTTGGTTTGTTTGTTAGATTCCACATATGATTCTGCTCCCTTTGTAGAATATTAATTGACCATAGAGATTTGGGTTTATTTCTGGGTTCTCTATTCTGTTCCATTGGTCTATGTGTCTGTTCTTATGCCAATACCAGGCTGTTTTCATTACAGTGGCCTTGTAATGCAGCTCGATATTAGGTAGTGTGATCTCTCTTACTTTGTTCTTTTTCTCAAAGTTGCTGCCGCTATTTGAGGTCATTTATAGTTCCATATAAATTTCTGAAATGTTTGTTCTATATCTGTGAAATATGACATGGGTACTCTAATAGGGATTGCATTGAATCTATAAATCGCTTTGGGTGGTATGGCCATTTTGATGATGTTAATTCCTCCAATCCATGAGCATGGTACATGCTTCCATTTGTTTGTGTCTTCCTTAATTTCTTTCTTCAGTGTTGTGTAGTTTTCTGAGTACAGGTCTTTTACCTCTTTGGTTAGGTTTATTCCTAGGTACTTTATTTTCCTTGTTGCTATATCAAATGGGATTTTTTCCCCTGATTTCTGTTTCCAATATTTCAGTGTTGGTGTACAAAAATGCCTTTGATTTCTGAATATTGACTTTGTATCTCACTGTTTTGCCAAATTCATTTATTATGTCGATTAGTTTTTTGGTGGAGTCTATACGATTTTCCACGTACACTATCATGTCATCTGCAAACAATGACAGTTTTGCTTCCTCCTTTCCAATTTGGATGCCTTTTATTTCTTTTTCTTGTCTGATCACTGCGGCTACGACTTTCAATACTATGTTGAAGAGAAGTGGTGAAAGCGGACAATCTTATCTTGTTCCTGATCTTAGTTGGAAAGCTTTTAGTTTTTGCCTGTTGAGTATGATATTGGCTGTAGGTTTCTTGTGAAATCATATGGTATTTGTCTTTCTTTGACTGGTTTATTATTTCTCTAAAATAATCCAATCAAAGACAGGAGAAATAGGGTAGGGGAGTTTTAAATGAAAATGACTGGCCACTTCCAGTCAAGATGGATGGTGGCACAAGTAAACCTGGCTAGCTTCCTTGCACAACCACATCAAATTTACAACTACACTATAGAACAACCATCACTCAGAACCATCTGAAATTGAGCTGAATGGAAGTCCTACAACTACAGAGTTAAAGAAGAAACTATATTGAGACTGATAGGAGAGGTGGATTGCAGAATGGGCTGGTTCCACACCCACATGTGGTAGATAAAAACTGAGAGGTATATCTCAGGAGTGAAGGATCCCAGTCCCACACCAGCCTCCACAGCCCAGAGTTCCAGTGCCAGGAGGGGGAGTCACCATACTTTTGGCTGTAAAAACTAGCTGGAACTAAGGGCTGTGGAAGACAAACTGCTTGAGTCTCAGGCAGTTCCTCTTAAAGGGCCCATGCACAGACTTACTTGGATTCACTCCCTCTGAGCTCCAGTGTCAGGGCAGCAGATTAAAATGCACCAGAAACACATGGGGAGGAAATCAATAATTGTCCAACATCAGAGCAAGAGCTGGGGGGAAGGTTTCTCCCAGACAGAAGTGTTGGCAGAGGCCACTGTTCCTTTTCAGAGCCCTCCTACCACAGAACAACTGAGCCAACAGGTGGGAGCAATACCTGAGACTCCATCAAACTGGCTCACACTGTTTGCCCCACCTTGGTGATTTCCTGAGGCCCTGCCCAACCCAACTTTCAGGCCCACCCAAGTTGTTTACAGTAGCTTTTCTATACAAATGGCTTGTCTTGGCATACGCTTCAGATTTTCCTAAGTTCTCTGAAACAAGTGGCATCTGGAGCCAGTAAGCTCTGTACCTCTCACTAAGGTGCCCCAGGCCTGGCATTAGCAGCAGTTGGCCTTGGTTCACACCTTGGCCTCACCTGGTCACCTCCAAGCCCAGCACAAGTAGCAGCCATCTGCAGATCATTTTGTAGCTAATGCTGTGTGACCCCATATAAAACACAGGTGGTGGCTGACCTTGGATGTGCCAACAGCAAAAAAGTCTCAGCTATAACAGGAGGGTGTACACAGTCCACATAGTGGGAGTAACTCAAGTACCCAGTTTGGGTGATAGGGGAGGCTGTGCCACTGGACCCTGCAGGACACCTACTACATTAATCTATTCTACCAAGCCTGGGAGATGTAGCAGCTGTCCTCATACATAGAAACAAACACAGAGAGGCTGACAAAATGAAGAGACAAAGAAACATGGCCCAAATGAAAGAACAGGACAAAACTCCAGAAAAAGAACTAAACAAAATGGAGACAAGCAAGCTACTAGATGCAGAGTTCAAAACACTGGTTATAAGGATGTTCAATGGACTTAGTGAAAACCTCAACAGCATAAAAGACTCAGCCAGAAACAAAAGATACACTAAATAAAATGAGGAACAATTTACAGGGAATCTACAGTACAGTGCATGAAGCCATGAGTCAAATCAACAATTTGGAATATTATGAAGCATAAACCAACCAACCAGAACAGTAAGAAGAATAAAGAATCCAGACAAAATGAGGGTAGTGTACGGTGCCTCTGGAACAACTTCAAGTGTTCTAATATTCACATCATGGGGTTGCCAGAGGAGAAGAGAGAGAGTAAGAAATGGAAATCTATTTGAAGAAATAATGACAGAAAACTTCCCTAACTTGGTGAAAGAAATAGACATACATGTCCAGGAAGCACAGAGAGTTCCAAACAAGATGAAAATAAAGCGGCCCACATCAAGACACATCGTAATTAAAATCACAAAGGTTAAATACCAAAATAGAATCTTAAAAGCAGCAAGAGGAAAGCAGTTAGTTATCTACAAGGAAGCTCCCATAAAGCTGTCAACTGATTTGTCAAAGGAAGCTTTGCAGGCTAGAAGGGGTTGGCAAGAAATATACAAAGTGATAAAAAGAAAGGACCTACAACCAAGATTATTCTACCCAGATGAGCTATCATTTAGAATTGAAGGACAGATGAAGATCTTCCCAGACAAGGAAAAGCTAAAAAAATTCATCACCACAAAACAGTACTATATGAAATATTAAAAGGTCTCCTTTAAGAAGAAAAAAGTTAAAAATATGAATAAAATGGCAATAAATACATATCTACCAACAATTGAATCGAAAAACAAAGTAAACAAAATAAAAAAACAAGAACAGAAACAGAATCATAGATACAGAGAATGTTTTGATGGTTGGTAGATGGAAAGGGGCTGTGGGGGATGGGCGAAAAAGTTGAAGAGATTAAGAAGTACAATTTGGTTGTTAAAGAATAATTATGGGGGTGTAAAATACAACATAGGAAATAAGAGTAGAAAAGAACATTTATGCATGGATACGCATGACTTCTGGCCAAGATGGAGGTGTAGGTAGATACACTTCGGCTCCTTTCACAACCAAAAGAAGGACAACAAATTTAAAAACAAAAAATAACCAGAACTGCCGAAAATCGAACTGTATGACAACCAAGGTGTTAAAGAAGAAACATTCATCCACACTGGTAGGAGGGGCGGAGACAAGCAGCCAGGGCAGAGAGGATGTGCAGCAAGGCAGCCGCTGGAGGACTGTGCAGTCAAGGTGGTGTCTGGGGAACTGGGCGGTCCCACTTTTGTGTGCAGATAACCAGGAAGAACAACTGGGGAGTGAGACAGACTGCGCAACCCAGGGTTCCAGAGCAGGGAAATAAAGCCTCAAAACCTCTGGCGGTTTAAACCTGTGGGTTTCGTGGCAGCAGAAGAAACTCCCAGCCTCACAGGAGAGTTCATTGGAGAGACCTACAGGGTCCTAGAACACACACACACACACACACACATTGGAATCAGCACCAGAAGGGCCAAATTTGCCTGTGGGTAGTGGAGGAAGTGACTGAAAGCTGGCAGAGAGCTGAGCAAGCAGCATTGTTGCCTCTTGGACTCCTCCCCCACATACAGCATCAGAATGCAGAGATGTGGGTTGCCTCACCCTAGTTAATACCTAAGGCTCTGCCCCTTGCTATATAACACGTGTGATGAGATAAAAATATTGCCCAAATGAAAGAACAAATCAAACCTCCAAAAATACAACTAAGCGATGAAGAGGTAGCCAACCTGTTCAATGCAGAGTTCAAAACACTGGTAATCAGGATGCTCACAAAAATGGTTGAGTATGGTTGTAAGATGGAGGAAAAAGTGAAGGCTATGCGAAGTAAAATGAAGAGAAATGTACAAGGAACCAACAGTGAAGGGAAGGAAACCAGGGCTTAAATCAACAGTTTGGAGCAGAAGGAAGAAATAAACATTCAACTAGAACAGAATGAAGAAACAAGAATTGTGGGAGTCTCAGTCCAGCGGAGTCCTCCCCGCCATCGCAGATGAAATGAGACTTCCAAGACAAGATCTGCTTGGGGAGAAAAGGCTGGCTAATCTCTCAGAGGAAAAGAGCCTTGAGTACCCTTTTCCCTGGGTATTTACTGAGTTCAGCTAACACAGAGATACATAGTATGCATGTGAAGCTCATCAATCAATGTCTAAAAAGCTACAGTAATGAAAAACTGACATCATCTACAAGTAATAATTGAAGAAACACAGGGATTGTCTCTGGGCAGGGTTGGTAAGATTTGCTGACGCCAGAAGGTTGTTGAGGCATGTATCATGACGTAGGGAGTTTCACAACCAACCTAGGATCTGAGCTCAGACATCAACAGGGTAATCAATAGGTAGAGTAAGCCTCAAAGGAAACAATGTACATTCTTTATCAGGCCTGATTTGCCCTTGGGAGCAGTCCATTCCAGTACAAGGCGGCAGCTGCTTCTGGCATTGTTTTCAGGCTGAGTCAGGCGTGGGGAGCAAAGCAGCCAAGAGATTAGGAGCCTTCTTACAGATAGAGTGAGGACTCAGGCTCTGACAAAGCCGAGGGGTGAGGGTTTTCCTGCCCCTTGGCTATAGTCTCCTAAGTCCTTCCCTCATGGCCCTTTTTACAGCTGTGCCTGGATTAGGTTGTCCCTCCCTTGAGGGATCTTACCCGTTGTTGACTAACCAGTCGTCTTTCAGGGACAAGCAGGGTGAAGCGAGGGAGGCAGGGGCTATGCTCCTGCCAGGAGGAAATGTTCTGTCTCCTTAGTGGCTCACGTCCCCAAGGCCTTTTCACTCAGCTCTAGCCATGGGACATTTTTGTCCATCAATGAGGCTACAGTCCCTGAAACCAGGCAGGACGGCTCCCAACAAAGAATTCAAAAAAATGAGGAGAGGCTTAGGAACCTCCAGGACATCTTTAAACATTCCAACATCCAAATCATAGGGGTGCCAGAAGGAAGAGAGGAAGAGCAAGAAATTGAAAACTTATTTGAAAAAATAATGAAGGAGAACTTCCCCAATCTGGCATAGAAAATAGACTTCTAGGAAGTCCAGGAAGGTCAGAAGAATTCCAAAGAAATTGGACCCAAAGAAGCACACACCAAGGCACATCATAATTACATTACCCAAGATGAAAGACAAGGAGAGAATCTTAAAAGCAGCATGAGAAAAGGATAGTTACCTGCAAAGGAGTTCCCATAAGACTACCTATCAGCTGATTTCTCAAAAGAAATCTTGCTGGAAGAAGGGGATGGAAAGAAGTACTCGAAGTCGTGAAAGGCAAGGTCTTACATCCAAGATTACTGTATCCAGCAAAGCTATCATTTAGAATGGAAGGGCAGATAAAGTGCTTCCCAGATAAGGTCAAGTTGGAGGAGTTAATTATCACCAAGCCCTTATTATATGAAATGTTAAAGGGACTTATCTAAGAAAAAGAAGATCAACACTATGAACAGTAAAATGACAACAAACTCACAACTATCAACAACTGAACCTAAAACCAAAACAAAAGCAAACTAAGCAAACAACTAGAACAGAAATAGAATCACAGAAATGGAGATCACGTGGAGGGTTATCAGTGGGGAGGGGTGGGAGAGGGGAGAGAATGGGGTAAAGGTACAGGGAATAAGAAGCATCATGGTAGGTACAAAATAGACAGGGGAGGTTAAGAAATGTATAGGAAATGGAGAAGCCAAAGAACTTATACGTACAACCCATGGACATGAACTAAGGGGGGGTGGAATGCTGGTTGTGAGGTGTGGTGCAGGGCATAGGGCAATAAAGGGCGGGGGAATGGGACAACTGTAATAGCATAATCAATAAAATATATTTTAAAAATAAAGAACATATAGGCATGACACACGGTCTAGGGCAACGATGTAGGAATTGCCTGAGGGAATGGTTGGGTCTGGGTGGAGGGTGGCAAAGGGGGAAAAATTGGGACAACTGTGATAGCATAATCAATAAAATACAATTTCTGTGTGTTAGGTAGAGCTGACTCTACCTAATTATTTGACTCCCTGTCTTAGTAGTGTGGTGTATTGTAGAAAAGGCACCTGTAAATTGTGTGGGGTGGAGCCTTAGGTAATCATGAAGTGGGGCAACCTGTTTCACTGCTTTGTGGCTCTGTGTAGAGTAGGGCTTGGAGAGGGGACAATGCTACTGCCTGGCCTCTGGAGATTTTCCCAGCAGGAAGCTGTCTCCTGGCACTCGCCCAGTTGGAGTCACTTCACTTTCCCCATGTGACACTTGCACCCTTCCAGCTTTTGCCTTGATCCCAGGGTGGGTGTGTCTGCATAAGTCCTGAGACCTTTGTGAGCCCTTTAAGAGGAGACTCCTGAGAAACCTACAGTTTCTTCCACCACTCCAACCCCTAGTGGTGTTTACAGCCAAAAGTTATGGGCAAAATCAAGGGGGAGGGTGGAGGCGGGGGAGGGAGGTGGGTTCAGTTGGGATGGGGTGGAGGGATGGGGAGAAAATGCAGACAACTGTAATTGAATAACAATAAACATTTTTTAAAAAAAGTTTTGGGGATTTACCTTCCTGGTGCTGGAATCCTGGGCTAGGTGGTATGGTCTGGGGCTGGGATCTGCTTGCTTCTGAGGCATCTCTCCTGATTTTTATCCACAACAAGTGAATGTGGGACTTCCCACTCTGCTGCCTTTCCATGCTGCTCCACGCCTCTGCTCCTTCTACTAGTCTGGATGAATGTACCTTCTTTAAATCCTTGGTTGTTGATTTTCCAAAGCTTGATTTTCTGATGAATCTGAGTGATACTAATTTTCTAATCTAGTTGTAATTTTTGCTGTAGTTATGCAATTAGGGGAAGCATGTTTATGCCTCCATCTTGATCAGAAGTCAAAATATAATTTCTTAAAAAAAAAAGACTGGCCTTATGCTGATAATGTTGAGGTTGGGTAATGAACATAGGGGGTTCTTTATCTGTTTACTTTGTATATATTTGAATCTCCCATAATAAAAAGTTAAACAAAACTAAAAAGTTAAATTGCCTTGGAATAATTCAAGGGAAAAATTCATTTGGAAGGTAGACATATGGAATATAAAGCTCATTTAAGCCTATCAACCATGACTGAAGCTAAAGTCTTAGCTCTTGAGTTCCCCTATCACTCAGATGTAGTGCCACATTCTCCTTGAACCCTTTCCTGATCTACCATCTCTCCAGCAGAGTAGAAAATGACCTCTCCCTCCTCTATTTTTCCAATGCATGCTATTTGTACCTTTCTTGTGGCATTCATTGGATTTGCACTGCTTTAAATTTTGGGGGTTATTATATCCTTTCTACATCCACAGATTGTACATACTTGGAACTGACTTTGTCTTCCTCATCATTGTGTCACAGTACCTAACACAATACCTTGTACAAAAATACCTTTTTGAATTAAATTGGAGTCCCAATTTGTTCTAATTTTTGTTCTAATCCTCTCTCTTAGAATTACAATGCTATTCAGCTATTGCCTACCATATAATATTGTAACTTTTATAATCTTTCTTCATTTGGTCCAAAAATAATATCCAACACTTGTTACTTTTTAGTTGATAAACTGTTTTTCAATTTAAGCTTTAAAAGTGTATTTTTAATGCATTTTGGGATATCTTGATCATATAGATACAAACAGTAATATAACAATCACCCACATACAACAGATGTTAAATTTGTCATGATTATTTCATGTCCTATTAAAAGAAATCCCTCACAGATATGCTGAAGCCTCATAATTTCATTCCCTTGTTGCCTTTTCCAGAGGTACATCTTCTCTGGAATTGATGTATATCCTTCCCAACCTTGTTTTTATCATTTTAGCATATATGTATGTATACATAACCCAGAGTCTTTTTTTGTGGTTTTAAAATGGTATGTATGTGATGTACTCTTATGTATTCCTTTGCAATTTGCCTTTTTCCCTCAGCATTGCTTTCAGGATTTATCTTGGTTGGCATGTGTTGCATACTTCATTCATTTTAACTAAGAAATGATAGTCTAGTGTGACTCTACCACCTCCTATTTAATCTTTACCGTAATCTTGTGAGGTAGATATTTTTAATTCCGTTTTATAGATGAAAAACTAAAGTACAGAGAGGTTAAGTAACTTTACCTAGGTAACAGAGTTGCTAAGATGGAATGAGAACTTGTGCAGGGCCTCTAATTCCTAATCATATGTTCTCTCCACTCTATCATTCAACTGTTTAGCAGGTATTTACTGAACACCTATGTGCCAGGCACTGTTTTAGGTCCTGGGTTATCTAAACAGTGACTGAAGCAGGACCGTGCTCTCTAGGAGCCTATATTTTCATTGGAGGACATAGTCAGTAAAATAGTATGCAATATACCATTCGGTTCTAAGTGCTATGAAGAAAAATAAAGCAGATGGGGGAAAACAGTGTGAGTGTGCTAGTCTCTATGAGGCTCTCTGGTGGCATTTCAGCAAATATCTGAAGAGAGGCAATGAGAGAGGGTGTTCAAGCTCAAGGTAAAGGGTACAGCAAATGCAAAATCCGTGAGGCAGGAGCACATATGGCTTTCATTCCATAACTTTGATTTTTTAAAGATGCTGTATCAACACTCATGTACCAAAGAACAAATGTAAGTACACTGCATGGCTTTGCCTGAATAAATGCATACTGTTGATGTTACAGAACAGACGGGGCGGGGGTGAACAATGCTATTACGGAAAGGACCTCCCCCCTTCTCTCTGGGGGGGCGGTCCCCTCCCACCTTCTAGGTTTGCCTTGCCCACCGCCAGAGGAAAGGCGTCTCTCAATGCCAGAGACTGGTGAAAAGGAAAGGAATTATTTATTTAAAAGTTATACAGACTTAGAGTAATGACTTAATGTCTTCATTAAAATACCAAAGTCCTTTAGAATACCCACAGATGCACACAGTCCTTCCTTCTCCCTCTGCCCAGTCTGGGGTACCGTATCTCAGGAAAAGAAGTAAAAGTCTGTGATTCAGGCTCCCCGCAACATCAGCTGTGTCGTTGCCATGGGGTCCTCTCTCAGGTTTGGCTGCCGTGCCTGGGTTTAAATCCTAGTGCCAATCTTCCTCTGCAGCCCCATTTCCGACCCCTCCTACAATCAGTTACACCTGCCAGCATCCCCCTATTCTTCCAGCTTTACTGGGCTGCCATAGTAAGTCCGGGCAGGTGTGGCCCCATGGCAAGGAGCCAATCATCTCCAAGCTCTCACGCAGGCGCTGTAACCAGGGGAAGTTGCTTCCCAGTTACATCCTGGGTGGAAGTCACTCCCATCTCCCTGACGAGCGTGGCCACAGCTATTTAACATATCCATGAAACCAGTTAAAGGTTATAGATGCGTTAAATGACCATGCCAGAGCTTAGCTGCACAGCTGTTGGTGTACAAAACAGCTCTGAATGGTCCTGCTCCATGTGTCCCTTCCCCCAGCTCAGGCTTGTGGGGGTGAGGACATCCTATATACTTTTTTCTAATATTTCCTGGACACCTTGAGTTCTGGACCCCATTACACATTCCTATTTGGGGCCCTCTCTTGGCTGCACCCTGTTACATTGACATGTTAACAGTCTCTTATGATGGCTATCTTTTGAATACACACAAATTGGGTTGAGCTAGAAAATGTCTACAGCCAGAACTCATTGATTCACTTTAGATGCTTGTTAAGGTGTCAACACAGTACTGCTGCTGATTTGGTGAGACACCTATTAATACAATTCAATCCCCTTTTTAAATATTAAAGGTTAGGAGAATCCTCAAGGAAACCTAAGTGACCTCAAGTTGAAAAAAATCTGCTGAAAACAGAAAGGACTGGGAGCAGCACTCCTTTGCACCCGTGTCTCAGAAAGGCTGGCAAGAGAGTGGGAGGAACAGGAGAAACCTAACACCAGGGGTCTAGTCTTGGACTTGGCACAAAGTAGCTATCTCCGTTCTCACACGCGTGATACTAGGAGTGCAGCCTGGGTGCCCTCCAGGCCCCTTTGCTCACTTCCGGGTCGTCTTTTGCTGAGCCTCCCAGGCCGGAGTAATAGAGCAGGTCCCCGAGGCGCCAGACTCTCGGCGAGTACCGCCGGTGCTCCAGGTACCACCGGAAGCCGCCAGGAAAACTGGCCCCGAGAGCGTCCGGTGCCGACCCCGCCCGCGCACGGCGCCGCGGAAATGCAGGGGACCTGGCGCACGGACCCGCCGCGGCTTCCGGCAGGAGACTGGGCCCGGGCGGGCGCCGAGACTTCCTGTTCCGACGGTGTCGGTGGAGACGCCGCGAGCCCGCCTCTGCGTCGTGGACGAGCGCCGCGCCTCCTCAGCATGGGCGAGCCCGGCCTGGAGCTGGCGTCCATGATCCCCGCCCTCCGGGAGCTGGGCAGGTAGGCCGGCTGGCCATCCTGGGCCCACGCCGTCCCCTCGCGTGTTCTCCCCGCCCAGCCACACCTCCCGGCCCGGTGCCCGCGGCCCCGGCCGCGGCTCTTCCGTAGGCGTTCTGTGGCGCCGACTCGCTCCGTTCCCTCAGGCCACGAAGGACGCGAAGCGTCGCTGGGTGCCTGCGGGACGGCTTGAGGGGACTGGCCCCCGCGCCGCGCAAGCGTGTCCGCACGCGGGGGCGGCCTTCTCCTCACTGCCTGGGCGCGGCATTGCGCTCACTATCTTACTTCCTTAGATGAGGGACTTGAGCCGTGGACTTCGCCAGTTTTTACTATTTATGATCGCTTACGCAGAAATTGGGATTTTTGCTCCACGTTTCGACCCAGAACTACCCATGATTCTGTAGAAGGAAGGCTAGTTGCTAGAAAAGGCAGTTTGTTTCCTTCCAAGTGAAACCGCAGGCCATTCTGAAGATCGGACCGATTTCGTATTGACCATCCAGTCCCAGTCCGTTATTGTAGTCGGAAAGCCTTGGGGTCGGCCACAGCGTCCACACAATGCACAGGATGTTGCCAAAACATGAAGACAATCTAATGTTTTTTCAGTTGTGCAAGCTTGTTTTCTGCAAACGTAAGAGAGAGTATGACCCAGTGTGGCCCCGCAGTGGGGAAGAGGTTGGTGGCTGCCGTCCCCACCAGGTCACCACCCTCCCACAGGTTGCCCCCCCCACCCCCCGGAAGCCCGCCTCCTCCCACCCTAGCCTGGCGGGAGCACTGGGAGGCAGGGCACTCCTGTGTGTGTTCTCTTTTTATTGTATCCCACTGCCAACAAGAAATAGGTGGCTGGTATCAGTATTGCACTTGAACTATCAGTTGAAACAATTGCTTCCCGATTTCGTAAACTGAAAACTTAGCACACAAAGTCAAAACTGACGTTAAGCCAATGGAATATTTAATATCCTTTCATTTTTTGGGTGCAGTTGTGTTCATTTCTACTTGATGGCCACACAAGGACATTTAGTCTCCCTTAATTACGTAATAAAGAGTATAAATGAAGAGACCATGTTTGTCTTAACTGAATCAACCTGGTTTTGTACCAATGAATTTTTTCACTTCGCGAGAGTAGTGCAAGCATACTTTGTATTAACATTTTTTAAAGTAACATCGACTTTTCTAAAAGATACAAGTGCTCACTTTAGGAAGTTGGTGTACAGATTTAATCTTTCAGGCTCAATGTGGAGCTCACTATGCTTTACTTTAATGTAAAATTAGCTTATTAATACTTATCGTTCCTCCTCTCTTCCTCTATGAGACTTGTTAATAAAAATAATAGTATATTAGATTTATTTATGGTCTCTTTCATGGTAGCTATTCTAAAAGAATGAATAGAAAAACTGACCCACAGGGAATTGTCTAATAATAGTTTGTAATTGTCATGACTTTTTTATTGCAACTGTTTCATTCAAGCTTATTTGGTCTCACAGTATCTCCCAGGTATAGAATATGGCAAATATTATCACTATTAAGAAATGGAGCCACAAAAGTTGAAGAACTAAAGACAAAGCTGTAGTAGTTATCAGAGTCATCTCAGATTCAAGGCCTCAAGGCCTTTTATCCCAAGTTTCTTTTTCTTTAATTGGCTGTGGCAGTTAGACTTCTGAAAGCAGTGAGATGTTAAACAGTTCTAATGTGTGGGTTCATCTTCCTCTATCTCTCAGGTATAAATTTTGTTCCACTGATTTTTGCTGTTAGCACTCTCCTCTCTGCGTGGTCTTACTGTGTGATTGCACCCATTCTCCTGCTTTGAAGTGCTATTCGATGACTGCAGATGTGTTTCGCCAAACTACACCTACCTCCTGTAGAACTATATGTATAACTGTATACTGGCAGTTTTATTAGGGTGTCCTATATAAAGTTAAGACTTAACATAGCCAATGCAAATTCTTCTCATATCTCGACTTTCTCAGCCTTTTTTTTTTTTTTTTTTCTTTCAATTCTTCTCATTCACTCAGGTAGGGATATTTCAGTACATGATATCATGTTCATTCAATTTTTCCAAACCAGAAATCTGGGAATCAGTCTTCAGTCCCTATGTGCTTTTGGGTTACATCCTTGGTTCTGTTTTCATCTTCATTCTCTTCCTGAGTAACTCTACCTAGTCCTATGGCTTTATATCATCTATATGCTGATAACTCCTAAATTTGTACCTCTGGCCCAGAGATATAAATTAGGTTGCTTACTCAACATCTACACCCAGAACTGAAATTAACATATCCAAAGCAGACCTGCCGATTTACTGTTCCTTCCCCACAGGTTATTGTAAATGTACCAACCAAAAATCTAGGAGTTATCCTTGATTCTTTCCCTTATCCCTAATAATCCATCAGCAAGCCTTGTCAATACTTCCTTTAAAATACACTTCTCATGTCCACTGCTACCTCCATAGTTTCTTATTTGGACTGTTGCAATAACCTCTCAGCTTATTTATTCATTTCCATTTTTACCCATTTACAATGGATTTCCTACTCAGCAAAGTGATTTTTATAACTGTAAATCAAATTGTAGATTATATAACATTACTCCTCTGCTCAAAACCTTCCTTTGGTTTTCCAGCACAGTTAGAATAAAATCCAAACTATTTCACCGAAGCCTCTAAATTCCTGTATGATATGGCCTCTGCTTGTCTCTGACCTCATGGTCTTGTTACCCTCCCTTGCTCACTCTACTCCAATAATATTAACCTTACTGTTTGTGTACACCGTGGTCATGCCTGCCTTCAGTCCTTCGCACTTGATACTTCTTCTATCTGAACACCAACTGGTTCCATTCAAATGTCATTTCTGAGGGGCCTTCTCTGACCTTCCTGTTTACAATTACTTTGTAATCACAAGGTATTTTCAGATAGCGATAGTTGCTATTAAAATATTAAATGAGGCAATGAGAGGGAGATAAGGATCCAGGGATCAGTGACATTAGCCACTAGAGGACATTTGGAGAGTAAGAAAAAGCCAGTCATTTAAAGCTAGGAGAAGTGTCTGCGATAGAAGAGGAAGTACAAAGGCCCTTATGTGGGAGTGAGCCTATTTTTTAAGGAATCGGAAGAAGGCTGGAACATAGGGAGCAAAGAGGGTTTGGTATTAGTTAGGATGGAGGGAGAAGTAGGCAGGGGCCAGATCCTTTAGAACCTTACAGGCCAGGATAAGGAGTAGGGTTTTATTTTAAGTGGCAATGGGAAACCATTGCAATGTTCAAAAATGGAAACACAATTGAACTAATGGGGTTTTTTTTAATAATTTTAATTTTTTTTGTTATTCAATTACAGTTGTGTGCCTTTTCTCCCCATCCCTCCACCCCACCCCAGTTGAACCCCCCATCCCTCCCCCACCTCCACCCTCCCCCTTGATTTTGTCCATGTGTCCTTTATAGTAGTTCCTGTAGTCCCCTTTCCTCACTGTCCCCTCCCCAGTCCCCCCTGCCCATTGTTAGATTGTTCTTAACTTCAATGTCTGGTTATATTTTGTTTGCTTTTTTCTTCTATTGATTATGTTCCAGTTAAGGATGAGATCATATGGTATTTGTCCCTCACCGCCTGGCTTATTTCACTTAGCATAATGCTCTCCAGTTCCATTCATGTTGTTGTAAAGGGTATACGCACCTTCTTTCTCTCTGCTGCGTAGAATTCCATTGTGTAAATATACCATGCTTTTTGGATCCACTCATTTGCTGATGGGCACTTAGGTTGCTTCCAGTACTTGGCTATTGTGAATTGTGCTGCTATGAACATTGGGGTGCACAGGTTCTTTTGCATTGGTGTTTCAGGGTTCTTAGGGTATAATCCCAGCAGCAGAATTGCTGGGTCAAAGGGCAGTTCCATTTTTAGTTTTCTGAGGAAATTCCATACTGTTTTCCACAGTGGCCTCACCAGTCTGCATTCCCACCAACAGTGCACTAGGGTTCCCTTTTCTCTGCATCCTCTCCAACATTTGTTTGTGGATTTGTATATGTTGGCCACTCTGACTGGTGTGAGATGGTACCTCATTGTGGTTTTAATTTGCATCTTTCTGATGGCTAGTGATGCTGAGCATCTTTTCATATGTCTCTGGGCCCTCTGTATGTCTTCCTTGGAGAAGAGTCTGTTCAAGTCCTTTGCCCATTTTTTAATTGGGTTGTTTGTCTTCCTGGAGTGGAGTCGTGTGAGTTCTTTATATATTTTAGAGATCAGGCCCTTGTCTGAGGTATCATTAGCAAATATGTTTTCCCATACTGTGGGTTCTCTTTGTAATTTGGTGCTGTTTTCTTTAGCCATGCAGAAGCTTTTTATTTTGGTGAGGTCCCATTTGTTTATTCTTTCCTTTATGTCCCTTGCTTTAGGGGACATGTCTGTGAGGATGTTGCTGCGTGGAATGTCTGAGATTTTCCTGCCAATGTTTTCCTCGAGGACTTTTATGGTGTTACAACTTATATTTAAGTCTTCTATGCATCTTGAGCTTATTTTTGTGTATGGCATAAGTTGGTGATCGAGTTTCATTTTTTTGCACGTAGCTGTCCAGATCTCCCAACACCATGTGTTGAAGAGGCTGTTTTTGCTCCATTTTATGCTCCTGCCTCCTTTGTCAAATATTAATTGACCTTAAAGACTTGAGTTTATTTCTGGGCTCTCTGTTCTGTTCCATTGGTCTGTGTGCCTGTTTATATGCCAGTACCAGGTTGTTTTGATGACAGTGGCCTTGTAATACAGTTTGATATCAGGTATTGTGATCCCTCCTGCTTTGTTCTTCTTTCTCAAAATTGCTGCAGCTATTCGGGGTCGTTTGTGGTTCCATATGAATTTCTGAAATGTTTGTTCTATATCTGTGAAGTATGTCATGGGTACTCTAATAGGGATTGCACTGAATCTATAAATTGCTTTGGGTAGTATGGCCATTTTGATGATGTTAATTCTTCCAATCCATGAACACGGTATATGCTTCCATTTGTTTGTGTCTTCCTTAATTTCTTTCTTCGGTGTTGTGTAGTTTTCTGAGTACAGGTCTTTTACCTCCTTGGTTAGGTTTATTCCTAGGTAATTTATTTTCTTTGTTGCTATATCAAATGGGAATTTTTCCTGATTTCTTTTTCTGCTGTTTTGTTGTTGGTATACAGGAATGCCTTTGATTTCTGAGTATTGACTTTGTATGCAGCTGTTTTGCCAAATTCATTTATTAGGTCGAGTAGTTTTTTGGTGGAGTCTATAGGATTTTCCATGTACACGATCATGTCATTTGCAACCAGTGACAGTTTCATTTCCTCCTTTCCAGTTTGGATTCCTTTTCTTTCCTTTTCTTGTCTGATTGCTGTGGCTAGGACTTCCAATACTATGTTGAATAGGAGTGGTGAGAGAGGGCATCCTTGTCTTGTTCCTCATCTTAGTGGGAAAGCTCTAAGTTTTTGTCCATTGAGTATGATATTGGTTGTAGGTCTCTCATATATGGCCTTTATTATGTTGAGGAATTCTCTCTCTATTCCCACTTTGCTGAGTGTTTTTATCAGAAATGGGTGCTGTATCTTATCGAACGCTTTTTCCGCATCTATTGATATGATCATGTGATTTTTGTCTTTGCTGTTGTTTATGTGATGTATTATGTTTATTGATTTGCGAATATTGTACCATCCTTGCATCCCTGGGATGAAACCCACTTGGTCATAGTGTATGATCTTTTTAATGTATTGCTGGATGCGGTTTGCCAATATTTTGTTGAGAATTTTAGCGTCTGTGTTCATCAGCGATATTGGCCTGAAGTTTTCTTTCTTCGTTGTGTCTTTATCCGGTTTTGGGATTAGGATGATACTAGCTTCATAAAAAGAGTTTGGGCGTCTTCCATCAGTTTGGATTTTTTCGAATAGTCTGTGAAGGATAGGGGTTATTTCTTCCTTAAATGCTTTGTAGAATTCTCCTGTGAAACCATCTGGTCCAGGGCTTTTGTGCATTGGGAGTTTTTTGATGACTGCTTCAGTTTCGTCTGCTGTTATTGTTCTGTTCAGGTTTTCTGCTTCTTCATTCAGTTTTGGAAGATTATATTTTTCTAGAAATGTGTCCATTTCATCTAGGTTTTCAAATTTCTTAGCATACAGGTCTTCATAGTAATTTCTTACGATCCTTTGTATTTCTGTGGTATCAGTTGTAATCTCTCCACTTTCATTTCTAATTCTGTTTATTTGGATCCTCTCTCTTTTCTTCTTGATAAGCCTACTTAAAGGCTTGTCAATTTTGTTTATCTTTTCAAAGAACCAGCTCCTGGATTCATTGATCCTTAGAATTGTGCTTTTAGTCTTTATGTCATTTAACTCTGCTCTGATCTTGGTTATTTCCTTCCTTCTGCTTGCTCTGGGCTGTCTTTGTTGTTGTTCCTTGAGTTCTTGTAGGCGTAGGGTTAGGTTGTTTGTTTGAAATGTTTCTATCTTTTGAAGATAGGCCTGTATTGCTATGAACTTCCCTCTCAGGACTGCCTTTGCTGTGTCCCATAGCTTTTGGGTTGTTGTGAGTTCATTTTCATTTGTTTCCAGAAAGTTTTTGATTTCTTCCCTAATGTCGTTCTTGACCCATTCATTGTTTAATAGCATGCCATTCAGTCTCCATGATTTGAAGTGTTTTGGGTTTTTTCCTTTGGGGTTGGTTTCTAGTTTCAGTCCCTTGTGGTCAGAGAAAATACTTGATATGTATCAAATTTCTTGAATTAGTTGAGGCTTTCTTTATGTCCTATCATGTGGTCTGTCTTTGAAAATGTTCCATGTACACCTGAAAAGAATCTGTATTTTGTTTCTTTGGGATGAAAAGCTCTCTATATATCAGTTAAATCCATTTCATCTAGGGTATTGTTAAGTGACACAATATCCTTATTGATATTTTGTTTGCAAGATCTGTCCATCTTTGACAGTGGGGTGTTAACGTCCCCTACTATAATTGTGTTGCTGTCAATATCTTTCTTGAAGTCCTCCAAGATTTTCTTTATGTATTTGGGTGCTCCTATGTTGGGTGCATATATATTTACAATGTTTATGTCTTCTTGGTGGATTCTTCCTTTGAGTATTATGAAGTGACCTTCTGGGTCTCTCTTTATGGCCCTTCTTTGGAAGTCTATTTTGTCTGATATGAGTATTGCTACCCCTGCTTTTTTTTTCCTGTCTGTTTGCTTGGAAAATTTGTTTCCAGCCCTTCACTTTCAGTCTGTGTAGGTCTTTTATTCTGAGGTGGGTCTCTTGTAGGCAGGATATGTGTGGGTCATGCTTTCTTATCCATTCAGCCATTCTATCTCTTTTGATTGGAGCATTTAATCCTTTTACGCTTAAGGTTATTATTGATAGGTAGTTATTCATTGCCATTTTTCCTACCTGTGTTCCTCTCTCTTTCTCTTTTCCTTCCTTTCCTTAAAGCAGCCCCATTAGCATCTCTTGCAGAACTGGTTTGGTGGAGGTGTATTCTTTTAGACTTCTTTTGTCTGGGAAGCTCTTTATTTGGCCTTCTCTCTTGATTGAGAGCCTTGCTGGGTAAAGTAGTCTTGGTTGCAGGCCTCTGGTTCTCATTACTTGGAATGTTTTTTTCCATTCTCTTCTGGCTTGGAGCGTTTCCATTGAGAAGTCAGTTGCTAACCTTATTGGGGCTCCCTTGTATGTTACTTCCTGTTTCTCCCTTGCTGCCTTTAAGATCTTCTCTTTGTCTTGAAATTTTGCCATTTTAATTATGATGTGCCTTGCAGTGGGCCTCTTTGGGTTCCTTTTGTTTGGGACTCTCTGTGTTTCCTGGATTTCTGTGACTTTTTCTCTCCTCAGATTAGGGAAATTTTCCATGATTACTTTTTCAAACAGGTTTTCTATCCCTTGCTGTTCTTCTTCTCCTTCTGGTATTCCTATTATACGGATATTGTTACATTTCATGTTGTCCTGCATTTCCCTTAATCCCTCTTCATTCTTTCTGAGCCTCTTTTCCTTTTCTTACTCTTTCTGGGTGTTTTTTTCTACTTTGTCTTCCAGCTCGCTGGTCCGATCCTCTGCTTCATCAGGTCTGCTTTTGATTCCTTCTACTGTGTTCTTCAATTCAGAAATTGTATTCTTCATTTCCTCTTGGCCCTTGTTGATAGTTTCTGTTTCCTTTTTCATGTTGATATAGTTTGCAGTGAGTTCATTGTAGTTTCCCTGTAGTTTCTGGTAGTTCTCTGTGAGCTCAGTGAGCTTCCTGATAACCATTGCTTTGAACTGAGTATCTGATAGTTGACTTGCCTCTTTTTCAGTTAGCATTCTTTCTGAGGTTTCCTCCTCTCCTTTCATTTGGGGATTGTTTCTTTGTCTTCCCATTGTTTGTGAGACTCTTCTTGTTAGCCTCTGCTTCTTAAATTGATCTATTCTGACTCCCTGGGTTTATGGTATGAACTTCTATGGTAGAATGCCAGTGGGATTTCAGTGGTGCTGTCTCCTTAATCTCCTGTGCTCACTGGTCTTGAGCTGACGTTTATGGGTGTAACACCATCTAACTCTGGTCTTTTCAGCACTCCAGGTTTTATTGCCTCACCTGTGGGAAAAAGAGAAAGGGGGAGGAAGAAGAAGGGAAGGAGGGAAAAAGGGAATAGAAAAGGAAAGGATGGAAGGAAGAAGGAAGAAGGAAAGATCGGAGGCAAGGTAAGAAGGAATGTTAACAAAAGTTAAACAAAAGAATAAATACAAGTCGGCAGGAAGAAGGAATAAAAAAGGTAAAGGATGGAAGGAGGAAGGAATAAAAAAAGAAAGAAGGACAGAAAAGAAGGAATTTAGGGGGAAAGGAGGAAGGAAAAAAAAAGAAGAAGAAAAAAAAAAAAAGTCTTCCACTGGCTTTAAACCAGTCAGGTTAGTTCTGCTGGTCTTCCTGTCTGTGAAATGGTAGGGGGTGGTTGGAAGGATTGGTTTCATTGTTCTCCCTTCCTGAGCCACACTCTTCGCTGTTGTTCAGTCTCCAGTCCAGTTTCTCAGGGTCCTTCAGCTCCCCACTAGGCCTTTAGTTCACCAGTTGTGCTGTCCTTGAGTTGCACCAGTTAGGGGCAGCTCACACTCCCCCTTCTTGCTCTTTGCTTTCTTAGATGTTAGGGGCTCTCGGTGCTGCTATGGGGTAGTTCAGCGCCCTACTGGGTCAAGTCTTTCCAGGGAATCCAGTGTCTATCCCTGCAGCTCCCCTCTGCTGGGTATTCTGCCTTTGTCCTAGAGAGGCAGTAGGCCCTGCAGGGCTCTGTTCGCAGGGGCTAGGTAGGAGTTGTTCAGAACCGGTGCTTTTAGGTGTGGTCCCTGGCAGGCAGCCAGGCCGTTGATCAGCGGGTCCACCGCTTTGGGCCTGAGTTGTGTGGCCGGCGTGTCCACTGCCTTGGGCCTGTGCGTGGGGCAGCTAGCCTCTGCTCCCGGTGCGTACCCACCCGACGTTTCAGGTGTGGGCCCCCAGTCCGCTAATCTGGGTGCGCGCAACTGGGCTTTAGGTTAGCGCTGGGGCTGCTTATCCTGCGTTCACCCCGTCCAGGGACTGAGGTGGGAGGGGTGCTAGAGGCCACGGCTGCTGTGGAGAGTTCTGTAAATAGCTGCTGAGTGCCTCTATTTTCTTTTTCTTTTTGAGAAATTCTTCCTATTCAAGCCCCCCTGGTCCAAACAAGCACCTGGCTGCTCACACAGCCCAGCCTGGCTCTCTCCCAAGAATCCTGCAGCAGACCCTGCGCCCGGGCCAGGGCTTCAGCCGCCCTGGTCCCCGCGCACGTCCCAGGGACCTTATTGTCCTTATGTACTCTTTTTACCGTCAGATCTTTCAATGTCCTCTATCTTTGGTCTCCGATCTTCATATATGCTGGAATACCGTTGGCTGTTTGCTCTGCCCCTCAGATCAGCTAGGTGTTTCACTGGTGTTGAGGGGAAGTGGACTCCGCTCCCACCTATCTCACCGCCATCTTCCCCACCGAACTAATGTTTTAAAAACATGTTTAATCTTCTCTCTTCTAGTTAAGAGACCCTTCAGTGTTTCATTGCCTTCAGTATGAAATCCAAACTCCTTAGTTCATCCTTTGATCTGATCTTCCCCTCCAATTATTGTCTCCCTCCTCTTTAGCCAAGTACAGTCTCTAGAGTTTCTAGAACAGACTGTTCTTATTCCTGAGCCTTTGTTCCCTCCACTGGGAATACCCTTCTTCTTTCCCTTATTTTACCTGGTTATCCCCTTAGGGACTCAGCTTTTTGTATCACTCCCAGGGAACCTTGACTGATAGACCCTTCTCAAGGCAGAGTGTCCTCTCTTGTATTCTGTCTTGGCTCTGTTAATACTTAACCATACTGTGTTAAAATGATTTGTTCTTTAATTTACAAATTCTTTTAGGGCAGATGCACAGTGTCTTGGTTATCCTGGTAGTTAATGCTTGCCCCAAAGGAGGTGCTTGTATTTGCTAAATATATGAAAGCTTAATGTGATATTAAAGTTTTCACTCTAATAATATATATTATATATAATATATGTGTGTGTGTATACACACACACTCCTCCCCCCAACAAATTAAATTTTTTATTTGCCTGTATTCCCTTCTAGTCTTCATCCAAATGCATGTAGGATCTTTGCCTATTAGTGCTCCTGGCACAGATCTAATTTTGCATTCTGCCCTTTTTGGTTCTCATCCTTCCATAAGCATTTTTCCATATTGTTATATGGTTATCTTTCTCATTTAAATTGTCGCATAGTGTTTCAATGAGTGAATAAGAATTGTTACCCTAATGTAAGTCATTTAAATGGTTCCCTGTTTTCCTTCATTATAAATAATGCTGTAGAGCATGTTTTTATGGATATAGCATCTTCCTTCATTTGAGTTATTTCCTCAGGTCGGTTCCCAAGAGTGAGATTGCTAGGTCAAAGGGTACAAATACTTTAATAATTCCTGGTGTGAATTGTAATATTTTTTAACAAAGGGTTTTTATTTATTTTCCTGCTCAACAATAATACTTCTTCTATTTTCCAGCCACATAGAAGAAACAAGAATTCTACTACCCAGAAATTACTATTACCAACATTTGGATAACCATCGCTCTAGACATCTCTGATGCACAGATAGATGTAGAAATACAAATAATTTTTTACCAAAGGGATCATATTCATGTGCCAGTTGTGCAGCCTGTTTTTTTTTCTTTTTAGTCAACATGTCCTAGGCTTTTCCAATTGGTTCTGCCACCACCAGTGCCTATGCTGTAGCATAATGTAGCATATATAGTAATAGCTGTCAGCCAGGCATGTGCAAAGAATATTTTCTGCTTTAGCTCAGTTAAGCTCCATACAACCCAATGAGATAAGTTCTATTATTATCATGCTCATTTTGCAGATGAGGACTTAATTCACTGTTCAGGGTCGCATAGCTAGGAAGCGGTAGGGCTGTCAGTCAACTTGAGTTCTCTGGGGCTCCAAAAACAGATGTTTACACAAATAATACACATACATTTTTATTGTAAAAAGTAATAATAATAAATGCAAACAATACTGTAGCATAGAAAGTAAAGTGTGAAAGTTCCCTTTATACTTTCATGGAGGTTTGATGTGGCTGTTAAGTTTAACTGCATATGAAAAAATCAGAGTAACATAAGCTTAAATAAATTTATTTATTGGGTTGGTCAAAAAGTTCGTATGGTTTTTTTCCGTAAAATAAAAGACACATTTTTATTTTCACCAATCACTTTATTGATTTGGATATTTTGAGTATGTGGGCTATCTCCTGCATGATATAACATTGATAGTTCTCAGTTAATGTCTGTCTTTTTTTTTTTAGCATTTAAAATATATTTTAACGAGAACACTTTCTCACCATCATTAAATGAAAATGATTTGCACTTTTTAATCTGAAACAGCTCTGGCATTAGGACTTAATTGTTTCCTGGTCAATGGGGCTTAGATGCCACTGTAGCACTAACTATCCAGTGCTCTTGAGGCAGGTGTGAGCCATGTCCTCCTCTTTTGGAAGTCCTTGTGGCAACCTCAGGGGCTTGATTCTTATCAAATGTTTAACCACTTTCAGTTTTGCATTCACTGAAGGAATGTTCTTGCGAACTTGAGGAGTATGAGCCTTTTCTAATCCAAGCATCTTTATTACATCTTTTTCCCAATATGGACGTCTTTTTATACTTTTTATTCTGGTAACAATATGCTGTTTATGAGGGTGCTGTGGATCCCCACCATATTTTTCATGATCTTCAGGTGAAGGCTGAAACACTTTATCTGGAATTCTTGACTCGGTAAATTTATGACGAATCCAATCTGTATGAACAAGAGACTCCACACCTTTTGTCAGAGTGTGTAGTTTTCTTGGGGGCCTCTGAACTATTGAGCGCAAAATCCCAGCCATGACTGTGGTGACTGTCCTCTGCAGAGGCCACGGACAGGAAGCTGAACAGAGGAGAGACCATCACGTGCTACACTCTCAGTTAATGTCTTGATTTGATTGCTATCAACTTCAACTGGTCTACCCAACCTTGGAGCATCATCCAGCAAGAAATCTCCAGCACTAAACTTTGCAGACCACTTTTGACATGTTTGATCAGTCACAGCACCTTCTCCATACACTGCGCAAATCTTTTTTTGCATTTCAGTCGTGTTTTCACCTTTCGTGAAATAATAAAGCATAATAGGCCAAAAGTGTTAAGGGTGTTTTCTTCCATCTTCACTATTAAAATGGCTACATTAAAATTCAACAATTTCGGTAGGTTGTTTTTTTTAAAGGCACACCGATATGACAGATGTCACAATACAGTCTAACAAAATTGTTTCAAATGAAGTCGAAGACAACTAAAGTGCTACTAGAGCCATCTTACAGAAAAAAACCAAACAAACTTTTTGGCCAACCCAATATTTTTCTTCCACATCAAAGAGGTCTGGACAAAGTATTTCAGGACTAGCGTGGTGGACCCATGCTCATTGGTTACAAAGAACCCAGGCTTCTATCTTTATACTCTGCATTCTCAGTTTACAACTTCTATCCATTAGGTCTCCGTCTGGTCTGATACGGTCCCTGGAGCTCCAGTCATCATGTCCGAATTCCAGGCAATAAAGAGAAAGCCTGGAGGGGCAACAGTGTGGTTTTTATCCCAGGTGAAAGAACTTCCTCAAAAGTTCTCTTGCCCCATGACATCAGCTTACTTCTAATTGGCCATATGTTGCTTGTTATCCATAAGGAAGGCTGGGAAGTGTAGTTTTTATTTTTTTAAATTTATTTACTTATTTACTTAATCTTTTTTTTTCATTACAATTGACATGCATTATTATATTACTTTCAGGTGTACGCCCCAGTGACATTACATGACTTACTAAGTGATCATCTTGACAAATCTTGCACTAATCTGACACCATACATAAATATTAGAATATTATTGACTATATTCCATATGCTGTACTTTATCCCCATGACTATTCTGTAACCACCAATTTGTACTTCTTAATCCCTTCACCTTTTTCACCCTGCCCCCTGAGCCCTCTCTCATCTAGCAACCATCAAAATGTTCTCTGTGTCTATGATTCTGTTTCTGTTCACGTATGTTTGTTGTGAGGGAGGGGGAGGCTCTGCCCACAGAGCTCCCCTGGCTGCTGTGGATGAGAATGAGTCTACCAAGACATGATCTGCTTGGGGAGGAAAGGCTGACCAGTCTCTCAGAGGAGAAAGGTCGTCAGCCTCTCTCTCAATGGGCTTTTATTGGGTTTAGCTTGCATAGGGATGCATATCAAAGAAAGGAGGTATGGTTTACAGATAACATTTCTGGGATCACAGGGGTCCTTTTGAGTCAGGGTGTGGTAGATAGGGTGACTCCAATTGGCTGTAAAACCTTGGGAAACTTTATTTTGTGATTGGACCCTTAACATTTAAATTGAGGACATTCTTGGCAAAGCAGGTTCCACAGGACTTTATACGTTCTTTCTTAGGCCTGATTGCCCCCTGCCGGGAACTGCTGGTTCTGGCACAGGGCTGCACCCCCTTTCGGCATTGTTTCAGGCCTGAATCAGGCAGGGAAAGCAAGGCAGCCAAGAGATTAGGAGACTTTTTACAGATAGAATGAGGACTCAGGCTATGATAAAGCTGAGGGGTGAGGGTCTTTTGTCCCTTATCCACAATCCCCCAAGTCCTTCCCTGATGGCCCCTTTGTGACTGTGCCTGTCTTAGGTTGTTCCTTTCTTGAGGAATCTTACCCATCATTGACTATCCAGCCATCTTCCAGGGGCCAAACAGGGTGAAGTAAAGGGGGCAGAGGCTGCGCCCCTGCCAGGAGGATAAGTTTTGTTTCCTTAGTGGCTTATGGTCCTAAGGTCCCCTAGCCGTGGGGCCTTTTTGCCTGTTGGGTGGGGTTACAGCTCCTGAAACCAGGCAGGACTGTTCCCAACATTGTGTTTGTTTGTTTGTTTGTCTGTTAGATTCAGGTGTTGATAGATATGTATTTATTGCCATTTTGTTCATATTTTTGATCATTTTTTTTCTTCTCAAAGAAGATCCTTTAACATTTCATATAATATTGGTTTGTGGTGCTGAACTCTTTCTTTTCTTTTTCTTTTTCTTCTTATTTTTTGGTCTGGGAAGCTCTGTATCTGTTCTTTGATTCTAAATGATAGCTTTGCTGGGTTGAGTAATCTTGGTTGTAGGCCCTTACTTTTCTTCACTTTGGATATTTCTTGTCAATCCATTCTGGCTTGCAAAGTTTCTGTTGAGAAATCAGCTGAAGGTCTTATGGGAGCTCCCTTGTAGGTAACTGCTTTCCTCTTGCTGTTTTTGGGATTCTCTCTTTGTCTTTAACATTTTGCATTTTAATTACTATGTGTCATGGTGTTGGCCTCTTTGGGTTCATCTTGTTTGGGACTGTTTCCTGGACTTGTGTGTCTATTTCCTTCATCCAGTTAGGGAAGTTTTCTGTCATTTTTTTCAAGTAGGTTTTCAATTTTCTGCTCTCTCTTTTCCAGCACCTCAATGATGCAAATGTTGGTATGCTTGACATTTTCCCAGTGGCTTCTTCTTACACTATCCTCATTTTTAAAAAATTTTTGTTTCTTTTTGTTGCTTTCGGTGTTTTTTGCTTCCTTATATTCCACATCACTGATTTGATACTTGGCTTCATCTACTCTACTGTTGTGTGAAGGATACAGTTAGTGTATCCTTAAATTCTGACTTGATCTTTTTTATGCTATTGAACTTCTCACTAAATTCATTGAGCTTTCTTATAACCAGTGTTTTGAGCTCTGCATCTAGTGGATTACTTGTCTCCATTTTGTTTAGTTCTTTTTCTGGAGTTTTGATCAGTTCTTTCATTTGGGCCATGTTTCTTTGTCTCCTCATTTTGCTAGCCTGCCTTTGTTTGTCTCTATATATCAGGTAGAGCTGCTACATCTCCCAGGCTTGGTAGAGTGGTCTAATGCACTAGGTGTTCTGTAGGGTTCAGTGGTACAGCTTGCCCTGATCATCCAAGCTGGGCTCTCTAGGTGCACCCCCAGTGTGGGCTGTGTACACCCTCTTCTTGCAGTTGAGTCGTGATTGTTGTTGGCACATCAATGGGAGGGATTTACCCCAAGGCCAGTTAGCAGTAAGGACTGGCTGTGACCACTGACTTCTGACCATTGACTTCTGACCATTTTGGTGGATTGGTTGTGCAGGGGCCCACCCCACAGAGCAGGACTTACTTCAATGGGGCTCTGGTGCTCACTGAATCTGCCCCTTGAATGTGTCGCTTGTAGAGGTGGTTGAATGGTGGAGCTTCGATGCGGTCTGAAGATTTCCATGAGTTCTGGGGCCTCCCAGGAGGTGCAGTCCAAGGTCACCCACCACCTGTGTTCTACCTGGGGCTACCTGGCATGAGCTAAAAAGCAATCTGCAGATGGCTGCTACTTGTGCTGGGCGTGGAGATGCCCAGGTAAGGCCAGGCTGTGAAACAAGGTGGGCTGCTGTCAGTGCTGGGCCTGAAGTTACCGGATGAGAGGTACAGGGCTTGCTGAGGCCAGATGATGCTTTTTTGAGAGATTTTAGGAAAATGTGAAGCATGAGCCAACATGCCATTCCTATGCAAAAGCCACTGGAAACAGCTTGGGTGGGCCCAAAAGTTGGGTGGGGCAGGGTATTAGGGAATCACCAGGGTGGGATGAACAGTGTGAGCCAGGTTGATGGAAACAGATATGGTGGCCACATGCTGGTTCTATAGGAAGAAGGCTCATCAAAAGAGCAACGGGTTCATCAAAGGAACAACGGCCTTTGCCAGCCTTCTGGGATAGAGCTGTGTCCCCCCAGCTCTCACCCTGATGCTGGACAGTTCATTTTCTCTCCCTATGTTCCTGGTGCTTTTCAAGTGGCTGCCCCCATGCTGGAGTGAGTCAGAGTAAGCCTGTATCTGGGTCCTTTAAGAGGAACTGATTGGGACTTCAGCAGCCTCCTCCTTCTTCAGCCTTGATTTCTGTTGGGTTTTACAGCCAGAAGTTAGGGGACTTCTCTTTCTGTCATTGGATCCGTGGGCTAGGGAGCCTGAGTGGGGCTGGGACCCCTCACTTCTCAGGTGGGACCTCTGTAGCCAAGATATCCCTCCCAGTTTTTCCCTGCCACACTTGGGTGTGGGTCCAGCCTATTGGGAGTCCTTGCCCCTCCTATAAGTCTTGATGTGGCTTCTTCTTTAATTCCCTAGTTGTAGGACTTCCATTTAGCCAGACTTCAGGCAGTTCTGAGTGATGGTGGTTCTATAGTTTAGTTGTAATTTTGATGTGGTTGTTGGAGGAGGCAAGTATGGCATTTACCTATGCTGCCATCTTGACAGTATATTTTTGAAAAAGTATACCCTTTTAACTCAATTCCAAGGTAGAGGTTGCAAAATAAGAAATGTTCATTCTCCCATGATTTTCTTTATTTTGATAGTACACCTAATGAATTAATTCACCTTGTTTAAAAGCTTATTTTTTAAAAGATTTTATTTATTTACTTTTTAGAGAGATGGGAAGGGAAGGAGAAGGAGAGGGAGAGAAACATCAGTGTGTGGTTGCATTGATGTTTCTCATGTTCCTCAACTGGGGACCTGGCTTGAAACCCAGGCATGTGCCCTGACTGGGAACCGAACCGGTGACCCTTTGGTTCACAAGCCCATGCTTAATCCACTGAGCTACACTAGCTGGGGCAAAAGCTTATTTTTTTAAATTACACAAATAACACTAGAACGCATCATCTTTATACAAAATTAAGCTTTATAGGAAACTGACTTCTATCCTAGTTCCTCTCCCCATATACCTCCTCATTCTTATTTTTAAATGACACTTGTCAAATTACACTTGGTTTATGATAAAGTCTTCTGACTTTGTCTAAAACAATTTATGCTATCTTGTAATTTTAGACTTAAAATTTGTTATATTTAAATCTGTAATGTCCTATAATATAGTTGCTACTAGCCAGATGTGGCCATTGAGCACTTCACATGAAGCCAGTCTAAATGCAGTGCTGTAAATATAGGATGTCCACCAAGTTTCAAAGACATAGAACTCCCCAGAATGTAAAATATTTTATTAATTTGTATATTAATACAAATTTGTATATTATTTATACAAGTTCAAATAATATTTTGGATATATTATTACCATTAAAATTGCCTGTTTCTTTTTATGTTTCTTTAAAAAAAATTTTTATTGTTGTTCAATTACTGTTGTCCCCGTTTTCCCCCCATTAGTGTATCCCCATCCCTACCCCCCCAATCAGTCCCCTCCCACCCCCAGTATCTTTGTCCGTGGGTCGTTTATACATGTTCCTTGATGACCGTTCCCCTTTTTCCCCTCATTTCCCCCTTCTTCCCTCCCCTCTGGTTACTGTCTGTTCTTTATTTCAACGTCTCTGGTTCTTTTTCTTTTTATATCTGGTTCTTTTTCTTTTTATACTTCTTAACACAGCTACAAAAAAATTTATGATTACACATGTGGCTTGCACTTTATATCTATTGGCCAGTGCTGGTTTAAATAATAAGATATATAGCACCAAGTTTTTATACTTTCATGTACAATTATAACTACTTGTTCTTTGATTCTGTATACCTAGGGTTTATACTATTTGTAAATATTTGTTAATTTCAGTAACTTAGTAGTTGTTTTGTTGTTGTTGTTGTTAAGCAAGACATAGTTCTAGGTGCTACAGGGGATACATGGAGAAAGAAAACAGTCTCCTAGGGTCTGGTGGCAGGGATTAAGCAAATACTCCATAGGTCCAAAAGGTTATGCATTCAGGATTAAGGAACCACACAATTCAGGAAGATTCTTATGAATCATTCATTCATACAGCAAATATCTGTTTGACTATCTACTGTGTGACAGGACCAGTTACTTCATAGCACTGAAGCAAAAAATGTCATGGATCCTGTATATAATCAGTCAGGATTGGATTTTGTGGTTAAATAATTCGGAAAACAATGATTTTTTCTTTTAGCATTCTTCAAGATAATAACTGAGAAAATGTGTTCATTTTACAGTGATGTAGAAGTTATATATTGTTGCTTATAAAAAATATATAAATAACCAGCTTACTTATTCCATCCTCGTTGTTTTGTCAGTGGAAGTGGTGGGCTGAGCTAATGATTTATAGCTAGCCTTCAGTGAACCCTCTAGGCAGAGTTAATTATTTCCTGCTTTGGGTATAGATGGCACTTAATTACAATTATTTGTGTGCATTTCTCCCTTCTCCCCAGGGGATCTTATTTTATTTGCCTTTTGAATTTATTAACTTATTAACATCTGTACTCATCATTTCCTCCTATATTAGTGCAAGAGGTATCCCTCCTGTGCAAGGATTATCTCTTGATTTGTACAGGGTCCTGAGAAGGAAAGCCAAGTCTCAAGTATTAGTTATTCAAGTCTCTCCCATCTTAAGAGGAAAAAACAAATCCTTTTGACCCCATATATTGTTTTAGTTGCCACTAACCTCAATTCTTCATTTCATGGTCAAGCTTTAGAAAGAGCATGCTATTCTCAGTGTTCACATTTCACTTGCTTTTCAACCCCTTGCATTCTGGCTTCTGCTTTCATCTCTACACTAAGATTTTAAAATCCAAAGGACATTTAAAAAATTCAAAATGAATCAAAGACCTAAATGTAAGACCTAAAACTATAAATAAAATTCTTCATAGAGAACATGGGGAGAAGCTTCAAGATAATGGATTTGGCAGTGATTTCTTAGGTTTGACACCAAAAGCACAGCAAAAAGAAAAAATAGACTTTATCAAAATTTAAACCTTTTGTGCATCAAAGGACAATCTCAAGAGTGAAAAGAAAACATATGAAATGAGAGAAAATGTAAATTATACACCTGATAAAGATACATCAGATATCCAGAAAAAAATATTTTTAAAGACTTTATTTATTTTTAGAGGGGAAGAGAGGGATAAAGAGAGAGAGACACACATCGATGTGTGAGAGAAACATCAATAGGTTGCCTCTCTCATATGCCCTGTTCAGGCTGAACGCGCAACCCAGGCATGTGCCATGACCTGGAATCAAACCAGTGACCTTTTGCTTTGTGGGACAACACCCAATCAACTGAGCCACACCTGCTGCCAGGGCCAGAAAATATTAAGAACTACAACTCAACAACAAAAACCAAGTAACTTGATTTAAAAATGGGGAAAGAACTTGAATAGACATTTCCACAAAGAAATACAAATAGCCGCAAAGCACATGAAAAGATGTTTAACGTCACTAATCATAAGAGAAATGCAAATCAAAACCATAATGAGGCACCACTTCATACATCTGAGGATGGCTAATATTTAAAAAGCAGAAAATAACAAGTGTTGGTGAGGATAGGAGAAATTGGAACCCTGTGCATTGCTGGTGTGTATGTGACAAGCTATAGTCATTGTGGAAAATGGAATGGGAGTTTCTCGAAAAATTAATCATAGAATCACTAAATGATTCCCCAGTTCTACTTCTAGGTATACATTCAAAAGAACTGAAAGGGACTGGGACACATATTTGTACACGCATGCTCATTGGAGCATTATTCACATTAGCCAAAAGGTAGAAGCAAGCCAAGTGTCTGTGGAGGGATGAATGTACAAAATAAGGTATATAATACAGTGGAATATTATTTAGCCTTGAAAAGGAAGGGAATTCTGACACATGCTACAACATGGATGAACTGTGAAGACATTATGCTAAATCAAATCAGTCATAGAGAGACGTATGTGATTTAAGTTACATGACATAGTCAAATTCAGAGAGACAGAAAGTATCAATAGAGTGGTGGTTGCCAGGGGCTGGGGGAAGAGAAGGGGAGTTACTGTTTAATGAGTATAGTTTCAGTTTGGGAAGGTTAAAAAGCTCAGGAGAAGTATTATGGTGATAGTTGTAGAACAATGTGAATGTACTTAATGCCACAGAGCAGTACACTCAAAAATTGTTAAAATGGTAAATATTATGTTAAGTATATTTTACCATAATAAAATTCAAAGGACATTTACCAAACTAATTTTATTTGCTTCTGTTGATATTTCTGTCCTTGAAATTCTTACCTAGATTTCTAGAACATTCTCATGGTTTTTCTTTCTGTTTTTCTGGACCTCTTTCCCTTCTCCTTTATGGCTTCTTTAATTTAGGAATATCTCTTTGGCTTATTACTTAAGATTTGCATTCATATTTAAGGTTTCCACTACTACTAGCTCTGGTACTGGCAGATTATTTAGTCTCTATGAATGTCAATCTCCTCATAAACAAATTAAGATTTAGTATCCCTATCTTATTGCTTGTGAAAATGAAGTAATACAGATAATATTTAGCCTTGTCTGGTAGGTATTGTATAATGATAATCTATTTATATATCTGTAGGCTAGATATTTTTTGAGGAAAAAATGTAATTCCAACATTCTTTTGAACATCCCACTTAATTGTTCCCTTGAAACCCTTAAACTCAGTATTTCTAAAACTGGCTTTCTCTCCCCAGACTTACACTTCCTTCTGTGTTAACTCTATTAGTGAATGATCTTACAGTCCACCCCAAACAGAGGGGTAGGTTGGCTTATCACCCTCCCCTACTAATCTATATTGTTCAACTTCCCAGCAGAAGCTTCTGATATTTTGCCTGGTACATAATAGGTATTCAATAAATGTTTTTTGATTACATGAATGACCGTTGATCACATGAATGGCTCAAGCTATGTTGTGGAACATAGACTTACTACTATAATCTTATATTGTATTCTATGGTGATTTACACCAAATCATGGAGCTTAAGTTAAATTCATTCAGTATTCTAGGATGCCATTCTTCTGCCTAAGTATTGTGTCACTTCCTTATTGTTTTTTCTTGATTGGTCCTAAGATGCAATATATATATTTTTTCTTAGCATTCGATTAAATTTTTGTGATGACTTCAAACATACAAAAAAAGAGAAAATGGTATATCGATTTCTCGTGTACCCATCACCCAATAATTATCAATTTGTGGCCCTCTTCCTCTCGACTCCGATTACTTTGAAACAAATTCCAGATATCATTTTATCCATAAATAACAGTATTTGTCTCTAAAGGATAAAGACTTTTAAAACATACTGTAATACTATTATCACACTTAAGAGTAATTCTTAATTATATTAGATATCTAGTCTATGTTCAAATGTTTGAATCAGAATCCAACTTGGGATCATACTTGTAACTGCTTGATACAGCTCTTGAGTCTTAGTTATAGGTCTCCTCCTCTCTTTTATTTGTTGAATTTATTTGTTGAAGAAACTGTGTCCTGTAGATTTTTAAAAGTGTAAAAGTATAGCTCAGCTCTGCTCAATAGAAATATAAGGCAAGCCACATATGTTCTAGTTAGCACATTATAAAAAGTAAAAGGAAACAGGTGAAGTTAATTTTTAATGTTTTATTTAACTCAGTAACATGGAATTAACATAAAATTGCTAATGAGATGTTGTACTGTTTTTTTGTACCAAATACTCAAAGTCCAATGTGTATTTTATATTTATAGTATATCTCACTTTGGACTAATATTCCAAGGGCTCAATATCTGCTGCTTGTAGCTACTGGCTACATATTGGGCAGGGCAGTTTACATTTTGCAGATTGGATGCCTATGATGTCATTTAGCATGTGTTTTATTTGTAAATTGGTAACATGTTTTTAGATTTTTGTTTCATTTTTAAACAGAAGAATTATTATGAATGTCAACATTAAAATTAAACATTTGATAAGTTCAACTTCAGAAAATTTTTTACAAATGAAATTGTGACTTCCTTTAAGGCTTAAAAAACTTTTTATTTGTATTTTAGTGCCAGTCCAGAGGAATATAATACAGTTGTACAGAAGCCAAGACAAATTCTGTGTCAGTTTGTTGACCGAATACTTACAGATGTAAATGTTGGTAAGAAATAACTATTTCTTATATAAACTTTATAAATTAAATTGTTTTATTTTCTGAACACATAACATTTTATAAGCATTTTTCTCAATGTTGTTTTGTAGAATTAGTATTTATGACAGTTACTATTTTCAAGCAGTTTATATTACATAATATAGATTAGAATTTTATAGGACGTCTGTTTTCCTATTTGGTATCTAGATTTTCTGCTGCTTACTATGAGTTTTGATATAGGGTATTATTATAGGTAAAAAATATTTGGCCAGTTCCAGTGAGGTGGACTCTGCTTTAGCTGGGTCTTATGCCAGTGGTTGAGAAACAGCAAATGACATAAATAGCTGGTGACTTTGTAAGTTTTTGAATCAACTGTTTATATTTCTTATCTGTGGCAATCTAAAAGACAAATTACAGACTTAGCAAGAATGGTGTCACATCTGTCATACCTGTTAAAATTACATTGAAGGGGTAATATAGAGTGCTATTTGGCTCATGGTTTATAGATTTGATTCCATATTTGATACAAGTTTTATGACTTGTGACAGTTATTTACCCTTCGTCTTTCAATCAATAAAGTTATGAGTTGCTGAAAAATAACAAAGAACTACTGAATACTTGTTAGATGTGTTTTCCTATGGTGCTCCTGTTTACACCACTAGCTTGTCCTCCTTCTTGTTTACTAACTCTTCATCATTTAGGTCTCAAGGCCTTCACAGCATCTTCCCACACACTTGTTTCCTCCACTCTGAATTAGTGCAATCAGCATATTGTATTATAATTATTAGTTTATTTGTCTGCTTCACCTGATTGTGAAATTTTTTTTTATTCTCATATTTTAGCATAGTGCCAGGCTATTGTAGGCCTATAGTACATATTTGGTGAATGGATGTATAATAGATGAATGAGCATGATTATTAAACATTTAAAATTAGAAAGATTCTTTAAAGTGAATCTTGTATTTTTTAGTTGCTCTAGAACTCATAAAGAAAACTGACTCTCAGCCAACCTCTGTGATGTTGCTTGATTTCATCCAGCATATCATGAAGTCCTCTCCACTTATGTTTGTAAATGTGAATGGAAGCCATGGGCAAAATGAGGCGAAAGGCAGTTGTATTGGTAAGTCCAGCTATTTATACATTCATTTGCAGTCTGTTTTATGAAATCGACCTTCTTCTCTCTGAAATACAACGTATATATTAATAAACATCTTAGTCAAATTATGGTTAGTTTTATTTCATGTATCCTAATTATTTTCATTTGTTATGGACTAGATACCCACAATGGGGCAGAAATAATCAAATTTGTTTATTTGCCATTGAAAACGTCAGCTATTTTCTTTTTTCTGGTTTTGGTGATCTCTTCTAGATCAGGCATTAACAAACAATGGCTCACAGGCAGGCTCTCTGTTTATGTAAAAGTATTTATTGTAACAGAGCCCTGCTCATATTGTTTGCAACTACTGAAACAACATGGAGTAGTTGACATGGAGACCACATGGCCCTTGAACCTATCTGGTCCTTTAAGAATGAGTTCTGGTTTTTTTTTTCTTAATCACTTTACCTTTTCACCCAGACCCACAATCACACACATACACATGCATACACACACAAATCCCTTGTAGACAGACACAACAGTATGATGACTACCAGAGGGAAAGGGAGGTAGAAGAGGGTATTTGGGGATAAATGAAGGAGACTAGACTTTGGGTGGTGAACACACAATACGTTATACAGGTGATGTATTATAGAACTGTGCACCTGAAACCTACATAATTAACTGTCATCCCAATAAATTCAATAAAAAAGAATGAGTTTGCTGATACCTGTTCTAGATGAAGTTCTTTTCCTAGACTTTCTCCTGATTTTTCCCACTAATTGTCCTTTTATTAGCTTCCTCCTAAAGAGGTGTAAAGCAAACATTTTTTGTAATGTACGTACAATGCATAGAGTATTTTAAAATTTTTTGCTTGAATTTCAAGACTGAGGTTTGATAACACGTCCTCCAAAAAGTCTTTTTTGGCCACTATTGCCGACTGTTGGGCTTGGGACTGGCTTCGTTGCTGCTTCTTAATGCTCGATTAATAGAATGTTCTCCATGTTTTCTATCATAGTGGTTTTTAAATTGTATTATAAAACACACTTTAAAAAAAAATAGGTTGTGACCCATTAGTGGGTTATGAAGATGAAATGTAAGAGACTAGAAAGTATTACTTACAATGTACTATATATAATAAGAATAAGTACTATTTCATGAAACTTTTGTTTCATACATTTAAATAAATATCCCTTTCTGTACTGGGTCAAGATATAAAATACATCTCTTACATTAGTCAAAAAGTTCCAGAAACTTTCATTGTAGGGTTTATGAGGACAGGACTATGACTGATTTGTTCTTGTGCACTTGGGCAAAGTCACTACTCAATAAATACTTCTTGAAGGGGTGATAATAATTATAACTACTATTTATTGAGTGTTTATTTAACTTCAGGCTCTATGCTGAGGATTTCACATATATCATCTTACTCAATCTTTAGTAACCTATAAAGTAGATGTCGTCATTCCCCTTTCATAGATGAAATTAGAGGTTCAGATAAATGAAAAGTTTACACAACTAGTAAAGTGGAAAGCTAGGACTTTGTCTGACTCCAAAACTGGTATTCTAAATTACTATATTTCCATTTTATAAGGAATGCTTTAGACCACAGGCAGTACACAGGGACCACGGACTGAATCCGGCCCTCGACCTTGTTTTATCCGGTCCCGCACCTTGTTTCTACCCAGTGGCAGCACTGAGCTCTCGCTTAACTGTTAAGGAGTAGTAACATTTATACAGTCCTAAAATTACATTCGGCCCTTTAAAGGCAACCTCGAAGCTGATGTGGACCCTGGTGAAAATGAGTTTGGCACCCCTGTTTTAGACTACCTTGTTAGTGAAGTTTACACTTTAAAAGTAAGTTATTAAGCATTTAGCAAATTAATAAGGATTTCTGATGTACTTATTTAATATCTTTTTTGTTTGCTTATTTCAAAGATTTCAGTAATTGGATCATAAGAAGACTTCTGCGGATTGCAGCAACTCCATCCTGTCATATGTTACACAAGAAAATCTGTGAAGTCATCTGCTCATTATTATTTCTTTTTAAAAGCAAGAGTCCTGCTATTTTTGGAGTGCTGACAAAGGAATTATTACATCTTTTTGAAGACTTGATTTACCTCCACAGAAGAAATGCAATGGGACACTTTGTGGAATGGCCAGTGGTAGTTAGCCGATTTTTAAGTCAATTAGATGAACATGTGGGATATTTACAGCCAGCTCCTTTGCAGTTCATGAACATGCAAAATTTAGAATTTATTGAAATCACTTTATTAACAGTTCTAATTCGTATTATTGCAATTGTGTTTTTTAGAAGGCAAGAACTCTTATTTTGGCGGATAGGTTGTGTTCTGCTGCAGTATGGTAGTCCAAAAATTAAATCCTTGGCAATTAGCTTTTTAACTGAACTATTTGAGCTTGGAGGACTTCCGGCACAACCAGCCAGCACTTTTTTCAGCTCATTTTTGGAATTATTAAAACACCTTGTAGAAATGGATGCTGACCAATTGAAAATCTATGAAGGTCCATTATTAAAGCTAATACAGACACTATTCGCTTTTGAAGCAGAAGCTTATAGAAATATTGAACCTGTCTATTTAAATATGCTGCTGGAAAAACTCTGTGTCATGTTTGAAAACGGTGTGCTTATGAGACTTAAGTCTCATTTACTAAAAGGAGCTTTTTGTCACTTACTGCAGTATTTCCTTAAATCTGTTCCAGCGGGGTATGAATCTGCTTCACAAGTTAGGGAAGTTTATGTGAGAAATATTTGTAGAGCTCTTGTAGATGTGCTTGGAGTTCAGGTAGATGCAGAGGTAAGTCATTTTTAAGGTTAAGTATTATTTTCATAACTTATATATGCATATATGCAAGATACAATGAGAGAATAGAATATCTTCAATAATAATGTACATTCAGAATGGGATGTTTTTTGCAATGTACTTTGGCTCCCTACAATGGATTATTACTTGGATTTCAGAAGAATTTCTTCACTAAGTTGGTAATGAACTGCCAATGAAGTTGAATGTTTTAAGGTAGAATTTCTGAAGTGTGTGCATGTTTGATGCATTATTAATTAAAAGGGGGTCAGTTAACTTAATTGCAAAAACTGAGCACCAAGATTTTTTTTGACAGTTTATCATCAATAACTTTTAGAAAACCTATGGGTACATAGTTGTAGTAATGCCTCTTTTTCTATTTGAGCTGTGAATAGAGAGGCAGTGCAATAAAATAGATGTGCAGTAACTTGATTAAATATTTTAGTTTATTTTTATCTCTGAGACTTGCTGGATTTGTAGTATGGAATAAGTTAGTAATTCCCTTAATAGAATATTTTTTGTGACATTTTGATAGAAGGAAAAACAATTTATAGGGAGAAGGATTTGTTATGCCTTCTAAAATTATAGAACCATAGTTCTAGATAAAGAATTATATGTAGACTGTGAAATTCTATATATTAACTTAATATATAAGGTCTTTGTTTTACCTGATGAGACTCCAGAAATAGTTTACTTTTTTAGAAAACTTACAGCTAATTCCTACTGCATTTTCACTGTCTGTGAATAATACAAACATTTCGTAAGAGTTGGTTGTTGAAATTATTTTTGCTTTCTCAGTACTTGTTGGGGCCACTTTATGCAGCCTTAAAAATGGAAACTATGGAAATTATTGAGGAGATTCAGTGCCAACTTCAACAGGAAAACCTCAGCAGTATAAGTGATGGACTATCACCCAAAAGGCGTCGACTCAGCTCATCTCTAAACTTCTCCAAAAGATCAACAAAACAGACTGAGGAGTATGACCTTCATTCAGTTTTTATTTAGCTATATAGCAAAACTTTATTTACTTTTGAAAATTGCCTTTAGCTGTGGCTGGTGTGACTCAGTGGATTGAGCACTGGACTGTGAAGCAAAGGGTCGCTGGTTTGATTCCCAGTCAGGGCTTGTGCCTGGGTTGCGGGCCAGGTCCCCAGTAGGGGTGTGTGAGAGACAACCACACACTGATCTTTCTCTCCCTCTCTTTCTCCCTACCTTCCCCTCTCTCTACATATATATAAATAAAATCTTTTTTAAAATTACCTTTAGTTAAGTGCTTTGACTTAAATACACAAAGAACATTTGTTCTTTCTAGAGGTAGACAAAGAAATGCCTAACATACTTTAATAGTGCTAGTATGAAATATTTTATGGATAAATATGGTTACTCACCACCCAGGACTATAAGTCTCTACTGTCTAGTTTAACTTCTTAATATATGAAAAATCTGAGACTGTACATCTAATAGCAGCTTTTAAAAATGTGGATAAGTGACTTTTTTTTATATTTGGTCAAAGAATTCCCATATTTCAGACGTCCATGAAAGTTGTTTTACATCTTAGGATAAATTTCAGTACTTTACACGTTATTTTTTGTTTTAAGCATTTTTCATGTTTGAACCAAGTTTATGTTAAATATGACTATATTTATACTGTGGTTATAATTACAGAATTAATCATGTGGATATGAACAAAAGAAGCTTATTATGGAGTGCCCTGAAACAGAAAGCTGAATCTCTTCAGATTTTCCTTGATCATTGTAGTCTAGAGAATCCTGTTGTTGAGACTTTAGAAGGAATTGCTGTTGTCCTGCAACTGACTGCTCTGTGTGCTGTTCATTGTTCTCCTCAAAACACGGACTGGTAAAACAACTTGTATTTTCTGAGTGGGTTTTCTGTAATAAATTTGGGTTTATGGTTTAGGAGCCTTCATTCACTTGATTTGTATGACCTTAAAACACAAACTTTTTACTGAAATAGAAATTTGTTTTTTATTGAGTACTTGCTAAATGCTATGTACTTTGTTAAGTACTATACATAACTTAATTTTTACAACAATTCTGTGAGGTAAATGCTATTATGCTTCCTTTACAAATTAGAAACTGAGGCTTAGAGATATTGAGGCCTTTTTTTGGTCTGAAGTCTAAACAAACTCCTGGGCATACACGTTTATAAAATTGCAAAATACATTTTTATGCAACTCAAAAGCCAATTTTTTTTAGTCAAACATTAAGTTGAAAGAACACTTGCCTTTGATAATAAGAGAAGGAATTTAGAACTTGCTAAAGGTGTGTTTGTTCAGTATTCTTAACATAGGTTAATTATTCTATTGGAAAAAACAATAGGGTAGGTGCTCTCTGAAGATTTAGTCTTATTTTTGGTGCCATATTATAGACCAAAACTCCTTATTAATTTGTTACATGATAATTTATTCTGTATTTTCTGATTCATTGATTTTTTTCAATTACAGTTTACATACAATATTATTCTGTGTTAGTTTCATATATACAGCATATATGAAACTAAAAAATCATGTACTTTACAGAGTGGGTCCCTCTGATGTTTCAAGTAAATATTGACTGTATTCTTTGAGCAGCAATCTCCTTCTGACTGTTCTGCCCTGATTCATTCTTTTAGCTAGCCAATCCAAAGTTATGGAGGAAATATTAAAAAAATATTAGTTCATATTGCATTAAATTTGGAATTTCAAATAACTTGAAGGAATAGCTAATTAGGCTGAGGACTCCCCTTGTCCTATTATTAAGAAAGGATTTACTAAGCCAGTTAAAAATTACACAGTCAGTCTTCAGTCATTTTTAAGCCTGGTGATGCCAGATTTAAATATCCTAGATTAATTTTAATTACCAAATCCTAAGAGTGATTTAGAAAGGTATGAAAAGATTAAGCTTCAAATAATAATGATATTAATTGATTTACATATTTATTTTGAATTGGTTTAAAGTTATATGCTAGTTTTATACTCCCAATTTCTTTTGGCTTACTACAATATTAGGTTTGACTAACAACTAATTTTAATCTATGTCTTAAAAAATGTATTAATTGCAGCCATTTCAAGGACTGTCAACAAAAGTATAAGAAGAAACCAGTAGTAATAACTTGGATGCCTTTGGATTTTTACACAAAAGTGCTTAAGAGCTGTAGGAGTTTGTTGGAATCTGTTCAGAAACCTGACCTGGGGGCAGTTATTGATAAAGTGATGAAAATATGCGATGCCTTGATTTATATTCAAGGTGAGTACAAATAAGTAGTAAATCAAAATAACCTTTAGGAATAATCAACATAGAAATCTCTTTTGCCTAAGGTGTAAATGTACAAATGTTTGCAATAACCAGAAGTTTACTTGATTTCAATTCTGTTAAGCTGTCATTAATTTCCAAGTTCCAAAATTATTTGTATCATATTTTGATTTATTATTCTTTTTCAGTCAGTGGAAATTACTTATAGCTTTAAAATTTTTTGGAGCATCTGAAGAATGCTAAGGTCCTTAAAAATACATAGATGAAGCCACATTTAATTTGTTTGGGTTCATAGGGCTCAGAACATCATTTCTATGTTGAGATTGTTAACTGAATATTTATTCTAATTCTACCAGATGATTGGAACATCTGTTTTTATTGAAAAAGGTAGAAATGATTAAGGAAGAGATGTAATTAATCACTTGTTGTGTGTTTCTGTAGTAAAAACTTCATTTGAAGATCATATTCTAGAAGATTTATGTGGAATGCTCTCAATTCCATGGATTTATTCCCATTCTGATGATGGCTGTTTAAAATTGACAACATTTGCCACTAATCTTCTAACATTAAGCCAGAGGATTTCAGATAGCTTCTGTAAGTGGTCACAAAATTCTATGTCTGGTTTGTTTTGGTTTAACTCATCTCTATTTGGGATTTCTACACTTACTTCTATATTTTCAATAACTAAGAATTATGTATTTTTTTAAGATTTTATTTATTTATTTTTAGAGAGAGGGGAAGGGAAGGAGAAAGAGAGGGAGAGAAACATCAATGTGTGGTTGCCTCTTGTGCAGCCCCTACTAGGGACCTGGCCCACAACCCAGGCATGTGCCCTGACTGGGAATCGAATCCTCGACCTTTTGGTTCACAGTTCAGTGCTCAATACCCTGAGCCACACCAGCTGGGGTGAGAGGAGGAACATTTTTAATAATGCAAAAACAAGTTAAACATATAAAAAGTTAAAAATTGTAGGATTTGCACACATCCTCAACTCTTCTGTCACATTGTTCTCTAAAAATGTCATTTCAATTCACGATCCTACTAGCAGAATATTGGAGTTCCCATTGTTTCTCATCCTCTCTTTAAAATTTTTGCTATCAAAAAAAAAAAAAGAAGAAATGTGAATGTCGAGGAGGTAACTACCCTATTTTTCGGACCACAAGATGCATCTAGGTTTTAGAGGAGGAAAATAGGAAAAAAAAATTTGAAGCAAAAAATGTGGTAAAATATTTGATAACATAAATAACATAATATTTCACCTATGTAAATGAAAGCTACATTCAGACTATAAAATGTGCCCCCATTTTCCTCCCAAATTTTGGGGGAGAAAGTACATCTTATAGCCTGAAAAATATGGTATCTAAAAACAATTATTTTTTAACTCTGGTGGGTATGATTTTTAATTGCATTTTCCTGATTATGTAGTAATATTGTGCATACACCTTTTTCTGGAACATTTCATTTTTGGAGAGGGAGCTTTTAATTAAATTAAATTTAAATATATTTTATTTTTTTAATTATATTTTATTGATTATGTTATTTCAGTTGTCCCAATTTTTCCCCCTTTGCTCCCCTCCACCCAGCATTCTCCACTCCCTCAGGCAACCCCCACACCATTGTTCATGTCCACAGGTCATATGTATAAGTTCTTTGGCTGCTCCATTTCCTATACTGTACTTTACATCCCCATGACTATTCTGTAACTGCCTATTTGTAATTATTAATTCCTTTGCCTCTTCACTCATTCCTCCATACTCCAACCAGGTAACCCTCATAATGCTCTCCATATCCATGAATGTCTCTGTTCTACTTATTTGCTTAGTTCTTTAGATTCAATTGTTGATGGGTATGTATTTATTGCCATTTTATTGTTCATAGGTTTGATCTTTTTCTTAAATAAGACGCTTTAACATTTCATATAATGATTTGGTGATGATAAACTCCTTTAGTTTTTTCTTGTCTGGGAAGCTTTTTTATTTGCCCTTTGATTCTAAATGATAGCTTTGCTGGGTAGAGCAGTCTTGGTTGTACGTCCCTGTTTTTCATGACTTTGAATATTTCCTGCCAATCCCTTCTAGCCTGCAAACTTTCTTTTGAGAAATCAGCTGACAGTCTTGTGGGAACTCCCCTGTACGTAACTAGTTGCTTTTCTTTTGCTGCTTTTAAGATCCTCTCTTTATCTTTAACCTTTGGCATTTTAATTATGATGTGTCTTGGAATGGGCTTCTTGCATCCATCTTGTTTGGGACTCTGTGCTTCCTGAACTTGCATGTCTATTTCCTTCACCAAATTAGAGAAGTTTCTTTCATTATTTTTTCAGATAGATTTCCACTTTCTCTTCTATTTCTGACACCCCTATGATGATACGACTTTTGGACCTCTCGAAGTTGTTCCAGAGGCTGCTTACCACATTCTCATTTTTTTTTGGAATCTTTTTTCTTGTTGTTCTGACTGGTTGTGTTTTGCTTCCTGATGTTCCAAATCATTTATTTGGTTCTTGGCTTCATCCCCTCTGCGGTTGTTTCTCTGTAAATTGTTCTTTATTTCAATTAGTGTATCTTTTGTTTCTGACTGGGTCTTTTTTATGCTGTTGAGGTCCTCACTAAGTTCCTTCAGCATCCTTATAACCAGTACTTGAACTCTGCATCTGATAGATTGCTTATCTCCATTTTATTTAGTTCTTTTTCTGGAGTTTTGATCTGTTCTTTCATTTTGACCACATTTCTTTGTCTTCTCATTTTGGCAGCCTCTCTGTGTTTGTTTCTATGTATTAGGTAGAGCTGCTACATCTCCCAGGCTTGGTAGAGTGGCCTAATGTAGTAGGCGTCTTGTAGGGTCCTGTAGCTCAGCCTCCCCATCCCCCAAGCTGTATACTTGAGGTGTGCCCTTTGTGTGCTCTGAGTACTCCCTCCTCTTGTTGAGCCTTGATTGCTGTTGGCAGGTCAATATGAGAGATTTATCCAGGCCAATAAGCTAGAAGGACTGGCAGTGACCACTGACCATCAACCTCTGCCCTCTGTGGAGGATCAGCTGTGCAGGGGCAGGGTGGTGGTACTCGGACGTGGTCTGAAGCTGTCCGGTGGGTATGCTGGCCTTGGAGTTTCCCAGGTGGTTCAGGCCAAGGTCAGCCTCCACGTGTGTTTTTCCTGGGACTAACCTGCATGAGGTATAAAGCAATATGAGATGGCTACTGCTTGTGCTGGGCTTGTAGATGCCCGGGTGAAGGCAAGCTGTGAACCTATGCTGGCTGCTGCTAGTGCTGGGCCTAGGGCTACTCAGCAAGAAGTATGGGGGCTAGGGGCTTACTGAGGCTGGCTGTTGGTTGTTAGATAGGTTTTAGGAAGTTGTAAAGCAAGAGGTAAGACCAGCCATTCATATGGAAAAGTCATGATTCACAGCTTGGGTGGTCAGGAACTTGGGTGGAGTGGAGTCTCAGAGGACCTCCAGGGTGGGGCAAACAGTATTAGCCAGATCGGTGGAGTTTCAGATATGGCAGCAGCCTGCTAGCTCTGTGGCTGTGTGGTGGGAGGGTCAAAAAGAGACAATAGCCTCTGGCCACCATTCTGTCTGGGAGAAAGGTGTCCCCCAGCTCCCACCTTGATGCCAGACACTTCAGTTCCTCTCTGTATACCATGGTGCCTTTCCAGCTGGTACTCCAGTGCTGGAGCTCAGAGTGAGTGAATCCGAGTAAGTCTGTGTATGGGTTCTTTAAAGGGAACTATTTGGGACTCCAGGATTTCTTCAACTGACTCAATACCCACTGGTTTTTGCAGCCAGGAGTTATAGGGACTTATATTCTTTCCACTTGAACCCTGGGCTGGGAGGCCTGGTATGGGGCTGGTACTCCTTACTCTTGAGATACCCCTCCCGAATTTTTATCCACCACACGTGGATGTGGGACCAGCCCATTTTGCATCTCTGCCCCTCCTACCATTCTGGATGGATGTGGTTTCTTTTATTCTGTAGTTGTGAGACTTCATTCAACTTGATTTCTGATGTTTCTAGTGATGGTTGTTTATATTTTAGTTGTAATTTTGATGTGGTTGTGTGAAGAGGCAGACCATGTTTACCTATGCTGCCATCCTGACCAGAAGTAAAATATTACCTGTAATTGATATGTTACTGACTGTACAATAAAGAATGAACATATGTGTGTATATATAAATAAAGTTAACATTCAGAAATCTTGTTTAATAGACTTAATTTTTCAGCACCACAGGCACAATCACGATGTGTGTTTCTTCTTACACTATTTCCAAGAAGAATATTCCTTGAATGGAGAACAGCAGTTTACACCTGGGCCCTGCAGAGCTCCCATGAAGTAATCAGGACTAGTTGTGTTAATGGATTTTTTATCTTATCGCAGAAGCAGAATTCTTGTAACAGAGTTCCCAAGATTCTTATGTATGTATTCATATTTTAATTTGAATATATAACTTGACTGGAAAAATCATATATGTAAATTAAAGTTAATGTTGATGTTAATAGAACAAATGTTGCTTTTAGTTTTAGAATTTAAATATTTTTTTCTTATGGGCTTTGTCTTACTAGTACTTTTGCCACAAATTAAGTGAGGCTATTGGACCACAGAATTAAGTAAGAAGGTTTAGTACCACTTCTTTTTTTCCCCAGAGATAAAGTCAAAGATGATTCCGATATTGTTAAGAAAGAATTTGCCTCTGTACTTGGTCAACTTGTCTGTACACTTCATGGCGTGTTTTACCTGACAAGTTCTTTAATAGAACCTTTTTCTGAACATGGACATATTGACCTCTTCTGTAAGAGCCTGAAAGTCACTTCTCAACATGAATGTTCATCTTCTCGACTAAGAGCTTCTGTTTTCAAGCCATTCCTTTTCCTTCTGAAAAAAAAAGTATCTAGTCTAGTGAAACTTGGTGAGTGATTTGTTATTTAATATTTTAAAATCCACTTAACTTCTATTTTTAAAATCCATGATAGAATTAGCCTGATGCCTTAAAAACTTAGACTTTCTTGATTGGTTCAATGTTCATGTAATGATTATTTGTAAAGGGGGTGACTGTATCACAAAAGAAACAAGGGAAGTAGTATTTTGATTTTTAAATTGCCCTTGTGATTTGATAGTATAATGGGGCATACCTGATGTTTGGTTCAATGTAATGAGATTCAATATTCTTTTTTTTTTTTTTTAAGATTTTATCTTGACTTTTAGAGAGAGGGGAAGGGAGGGAGAAAGATCAGTGAACACAACTCCCAACCAGGGACCTGGCTTACAACCCAGGCATGTGCTCTGGCTGGGAATCAAACCAGCAACCTTTTGGTTTTCAGGCCAGTGTTCAATCCATTAAGCCACACCAGCCAGGGCAGGTTCAATATTTTTAATTCTCTTTGGTGATACCAGAGACCTTGTTAATGTGTTCCCTGTCACAGCCTTGGACCTTCAGGGCTTCAAATGGTTAGATATTGCACAACTGAGGATTGTAGATTGTATCTTCTTGGCCATTTTTCAATGGTAATTGTTTAAGGGTTTGTTGGGAGCATGAGATTTACACAAATACTTTCCAGATCCATTTGTTTGGGTTCTGTTTTGCAACTTGTTCTCAAGTTTTCAAAACAGTATGTGATAGGTAGTTTCTAGGACTTCCTAAATCTTTTAATGTAAGATTAACAGTATGGCTAAAATTACCCTGAATTCATAGTTCTTCAGATTAGTGAAATGTGGTTTTAAGTCTGTCTTGGTAACATACAAAATCTAAGTGACTAGTATTTAACAACTTAAAAAATTCTAGAACTTATTTTAGATTAAATTATTTAAAACTTTAAAAAAATTATATTTTATTGATTATGCTATTATAGTTGTCCCAATTTTTCCCCCTTTGCCCTCTTTGAGCCAACACCCCCCACTCCCTCAGGCAAAATTTTATTAAGTATAAAGTATATTAAAAATTATAAATTCATTTTAATCCTTTACAATTCTGTGTGCTGTATAAATTTAAATACTAAATATTGACATTATGAGGCAGCTTAGAATTCTGTGTAGCATATTATTTATTGACAATACTTTTATAGTAAAATTCTGAATTTTAATGTGTTAAATTAGGTATTAATATGCTCTTGCCCTTTAGCTTTCATAGATAATCTATATCATCTTTGTAAGCATCTTGATTTTAGAGAAGATGAAACAGATGTAAAAATAGTTCTTGGAGCTTTATTAAATTTAATGGAAGATCCAGACAAGGATGTTAGAGTGGCTTTTAGTGGAAATATCAAACACATACTGGAATCCTTGGACTCTGAAGATGGATTTATAAAAGAGGTTTGATAATTTTTATCTTTAAACATTTGTGTTTTCATAAACCTGACCTAGAAATTTAACTAATTAATTTTATTGTTCTTAGCTTTTTGTCTTAAGAATGAAGGAAGCGTATACACATGCTCAAATCTCAAGAAATAATGAGTTGAAGGATACTTTGATTCTTACGACAGGAGATATTGGAAGGTATATATGGCAGCATTTACATACTTCCTTACTTATTTTGGCCGTTCTCTTTTTTTTTTTTATTTGCCTGGTGTTTGAAATGGTGGCATGAGGGATGTGATATTAGAGAAAAAAATATGATATCAGCATGCATTGGTATGTGGATTTCCATTTATTTTTGAGACATTAATGATAACTTTTTTTTTTTTTTTTTCAATTTCAGGGCAGCAAAAGGAGATTTAGTACCTTTTGCACTTTTGCACTTACTGCATTGTTTACTGTCCAAGTCAGCATCTGTCTCTGGAGCAGCATACACAGAAATCAGAGCTTTGGCTGCAGCTAAAAGTGTTAAACTGCAAAACTTTTTCAGCCAGTATAAGAAACCCATCTGTCAGGTGAGAGTCAGCATTGGCCTTGACTATGGGACATAGCAGTGCTTTGTAAGAGTTAAAAAAAAACATATATATGTTTTATTTTTCTTGCCTTAAATGATATATTTTTAAAAACAATATATTCAGTTTAAGAGCATCTAAATCTTGCCAGTTTTATATTTTAGCATCTTGGACTGAAGATGTAGATTATAAATGGGAGAGGGGTAAAAATCATATTATTATCGTATTGGGTTGGCCAAATAGTCCATTTACATTTAGGTTTTTTGTATGATGGCTGTAGTAGTGCTCAGTTGTCTTCAACTTCATTTGAAACAGTTTTGTTAGATTGCATCGTGACAGCTTTCATATCAGTGTGTCTTTAAAAAAACTTATCAAAATTGGTGAATTTTTGTGCAGCCATTTTAATACTGAAGATGGGAGAAGACATGCAACATTTTCAGTATATTATGATTTATCATTTGAAGAAGGGTAAAAATGCAACTGAAGTGCAAAAAAGACTTGTGCAGTGTATGGAGAAGGTGTTGTGACTGATCAAATGTGTCAAAAGTGGTTTGCGAAGTTTCTTGGTACTATTGATATTTTGGCCCAATAATTGTTTGCTGTGGGGCTGTCTTATGCACTGGAAGATGTTTAGCAGAACCCCTTGTCTCTACTCACTAGAAGCCAATAACAGGACACAGCCGACATACCCAAAACATCCAAATGAATAAAGTTATTAGTGAAAATGAAAAATGTGTCTTTTATTTTATGGAAAAAACATAACAGACTTTTTGGCCCACCCAATATATTGGATATTATGCTCTATTGTTAATCTATGAAGAGGTGCCTTTCCTTTAGCGATGATGAACTTTTATGCTTTGATATTATGGATAAGGGGCTTTGTTCTTAAAAGGTTGATTCACTTCATGACTGAAAAGTTAGGATATGTTAAAATACTGGTTTTGCCCTGTGTTGGTATAACCCTAAGCAAGATATTCAAGTTTCTTAACTAAGCCTGGTTAATGACCTAAAAGTGAGATTATACATAATCTATTCCATTACTTTGTTATAACAATTAAGTGAATGTTAATTGAGGTAATATGTTTATTTATTTATTTTTGAAGATTTTATTTATTTAATTTTAGAGAAAGAGGAAGGGAGGGAGAAAGAGAGGTAGAGAAACATCAGTGTGTGGTTGCCTCTCACATGCCCCCTACTGGGGGACGTGGCCCGCAATCCAGGCATGTGTCCCGACTGAGAATCTACCAGCGACCCTTTGGTTCACAGGTCGGTGCTCAGTCCCCTGAGCCACACCAGCCAGGGCTGAGGTAATATGTTTAGAACACTGTCTGATACTGTCCTTGATGTTACCTTAAAAAGTATTAGTTAAATTTTGTTCCTTGTGTGAAAACTAACAAACCATTTTGCTTTAGTTTTTGGTGGAATCCCTTCACTCCAGTCAGGTGACAGCACTTCCTGGTACTCCATGCCAGAACACTGAGATGCGCAAACAGGATGTGGCTCACCAGAGAGAAATGGCTCTGAATACCTTGTCTGAAATTGCCAATGTTTTTGACTTTCCTGATCTTAATCGTTTCCTTACTGTAAGTTACAAGTTACATAATATAGTTGACTTAATTGAGGTTTTCAATTCAATATTTTGTGTTTATTCTAGATTTTTTAAAAGAAAATCTGGCAAGTACATTGAGGAGCATATAGACCCTAAATTTTCAGATTTTGACTTTGTTATGATAACGTTACTTGTATAAAATTTAAGTTCATGCCAATTTGAGTTATTGCTCTAATGGTTAGCTATCTCTAAAGTTTAATACTAATTGATTAATGCTAATTAATTCAGTTGACTGAGCCTTTATGTCTTTGGTGCCGTGATTGGTTCTGTTGGCAATTCGAAGTCTGATATCATCATTTGTACCCTTAAGGAGTTGGAGTAATACAGTATAAACCTAGTGTTATGGATGATCTTCTGTGAATTCAGATGACAATTTGAAATGTGGAGTGGTTTGGGAAGCCTTTGAGAAATCCTTAGGACTGAGATTTGAAAGATGGTTGTAGTAGATTTTCTTCTTACCTTTTCCCGAAGGCAAAGTTTATTATTACTTTTAGCTAATAAATTATAATGTGATTTATACAGGATTTTTCTGCAGTATTATTATATTTTAACAAACTTAAATTGCTTGTAAATTGGTCAAATCCTGGAAGGAAATAATAAATCAGGCATAGAACTTATCCTTAGAGCATGAGTACATTTTAACATATACTCATGAAAAAATATCTTCTTTACCTATAAATTAGTTTGTTTATTGTCTGTGTCTCCTGCCCTACAATGTAAACTGTGTCCTCAGGGACCTTGCCTGTTTCTTCACAGCTTTATCTTTAATACCTGCATCATAGTAGATGCTTGGTAAACATATGTTGAATGAATAAATGGTAAATCTGAATTCAAATACCTATGTCATATGTGGACTTCAAATTTGTGTGGCATTTTAAGATATTTTTGCACATAGCTTATGTATTTTATCACCTGGACAAATGTTCTTTTTGGTAATTGTAGTGTTTTTTTTCAGAGGACATTACAAGTTCTGCTACCTGACCTTGCTGCCAAAGCAAGCCCTGCAGCTTCTGCTCTCATTCGAACTTTAGGAAAACAATTAAATGTCAATCGTAGAGAGATTTTAATAAATAACTTCAAGTATATTTTTTCTCATTTGGTCTGTTCCTGTTCCAAGGATGAATTAGAACGTGCCCTTCATTATCTAAAGGTAATTGAATATTTATAGATATTTTACCCTTCTTTAAATTATCATTAAAGGAGAGCTGCAGTAACATTCTTGTAGATAGTGGGTAATGTATAGCCTATACTAACGTCACTTAAAAACAACTGATATTATGTAAATAAACTTTGTCCTGGGCCTAGAGGGTTTATTAAATAGAATTATTGTTTTGTTACTTTCTTTGATCATTTTACCATAATGGCATATGATAATCATTCATTCATGGATCAGGTTCTCAGCTAATTTCACTTTAGAATTTTTTAATTGATTGGAACTAGATGTTGAGTAATGATATGCAAGTAATTATATCTATAGGAAGAGGCAGTTTCCTTCAAATGCAGTATAATGTCAGCATTTAGTTTATTAAGTGCAGATTACAATTTGGCTCAGTTTCTTGCTAGTTTTTAAATTTAAAATTATAGCTTGTGTGTCTTTTTGGTGTCATAATAGCAATGGTAGTTTTAAAGAATATGAGACTGTATGGGAACAGAAGACCCTGTGTGATACGCATATGTGACTTTACTATTTCCTTTGTTAATTTATGTCATGTGTTTCATGATATGCCAGCAATAGATCTATTTTCACATAAGAGTTGTTGAATAAGGAGTATATTTATTTATTTTGAGAAAGACAATCTCTGTCATAGAGGTAGAATAATAAGTATTTACTGAGTGCTTACTACATATCAGAAACTTTGCTAAATAATTTATCTATCATTTCACTCATTGTTGCCTAGTGAGAGAAAGATACTATTACTTTTCCATTTTATAGATGAGGAAACTAAGGCATAGAGAGGTCAGATGAGGTAACTTGTTCAAGTCACAATACAACTAATAAGTGACAAATCTGGAATTTAAATCCCATCAGTCTGACTGGAAAGGCTGTACTCTAGGCTTCTGTGCTGTATCTGCTCAGGGATCATGTATGCATGAATAATGAGTGGATGGCATTTTAAGACCTTATAGAAAACTAGGACTTCCTTTTTAAATTTTATTTCCAAATAAAATCTGATCATTTCTCTTCATTACCCATACCCATGGGAGACCTACCAGGAGGAGAGAACAAAATTAGAATAATTTTACATTGCCTTTAAAAAATATCATTAATAAATCTTATCACCTGGTCTAGAGCTCCTGATTTACTAATAGTGTATTAAAAAATCAATATACTTATTTTCAGGATGTTAGTATGGAGAAAAAATAAATTTTAAAAATGTGTCTTTGGATTAGAATGAAACAGATATTGAACTGGGGAGCTTGTTGAGACAAGATTTCCAAGGATTGCATAATGAATTATTGCTGCGTATTGGAGAACACTATCAACAAGTTTTCAATGGTTTGTCAATACTTGCCTCATTTGCATCTAGTGATGATCCATATCAGGGTCCAAAAGATATCATATCACCTGAACTAATGGTAAGGAATATGTTCTATGGGTTTTTTCCCTCCTTTTTCTAGCTTAATTATGAAATTTGAAAAGCAAGTTACTGTGCATTTTCAAATGGTAGAGTTTAGTTTAAATTTTAAATAGGGATTTTTATTTTGTGTTTTTTTTTAAAGATTTTATTTATTTATTTTTAGGGAGGGGGGAAGGTGGGAGAGAGAGAGAGAGAGAGAAACATTGATGTGAGAGGGAAATACTGATTGGTTATCTCTCCTATGTGCCCTGACCAGGGACCAAACAGGTACCCCAGGCATGTGCCGTGACGGGGAATTAAACCTGCAGCCTTTTGCTTTGCAGAATGATACCCAACCAAATGAGCCACAGAAGTCAGGGCTAGGACTTTTATTTCGAAAAGGGTGATCATTGAAATTGAATGGTTACATGAAGGAATTAACAATATATATTAGCATTGAAATATATACATTTTCAAATGATTTTAGATTATATTTTTTACTGAAAAATAAAAAAAATGTTTATTTTTCTTTACCACTTATGAGCTGTAGATTGGAATACATTTGTAGCTTCCCCCAGTTACTCCTTTCTTGGCACAACATATTAACCTTATCAGTTCTAACTATTGAATATATTTAAACCCGTTGTTGGATGTAAGGGAGATTAGAGGATATGTCATCTCTTTTTATCTTTCCCTATCAAAATTTGTATCTGAAATCACTTTACTATTTCATTTTTTTCATCTGAAAAAATATAAAAAATCTTAAGGCTTGTTATTTTTTTGTCTTTTGATTGCCTGATTCCTTCAAGAGACTCTCAAGATTATCCGCAATATACCTTGAGAAGTTTCTGTCTCTGCTTTCTCCTTTTCCATTCATTATGAATTTTTCATTTATTAGCTCATTCACAATGAATTTTTCATTCACTAGCTCATTCTAGTCCAACTCTGTTCTCATTATTCTATTGAACTTCTAGTCAACGTCAAAAGCAGTCTTCCTGCTGTGAAATCCAGTAGTTACTTCTCTTCTTCTATTTTATTCAACCTTTCAGTAGCTTTCAGTGCAACTGACGATCCTTTCCTATATCCATCTATTTCTTTCAATCCGTCTGTGATACCACATTTTCTTGATTTCCTTTTTGTTTCATTGTCCACTCATTTTTAGTCTTTATTGGCTCTTTCCTCTACTTTATCCTCTAAATATTAGATTGATTTAAGACTATGTAATCGGGTGTTTTTCTCTGTAAACATTCTCTCCCTAAATGGAAGAGAATCTGGCCTCATTTGTCCCTTTGCTTTAATATGATTTATATTTTGGTGATTTCATAGTTGAAATTCCAGTCCAGACCTCTCCAGAGCTTTGTACTTACGGATTTATACAGGTTAGGTCCTGGTAGGAAACAGATGGTACACACAAAGATCTTTAACTGAAAATAATTCAATAAAGGGGGCTAATTTCATTGTCATGGGCAAGTTAAGAGAATGAGCAGGAAATGTTAAGGAACCCAGGGACTAGAAAACTTATGCTCCCATTAGTCCTGGGCAAGGATAAGAAGTGGTGTTACCAGAACCTGGTTGAGAGCTAAAACCATGGTGTGGGGGGAGATCTCTCATTGTAGGGGGATGTAGCCATTGGCAGAACCACCTCAAAACCCAGAAGGAGCAGGAAATTTAAGTACCACGCTCTTTTCTCCTGCTCTCCGTTCCTCCGTTGGTACTTCCTATTAACTAAATTCAGAGGGAAGCCAGAGGGAAAGGGATATTGAGTGATGAAATCTGGTAAGCCTTCCAGGCACAGAGCAGTGCAGAAAAGGGTAGCAAATGGATCTGAGGGTGAGAGAGAGTGGCATACAGAGATTATCTAACTTTCTCTTTGTCATCTCTACTTGCCTGTCTTATAAACATCTCAAACAAGTCTAAATATAACATGTCCAGTAAGAATCTTAATTTTACCTCCCTAACCTGTTTATCTCCCTGTCTCAGGAAATGGTACCAATATTAACCTACTTGCTCAAATCAAAACCTGGGAATCAGTCATGAGCCCTCCATAAGTCCTATCACATCTCTCTCCAAAATATATCTTTCCATCTCTGCTGTCACTACCCTCATACAAGTGACCATCATCTTTCTCCAGGACAACAGCAAAAACCTGCTAACTGTTCTCTCCCTTCACTCTTCCCTCTCTATAGCTATATTCAGTTATTTACATAGCATTCAAAGTGCTCTTTGTACAACTTTAGCTCATATCATTCCCTTGCTGAAATAAATTCCTTCTGTGGTTTTCTTTGCTCTATAAGTAAAATCTATAAAACTATATGTGATTTTAGATATAACTTTCCACCTTCATGTTGTACAGCTCTTTTCTTCCTTTCTCACTATCTTTTAGCATCTTTTAGCATGTCAGGCTTTTTCCTGCTTCATAGTCTTTGCACTAGATAGTCTATTGGAATAATAGTATTTGGAATAATCTCCTGGATCTTTCTCCTTCTTTAGATCTCAGAGTTTCCTGATCACCCTATCTAAATTCCCTTATCCCAGTTCTTCTCTATCATGTGATTATGTTGATTTCTATATAGTACTTACTGCAACCATATTTACTTATTTAATGTCCTCCATTCATATTTGTAGGGAGAAAGTGACGTTGCTTATCTTGTTACACCTGAACCTGGCATAGTATTCTAGGCATAGATAATAAATATTTGGTGTGTGGTAGATGAATGAACCATTTGTCTAATTCAAAGGGCTTTATAACTAGAATGTCAACATAGATTATATAAGTGTCATCTATGTCTCCTTGTTATTTTAAGAAGCAGGATCTGGTACTGTGCAATTATGGATTATTAAGCCTAAAAATAAGTCTTAATCCAAATCAGAAGTTTGCAAATTAAATGTAATTTAAGCTTGAGAGACAGATGATTCTCTATGCTTGGCAAGAGAAAAGTTTATCCCAGCATCTAATCTGGAGAGACATGTTGGGCACCTAACTTCTTTTCTACTATGTGCTAGTACACATCCTCCGATCCTCCCCCTCCCCTTGGCACTGTATGTAACCTGGGGATCCGGAAATCAGGTGCCTCACCATCAAGCAATGCAACTTTCTTTCAGAGTTGGAAAATACTTTAATTGCTGCTCTTCCCCAGTTCTTTTTCTTTTGCCTTTTCCTTCCTGTATGTAAAGAATTTGAAAGAGAGGAATATTCTTTGCAGATTACTCATGTTCCCAGTTTGTTGTAATATTAACAATTTATATTTGTTTAACTCTTTACTGTAGTCTCCGTGGTTGATGCGTGTTATCTTAGTTAACTTCTACAACAACTCTATGTAGGAAGTGCTTTAATTGTTCCCATTTGAAAGACTCAAAGGAGTTAAGTAACTCATCCAAAATCACACGTTAGGAAGTATCAAAATTGAGATTTAAACCCAGGTCTGACTGATGTAAAGCCCAAACTCTCTCCTTTAGGACCCTCATTCAAGAAAGAATTAATCCAAAGTGCTATATAGGGTCAGTGATACCTAGTCTATATCTATTGATGTCCATAGCCTTGCATTACACCCCAGCCCAGTGCAGAATTCAAAAGCTCATAATTTCCACTTTTTCTTTTGATATATTTATTGATTATGCTATTACAGTTGTCCCTTTTCCGCCCCTTCACTCAACTCTGTCCTGCCCACCTCCTCCCTCCCACATTCCCCCCCCTATAGTTCATGTCCATGGGTCATACTTATAAGTTCTTTGGCTTCTACATTTCCTACACTATTCTTACCCTCCCCCTGTCTATTTTCCACCTATCATTTATGCTATTTATTCTCTGTACCTTTCCCCCTTCTCTCCCCCTCCCAATCCCCTATTGATAACCCTCCATGTGATCTCCATTGCTGTGGTTCTATTTCTGTTCTAGTTGTTTGCTTAGTTTTCTTTTGTTTTGGTTTTAGGTGTGGTTGTTAATAACTGGGAGTTTGCTGTCATTTTTACTGTTCCTATTTTTGATCTTCTTTTTCTTAGGTAACTCCCTTTAACATTTCATATAATAATGGCTTGGTGATGATGAACTCCTTGAACTTGACCTTATCTGAGAAGCACTTTATCTGCCCTTCCATTCTAAATGATACCTTTGCTGGATACAGTAATCTTGGATGTAGGCCCTTGCCTTTCATGACTTAAAATACTCCTTTCCAGCCCCTTCTTGCCTGCAAGGTCTCTTTTGAGAAATCAGCTGATAGTCTTATGGGAACTCCTTTGTAGGTAACTGTGTGCTTTTGTCTTGCTGCTTCTAAGATTCTCTCCTGTTTCATCTTGGGGAATGTAATGATGTGCCTTGTTGTGTTCCTCCTTGGGTCCAGCTTCTTTGGGACTCTCTGAGCTTCCTGGACTTTCTGGAAGTCTATTTCCTTTGCCAGACTGGGGAAGTTCTCCTTCATTATTTGTTCAAATAAGTTTTCAATTTTTTGTTCTTCCTCTTCTCCTTCTGGCACCCCTATAATTTGGATGTCGGAACGTTTCAAGATGTCCTGGAGGTTCCTAAGCCTCTCCTCATTTTTCCAAATTCTTGTTTCTTCATTCTTTTCTGGTTGGATGTTTCTTCCTTCTGGTCCACACCATTGATTTGAGTCCCAGTTTCCTACGCATCACTATTGGTTCCCTGTACATTTTCCTTTGTTTCTCTTGGCATAGGCTTCATTTTTTCATCTACTTTTCGAACAAATTCAACCAATTCTGTGAGCTTCTTTGATTACCAGTGTTTTGAACTGTGCATCCGATAGGTTGGCTGTCTCTTCCTCTCTTAGTTGTATTTTTTCTGGAGCTTTGAAGTGTTCTGTCATTTGGGCCTTTTTTTATTTTTTTGTCTTGGTGCGTCTGTTACTTTAAGAGGCGGAGCTTTAGGTGTTCACCAGGGCGGGGTAACGCTGGTCTCTGTGCTGTGAAGCTGTACGTGGGGGAGGGGCTGAGAGGGAGCAGTGGTGCCCGCTCCACTCTCCACCAGGTTTCAGCCACTCCCTCCACTACCCACAATCAAATTGGGCCCCTCTGGGGCTGGCTCCCGAGTGGGTGGGCTTGTGCACCCTCTAGGCCCCCGTGGGTCTCTCCAACGACCTCTCCTGTGAGGCTGGGAGTCTCTCCTGCTGCCGCCCCAAACCCACGGGAGTTTTCACTCAGAGGTTTGAGGCTTTACTTCCCCCGTGCTGGAGCCCTGGATTACGAGGACTGCTTTGCTCTCCTCCTTTCATCCCGGTTTATCTGTGCGCCAGTGTGGGGCTGCGGGGTGCTAGGAGCGCTCTGCCTCCCCCTTTCTGCCACTCTGGGTCCAGCCCTCTCACTTTATCTGCGCGAATGTGGGGCCGCAGGGTCTGCTAGTGGTCAGACTGCCTGCCCCGTTGGTCCCACACTCCACCAGTCTCGGTCCCGCCACGGCCACGCCAGTCCTCTCTGCCCCGGCTGCCCGTCTCCGCCCCTCCTACCGGTCTGGATAAATGTTTATTTTTTATTTGCCTGGTGTAGAACTTCCTTGCCGTTCTATTTTCTGTCAGTTCTGTTTGTACGAGGAGGCGCAGTGTGTCCACCTACGCCACCATCTTGGTTCTCTCCCCATTTCCACTTTTTTAAAGTCTTTTTTATTGATTATGCTATTACAGTTCTCCCAATTTTTCCCCCTTTATGCCCCTTCTGCCCTGCCCTCCAACCCTCCATCATTCCCCTCCCCCTAGTTCCTGTCCATGGGTTGTATACATAAGTTCCTTGAGTCCTCTGTTTGCTATACCATTTTTTATATATCCCGATCCATTTTATACCTACTAATTATGCTTCTTCATCCCTGTACCTTCTCCCCCCAGTCCTCCCTTCCCCCTCCTCATTGAAATCCCTCCATGCAATGTCCACCTCCCCGATTCTGTTCCTGTTCTAGTCGTCTGCCCAGTTTTTGTTTTCGTTGTTTTTCTTTTCTTTTAGGTTCATTTGTTGATAGTTGTGAGTTTGTTGTCATTTTACTGTTCAGATTTTTGATCCTCTTTTTCCCAGATAAGTCCCTTCAATACTTCATATAATAAGGGCTTGGTGATAATGAACTCCTTTAACCTGACCGTATCTGGGAAGCACTCCATCCGTGCTGGTCCCCCCACCCCCCATTCCAAATGAAAGCTTTGCTGAACAGAGCAATGTTGGATGCAGGTCCCTGCCCTTCATGACCTCAAATACTTCTTTCCAGCACCCACCCTCCCACCCCCCCACCTGCAAGGTCTCCCCTGAGAAATCAGCCAACAGCCCCATGGGCACCCCTCTGTAGGCAACTCTCTCTCCCTTCTTCCTGCTTCTTCTAGGATTGTCTCTTTATTCTTAATCCTGGGTAACCTAATGATGATGTGCCTTGGTGTGTTCCTCCCTGTGTCCAAGGTCCTTGGGACTTGACTTCTTGGAAGTCCATTTCCTTCGCCAGATCGGGGAAGTTTTCCCTCACTATTTGTTCAAGTAAGTTTCAATTTCCTGCTGTTGTTCCTCTCCTTCCGGCACCCCCATAATTCAGATATTGGAATGTTTCAGGTTGTCGCAGAGGTTTGTAAGACGCTCTTCACTTTTTTGAATTCTTGTTTCTTCATTCTGTTCCGGTTGGACTCTCATTCCTTCCTCTTGTTCCAAATCGTTGCTTTGAGTCCTGGTTTCCTTCCTGTCACTGTTGGTTCCCTGAATATTTTGCTTTATTTCATTTTTGGTATCTTTCATTCGTTTTTTTCATTTTTCGACCCAGCTCAATCAGATCTGTGAGCATTTTGATTACCAGGGCTTTAAATTCTCCATCAGTTAGCTTGACTATCTCCTCATCGCTTAGTTCCCTTTATGAGGTTTTGCTCTATTCTTTCATTTGGGCCATATTTCTTCATCTTGGCACACCTGATAAGTTGTAAGGGGGCGGGGCCTTAGGTATTCCCCCCCGGCAGGGCAACCCTCTTTGCTGGCTGCCCCGCTGCCTGTAGGGGAGGGGCCAGAGAGGGACCTATGCAGCTTGCCTGCTCATCTCTGGTACACTTTCCAACTGACTCTCATGGGAGACTGGGATTTTCTCCCACCTCAGCAACTGCAGTAGTCCACAGTCAACTCTGAGTCTCAGTTTCCCCATAAGTCAGCCCCGCCCTCGCAGCCCTCAGCCTAGCAGCAGCCAGCCTCGCCTGCCCTGTCCACCGCCTAGCCTTGGTTTTTCTGAGCTGGTCTGTGTGGTCCACCGCCTTACCAGTCTGGTTGTTCTGGTTGACTGTTTCTTGGTTGTCGGAGTTCCATGCAATTGGATTTTCTGGAGCTTCTGGTTGTTTACTGATTTCAGATTCGTTGTTATCCTCCTTTTGGTTGTGCGAGGAAGTGAAGGGTTTCTACCTAAGCCTCCATTTTGGTCGGAACTCCCAAAAGCTCTTGATTTCCTTACACAGTACTGTTTAATCGTATTTTGTCATGGTGGTTACAAATGAGTTTCACAAATTTTTAAAAATATTAGTTGTGAAAATATATACATTTGGAGAAACTTAATTCACCAGGTGTCTATTTCTGTTCTACTAGGTAAAATAGAAATGATGTTAGTTTAAATAATTAAATTGTTGGTTTATGAAATTTGATCTGTTTAAAATTTATATAATATCTGTTTATATTGTTTTTCCTTAGGCTGATTATTTGCAACCCAAGTTATTGGGCATTCTGGCCTTTTTTAACATGCAGTTACTGAGCTCCAGTGTTGGCATTGAAGATAAGAAAATGGTAGGTAGTGATAGTTGAGTCTCAGAGTGCTGGAATAAAATTTATATAGAATATGCCGGAGACATGATTTCTGATACTGTTACGGACATTCAAAGACAAGAAGTAATCAAACATATGATATTCTGTATTGCTGAACAACTTGTAAAAGCTATTGGGGAGTCTTAAAAGAGGAATTGTATTATTACAGTGTTTGTATTTTTTTTAATAGGGATGGAAAACCTAACCCAAACTGATTTAAAGGAATTTGTTGGCCCTGTAACTGAAAGTAGAGGGATGATATAGCTTTGGGTGTTGCTTGATTTTGGACACAGTGTTCTCAGAATTAATTTCTTAGCTTGAATTCCCCTGGATTGGCTGTATGCTAACGTGCCAGGTGATGGCCCCAAAAGTTTCAATCTCATGTTATCACAACATCTAGTTCAATGGGAAAAAGAGACCAACAATTACTGATAGACAAAGGAAAGTTGTATAGTTGAATGTATTGGTCCACATTAGTCTGATGTGGGTCATGGCACATGGTACTTTTGAAGACCAAAAATGCTAGGTTATCTATAGTGAGTGAAGTAATTTCAGTTATTTGTCAGTTTATATTTAAATGCATTAAGCACAGTAAAGTTTCATTATGATTGCTATAACAATTGGTCACCACTGGAAAGTTTTGTCCATAGATTGTGTTAGAAGTTTAAATACTGATTCTACCTCTGCAGTCTGTAAAATTATAGTAAAAATCCATGAATAGAATTTTCAGTCTGAATTATCCTTGTCTTAATAACCTTAAGGAATTAATAAAGACATGACACAACATTAAATTCTATAAACTTAAGCAACCAGTACTTGTTCTTTGATGTCAACAGGTAAATTTAATTTCCCAAACAACTTCTAGTTCATCTACATGGAATCTTTCTTGTTAGCCCAAGTGAGAGAATCTCTTTTCTAAGAAAACTAGAGTTTGTTTCAAACTATAAAGACTTTGCATGTTTTGGCATATGATTAAAGTTGACTAGAGAGTTTCTTTACCCCTCATTAGAATCTGGAACTGTTAATACAAGTCTGATTTTGTGCTTCCCACATAATAGAATATATGTATCATTTTCTGGGTATAGCATCAGTACCTGCTTGTTTTACTAAATTCAGAGCATCTTGAATTTAGTACTATTAAGATGAAAATGCATGTACTGCATAGCAGTTTGGGATGGAGATGAAGAAAATTAAACAGTAGGTAATCTTTTTTTTAATCCTCACCTGAGGATATGGTTATTGATTTTACAAAGAGAAGAAGGGAGAGAGGGGTTGAGAAAGACAGAGGGAGGGAGGGAAGGAAGAAAAGAAGGAAGGCCGGCCGATTTGAGAGAGAAACATTGATCAGTTATCCCCCTTACATGCCTCAGAACCTGCTGCCTAGGATGTGCCCCAACCACTGGTTCAGCCCGCAGCTGTTTGGTGCATGGGACGATGCTTCAACTAGCCAGGCCCCCCAGCCGGGGCAGGTATTATATTCTTAATAAATTTGAAAATCAGTGGCCAGAGGACCATCAGGACTAAGACAAGAAATCACCTTCAAGAGAAAAAAATACAAAACAGAATTCGTATTTTTCAGACTCTTAATTCCTACGTAAGAAGTTGGACAAAATGAACTGGCCAACATTCATTAGGACCTGTGTGCCAGAGAATAGATACTACTCTGAAATTAGGGTGGGATGTGCTTTTCTTTATGACTCTTCTCCTCCTGTCATATTTTTTATAGGCTTTATTTTAAAGCCCTACTTACTTTTTAGGCCTTGAACAGTTTGATGTCCTTGATGAGATTGATGGGACCCAAACATGTCAGTTCAGTCAGGGTGAAGATGATGACAACGCTGAGAACTGGCCTTCGATTCAAGGATGATTTTCCTGAATTGTGTTGCAGGTGACTGCCTGAGTTCGTTAGATTTTTTTTGCATTTCATAGGGGCGCTAACTTGAATCCTTATCTCTTGGAGGGAAATTGGGTTCAAATCATAAATAATGAAGCTAGAAAGGCTACTTATATAGAAAAGGGAATGTGTTTACCTCCTTAAAACCATTTTACCATGAAATCTTTTAACATACTGAGAAATAGAATAATATTGTGAATCTCTACACACCCACTCCTCAACCTCAGCAGTTATCAACATTGCTAATGTTACGTAACCTTCCACTTCCACTGTTTTTGTTAGTTGAAATGTTTTAAAGAAAACGTCAGTATTACATTGTTGTACTTATAAATACCTCAGATGTAACCATCATAAATTATTGTACTAATTAATAGGAATTCCTTAATATCATCTAAACTCATTGTATATTCACATTTCCCCAATTGTCTCAAAAATGTTTTTTCCAAAGATGTTGGTTGGTTTGAATCAGAATCCAAATAAGGTGCACATGTCAAACATTTGTTTGGCCCCTTAAGTATCTTTTATAAACAGATTTACCCCTTATGTCCCCTCCCTACACTACTTTTAGTCCATTGAGATTTGTAGGGTTTTGCTGATTACTAATCTAATAAAATATTACTGCTAACAGTAATGCAGTTTACTGAATGCAGTTTACTGAATGAAGTTTAAGCCTCTTGGAGGTTCTACATGTCCTTAACTGTAACTTATTGTAGATGTACAGTCAGAATAATGTTTTAAAGTCATGTGAAATAACTGTTTTCTGTGTGTAGGTACCACAAGTTGATATTGTTAGGTTTATTCATTTCATTTTGTTTAAAGTTTTTAGAGATTGCTTTTACCCTTTATTTTATTAAATTTCAAAATCACATAACACATTTACGTTGTCCCAAATTCAAATTTGTTTTAAGGTCCACTCAGAGAATCTAGTTTCCGTGCTTGAAGCCTGCAGGGTTTTATTTCTATTAACTTTTGTGTAACCCCTCTTTCTAAAAATGTAAGCAAATGTGCACACACTCACACATACATTTTTTTTTTCATATTAACCCTGCCCCAAAAGGTAGCATACTATAAGCACTGTTTTCACTTTGCTTTTTTGACTTAATGTATTAAGTATTTGAGTATATGGTGCTGATCTTTATTCAATTTTTACAGATACCTTGTAATTTTATTACTTGTATCATTATTTATTTAGCTAATAACTCATTGATGAAGCTTTACAAATAATAAAAATAGTGTACTTTTAACTTTAATTTGTTTGTTTTTTTGTAGAGCTTGGGACTGCTTTGTTCGTTGCCTGGATCATGCTTATCTTGGCTCCCTCCTTAGTCATGTAATAGTAGCTTTGTTACCTCTCATACATATCCAGCCTAAAGAAACTGCAGCTATATTTCACTACCTCATAATTGAAAACAGGTATTGTAACTGAAATTGATGGTAAGGATAGCAAGCAACTTTTTATTACTGTATTTTTGTGTCTCAAGGTACTAGGATTACTTAACTGTTGATAATGTGGAAACTGTTCCTGTTCATATTCTTTTTTATTCTACTTTTGAGTTTTCTTATTTTTTAATACATTTTATTAATTATGCGATTAGAGTTATCCCAATTTTTCCCCTTTTTCCTTCCTCCCCTCAGTACACCTCATTCTCTCTGGCAATCCCCCCCACCCCACACTCCCCTTAGTTCATGTCCATGGGTTATACATACAAGTTCTTTGGCTTCTCCAGTACTGTTCTTAACATCCTCCTGTCTATTCTGTACCTACCTATTTGCACTTCTTAATGTCTGCATCTTTGACTCCATTCTCCCCCTCCCCAACTGAGAACCCTCCAAATGATCTCCATATTTATGATACTGTTTCTGTTCTGCTTGTTTGCTTAGTTTGCTTTTTAGATTCAATTGTTGATCATTGTGAATTTGTCATTTTAATGTTCATACTTTTGATTTTCTTTTTCTTAAATAAGTCTCTTTAACATTTCATATATTAATGGCTTAAATTTAGAGTCCACCAATAAACAAAAGTAATTGACATACTTTAGACAAGATTGGGGGTGCTCAGGGTGGTACGGCTGTAGACTAATTGACATACTTTAAGACGATACATATTGAACTGATGCTATTTCAGTTGTGACATGGCTTCCATTATAATAATTTTAAATTAATTAATCAGTAGGTCAGCAACTCAATTAGTTTTCATCAATTTTGAAAAAAGGTGGGGTAAATTTTCTTCTCACAATTAAAAGGCAGATAGTTGAGTACCATGATATTATTCACCTACTTTCTATAGTTTGTATTAATTGAAACTCTTACTACATTAGATTACTTTTCAAAACAGTCCCCTTCCTTTAAGTGCTTATTATATTTTTTTATATTGTTCATATTTAAAAGCATTTCTTTATCTGTATCATTCTAGCGTAGAGACATTTTGTGGTTCTCCATTTCCTAACCGACAAATTCCAAATTGCTTATCTTGACCTAAAAGGCTTTCCAAAATCTGGCCACATTTTTTTTTTTTTCTTAAAATCCTTTCCCAAGATTTTCTAAAATAGGCACTAGGCTATTACCAGTACAGATTGCTATTACAAGAATAGGCATTATTCTTTTCCATTTTTATTATTCACTCCAGCTACTTTTTAGTCTAGTATGTCTTCCTGTACATTTAAAAATTATTTCCATTTTTGTACTGGCTGTGTATCATAGTTCATTTGCTTCTGAAAAGTTAGGATTTAAGTACTACTTATATACTATTGCTACCCTCATTACTGTAATTTGCTGTGTATAATGCGTACCCATATTCTTAGCCCAAACTTTCAGAAAAAAACTTTAATTTTAATGTTTTAATTCAATTTTTTTTTATTTATATTGAGAAACAAAACCGATTATCGTATTCCAGGGTATTATTTTGCATATGGATATGGTTATTGCTTTCTAGAATTATTCTTTTAATGCATAAGCATAAATAAAAGAATTAAACACATTTATATAGATACAGAATTAGTACTACCTGTGTATAATGTGCATCCTTACATTTCCCTCAAAAATTTGGACAGAAAAGTACACATTATACAGGGCAAAATGTGGTAATTATTAGTAACTGTCCAATTAGGGAGAAAATACAGAAGTAAAGGCTAATGTAGTTATTTTTTAAATTAAAATTTTATTTTTGATATTTTATACATGGACAAAGTATCAATCAGCCCAATAACTGATCCAGATCACTTTTGAAATACTTTTTGGATTATCGTACAAATAGTGTATCTTTGCTGTTTATTATAAAGGAATCATTTCTCTATCTTTTTCATATCATTAAAAAAATTCTCCACAAATAACAAGAAATAACTACTGATACAGGAAACAATATGAAAAAACAGCAAAGTTATGTACTAATTCAAAGAAGATAGACAAAAGTGAGTGTATACTGTATAATTTTATTTATATAAAATACTAAAACATTCAAATAATCTGTACTGAAACACAGGAGATCAGTGGTTGGCTGGGGAGGGAGGGGTAAGCGGGAGGGAGAGGTGTGGTAATGGTTTCATGAACATATAGATACATCAGAACTTACAAAGTTGTACACTTCAAATATGTACACCTTACATTTCCATGTCAATAAAGCTGTTAAAAAATGAAAAAAAAATTCTCTTTCACTTAGTGCCAGGTAGAAGATCTTTAGCTCCCTGAATGAAGGAATTATTTCAGCTTTCTTTATTGTTACAAACTCAGTGTCTAGCACATAGTAGTTACTTATGCATATTTGTTGCATGAGTTAATGAAGACTAGAATTTAGAAATACTTTATTTGGACCCAGAAAGATTAGAGTATTATATTTGAAGCAAATTAAAAATTGTTGCCTCAATAGGAATTAATTGACTTTTTCTCTAAAATTCTTTTTTTTTAAATATATTTATTGATTATGCTATTACAGTTGTCCCATTTCCCCCCCACTCACTCCACTCCATACTGCCCACCCCCTCCTTCCCATATTCCCCCCCTATAGTTCATGTCCATGGGTCATACTTACAAGTTCTTTGGCTTCTACACTTCCTACACTATTCTTACCCTCCCCCTGTCTATTTTCCACCTATCATTTATGCTCCTTATTCTCTGTACTTTCCCCCCCTCTCCCCCTCCTACTCCCCTACTGACAACCCTCCATGTGATCTCCATCTCTATGGTTCTGTTCCTGTTCTAGTTGTTTGCCTAGTTTTCTTTTGTTTTTGTTTTAGGTGTGGTTGTTAATAACTGTGAGTTTGCTGTCATTCTTACTGTTCCTATTTTTTATCTTCTTTTTCTTAGGTAACTCCCTTTTACATTTCATATAATAATGGCTTGGTGATGATGAACTCCTTGAACTTGACCTTATCTGAGAAGCACTTTATCTGCCGTTCCATTCTCAATGATAGCTTTGCTGGATAGAGCAATCTTGGATGTAGGTCCTTGCCTTTCATGACTTGGAATACTTCTTGCCAGCCCTTTCTTGCCTGTAAGGTCTCTTTGGAGAAATTAGCTGACAGTCTTATGGGAACCCCTTTGTAGGTAACTGTGTCCTTTTGTCTTACTGCTTCTAAGGTTCTCTTCTTCTGTTTCATCTTGGGGAATGTAATGATGATGTGCCTTGGTGTGTTCCTCCTTGAGTCCAGCTTCTTTGGGACTCTCTGAGCTTCCTGGACTTCCTGGAAGTCTATTTCCTTTGCCAGACTGGGGAAGTTCTCCTTCATTATTTGTTCAAATAAGTTTTCAATTTTTTGTTCCTCCTCTTCTCCTTCTGGCACCCCTATAATTCGGATGTCGGAACGTTTCAAGATGTCCTGGAGGTTCCTAAGCCTCTCCTCATTTTTCCGAATTCTTGTTTCTTCATTCTTTTCTGGTTGGATGTTTCTTTCTTCCTTCTGGTCCACACCATTGATTTGAGTCCCAGTTTCCTTCGCCTCACTATTGGTTCCCTGTATGTTTTCCTTTGTCTCTCTTAGCATAGGCTTCATTTTTTCATCTACTTTTCGAACAAATTCAACCAATTCTGTGAGCTTCTTTGATTACCAGTGTTTTGAACTGTGCATCTGATAGGTTGGCTATCTGTTCGCTTCTTAGTTGAACTATTTCTGGAGCTTTGAAGTGTTCTGTCGTTCAGGCCGTTTTGGTTTTTTTTTTTTGTCTTGGTGCGTCTGTTACTTAAAGGGGCGGAGCCTTAGGTGTTCCCCAGGGCGGGGTAACGCTGGTCGCTGTGCTGTGACGCTGTATGTGGGGGAGGGGATGAGAGGGAGTAATGGTATCCACTCCACTCTCCCCCGGATTTCAGTCACTCCTTCTGCTACCCACAATCAAATTGGGCCCCTCTGGTGCTGGTTCCTGAGTGGGTGGGCTTGTGTACCCTCTAGGCCCCTGTGGGTCTCTCCAACGACCTCTCCTGTGAGGCTGGGAGTCTCTCCTGCTGCTGCCCCAACCCCCACGGGTGTTTTCACTCAGAGATTTGGGGCTTTACTTTCCCCGTGCTGGAGCCCTGGGTTGCACAGTCTGCTTCACTCCCCGCCGTTCCTCCCGGTTTATCTATGCATGAAAGTGGGGCCACGGGTGCTACCTGCCGCTCTGCCTGCCCCATTCTCCGCCACTCTGAGTCCGGCCCTCTCGGTTTATCTGTGTGCGATTTAGGGCCGCAGGGTCTGCTAGTGGTCAGACTGCCTGCCCCGTTGGTCCCACACACCGCCAGTCTCGGTCCCACCACAGCAACACAAGTCCTCTCCGCCCCGGCTGCCGTCTCCCCACCTCCTACCAGTGTGGATGAATGTTTATTTTTTATCTCCTTGGTGTCGGACTTCCTTGCCGTTCTATTTTCTGCCAGTTCTGGTTGTGCGAGGAGGTGCAGTGTGTCTACCTTTACTGCCATCTTAGTTCTCCCTCTAAAATTCTTTAGGAGAATTTGTTTTGGAGTTGGCTTGTGTCTCCATTGCTGCATCACAAAACACTCCAAAACATAATGTCTTAAAAGGATGAGCACTTTTACTTACTCGTAAATTTGCAGTCTGTGCTGTGTTCAGTTGGTTGATTCCTTGGCATTGGTATGACTGCAGTCAGCCTCCTTGTAGGCTTGGCTGGACTTCTCCCCTTTTCCATGTAATCTCAGAGCCTCTCTTTCCATGTACCCTCTCCATGTGCATGTAACCTGTTCTTGTTGGTGGCCAGACTTTTTATGTGGTGACTCAGGATTCTTATGAGCACAAAACTAGCCAGAAGTTGTCACACTTTTTTTAACATTTAGGCTCCAAACTGGCACAGCATCTCTTTTGCCATATTTTGTTAACGCAGGTCATACACCAAGCACGAATTAAAGATCAAGTGAATGTACATGGATGTGTGTACCAAGAAGTGCAGTTTATTTATAGCTACTAGTGTAACAGACTGCCACAGGGTTATTTTCTTAGGTGTGATTATTTGCCACTATTAATTAGCTGAACATCCTAGACATTGTTAGGAAGAACACTTTCAATGTCAATAATTAACCAGTACTTTTAAATGTGTATTAAGTTGGCTGTAGTTTCAGCCTCTGCTTTATATATTTTTAGTGTGCATTCTCTTTGCAAATAACTCTTTTTCTTCCAACTGACTATTAGGGATGCTGTACAAGATTTTCTTCATGAAATATATTTTTTACCTGATCATCTAGAATTAAAAAAGATAAAAGCAGTTCTGCAGGAATACAGAAAGGTATTTAATTTTTTATTTATGGTTTAGGAGATCATTGATATGAAATTGTTCCCAAGTTCCATACACTGAAAGAGATTCTTTAGAATCATAACTAGGGAGAATATAGTCCTTCTTTTTTTTTTTTTTAATCCTCACCCAAGAATACATTTATTGGTTTTAGAGAGAAAGGCAGAGAGAGAGAGAAACTTTAATGTGAGAGAGAAACATCGATTAGTTGTCTCCTGTACACTTCCTGACCAGGGATCAAACCCACAGCCTAGTATGTGCCCTGACCAGGGATTGAACTCGCAACCTTTTGGTGTGTGGGACAACGCTCCAACCAACTGAACTGTGCAGCCAGGGCTATAGTCAATATTCTGGTGGCTAATTTCTGGTGACTAGATAATCCTATCACGAATCCATGATTTTTAGAAGGAAGTTTTAGCCTTTATATCAAAGATGTAATAGCATTAGATAGAACACAGAACAAAAAATACATTTCTTGCGCCTTGACTACCCAGGTCAATAATGTCGTACTTATAGTCCCCCAAACAAGAAGCTACCATAACTGCATGCCCTGAGTAAAGAAGGAAAAGCTGTGGGATGATTCTAATTATGTTGTGCTATAAACTATGGTATGGAAATTCAGGTCTGACCGAAGGGGAATAATCTATATAGTTCCATCATCTTGAAGTCCAGTGAACTCTGAAATTATGAAAATATTAATGGTGGTTCTATAGAATTTTAGGGCAGCAAGTAGGGTATCTGACCTTGGGTCAGAGTAGCAAAGCTATTTACTACAGACCCCATGATTTATTCTGAAGACCATATGTCTTTAATGGGTAATTCATCATAAGAAAATAAGTGGTCAAGTAAGGAAGAGGTGAATTATGTGCATAATCTGTAGACCTGGTTCAAGGCTATGTAGCCTTCTGTAAGTTAAGGGAAACTTGTGTTTCTTGCCAAGAATGATTTCTTTTAGATAAGTAAATTCTTATTTAGTTGGAAAAATGTATTTTTCCAGCTCTAAAGATTTTAAAATGAAATCCCTTTCCCTGAGAATTACTAAAAATGACCTATAACTATACTAGGGGAGAGATGGAAATTATATTTTAAAACTGCTTTTAATAAGGGTATAATTTAATTACTTTAATGATAACTCTAGAGGGATTCTAGGCCTTCCAAATGGTTCCTGAAGTTAATTAATTAGGTGTATCTCTCTGTGCTCTTTATATAGGAAACCTCTGAGAGCACTGATCTTCAGACAACTCTTCAGCTATCTATGAAAGCAATTCAGCATGAAAATGTGGATGTTCGTATGCATGCTCTAACAAGCTTGAAGGAAACCTTGTATAAAAATCAGGTATACTAAAATATAACAAAAAAGCTATAGAAAAGAAAGTTTGGAAGTTTAAAGACAAGATGACAGATTAGTGTATTTGCTTGAGACTCAGTAGGTTCAATGAAAGAAATGATTATCATTTTACCTAGATTATTAGATCTGACTTAGAATCAGTAGTCCATGCCTTTGAGTCTGAATATCAGTGATTTATAGGTTTTTTTGTTTGTTTGTTCTTGTTTTCTTTGATGTCTTTGAAGGGTCATGATTGATGGTTATATTTTGGGTCCTGTATCTTCCTGAGTAAGAGTGTATGTGTTTGAACAGCAGCAGTTTATGTGATTCTTCTCATGTACTTTCTTACACATACATTACATAAAATTTTAGTACTTTTGCCATTTTATATTTTAACTGAATTTACTAGTTTTGTTGAAGCTAAATTTTTAAGTTTACTTTTTCATGGGATCAGTGAACTTTATTCTTTCTTTGTGAATATGATGTAGATTATCCCTTATCTTGATAGCAGTGAGAACTGAATTTAAAAGACCAGATCACTATAAATCTATAAAATTGAAAAATCTGAGGTATTCATTTTTGCATATCAAGAACCTATATAATAGGATGTGAGAGTCTAAGACCCTCATGAGTTAGTGTTATGTTTGTTTTCATGATAGAAGGAAGCATATACTTAGGACAAAAGATATACACGATGGTAGTGAGTACCTGCTTCTGGGTCATTGAGCTTGTATAACCAATTTGGGGAGGAGCCAGTGTGGAGATGATCCTACCACATGTGAGGAGCCTTGAATCTCCCCGAATGTATGATTTTTTGCCATTCTAACTGTGGTTCTACATTATTAGTGTTACAGCCTCATTCTCTGCCCTATACTACATTGAAACTACTCTGCTTACCCCTTGCCCCAAACTTCTACCTGGGTTCCATAGTTAACCCCTAGCTGTTTTTTTTTTTTTTTGAAAGAAGTAGCATTTTATTGAAATGTTTTAGAATAGTAAAATCCTATATTCTAAACCAATACAGTCATTGCAAATGATAATATTCCTCAATCTAGTTGATATCCTATGTAACAAAGGACAATTATAATATGAATATCTGTATGTTGATTAATACAAGTTAGGTTGGAGGCTGAGCTACTTTGGTATATTCACATTTCTCTGGCTCCTCATTTGGCTAGATTTACTCTGCGTCTGCCTTCATTCAGCAGAGCTGGACAGGTCCATGCATTCATTGGTTTCACCTAAATGCTTCCACACCAACAGCAAGGAAAGTGCAAGTTCTGGGATGAAGCTGCTCAGAGGTCGTTTTCTTCATTTTTGTTAAACTGAAATCATCAAATAGTTCAGGTCCACATTGCTAAGTTGAGTCTAATTAGGTAATCTTACATGTACTTTAAAACAATCGTGGTCTAAATAATGATAGAAGCAATCAGTTAAAAAGTTTTTTTAAATTTATTGATTTTAGAGAGGGAGAGGAAGGGAGAAAGAGACAGAGGGAGGCATTGATTTGTTGTTCTACTTGATGAATTATGCATTCATCTGTTGCTGCTTGTTTGTGCCCTGACCTGAGATTGAACCTGCAACCTTGGCATATCTGGTCGACGCTCTAACCAACTGAGCTATCTGGCCAGAACGAAACAATCAGTTTTTAACTCATAGAATGATAATACAGATTTTTCTGCTTTTTTATTCTTCAGATCATTATTTTAAAACTAACTTCAATTTTAACTCTTAGACGAAATGATTACCTTTAAGCTGACTGGTTTTAGTCATGTCAACATGTCTACACTTGTATGTCAAGCTGTCTATCTATGCGTGTTTAACTACATTTTCATTTCTCTTTGCACAGGAATTCTAAGACAGATATCATTTATTTATTGAAAATTAAAATTACATGGCATTTAAATAGGCTCTTTCTAGATATAGTCAATGTGTATTGCATAGCTGGCTTTACCAGGCTAGAATAACATTTTTTCTTAAAAACCATTTTTTAAGGTGTAACAAAATGCTCATTTCTTCAATGACTAAAATGATACATTTAAACTTTATTTCAGCCTCTGCTGTAGTGAAGTTTGAAACCTTAAAATCACTCTATTTGTTAATGACTTAAATCGATTTTACTTTTCCACTTGCAGAATTTAGATTAAGAATTTATTCTCTTCAAGTTGTAATATTTAGCAGAAGGGAGAGATCATATTTCATTATTCTGTGCAGGCAAATTTTCTTCTTTTGGGGCTGAAGAATTCATTTGGTTGCCTACCAGTGTGCATAAAATAAAATTCACAAAGAGGTGGGGCTTACCTTCTGCCACAGAGTCAGGGAGGCATCTCACATAGGATGTAATCAAGGGCCATCTTGTGGAGAAAGCAATCTTCTCCTTCATGATCACTCTTGTACCCTTACATGAATATTACCTTAATGGAGGAACTAATGGTTACTTATTTGTACTTTCTGGCACGCCTTTCTTACCTATGTTTTTCATATAACAGCTTTAGTTGAAATAAGCAGTTGCCTAGAAGACTTACTACTTCTGATTACAAAAGGCAAAAGAACATCAAATCAAAACTAATGAAATGATGTTTAAATATGCATTTGGTGTCACTCACAAAACTTCATCTTTTATGTCAAAAGCAAAATTATGGTCAGATTAGTTGATTTGAGGGGATTTAGAGGAGTTTTGTTTTAGTGGAAATCTACCTAATTGGAAAACAGGCAAAGTAAATTGTACAGCTAAAAAATGTGACCTACAAGAACAAGATGACAGGACAAGATGTGCCCAAAGAACTGTGTGTGTGAGATGGACAGAGGCAGGCATGGATGTGGACAGTGAGTGCGCAGACTCTTGTCTGAAAATGGTTTTAAATCAGATCTATTGCTGAACATAATTTTAGAATTTTAGAACATGACATTTCTGGTAGGTAATAGTTGTAACATGTTTTTCAGAAGTGGTAATAAAAAAATACTGAACTACATGGCCTTTGATAGGTCTAATATGTCAGTGGGCCTCAAGCTTTTTAATTTAATGTAAGTATGTATGAATAGCAAAGGATCTCTTCTCTTAGCAAACAGATTTTCTAGTTTAGATTATTTCTAAGCAGGTGACATGGTCATGGTCTAACTAATGAAACTTCATACTAATCATCACCTCTTAGATATAAATGATTAAATTTGAGAACTCAAGATTTCTTATACTCTTAGGAAAAAGCTACAGCTGCCACACTTTTCCTACCTGTGTCGTAAAAGACAGAACCCATCTGATAATTCTCTGACAAGCCTTCCTATAAATCCCTGGTGCTAACAGAGTAACTAGGCAGTGTACGACGATAAATGCACTTGTAGTCACTTTCAGTAGTCTGAATAAGATATAATGGCCATGGATTGTTAAGGGATATACTTTTTAAGTGAGGGTTAATTTAATTTAGTATCAATATGTACCTGGATAAATTTATTTTAAATTGCTAAGAAGAAAACTGAAGATGGAAGTGTTCTGGAGTTAAATAGAAGTAATGGTTGTAATTGTAAATATTTTAAACATTGTGAATATACTAATGATAACTGGGTTTTATACTTCAAAGGAGTGAATTTATGGTATGTGAATTATATTTCAATAAAGCTGTTTATTTAAGAAATGATAGCACAGGAAGGGAGTAATAAAAAATAAAAGCCAAAATTAATGATGTAGAAAAGACAAAAATGGCACAAATTAATAAATAAAAATACTGGTTCTTTTATTCTAATAAATAAAAATAGGTAAATCTCTAACCTAAAGAAGAACAAAAAGCAGAAATCACAAATGTGCAAAGAGGAAATGACGAGACAAATAAACATTGCAACAAAGGAAATATTTTTTAAAAATCACAGAAACTATTTTGTACCCTTCATACAAATACCTTGGTAAACCTGGATATTTTTCCTGGGAAATATAATTTATCAAAATTAACTCCCGTAGAAATAGAATGCGTAAAAGACTAATTTCTGTAAAGAAACAGAGAATATTACAAAAGAACTGCAAGTAGAGGAAAGCACCATGCCCAGTGGTTTTACAGGGGGATTTTTACCAAATCTTTAAAAACTGGATAGTCCCAGTGCTATTTAAATTGTTCTAGAGCATTTTCTAGAACAATTTAGGAAAACTTATAATTTTTTTAGAAGACAATTGTGTAAGTTTCACTAAACCTCATAAAGATAGCATAATATAGAATTAAAGATCATTATTACTTACAAATATCAAAGCAAAAATGAAATGAAATATTATCAATAGAATTCAGTTTTATATTAAGAAAATACCCACAAACAATTGTAATTTATTCCAGGATTGCAAGAATGGTTCATATTTGGCAATCTGTTAATATAATTTACTGTATTAATATTAATATATCAAAGGAGAAAATCATACTGTTATTTCCACAGATTCTGAAACAGCCTGACACTATAACATCCACTTCAGATAAAAATACTTGAGAAAATAGGAATTGATAGACACTAGTTCAATATATTATAAATGTATGCTATACACATCTATTATGTGTATATATGTATACACACACACACACACACACACACACTTAATGGTGAAATGTGATAAATTCCTACTAAAATCAAGTTTGCTCACTAACTCTACTACAATTTAACATTCAGTTGGAAGTGCTGGCCAATAAATTTAGACAAGAGGAAAGCAACAGAGGCATTAAGAACTGGAAAAGATGTAAAACTCTGTTTGCAGATAATATACTGATATACTTGGAAAACTGTAGAGAATTTATAATATAACTGTTTCAGACAACAAACTAATTCAGTAGGAGGATATAAAAATCAACAATCATATAGCAAGCAATAATTAGGTAGAAGACTTGTTGGAAAACCCAATTTCCAATAGTAACTGCGAAAGGTAATATACTTAGGAATAAGTGTAACAATAAATGTGTAAACCAATAAGAGGGAAACTTTGAAACACCCCTGAAAGGCACAAAAATGTAATAAGTTTAAACAAATGACTTGTTTCTTGGATAGTTATACTCAATATTATAAAGATTTTAATTCTCCCTGAGTTAATTGATAAATCAAATGCCATCCCAAAGAAAGATCAAGTACTTTTTTTAAACTAAAACAATTTTATACTAATGTTCATATGAAAAAACAAAAAAGTAAAAATAGCTAGGGAAACTCTGGGGCAAAAAAGAGGCAACTACGAGTGTTCAGTAGCCCTACCAGACATTAACATACTCTATAGCCTCCATCATTACAACAGTGTGATCCTGGTGAAGAAATAAACAAATCAGTAGGAGAGAATAGAAAGTCTAGAAATGGAACCAGGTATATATGGACTTTCAGCATATGATAAAAGTGACATTTCAAATAACTGGAGCAAACGTGGATTCGTTTTGACAACTTACTAAACATTTGGAAAATCATAGAATTGGGTCTATATGTTAAAAAAAACCTGTCTAAATAGATGCATTGAACATATACTCATTTAAGAAATTCTAAATTAAATCTCCTTCAGTCACCGTATATTTTACCCCCATATCCCTTACTAATCCTGTCCCCCTTTCCTTTGGTAACCACAATATTGTTGTTTGTGTCTATGAGTTTTTGTTTGTAAATTTGTTGCTTTCAGTTTTATATCCCACATATGAGTGAAATCAAATGGTTCTTGACTTTTTCTGTATCACTTATTTTGCTTAGCATGAATGCAAATGGCAGTATTTCATCTTTTCTTATGGCTGTGTAGTATTCCATTGTTTATATTTTAAATGACCTTTCATTTTAGTGTTTCATAATTTGTATTGAGTATAAATTGCATTTATCTTTGCCAACTAAAGTGTTCTTTTTCTTACTGTTTTCTAATTTTAGCAAGTGAATTAATGTCTAATTTTTAAATATTAGTTCAACTATCTATTGACTACTGGTTTCTCTTTTTCTGTATTTATGTCTGAATTAACCTTAACAAGTGATTGCATGTTGAAGATTTTGGATGAGATAAAATGTCTTTTTATTTTTCTTTTGAAATGTATTACTCTAATTTGAATCACAGTTTTAACATAGAATTTCAGATGCTCATATGTGCTTTGCTTTTGCTAGAAAGAAAATTAAATAAATGTAGTTCTAAAGTGGTCACACAAGTATAATATCTAAGTCTTAATTGGCTTGAGAATAGTCTCTCCTATTTTTCTAAATTTGTTAACTGTCTACGTTCCCATTAGATTGTGAAGTCGGCATAAGAACTATTTCTTACTTATTTTTTTAATGCTGATGTAATAATATTCAGTAACTCTTTGTTTAATGGGTTAATGATTAAAACTTTCAAACACATTTAATCATTCTAATACCATGGAACATATTGTGAACTGTATTATGTGAACTTATCAAAAACTAGCTGAAAAGCCTGCAGCTATGGGAATTTAATTTTGTCATATTTATGTCAGATGTCCCTTAATATTTTTAAGTTTTCTAGTTAAGAAAATATGCTAGCTTGTAGAAGCTATGTATACACTGTCTTTCTCTTTTTTTATTTTAGGAAAAACTAATAAAATATGCAACAGATAGTGAAACAGTGGAACCTGTTATCTCACAGCTGGTGACAGTGCTTTTGAAAGGTTGCCAAGATGCAAATTGTCATGCTCGGTTGCTCTGTGGGGAATGTTTAGGGGAATTGGGGGCAATAGATCCCGGTCGACTCGATTTCTCAACAACTGAAACCCAAGGAAAAGATTTTACGTTTGTGGTAAGTAATAGTAATTTGGAGTGACAAAAAGAGTTCTCTGTTCTCCTAGGGTTTCTATATTCCATTTATAAAGAACTCTTCAGTTTATCTTTAGTGGAAGTTGATCTAAACTAGACAATTTATGTAACTTCTGAATTTATTCCCTAATGGTATTACAAAGTTCTTAAGCCAGTAACAAAGTTTGAGCCCACTCTGGTGTGCTGTGTTCTTTTAAATAAACTTCCTAATCTAATTTTGACAAATACTTAAAACTTAATTAACTATTTAAATATTACTATTTAAATACTATTGCTAAGTATTTCCATGGGAAACTAATTTCTCAGGGTATTCTAATAGTCTGTGTATAAAAAAATTTCTGTGGTTAAATGACTTTGGGAAGTCCTTTAAAACAAAATTAAACTTTTAATATATTGGTGTGCATTATCAATATCTAACAGAAAGTTGTGTTAAAATTATTTCTTAGAGCTTCTCAAGTGACCAGACTTCCACAGAATGCAGTTTAGGAAAGGACATATATACAATTCTCTTCCCTAAGGGTTAAAAAACAAAAAAGACAAATTGTTGAAGTTATGTAAAGTTTAATGATTCTACTATACCTTATAAAGAGCCTTAGAAGCCTTAGATTTAGCTTCTTAGCTAGAGATTATATTTTAGCTATGGTACCTAACTTAGTTTGAACCTTACTATTCTTTCCTTTCCTAAGTTAAATTCACCATGGAAGACCGTACACTTTAGAAAATTTTATACAAATTATCCTTGAATTTTTTCTTGTTTTTCTTGAGACTGGAGTAGAAGATCCAAGCTTTGCCTATGGATTATTCATGGAATTAACAAGAGCTTACCTTGCATATGCAGATAACAGCCGAGCTCAAGATTCAGCTGCTTACGCCATTCAGGTAAGAATGAATATAGTCATTACTTGCTTTACATATTATCTTCTAGTAAGAAATTTGTAGATTTTGGAGTAAGAAATTTGTAGACTTTGAAAACTCTTATTTTTTTAACTGTCATTTTTATTATCAAAGTAATACAAATTCATGATAAAAATTTCACAGTGTACAGAGCATACCCTCTCAACAGATTATTATAGGTACTTTGAGAAGTTTTCTGTGTATGTTTGCTCCACCAAACAATGAGATCATATTACTTATCAACAATCTGTAACTTGATTTTCTTTCATGTTTAACAGTCTGTCCTGGGTAGTTTCCATATCAGTACAATTTATTTTTTTCAGTGACTTAATATTCAATACATGTATATGATTATTTAAGTAATTTAACACATTTAGGTTATGTTTAATGTTTTATTTTTATAAAAAAATGATTTAGAGGACATACATATATTTCTTAGCACTGGAGTAGTATGTCATAATACAAATACCCAGAAATTAAAATAAGTCTCAGAACAAGTACAGAGTTTTATCAAAAAAAAAGTTTCACCAGTTTATTCATGTGACAAATGTATTTTATCAAAATTTTAAATCTTTGTCAATGTGACAGATGAAAATGGTACCATTTTATTTTAATTTGCATTTAATTTTGAGAGAGATATAACATGTTTTATTGCTTTTTTTGATTTTCTCTATATCTTTTCCCATTTTTCTCTTGGTTATTGATCTGTTTTTTATTGATGTGTAAGACCTATTTGGATATGATAGAAATTAACTCTTTGTCTATTGTACATGTAATAAATATTTTTCCAGTTTGGCTTTCTTTGCCTTTTTTCATGGTTTTTTATTTTTTTCATTTAAAAATTTCTTTGTTAGATATGCAGGTCTGGCACTCATGGTGAGAGGGCTCTGTTACAGATACATATTTGGAGACTTTCTTGTTGTAGAGATGGTACTTAAAACTGTGATTCTGTATGATATCAAGAGAGGGAATATAGATAAACAGGTTCTATCTAGTAAATGAGATCTGGATTATGAGGGGTCAGTTGGAAGAGGAGGGAACAAATAAGAAAACTGAAAAATAACCCCCAATAAGGTAGGAGAATGTGGTATTATGGAAGATAAGAAAGTGTTTCAAGAAGTATGGAGTAATCCACCGAATTAAATGCTGATCACAGGTGTGATAACTTAAGGATTGATAATTAACTTGACTATAGTAACATAATGGTCATTGATGACCTTGATAAGAGCAATGTCAGTGGAGTATTGAAAGCCTTGTTAGAGTATTTTTAAGAACATGTGGGAAGAGAGGAAGTAGAGAAGTTACAGAAACTTTTTTGAGGATTGTTGAAGAAGAATGAGAGTGGCTGGGGAGGAAAGAGGAGTTAAGATGGGAAAAATAACAGTATGTTTATACATTGCTTGGAAACAATTCAGCAGAGAGGAGAAAAGTGATGATATAGGAGATAATTAATGTAATACTATTTTAAGTAGGTAAAAAGATGTGGGATATAGTGTGGAAGTGAAAGGGGTAACCTTAACAGCAAAAACAATTCATCTGTAGTAACAAGCGAGAAAGAGCATGTGGGCACTGATGCTCATATTGCCAGGTTGGGTAAATAGGAGCATGGAAGGTGTAGGGTCTTTCCTGATTGCTTCTGTTTTCTCAGTGAAATATGAAGCAAGGTCTACAATTGTAAGTATACCAGTATATTTAAGTGTAAGTGGTCCTGAAACCAAAGAGTTGGGGAATTACTAAGTCTGTCATTAGAGGTCGATGAAGAGAGCTTCTGTTAGCTAGAGCAACTTTCCAAACATTAAAAAAACCTGGCTTCAAATAAAATTTTTATCACACTTTAAAGTTAAATGAAAGTGAGTTTTGGACGTTTCTGTATTTGAACTTTTCAAATACTTCCTTACTTTTATTTAAAAAATACAGTGTTAAATATAAGTACAAAATACATATTTTGCTAGACAGTACTTATATTTTATAAATTTTAGGAAAAATCTATTGCATATAGCCATTTTTAATGGAATTGGAAAGAAAGAGTAATATATGGTGGAAGGTATAATACCCTAACATAATTGTCTTGTTTTGAAGTTTGATATTAGAGAGAAAGATGTTTTCTCTTCTTGTATAAAATCCCATTTGTTTTATTTTCAGGACAGTAAAATGTAATTATTTAATTCCTAGGATTGAATAGTAAATTGGTCTTTAATATTTGTATTTTTTTTTTCAAAATTTTAAGCTCAGTATTTTATGTTTATTTTTATTTTTAATTGGTTTTGAGAGAGAGGTAGGGGCAGAGAGAGAGAGAAATATCAAATTGCTGTTCTGCTTATTTATTCATTCATTGGTTAATTCTTATATGTACCCTGACCAGGGATTGAACCTACAACCTTGATGTATTAAGATGATGCTCTAACCAACTGAGCTACCCAGCCAAGAACCAGTATTTTATATGTAAAATTTAAATATCTGGAATTTTTGAACTCTTTTGGATTTGTAGTTGCTTTCATTAAAATTCAAATAAGGTTAGATGCCAAGAATTACACTTCTGCAAATACACAAAGTTTTACTCTTTTTCTTCCAAGTAGCTCAAAACCTCATATTTCAATACATATTATACATAGAACACAAACTGCATGTTCAAGTACTACCGTAGCTTTGCAACCGAAATGATTCTAAGCATTGAAGTAAATGTCTAAGCATTGAAGTAAATGTTAGGACATTTACTTCAATGCTTACTTCAAATGTCCTAACCCCCCAATTTTATAATTCTAGTATTTTTCTGTATATTTTTATAATGATAATGTGTAGAATGTTGATGAATATAAAAATGTATCTGCTTCACTGTGGGTTTACAAATGTAAAATATGCGTTTGTAGGAGTTACTTTCTATTTATGACTGTAGAGAGATGCCAACTGACAGCCCAGGTCACCAATTATGGAGGAAATTTCCTGAGCACGTTCGGGAAATATTGGAACCTCATCTAAATACTAGGTTGGTAGACTCATTAAAACTATTCATAAAATGGTTTTTAACTTTATAAAGTTAATTATATTTTTCATATAATTTTAGCATTCAAAGTTTTAAAAAATATGTTCTAATACGTATTTTCCACTGTGATTTATGTTTATATTCTTGAAAAATGTAAGTACAGTTTACTCATTGGTTAAATTCTATAACTTTAAGTATTTAGGCATATTTGTTGAAGCTAAAAGGATTTTTTAAAAAAAATTAAACTGTCATAGTACTTGGAAGAAGCTACTTTCAGCTGAATATGTGTTGAAGCTTATGATAGGTGTAATTAATATAGAAATTTAAGAGTTTAAAGTCAGCCTCAAAATCTTTAGTAAGCCCAGTTAAAGGTAAGAGATTTTCAACCATAGCCAATTTCTCCTCATGAAGATATTTTTTTTCCTCTACTTTTTAAAAACCTATAATAAAAGTTATATTTACTTGCATAACTTATTATGTGTATAACCCATAATAAACACTACTACTTTAATCTTAGTTTTGCTAACAAGAACAACTTTTAGCAAAGGTGATCTATTTTAAATAGCTACAATTTCCTCATATTTCTCCATTATTTTAAATATATCTCAACATTTATTTTTGAGGCAAAGAAATACAGTCCTATACCAGTGAAATACACTTCATGATAAGTACAAATGAGAAAATGTGAGAGTTATAATCTCAAAATACTTTTATAAATGGAACAGCCTGGGCTTTTTTTTTTTTTTCTTTTAAGATTTCATTTATTTATTTTTAGATAGAGGGGAAAGGAGAGAGAAAGAGAGGGAGAGAAACATTGATGTGAGAGAGAAACATTGATCTGTTGCCTCTTGTACATGCCCCAACTGGGACTGAACCACAACCCAGGCATGTGCCCAGAGTGGGAATTGAGACAGTGATCTTCCACTTTGAGGGGCAGTGCCCAACCAACTGAGCCACACTGGTCAGGGCTGGGCGTAGTTTTATGTTTTCACCCAAGGGACATTTTTTCATTGCTTTTTTTAGAGAGAGAGGAAGGGAGAGAGAGAAACATTGATGTGAGATTGAAGCATTGATTGGTTGCCTTCCAGACATGCCCCGACCAGGATGGGACATGCCAGGACAGGTAACAGAACTGCAACCTAGGTATGTGCCCCGACCAGGAATTGAACCTGTAGCCCTCAGTTATGGAATGATGCTCCAACCAACTGAGTCACACTGGGCAGAACTGGACATATTTTTAAAAACCAATTTATGTAGTTGATTTATGGAAGGTTTATGTAAACATAACTTGAATACATTTAAAAAAGAGAAATAAAGACAGCAAGCAACTCATTACATAACTGCTCTAAAAGACTTATTCAAATATGAATTTAAATAATGGACTAGTAAAAACAAAAAGGAGAAAAAATTTTTATATGGAAAAGTTCACAAAAAGAGGTACTAATCAATCATCAAATGTAGTCCCCCCTGCGCCCCGCCCCACCCTAACAGAGCAGTTTTAGATTGCTGTTCTTTCCGCCTCCTGTTTGCGTCCCATGAAGGATGTTGAGGCGGCTGTGTCTGCCCTCTCAGGTCCTCTTTGTGCATTCTTAAACTGATCCTCGAGCTGAGGTTCATTTTGCTGAAAACCTGGGGTGTTGCTTTTCAGAGCCTGTTCTCTGTAATTTCTTCTAGAGGTTTTAGATCCAGATAAAATATGGGAAAATACTGATTCACACTTTCTTGCTTCTGTACTTGGCTATTTTTTGGTTATTCTATCCTGACAGGTTACAAGTATATCTTCTTCAGGGGACACTTTTTAGCAGGATTTTTGTTCCAAAACTGAAGAATGACAACCACTTTTCCTTCTTCCGTGTCTATGTGACTTTCCCAATAAACAAGTCATCACTACCCTGGCTGGTGTGTCTCAGTGGATTGAGCACCGGCCTGAGAACTAAAGGGTCTCTGGTTCAATTCCCAGTCAGGGCACATGCCTGGGTTGTGGGCCAGGTCCCCAGTGGGGGATGTGCAAGAGGCAACCACACGTTGATGTTTCTCTCCCTCTTTCTCCCTCCCTTTCCCTCTCTCGAAAAATAAATAAAATCTTAAAAAAAAAAGACATCATCCCCACTGTCACTATCCTCAGATATGGAAGAGTGTAAAAGCCTTTCTTCTGTGCTATCATCATAATACTCCTTTTCTTCATGTAATTCTTCTCCATCAGTTTTAGTACCAAGTAAACTGTTGCACTCTTGCTTTTTTTCTTGGTTTGCCATAACGTTTTTATTTTTAGGTCAGGAGATGTTTTCTGGAGTTCAGAGGAAACTATGGAATTCTTTTCAGAAGGCTTTGATGGAGAATTTGGAATACCCACTGTTTTGGGTCCATGTTTCATCTTGGCTGTTTTTTCTTTTGAACATTTATAGGTTTCTTTGCCAATAATTTGGTTTCTTTGTCTTTTTGCCCACTGATAATAGTTCCTTTATGCTGTAACTAAATGGCATGAGTTGTACGTAGGATGATTTTGTTCTGAAACACTCTTTGATGACTTAACTTCAGCGTCATTGTGTCTTGCAGAATCTTTAAAGGTTTTGACAGCAACTTTTAACACATCTACTTTTTTTCTTCAGAAGAGGGTGCATTGCTAATCTGGCAGTTGCTCTTTCAGTCTCAGTAGAGTCAGGCTTTTTGCAGATTTTTTCAAAATTGATATCATCACCAGGAGCAGATTTAGTTACTATATCAGGTTTCATCATGGCATGAATTTCTTTAAGCAGTTGTTGTGCACCTCTTTGTTTTTTCATCAGTGCATCTTCAGTAATCTTTCTTGACTTCAGTCTGCCAACACCCCTGTCAAATTTTCAGGTAACCAAAACTTGGATTCTCTTCACTTCTTTTCTTGTCTTCACAACCTTGTTATTGAGGTTCAGAGTCCCCAGTTGAACCATGGTAGACCTAGGAAGAAGATCTGCTGCTGCCGGCATGTGAACTGTCTCTTCTTCAATTTCTAAAACAATATTATTAAATCATTTTTCCAATTTTAATAACTTTGTTAAGACTGATTGAAATGTACATTTTAAATTATTTTTATTTAGCAACTGTAATTTTACATAGTCTAGGTCACATGCTAATTGGATATGTGACCTTGGATAAATTACTTCTTTGAGCTTTAGAACCATGCCTAGCCTTGTAGTAAAATTCTTTATAAAAGCCCCTAAGTTTCCATACTTATTTGCTAGATACCTTTTTATGTTTAGAAACTTTTCAAACATCATTTTTATTTATGAACAGCATTATTTAGAGATGCAGTTTATTATATGTAAAAAATTCTACAGTTAAAATTGTTTTTTCTTTTTTGAGAATTTCATACTTTTAATTCTGTATTCTATATTTTACAGCCTATATAGATAGATGCTTAAGAGTTTCTGTGATCTAGTTTAAAGTTTATGGCCTTTGGAGTCACATAGATCTAAATTTGAATCTTGGCTCTGCACTTGAGCTCTGATGTCTTGGGCAAGTTACTAAACATTTCCAAGGCTCAATTTTTTCATCTTGAAAATGTGGGTAGTTTTATTCATCTTGAATAATCATTGTTAGAAATAAAGAAGATACTTTAAAAACGTACTTAGTAGAGTGCCTAATATTTAATTGATACTCAATAATAATGCTTTTTCCATCCCATCTTGTTGAATAAATTCCTTGCTTTTTTTGAAAGGGGTAGGGTTGCTTGCTTATTTCATATGAAGAAGAAACTAACATTTTTGCCTACTTGATATTCAATTAAATTTTTCATGAGAAGCCAACATTGCCTACTTGTTATTCTTTCATAAGGTGCAACATTTAAGTGGTCATTTATGAGTAATCTTAGTAAAACCATGAGAATTCTAACCCTTCTGCTTTTATATCCAAGAGCTTTAAGGAACCTTTCAGATGCTCTCTCAATGGTGGATGTTAGGAGATTTATCTGGCTGTCATATGCTCATTGAAGTTGTCACTTCTTAAAAAAAAAGAGGTCGGTAGCAGGCAGTATTAATGGAGGTGACCCACATTTGTTTGAAAGCTTTTGTATAAAACACCAAGATACCTGATTAATCAATAGGTCACCTTTATAGCTTGGACTTAAGAGGGCCTGGGAGAAGTAAAGAATTTCCTAAAAGCGTATTTTTGTTTTTGCTGCCTTAAAGTTAAACGTCTATATTCTCCTTTAATTTTTTTCAATTGAGCTATTTATGTGCAATCACTAACTTGGATTAAAGGATGGCTATGTTTGGGAGATTTGATTTTTAGAACTAGATAGACTGACTACAATTCAAAGTTGCCATCAGAATAATTCTTGGAAAAATATTTGGTTGTGGCCAGGTAAAACCTGGCTTGTACCCTAATATTAGTAGTTTTCTAGCTAAGTTAATTATAAAACTTGGTAAAATCATCCAGAGCAGGGGTGTCTAACCTGTGGCCAGGCCGCATGCGGCCCAGGAAGGTTATGAATGAGGCCCAACACAAAATCATAAATTTACTTAAAATATTATGAGATTTTTTTGTGATTATGTGTTGTAATGTATTTAATATGTAGCCCAAGACAGCTCTTCTTCCAGTGTGGCCCAGAGATGTCAAAATGTTGGACACCCCTGGGAGAATTACATTCATGATGATTCAAAATAGTGATGGTTAACTGAGAGATTACTGGATTTTTCAATTTTTAGAAGTTTAGAATACAGCGAAATACATAATGTTTGCTAGAGACCTTGAGTATAGGTTTATACTCATTTATTATTTTTGTCATTTGCTAACCTAGTGATTGAGAAGGAACCCGTTCCCCTCACAAAATGCTACACACATGCAGTTGTAAGGTGAGAGCTACTTGAACATGCTTAAATGTTAATGCTGAGGAGAAAGGATCATGTTGAAGTTATGAAAGAGAAGTGGTAATTGATATAAAGACTCTGAGTAGCATCCAGAATGGTAGCCATATCCCTAATGGGGGATTAGATCTAGAGGAAGTAAAATATTTTTTTCTGTAATAGGGGAAAATAAAATGATGGCTATAACTCAGCCATGTTTATGAATGTGATTATGGAAAGCAATGATTTCTTTTCTCCATGAAATGAAAGGTATAGAAAATGAGATTATTGGTGCAATGGAGTTGGTATAGGTGATATGGAGTGATGATTTGAAATAGTCATTATGGAAAACAGAAGAGAGAGATAATAAGGAAAGCTTAGAAAGGTCCACTGAGGTAGAAAATTAAAAATATATAATAGTACTAATCTCATAAGTGGTTGAGTGATTTTCAGTTATCTGTGCAGTGGCCTGGATATCATAGATTGACTCAAGGTTGGGAGGTTCACAGAAGAGTACAGCTGGTAGAGACATTGTGGCAGAGGAGTAGGTAGAGGATATTACCAAGAAAGTGCTTGAAGTAAAGGACCATGGAAACCGAGCTGGTTAGGGAAAGGGGAACAAAAGGAAGGTATTATAAATAAGGTGAGTTTAGCTGGGTCAAGGGACAGAAGATCTCATTGAGAGAACAGGTGTGTTAGAGTAACTGGGAAGAACTGGAAATTTGGGAAACTATCCATAGAGTAAGGTGTTTAAATAGTTCATTTTGGAAGTGACAAAGTTTCTTTGTATTGGCAACGGAGCCCTGACAAAGGAGTATAAGAGAAAGTCATTGAGATGTTTCAAGTTTGATTAGATGAAGTCATCCAGAATGGTGAGGTTTGGGGAAGAAAGAAAACACTGAGCAATGTACTAAAGTTATTAATGAGTTTGGTAATCAAGGAGTTTGGTAGATGACCTTAATGAGGAGTAGAGAATAGTATACATGGGTGGCTTGAAGCTCAAAGGAAAAGATCTTTCTTACAAAGATAAGAAGGGATTTCAAAGGATCGGAAAGGAACATTGAAGGAGAGGAGGCACACTAGAATCCTTTGAAGTACTTGGCATGTTTTAAGAATGACCTTCTACTCCACCATTAAGAAGAATATAGGAAAACCATGGCCAGGTAGCTCAGTTGGTTAGAGCGTCTTCCTGATATGCCACGGTTGCAGGTTCATTCCCCAGTCATAGCACATACAAAAATCAAACAGTGAATGCATCAATAAGTGGAGCAGCAAATTGATGTCTCTCTCTGTCTTTCTCTTTCCTCTCTTCTTTTCTCTCTTTCTAAAATCAATCAGTAAACAAAAAGAATATAGGAAAAGTAGTATCTTTAACTACATTTTATTAAAGGAAAAGCAGTAGTGGGGTAGTCAGTAAAGGAGTTGGTAGTTTCTTAAGATGTTTTTACTATAGATCTTAACAGATGGATATATAATTATATATATTTTTAATACACAAATTTTCAAAATTACAGATATAAGAGTTCTCAGAAGTCAACAGATTGGTCTGGAGTAAAGAAGCCAATTTACTTAAGTAAATTAGGTAATAACTTTGCAGAATGGTCAGCATCTTGGGCAGGTTATCTTATAACAAAGGTAAGAGAATTTTGTTCAGAATTTGTTACTTGGGTAGAAATTCTAAAGGAAATGAGAATATCTATCTGAATGCATAGTACACACAGAAGGCATTGAAATATTTGTAGTGATAATGATCGAAATTTTTTAAGAAAATATGTACTAATAAAAGGTAACAATTTCTCTGTTGCTACTAATAACAGATTCTGAGTAAAAAGTTAATTATTTTATCAAATTACTATGTCTTCATGTGTTTGTAAAATGTCTATTCTTTTTAAGTTGTGAAATACTGTTTAAAAGGAATTTAATGCTTTATCAGTGTTTATTACATAATTAAGATATAGTATCCATTAGCGGTTATTTCTAAAAGAAGAACATGATCTGAACTTGCTCCAAAATAAAAATAAAGATTTTTTAAAGAATGAAATTTCATGAAAAAAATAGAGGTATATTTCTGATGTTTTTCTAATATGATGAATTTCTGCATGCCCACAGACAAAAAGGTACTCTGTGTTCTAAGAAAATGTTTTAAATGAATATTTAAAATGCACAAGTTTAAAAAAAAATCATATTTCTGTTAATGTGTTAAAATATAAAAATTCATATCAGACAATTTTAATAAAGTTTCTCTCATTTTGAAATAAACATAGTGAAAATATAATATGTGAAATGTTGAATGTAATTATTTCAGCTCTGGAATATTTTTAGGTTTGTTTTTTAAGATTTTATTTATTTTTTAGGACAGGGGAAGGGAGGAAGAAAGAGAGGGAGAGAAGCATGGATATGTGAGAGATACATCTATCCTTTGCCTCTTGCACAGCCCCATCTGGGGACCTGGCCTGCAACCCAGGCATGTGCCCTGATTGGGAATTGAACTGGTGACCTTTCGGTGCACAGGCAGGTGCTCAATCCACTGAGCCATACCAGCCAGGGTTCTTTTTTAAGTGTCGTATATATATTTGAGGAAGGAAAGCCTGTAAAATTTTATAAGAGAGCATTAATGTGAGTAAATTAAGTGTAAGGTCATATTAATAAAATTTGACTCTAACACCAAGTAATTTAATTTTCTATTTATTTTTTTTCCTGTAGTTAATCACCATTTATTACTTATTGAAATATGTTAACCTTATGTTTAATATGCTGGCTCAGAGCATACTTTTTGGTTACTTTATTCATCTTTGTGCTCAGGGAATTAATACAATAAACCTAACGTTAGCTAAGTAAAATATTCTGTTATTAGGGACGTTAATCTGTAACAAAACATGGTGCATTAAAAAATGAACTACAGGGAAGGGTTTTCAGGAACAACTATAAAGGACACATGGATAAAACCAAAGGAGGGGTGGAAGCAAGGGAAGGAGGTGTGTTTGGCTGGAGTAGAGGGGACTGGTGGTGGGTAAATGCAGACAACTGTAATTGAACAACAGTAAAATAATTAAGAAAAAATTCTAGGTCACACATTAAATAAAAAGAATGAACTGCAGAAATTCATTCAGACTTCCAGTCAAGATGGCAGAATAGGTAAACACAGCTCCCCTCTTTACACAACCACATCAAAATTACAGCTAATATATACAACAGCTGTCACTCAGAACTGTCAGAAATTGAGTTGAATGGAAGTCTGACAACAATGGAATTAAAGAAACGACATCCATCCAGACTGGTAGGACAGGTAGAGACGTGGAATGGGCTGGTCCCATGTCCATGTGGTAGATAAAAATTTGGGAGGGATATCTTGGGAGCAAGGATTCCCAGTTCTACACCAGGCCCCCCATACCACACACTCTGTGTGAAAATAACACCCATATCTTTTGGCTGCGAAATCCAGTGGTGACTGAGTCGGCAGAGGAAACTTCTGGAGTCCAAAACAGTTCCCCTTAAAGAGCCCACACACACTTAATCAGACTCACTCCCTCTGAGCTCTAGCCCTTGGGTAGCAGGTTGAAAGGCACCAATGGCACACAGGGAGGAACTGAAGTGTCTGGCATCAAGGTAGGAGCTGGGGGACAGCTTTCTCCCAGACAGAAAGGGAGGCAGAGGCCAGTGTCTCTTTTCTGAATCCCCCTCAGAGAGCCACAGAGCCAGGAGGAGGGTGCCATGTCTGACTCCATCAACCTGGCTAACACTATTTGCCCACCCTGGAGATCCCCTGGGACTCTGACCAACTCAACTTACAGGCCCACCCAAACCATGACTTTTCCATATGAATGGCTGGTCTTGGCTCATGCTTCATAACTTCCTAAAATCTATCAAATAAGCAACACCAGGTCTCAGTGAGCCCCCAGTGCCCATACCTCTTGCTAAGTGGCTCCAGGCCTGGCACTAGCAGCAGCCAGCCTAGATTCACAGCTTGTCTTTGCCTGGAGATCTCTAACCTCAGCACAAGTAGCAGCTATCTTAGATTGCTTTATTGCTCATGCAGGGTGGCCCAGGGCAGAACATTGGAGAGCCCTGACCTTGGCCAGCTGCACCAAGGAAACCCCAGATCCTGTGCACCTAGTGGACAGCTACAGACCACGTTGGAGCACCACCTCCTTACCCTGTACAGCTGAGCCTGCACACAGGGGGAAGGTTGGTGGTCAGTGGTCACAGCTAGCCCTTGCAGCTGACTTGCTTGGGTAAATCCCTCCTATTGACCTGCCAACATTAATTATTGCTGAACTACAAGAGGAGGGTACTCAGCCCACACAAAGGGTGTACCTCGAGTACCCAGCTTGGGTGATAGGGGTGGTTCTGCTACTGGACCCTACAGGACACCTATTACATTAAGTCACGCTACCAAGACAGAGAGTCATAGCAGCTCTACCTAATATATAGAAACAAACAGGGGGGCTGACAAAATGCAGAGATAAAGAAACATGGCCCAAATTAAAGACATTAAAATTCCAGGAAAAGAACTAAATGAAATGGAGATAAGCAGTCTCTCAAATGCTGAGTTCAAACCACCGGTTATAAGGATGCTCAAGGAAATTAGTGGGGACCTCAACAGTATAAAAAGGATCCAGTTAGAAACAAAGGGTACACTAACTGAAATAAAGAACAATGTACAGTGAAACAACCGTAGAGGAGATGAAGCCGAGAATCTAATCAATTATTTGGAACATAAGGAAGCAGAAAACAATCAGAAGAACAAGAAGAAAAAAGCCAAAAAAATGAGGATAGTAGAAACAGCATCTGGGACAACTTTAAGAGGTCCAACATTCACCTCATGGGGGTGCCAGAAGGAGAAGAGAAAGAGCAAGAAATTGGAAATCTATTTGAAAAAATAATGAAAGAAACTTCTCTAATTTGGTGAAGGAAATAGACATGCAAGTCCAGGAAGCACAGAGAGTCCCAAACAAGATAGATGCAAAGAGGCCTACTCTAAGACACATCATAATTAAAAAGCCAAAGTTTAAAGATAAAGAGAAGATCTTAAAAGCAGCAAGAGAAAATGAGTTAGTTCCATACAGGGGAGTTCCCACAAGACTGTCAGCTGATTTCTCAAAAGAAAGTTTGCAGGCTAGAAGGGATTGGCAAGAAGTATTCCAAGTCATGAAAAGCAGGGGCCTATGACCAAGATTGCTCTACCCAGCAAAGCTATCATTTAGAATATAAGGGCAGATAAAGAGCTTCCCAGACAAGAAAAAACTAAAGGAGTTCATCTTCACCAAACCATTATTATATGCAATATTAAAGGGACTTATTTTTAAAAAAAGATCAAAACTATGAACAATAAAATGGTAATAAATACATATCTATTAACAATTGAATCTAGAAAACTAAGCAAATAGATACAGAATGATGGATACAGAGAGTGTTCTGAGGGTTGCCTGATGGGAGAGGGTTGTGGGGGAATGCGTAAAGAGGTGAGGGGATTAAGAAGTATGAATAGGTAGTTACAGAATAGCCACGGGGATGTAAAGTACAGTATAGGAAATAGAGTAGCCAAAGAACTTACATGGACATGAACACTGGTGGGGAGATGGCCTGAGGGAGGGGTACAGGGTGGAGGAGGGCAAAGGGGGAGAAATTGGGAAAACTGTAATAGCCTAATCAGTACAATATAATTTTAAAAAATGAATTATAAGTGGGGAAGTCCATTGATGCTGAGGTAGTTGGCAGGCCAGGTAGCTATATTGCCTTATAGAGATCTAGTTCAGGCACTTCAAGGTATTTACAGTTAGGAGAGAAGTGGCCATGTGAAATCTTCCCTGCTTGAGTGCACATGCTTCACTCTGTAAGAGGGTACCCACTTTGCACTAATAAATAATCTCCCATGTTTTTCTTTGACATTAATTAAAGAATAAAATGTATAAAACTACTCACTCACTCTCAACCATTTGAGTTTACAGGTTCGGCATGATCTTGCCAGTAAAATCTTCACCTGCTGTAGCATAATGATGAAGCATGATTTCAAGGTGACCATATATCTTCTCCCGCATATTCTAGTGTATGTCTTGTTGGGTGGTAATCAAGACGATCAGCAGGAGGTGAGAGATCATTTTACCTGGGTTTTCTTTGTACATTTGTCCAAGGTATTAGAAAGGCTACATATTAGTAGGAAATGTAGATCAGTGCTATGTATGTACATGTATAAAGGTTTACAGTATCCTCTAGTTTTTTAATTATCAAAAAATTATATAATGCTTAGTGCAGAAAATTAGAAAGTATATTATATATGCCCAAAGATGATGCACAGAACTTTTGACAAGGATACATAAGAAACTATTGATAGTGTTTTTTCGTGGGGAGTGTTACTATGAATTAGAGTAGAAGAAAGATAATTTTTTCAAATTCATTTTATAATATTTTTTAACCACATACATACAGCATTTAAAAATTGATTATTCTTAATAGGATAAGCAGCATATTCTATGTTCTTAATGTAAAAATTCAAATTATACAAAATAGTTCAAAGTGTACTCTTTTGACTACCATCCTAATCCTGTATCCTCAGAGGTCAGTACTGTTATTAATTTGATATATACATTTTTCATGGCTTTTTTTAATGCAGTTGGTTTTGTTTTGTTTTTTATGATGGTATCCTGTTGTAGGTATTGTTTTGTAACTTGCTTTCTTTTATTAATTAACAGCAGTGTACCACCCTTTGTTTTATTAGTGCTGCATCATATAATTTCACTTAATAACTGTACCATAATTTATTTAACTATTGCTGTGATAATAATGATTACTTCTAATATTTTGCTTTTACAAACAATGCTATGGTGAGCTTCATGGCTATTCTTATGTATGGTATGTACATTTAAATTTTAATTAGAGACTGTAAAATGTTCAAACTGATTTATAGTTCTACCAGCAGTTCATATATCTATCCATTTCCCATGTACTTGCTAGTACTTGATACTTTCAAACATTTAAATTTTAGGCAGTATGCCCTGGCTGGTAAGGCTCAGTGGATTGAGTGCTGGCCTGCAAACCAAGGGGTCATCAGTTTGCTTCCCGGTCAGGGCATGTGCCTGGGTTGTGGGCCAGTTCACTGGTTGGGGATGTGTGAGAGGCAACCGGTTGATGTTTCTCTCACACATCGATATTTCCCTCTCTTTCACCCTCCCTTCCCATCTCTCTGAAAATAAATAAATAAATAAAATCTTTAAGATTTATCTTTGGCAGTATTATGGGTAAAAAAAACCCCAGCTTATTTTTTACTTTCTGTTTTTATTATTCCCAGTATTTTTGTTCATTGGCCGTTTGCTTTACTTTTCTATAAATTATCTGTTCATATCCATTACTTATTTTGGGGGGGTGTGTGTGTCCTTTTTAATTAATTGATAGGACTTCTGTATATATTTGGATAACAATTTGTGTCAGTCATATCTTGCAAAAATATCCCCTAGCTAGTGGTTTTCTTTTTAACCTTTGTTTATATCTTTTACCATGGAGAAATTTTATATGTAAATGCCAAATTTATTAATCTCTTATAACTTTTGAATTTTAAGCCTTTTATTTGATGCCTTCTCTTAATCCAATGTCATGAACATATTGCCTACATTTTAAAAAATCCTTTTGATTTTATATTTAGCCCTTCTATTACTCTGAAATTTAGGGGCTTGATTTTGTGGATACTCTGAAATATTGTTTCAAGTTTTTTTGCTACTAGTTTATAAATAGTTTCATTATAATTTAGTGAATAATCTGGAACAGTAATTTTCAACCTTTTTCAACTCATAGCATACATAAACTAATTACTAAAATTCTACGGCACACCAAAAAATATGTTTTTTGCCAATCTGACCAAAAAATAGATAAAATTGTGAAGATTTTATTTATTTACTTTTAGAGAGAGGGGAAGGGAGGGAGAAGGAGAGGGAGAGAAATGTCAGTGTGCCAGAGATACATCGATCGTTTGCCTTTCACTGGGGAACTGGCCCACACAATCCAGGCGTGTGCCCTGACTGGGAAACGAACTGATGACCCCTTGGTTCGCAGGCCAACGCTCAATCCACTGAGCCTTACCAGCCAGGGGTAGATATAATTTTGATTCATTGACACTGGATGGATATTGTGTTGACTGTTGTCATTTTTTATCAGACAGTCTAAGGGAAAAGAGATCAGTGCCCCTGACTAAATAGTGAAGTATTGCATGTTTTAAAAATTCTTATCACACAACAGTGTGCTGTGGCACATAGGTTAAAAATCACTGATACAGAAGAATTTAAAAATACTTTTGTATTTACACTTAGGACTTTTACAGTAGATTTTTTTTTTTTTATTGTTATTCAATTACAGTTGTATGCCTTTTCTCCCCATCCCTCCACCCCACCCCAGCTGAACCCACCTCCCTCCCCCCTCTCCACCCTCCCCCTTGGTTTTGTCCATGTGTCCTTTATAGTAGTTCCTGTTACAGTAGATATTTTTAGGGTAACCTTTTATTGGCTGAACTATAGATAAGAAAGATAACTTATTATTATCTATGGTGAGTTTTTTCTTTTGAAAATTTTTGCCTTTGAATGGTTAGTCTCACATATTAGACACTAGTAAAAGGATATTATGTAGACATATTATTGACCATAAAATGATTTCTTCTCAGGTTTATGAAGAAATTATGGCTGTTGTAAAGCATGAAGATCAGCATGATATAAGTACCCAAGACAGTGCATCTGATCTGTGTCAACTTAGCACACAGACTGTGTTCTCCATGATTGACCATCTCACACAATGGTCAAGGCACAAATTTCAGGCACTGAATGCTGAGAAATTACCACAAAGCAAATCAAATAGAGAGAAGGTAGACTCAATGGGTAAGTCATAACTTCTGTTTATTTTTAAATCTTATTTTTTATTAACAAATTAGCTCCTTTCTGTATCAGTTCTATAATTTAAGCATTAGTTTTTAAAAGACATACACTTTTTGCATACTTTTTTCTTCTTTTTTTGATATATTTATTGATTATGCTATTACAGTTGTCCCATTTCCGCCCCTTCACTCAACTCCATCCTGCCCACCCCCTCCCTCCCACATTCCCCTCCTATAGTTCACGTCCATGGGTCATACTTATAAGTTCTTTGGCTTCTACATTTCCTACACTATTCTTACTCTCCCCCTGTCTATTTTCCACCTATCATTTATGCTATTTATTCTCTGTACCTTTTCCCCTTCTCTCCCCCTCCCAATCCCCTATTGATAACCCTCCATGTGATCTCCATTTCTGTGGTTCTGTTTCTGTTCTAGTTGTTTGCTTAGTTTTCTTTTGTTTTGGTTTTAGGTGTGGTTGTTAATAACTGTGAGTTTGCTGTCATTTTTACTGTTGCTATTTTTTATCTTCTTTTTCTTAGATAAGTCCCTTTAACATTTCATATAATAATGGCTTGGTGATGATGAACTCCTTGAACTTGACCTTATCTGAGAAGCACTTTATCTGCCGTTCCATTCTCAATGATAGCTTTGCTGGATACAGTAATCTTGGATGTAGGTCCTTGCCTTTCATGACTTGGAATACTTCTTGCCAGTCCCTTCTTGCCTGTAAGGTCTCTTTGGAGAAATCAGCTGACAGTCTTATGGGAACCCCTTTGTAGGTAACTGTGTCCTTTTGTCTTGCTGCTTCTAAGGTTCTCTTCTTCTGTTTCATCTTGGGGAATGTAATGATGATGTGCCTTGGTGTGTTCCTCCTTGAGTCCAGCTTCTTTGGGACTCTCTGAGCTTCCTGGACTTCCTGAAAGTCTATTTCCTTTGCCAGACTGGGGAAGTTCTCCTTCATTATTTGTTCAAATAAGTTTTCAATTTTTTATTCTTCCTCTTCTCCTTCTGGCACCCCTAGAATTCAGATGTTGGAACGTTTCAAGATGTCCCGGAGGTTCCTAAGCCTCTCCTCATTTTTCCGAATTCTTGTTTCTTCATTCTTTTCTGGTTGGATGTTTCTTTCTTCCTTCTGGTCCACACCATTGATTTGAGTCCCAGTTTCCTTCGCCTCACTATTGGTTCCCTGTACGTTTTCCTTTGTTTCTCTTAGCATAGCCTTCATTTTTTCATCTAGTTTGTGACCAAATTCAACCAATTCTGTGAACATCCTAATTACCATTGTTTTGAACTGTGCATCCGATAGGTTGGCTGTCTTTTCCTCGCTTAGTTGTATTTTTTCTGGAGCTTTGATCTGTTCTTTCATTTGGGCCATTTTTTTTTTCTTGGCCCATCTGTTACTTAAAGGGGCGGAGCCTTAGGTGTTTCCCAGGGCGGGGTAATGCTGGTTGCTGCGCTGTGACGCTGTACGTGGGGGAGGGGCCGAGAGGGAGCAATGGCACCCGCTCCACTCTCCACCGGATTTGAGCCACTCCCTCCGCTACCCACAATCAAATTGGGCCCCTCTGGTGCTGGTTCCCGAGTGGGTGGGCTTGTGCACACTCTAGGTCCCTGTGGGTCTCTCCAGCGACCTCTCCTGTGAGGCTGGGAGTCTCTCCTGCTGCCACCCCAACCCCCACCGGCTCTTTCAGTCAGAGGTCTGAGGCATTATTTCCCCACGCTGGAGCCCTGTGTTACCTGGTCTGCTTCGCTCCCCGCCATTCGTCCCGGTTTATCTGTGCACGAGTGTGGGGCCGCGGGGTGCTACCTGCCGCTCTGCCGGCCCTGTTCTCCGCCACTCTGAGTCCGGCCCTCTCGACATATCTACACGAATGTGGGGCCGCAGGGTCTGCTAGTGGTCAGACTGCCTGCCCCGTTGGTCCCACACTCCGCCAGTCTCCGTCCCGCCACGGCCATGCAAGTCTTCTCCGCCCCAGTGCCCGTCTCTGCCCCTCCTACCGGTCTGGATGAATGTTTCTTTTTTATCTACTTGGTGTCGGACTTCCTTGCCGTTCTATTTTCTGTCAGTTCTGGTTGTGCGAGGAGGCGCAGTGTGTCTACCTACGCCGCCATCTTGGTTCTCGGGCACTTTTTTTTTCTTAAGGTGGCCTTTTCACTGAGAGAAAGCAGTGTATTTAGTTAGAAAACCTCTAAGTGCTCAGTCTCATTTCCTTAGATAATACACATATTTAATTTGTCTTTTTATAAAGTAGGATTAATATTATCTCTCTTAGAAGATTGAGGATTAAATAAGGTGATGACTATACAAATTGTAAAGTGTGAAATAAATGCCATGTTAATATTGTTATTAACCCTCCCCTCACTATTAACTCATTTGCTCCGTGTCGCCTTAGTGTATTGTGTGTGTGTATACATGTGACATATTCATATGTATACATATACATATATATGTAATGAAGTGTTCTTTATCCTTTTTCATTTGTGAAATACTTTTTGCAGTCTTTTTCACATTTAAGTTAAATTTCAAAGGAGATTTTAATTTCATGGCCTTCCCCCACCCATTATTTTCTTCATTTTATCCTTCTCCCCCCCCCCCATCTCTGGCAGTGTTTGGTATCTAGCATGTTAGTACACTACATCTGCTATACCTACTATTGTGCTGGTTTTTGTTTGTTGTATTATTTAAGACCTTTATTTACAGGTGCTTGGGGTTTGTTGACTTTAAAAAAAAAATTAAGTTGTAAACTTTAATTACAAATTCAAACAACTTAAAAACCTATAAATTAAAAAACCCACACATTCGTTATTACCAAAAAGAGACGTCTTGAGATAAAAATAATAAAAATACCATGCTGCATAGATAACACAGGTAGTTCTTGTTGTCTTGTCAATGGGCAAAAAGCAAGTACTCAAGGTCTTCAGCTCCAATCTTCTGTTCATTTCTTATTGTTGGAATTTCATATTCACTTTTTCTTGTTGGATGACAAAACCTAATGATACTAGAGATAGTAAGCCGGCATTTACTCAGCCCAGCCTGCTCATCCAGGGGAGTGGATGAATTCCCAGCTGGTAGATCGGCTGCCTTTGTCTCTTTGCCATCTTGTAGTTTTGGGTTTTCTGACTGTCTGCATAGTCATAATTGTGGTTGTGGCAGTACCTATGTTGAGGTGACTGCTGACCTTGAGTTTTATGTCCTTGATTTCCTTGTCTTCTTCATTGCTGTCCTCTCTAGGCTGTCTTTCACAAGGAGGAAGGCGAAATCATGTTCTGTAGCCCTGATAGATATTCTGTCTCACTAGTCTACTTTGATCTCCTGCACCCTGGTTGTCAGTACCTTCCATCACTTTTCCCTGCATGGGAGGGTTGGAATACTATGGTCGAAGCCCATAGGGTTTCTTCTAAATTTACTAAGGTGGGAATCATCGCCTCTGGGCCCTGCTATTGGGCCTGTCCTTCGGGAGCACTCTTGGATCCCTCCTTCTTTTCCCCACTCTCACTATTCTAGTAATTCTGCTGGTAATTGTGTGGAGGGCCCATGCCACGTGGACAGTGTCTATAATGGTTACGATCTGCTGCACACACACTCACTGCCTTGTTGTACTGGGACTCTACCAGGGCCTGAGACATTTGCTGCCTGTGCCCCTTGTTATCCTTCAGCAACATCAAACTCTAGTCTCTCCGTCTCCTACACTGCAAAGGTACTTCCTAGGGTTATTCTACTTTTTGGCAGTCTGGTGTACAAAAACATCTTCCTTGGTGTCATACCTGTTGATGGAACCATATCTTTTGTTACATTGAATCATTTTACTGTTCCCAAAACTTTGTTGCCATGACGTTGTTCCTGCCAGTGGGAGGCTGCCCTTCCCGGCTCGCTGTGCAGCTGCCTGTGGTCATGTGCTTGGTGTCTGCAGCACTAGGGGTGGGGGTGGTGGGTGGCTGTTGGGCCTTGGTCTCGATGCTCGTGGTTGCAGTGAAGGTGACTGGGGCAAGCTGCCGTTCCTCCCGGGGTGGCGGTGGGGCTACCCAGGACTTTCTGGGGTCTACTCTATGCTCCCATTATTGATAGAACTCTGTGCTTTTTTCTTTTTAACCTATGATATTACAACTCTCACTAAGATGACTAAAAGGGGAATCTCGTTAGAGTTAGAAATGACATCTGCCCCTATGCTACAAGCATTTGGTGAGAATAATTACATTGAACAACAATAAAGTTAAAAGAAAAAGCCAAGTCTCTGTAGATAAGAGAAAGCTAAAGGCCTGCCAAAATATGGGCCAGAAATTTATCAGCATGATCTTTTGGTGCTCCAACTTCTTTAAATGTTAGTTTAAACAGGAGGTTATCTTACTGTTCTATAAAACTCAAATTCAACAAATACTTGTTTAGTTCCTAAAGAATGCAGGCACTGTAGTTGGATCTGGGAATAAAACAATGAAAAAGAAAGACATTAACCATAGCTGTTAATAAATAATGTTTAGTAAAATAAATATATTTCTATTTCAATTTTGAAAAAAAACAATTATAGATACTCAATATCTCATTTATTCTTGCAGCAAGTAGATAAATAATCTGCCTGCTTCTGTATAACTCACCCATTTTAATGGACATTATATGTTTTCACTCCAGGCATGAGGCTAATTGAAAAAATTGACTAACAGTTCTTAAAGAAGTCTTCAAATCAAGGGTGTCCAACCCGCCGCCTAGCATGGCTATGAATGCGATCCAACACATAGTTTACACAAACTATTATGAGATTTTTTTGTTTTCATTAGTGTTTATGTATTTACTCTGTGGCCCAAGACAATTCTTCCTCCAGTGTGGCCCAGAGACATCAAAAGCTTGGACACCCCTGATCACAGTTCTCAATTTTTGAGTGTCTCTCTTTTCTTCCCATACTTATGAAAGCACATACATCCTTGTTGTTAAGCACAATAGTTTATTTTTCTAAAAATTTTTAACTGGCTATAATTATCTTTTGGGGGGAATGAATTGTCTGGAATGTGACTTTACATTTTCCATTAATTTAATACTTACAGTTTGCTCCTGTTTCTGCATGTGAAAATGGTACTAAAACCAAGCATGAACTCTGGCATCACCATTTCTAGTATCACCGAAATGAAAATTTTAGCTTTTAATAATAATATTTGTAAGGGCTCAAAAGTATAATACCTTTACCATTTTTATAACTTGAAATGATATATGCATTTTAAAAAGATTTTCTGTATTTTATTTTAGACAGAGAAGAAGGGAAGGAGAAAGACAGGGAGAGAAACATCAGTGTGTGGTCCTGCTGAGGACCTGACTTGGCACACAACCCAGGCATGTGCCCTGACTGGGAATTGAACTGGCAACCCTTTGGTTCACAGGGCGGCACTCAATCCACTGAGCCACACCAGCAAGGGCTGAAATGATATGCAGTTGATGGAAGGAAGGGACTTACTTTAAATATAATTTCTTTTTAATTTACTATCTTGATTAAATTGTGCTGCTGTGAACATTGGGATGCATAGGTTCTTTTGGATTGGTGTTTCAGGGCTCTTAGGATATAATCCTAGCAGTGCAATTGCCAGGTAAAAAGGCAGTTCCATTTTTAGTTTTCTGAGGAAATTCGATACTGCTTTCCATAGTGGTTGTACCAGTCTGCAATCCCACCAACAGTGCATTATGGTTCCCTTTTCTCCACAACCTCTCCAACACTTGTGGTTTGTTGCTTTGTTTATGATGGACCTTCTGACTGGTGTGAAGTGGTATCTCACTGTTGTTTTAATTTGCATCTCTGTGATGGCTACTGAGCATCTTTTCATATGTCTCTGGACCCTCTGTATGTCCTCCTTGGAGAAGTGTCTGTTCAAGTCCTTTGCCCAATTTTTTTTTGGACCGCTTGTCTACTTAGAGTGGAGTCATGTGAGTTCTTTATATATTTTGGAGATCAAACCCTAGTCTGAGGTATCACTGGAAAATATGTTTTCCCTTATAGTTGGTTCTATTTTCATTTTAATGCTGTTTTCTTTACCTGTGCAGAAACTTTTTGTTTTCATGAGATCCCATTTGTTTGTTCTTTCCTTTATATCCCCTGCCCTAGGGGACATATCAGTGAAAATATTGCTGCATGGAATATCTGAGATTTTCCTGCCTATGTTCTCCTGAAGGACTTTTATGGTGTCATGAGTTATATTTAAGTCTTTTATCCACCTTGAATTTATTTTTGTGTATGGTGTAAGTTGGTGGTCAAGTTTCATTTTTTTTCCTGTAGTTGTCCGTCCGGCTCTCCAAACACCATTTGTTGAAGAAGGTATTTGCTCCATTTTAGGCTGCTGTGCCCTTTGTAAAATATTAATGGACATTAGGGACTTGGTTTTATTTATGGGTTCTCTATTCTGTTCCATTGGTCCATGTGTCTGTTCTTATGCCCATATCAGAGTGTTTTGATTATAGTGGCCCTGTAATACAGTTTGATATCAGGTATTGTGATCCCTTCTACTTTGTTCTTCTTTCTCAAAATTGCTGCAGCTATTCAGGGTCGTTTATGGATCCATATAAATTTTTGAAATGATTGTTCTATATCTGTGAAATATGCCATTGGTACTTTAATAGGGATTGTGTTGAATCTATAAATTGCTTTGGGTAGTATGGACATTTTGATGATGTTAATTCTTCTGATCCATGAGCATGGTGTATGTTTCCATTTCTTTGTGTCTTCCTTAATTTCTTTTTTCAGTGTTGTGTAGTTTTCTGAGTACAGGTCTTTTACTTCCTTGGTTAGGTTTATTCCTAGATATTTTATTTTTCTTGTTACTGTATCAAATGGGATTTTTTTCCTGATTTCTGTTTCTGATATTTCAGTGTTGGTATACAAAAGTGCCTTTGATTTCTGAATATTGACTTTGTATACCACTGTTTTGCCAAATTCATTTATTAGGCTGAGGTAGTTTTTTGGTGGAGTCTATAAGATCTTCTCTGTACACTATCATGTCATCTGCAAGCAATGGCAGTTTTGTTTCCTCTTTTCCAATTTGGATGCCTTTTATTTCCTTTTCTTGTCTCATTGCTGTGGCTAGGACTTCCAGTACTGTGTTGAATAGAAGTGGTGAAAGTGGACAACCTTGTCTTGTTCCTGATCTTAGTAGGAAAGTTTTTAGTTTTTGCCCATTGATTATGGTGTTGGCTGTAGGTCTCTCATATATGGCCTTTACTCTGTGAGGAATACTCCCTCTGTTCCCACTTTGCTTAGTGTTTTTATCATAAATGGGTGCTGTACTTCATCAAATGCTTTTTCTGCATCTATTGCTATGATCATATGATATTTGTCTTTTGTTTATGTGATGTATTATGTCTATTGATTTGTGAATATTGTACCACCCTGCGTCCCTGGGATGAATTTCACTTCGTCATGGTGTATGATTTTTGTGATGTATTGCTGGGTGTGGTTTACCAGTATTTTGTTGAGGATTTTAGCGTCTATGTTCATCAGCGATATTGGCCTGAAGTTTTCCTTCTTTGTTGTGTCTTTATCTGGTTTTGGGATTAAGATGATGTTGGCTTCATAAAAAGAGTTTGGGAGTCTTCCGTCTTCTTGGATTTTTTGGAATAGTGTGAAGGATAGGGGTTTGCTCTTCCTTAAATGCTTTGTAGAATTCTCCTGTGAAACCGTTTGGTCCAGGGCTTTTTTGTGTTGGGAGTTTTTTGATTACTGTTTCAATTTCTTCAGGTGTTACTGGTCTGTTCAGGCTTTCTGTTTCTTCATTCAGTTTTAAAAGAATATATTTTTCTAGAAATTTGTCCTTTTCCCTAGGTTTTCAAATTTCTTACCATGTAGTTCTTCATAGTAATTTCTTACAATCCTTTGTATTTCTGTGGTATCAGTTGTAATCTTTCCTCTTTCATTTCTGATTGTGTTTATTTGGGTCCTCTCTGTTTTTTTCTTGATCAGTCTGCTTACAGGCTTGTCGATTTTATTTATGTTTTTGAAGAACCATCTCCTGGACTTTATTGATCCTTAGAATTATTTCTTTATTCTCTATGTTGTTAAATTCCACTCTGACCTTGCTTATTTCCTTGCTTCCTCTTGCTCTGGGCTGTCTTTGTTGTTGTACTTGGAGTTCTTGTAGGTGTAGGTTAGGTTGTTTATTTGAAATGTTTCTATCTTTTTTTAGGGAGACCTGTAAACTTCCCTCTCAGGACTCTTCACAGTGTCCTGTAAGTTTTGGCTTGTTGTGAGGTAATTTTCATTTGTTTCCAGAAACTTTCTGATGTCTTCCTTGATGTCATTCTTGACCATTCATTGTTTAATAGCATGCTATTCAATCTCCATGAATTTGAATGTTTTTGAATTTTTTCCTTGAGGTTGGTTTCTACTTTCAGTCCCTTGTGGTCGGTCAGAGAAAATGCTTATTTTAGACTTGTTTTGTCTGGGAAGCTCCTTATTTGGCCTTCCATTTAAATTGAAACCAAATTAAACCAAAAAAGTAGTTTTGGTTGCAGGCCTCTGGTTCTCATTACTTGTAATATTTTTCGCCATTCTCTTCTGGCTTGAAGCGTTTCCGTTGAGAAGTCAGCTGCTAACCTTATTGGGGCTCACTTGTATGTTACTTCCTGTTTCTCCCTTGCTGCCTTCAAGATTCTCTCTTGGTGTTGGAATTTTGCCATTTTAATTATGATGTGTCTTGCAGTGGGCCTCTTTGGGTTCCTCTTGCGTGGGACTCTCCATGCTTCCTGGATTTGTGTGGCTATTTCTCTCTTCAAGTTAGGGAAATTTTCCATGATTACTTTTTCAGACAGGTTTTCTCTCCCTTGCTCTTCTCTCCTTCTCATATCCCAATTATATGGATATTTTTACGTTTCATGTTATCTTGCAGTTCTCTTACAACCTGTTCATTCTTTCTGAGTTTCTGTTCCTTTTTTTTTGCTCTTTGTGGATATTTTTTTATACCTTGTTCTCCAGGCCACTGATTCGATCCTCTGCTTCATCCAGCCTGCTTGTCATTCTTTCTAGTGTGTTTTTTATTTCTGAGATTTTATTGTTCTTTTTTTTCCTGGTTTTTGTTTATAGTTTCTATTTCCTTTTTCGTACATTTGTAGTTCTCACTCAGTTCTTTATAACTGTCTGTGAGTTCCTTTACCATTTTTATAACCATTATTTTGAATTCTATATATGACAGTTTGTTTACCTCCATTTCATTTACCTCTTTTCATGGGGAGTCTTCCATTCCTTTTCATTGCATATTCTGTTTTCCTCCTCATTTTAGGTGAGTCTTTTTGTTTGTTTCTGTGCTTCCTGATGTTTCACTTTGCTAGCTGTCTTTGTATGGTGAACTTCTATGGTAGGAATTCTATTGGGTTCAGTAGTGTGGTGTCTTTGATCTCCTTAGATCTGGACGCTCTAGGTTTGCCATTTCTTCTGTTTGTGTGATCTCTCTGGTTGTACTTGGGTTTTTACCTTTTGGTGGTTCCTTTGTTGGTGGTTTTTCTCCTCTAGCAGGTATACTGATGTTCATAGCTCCCACCTATTCTTGTATGTGATCAGTGGCAGTGTGTAGGCAAAATGGATTAAGACAGTGGGTGAGTATTTTATGGAATTTAAAGTACCAGCAATTAGAGAAGAGATAGGAGATTTTTTGGATAAGTATAGTGTTAACTGTGATATTTCACCCCATGGGCCACTTTTTATAAAAGGTGAATGAGAGATAAGACTCTTGTTAGAGTGGAGGAAGATTATGAGCTGAATCCAAAAAAACAGAGTGCTTGTGCAAGGTTAGATGATGAGATATAGTTAGCATAAAGGATAGAAAGTAGACGTAGTATGAGAGAGAACAGAGTTAACCACAACAATAATAATGCTCAGGAATAAAGTGAAGTGGGCTAAGATCAGGGAAGGTTGCTGTGTAGTATGTAAAATTGTATGGAACAATTATTTACAATAGTACTAGAACAACAGTAATATGACAAGAAATATATGATTTTGATAACCGGAATAGAAAGTACATGATCAAGAGTAGTTTGTTACTGGAATACAAGTGAAGTGAAAAATGGAAAATTAAAATACAATAAAGATAATAAAGAAAACCAGTGAAACAATGACATTAAACAGAAATAAAATGAGGTAAACTATACATAAGGAAGAGAAATAAAAAAATACTGATAAAATAAAAGTGGTAAAATTAATGAAAAAAAATATAATACACATAATAAAATGCCAGCTCTATGGGATAGCAAAGTGACAGTTGTCTCTCAGTGTTTGGGCTTAGCCTTTTGCTTCCCCTTTGGATCTGTCTCTGGACCCTACCTAACTCCAAGTCTTATTGTCTCACTTGGGGGAAGAAAAAAAAAAAGAGGAAAGAACAGAATAAGCCTCTTGCTGACTTTAAACCTGTTCAGCAAGTTCTGGAGTTTTGCTGTTCTTCCTGGATGCCACAGGAAGAGCGGGGCTGGGCTTCGATTTCTACCTTCCTATGTTTTTGAGAGGATGAGGTGCAATATTCACAGTTGCCTAGCCTCTGGCCCAGGTCCTCCGTGAGCTGCCAGGCTCAAATCAGTCACTCAAGTCTCTGGGTGCACCGTGCAGGTCACGTTTGGGTCCGCTGTTCCACTGAGCCACTCAGTCTCCTGGCACAGGCAGCTCAGATCACCCTCCTTCAGAGCAGTTGCCTGCCTTTCTTAACAAGGGCACAGCTTTTCACACAGCCCAACTTTCCATCCAGTCCAGAGCCTGTGTGAGTCAGGGTCTGACAGGGCTCAACTCCTCTCTCCAGGTGTCACCTGGTACCCCCAATTTCTTTCATGCCGGCGGCCACAGTCCCAGCAGACGTATACCACCTCTGTGAGTCTTCCACTTTGTTTCTTTTCCCCCCAGTGACTTCCAGTGTCCAGGTCCTTCCTGGTGCCGTGCTCCCTCACCACTTTGGTAGGGGAGGAAGCTGGTGATCTAACTCTCCTCCCTGTATCCCATCCTGTGGCAGGCCCTGGGCCAGGGGCCACAACAGCCTAGGTCCTTACACAGTTCCCAGGGACCTTACTATCCCAGTGCAATCTCAGTGTCCCCTATAATTTATGCTTTTCTGCTTTTCTGCTTTTCAATGTCCTCTACAATTAATGGCCTCCAAACTTCATATAAGCTGGGATTCCATTGGCTATTCACTCTGTTCCTCAGCCAGGCACAGGGAGAAATGGGCTCTGCTCCCACCTACCTCGGTGCCATCTTGTGCTCTCCTTTTTTCAACATTTAATATAGTTTTATACTTAATCCTCACCACAATATTGTAAGGAAGGCAGTATAGATACTAACACTTACCTTTTATTTATAATAAAACTGAAGCTCAAGTAAGGTAATTGAGTGTCCAAGATAGGTAAGTAATAATGGTGAAGTTGAAGCAAGAATCCTCTGAGCAATCATTTTGTTGATAGTTACATTCTAAATATTATCCCAAATACATTTTGATATTATTGTTAGTGAAATAAATTAATTTTAAAATAAATAAATTATAACTAAAATGAACACTTTTAAAATTTCATCTTCTTCCCTAGCTGGTGTGGCTCAGTGGATTGATTGAGTGAGGACATGCGAACCAAAGGGTTTCTGGTTCGATTCCTAGTCTAGGGCACATGCCAGGGTTTTGGGCCAGGTCCCTGGTAGGGGGTGCACGATAGGTAACCACACATCTCTCTCTCTCTTTTTCCCTCTCTTTGTCCCTCCCTTCCCCTCTCTAAAATAAATAAATAAATCTTTAAAAAATAAAAATAGAAATGACATTTCATTTTCTTAAGTTTTTAATTATTTATCTTTTTTTAAATCTAGTATCTACAGTGGATCATGAAGACTATCAGAGTGTAACTCGTTTTCTAGACCTCATACCTCAGGACACTCTGGCAGTAGCTTCTTTTCGCTCTAAAGCATACACACGAGCTGTAATGCACTTTGAATCATTTATTACAGAAAATAAGCAGGACATTCAAGCACATCTTGGATTTTTACAGGTTTGAAATTCATATAGTGAATTTAATAATGTTTGTTGCTAATCTGTTATGTTTATATTGTTCATTTTATCAAGTGTTTGACATGCTGTGCTAGGAACCAGATGTTCATAAGTATTGGGTTGGCCAAAAAGTTCATTTAGTTTTTTCTGTATGATGGCTGTAGTAGTGTTTAGTTGTGTTTAAGTTCATTTGAAACAATTTTGTTAGATTGTATTGTGACAGCTGTTTTATCAGTGTGTCTTGAAAAGAAAACTCATAAAAATTGGTGAATTCTTGTGCAGCCATTTTAGTACTGAAGATAGAAGAAGATATGCAACATATTCAGTGTATTATGCTTTATTATTTCAAGAAAGTTAAGAACATAAGTGTAACGCATAAAAAGATTTGTGCAGTGTATTGAGAAGGTTCTGTGACTGATCAAATGTGTCAAAGTGGTTTGTGAAGTTTCTTGGTATTTGACATTTTGGCCAATTAATTGTTTTCTGTAGGACTGTCTTGCATTGGAAGATGTTTAGCAGCACCCCTGACCACTACCCACTAGAAGGCAATAGCGGGAGAGAAATGGTGTACTCAAAAAATCCAAATCGATAGATATTAGTGAAAATGAAAAATATGTCTTTTATTTTATGGAAAAAGCTGAACAGACTTTTTGGCCAACCTAATACTTCAGGACCTTGCCAGATTAGTGGGGAGGGATAGACACCAATTTGATGTAATATCTTAAGTGGAGTGACATAGATATGCCCTGAGGAAGGACATTTAACTCATTGTCTTTGTGGAGTGTTGTGAGAGGTAGGAGTGAATGAGCAGGGGGTCAATAAGGGCTTCTTGAAGGTGCTATCTAAGGGATCTTGAAGAATGAATGACAGGTAAAAGGAGGAGGCAAGACATTTTAAGCAGAGGCATCCCTATGGATTTGGGAAAGAGTGTGTATATGGAATGGCAGAGGAAAGATAAATCACAGAGGACCTCTAAGTTGCCCAAAATTCTTAGAGGATTTGAAACAGGCAGGTGCTTTAGTCAGAATGGCATTTTAGCTAAATGTCTATGGCAGTCATGGAGGAAGGAGTTGAAAGGGGTATTTTGAGCCGAAGCAGGTCGTGAGTAATGCAGGCCTGAATTTGGGGATGTGTGGGTAGGGGAATACCCTGTTTAAACAGGAATTAGCCATGACAATACTGGGGGAAAAATGGATTAGGTGATGATATTATGACTGTGCGGGAAAGAAAAGAAACTAAGGGCAGGTGGGACTAATGCAATGGGATTTAAATAAGAGGTCAAAATTGGTCAGCTTTCTTCAGGTTGAAAAACAAGGTGTGGTGAGAGAACTGGAAAATTAGTAGCTTGTATTCAGGATAAATATTAGCCCTCTCCTGTCATTGTGTTCCTCCTTATCTAGCTTTGAGTCTATTGTTCATTGTCAAAATCATTTCCTTTATAGGACATTCAACTTTCTAGTCTTTCTCCCTTTCCTTTGTGTTGCACTCACTTTGTAAAACTCAAACCCTGAATAAAGTCACCCATCTACCTTCCCGTTGTCTGCATGTAAGCAGCTGAACATTGCTGAAGAAAAATCTCATAGTCACAGAATTGCTTTTAAGTTCATAATAGCAACCATAAGCCAAACTCTTTAACACTGCCTTCAGCTCTTCTAAATGTTTCTCTAGTAAACCCATTTTCTCACTCTTCAAGACAACTATTTTTTACCTTCACTTCATTTCCCACCTTCCATCTCACTTACTCTCAAATGATGGTTTTGCTTCATTGTTCATTAGGAAAATAGAAACCAAATGTCTACCAAATCTGAAAACATACTGGCTTCTGCATCATGTTCTTTTTCTTTTCTTCTGTTAGTCCTAAGGAAGGATTCCCTTCCTGCCAAAATTCAGTCTTACTTGTTCCCTCAATTTTGAGAATTTCACCCCTTCAAATGTTCCTACTTTTTCTAGTACCATTAATTTCTCTTTGTCAACCAGAGTATATGCAGTATATAGACATGATCTGGTATCTCCAATTTTAATTTTTTGTAATTCCCTTAACCTTAGATACTCTTTCAGATGCTTCCTATTGCTGTTCCCTTCACAGCCAACTTTTAAAAGAATTGTGTCTTCCCTATATTCACTTTATCCCATTGATTTTTTGTCCATTCCAATAAGACTTCTTTCTCCATTTCACTGACACTACTCTTGCTAAGAAAATCAGTGGTCTCTTGTTACCAAATCCAGTCAGTGTTTCCCAGTCCTGATTTTCTTAACCTCACAACATCATTTGACCACTCCTTTTAAAATAAGACATTTGATTTTCTCCATCTCTTGGGATACCATGTTCTCCAGGTTCTTCAAACTGCTCTGGTTTCTGCTCTCAGTTTCGTTTGCTAGTTCTTCCTTATTTATAAATATACTATTCTCTTTCCCTGGACCTCTTTTCTTCTCTCTCTAAATCATGCCATCCTTTCCCCTGCCACTTTTTGTGCTATTGCTCCTAAATTTTTATCTTCAGTCTAAATATCTCTTTTAAACCCATATTTGATGTTTTGGGTTTCTTGAAGGCATCTAAATACCAATATATTAAAATGCTTGTTTAAATTTTTTTGTTTTAAAAAGTAATAAAACACTTATAAACCATACTCAACAGAATTTATTTTCAGTTGTGTTTAAAGAGAGCTCAGGACCTTGAGGTTCTTCACAGCTCTTATTATCAATAACGGTTACTAATGTAGGTTGTGTTCAGGTAGAATGGCTGTTGTAATAGGAAGGCTGGGAATAAAATTAGAATTTTATTGTGAGTCTGCCTTGAAAAACAAAACTTAACTGCTGCTTTGAGAAAAAATTGTCATATGCCCTTTTCATATAAACTGGTGGTTTTATAGCTTTATTTTCAGTTGTATTTTTCTCCTAATTTGATTGTTTTTAATGGTTGAACAAAGAAATTATACGCTGCTATGCATGAACCAGATGGAGTGGCTGGAGTCAGTGCAATTCGAAAGGCAGAACCATCTCTAAAAGAACAGATCCTGGAGCATGAGAGCATCGGCTTGCTGAGGGATGCCACTGCTTGTTATGACAGGGCTATTCAGCTAGAACCAGACCAGGTAAGATGATACATGAAAGGCAACACAATGAAAATAGCCCTATACTAGGAACTCCGGAAAACTTGGTTTCACTGCTGTCTCTATCAGTGTCCCACTGTGTCTGGAAACTATTTAATCATTTCTGAGCTTGAGTTTTCTTGTTGATAAAATTAGAGACTTGCACTAGATTATCTCGAAGATCCCTTCTAATGCCAAATTCCTATAATCTTAGATATACCTAAGTGAATGAGATTTATTGCAGGGTATATTTAAACTGTGTGTTAAATTACTCTAAAGTTTATATAATTTTAGTTTGCTATTAAAAGTGACATGCATCAATTTTTAATAATGATTTCCTAGTCTAGAAACTTCTTCAGATTTCGCATGCTCCCTACCAATATCTGTGAATCTCTGAAATGGTCCCTTAGAATCAATAAGCGGTAGCATGGGGGGTATGTTATATATCTTATGTTCTTTGAGACAGGAAAGGAGTTTAGAATCGTTGATTTAGAATCTTGGCTTAAATTCTCTCTAGTCTTGGAGTATTGCTTTTTATCATATTTGACGTGTTCATTTTCTCGGAAGCTCAATGTACAGGGTTCTTACTTTTTATAATCTTGTTTTCAATTTTAAAGAATATCACATAATCCTATTTAACTTTTTTGTTACTAAAGCCCAAAATCTATATTAATGATAGTATGACCTTGAATTTTCATTTATGTGACAGTATGACAAATAATCTTTAAATAAAATATTAAACAGTACTTGTTACTTTTATATTTTATCTGAACCAAAAACTAGACCAAATTTAGGAAAAATAATAAATTTAGTTTGAGTTTTTAAAGGTTGTCTGCCTTTAAAAAAAATATTCAGATGTGTGTATGACATTGGTAGGAGGCTCTGCCATATACCAAGCAAGTTCACTGCTAAACTAAGATGCAGGGCTCAGTGAGGTAAATAGTAATTTTTAAAATAAATATAAAACTGTTTTTGATTCCCAAGATACACTTATAAGTGACAACTGTTACTTTAAATGTTTTTTAAATTTTTAGATCATTCATTATCATGGTGTAGTGAAGTCCATGTTGGGTCTTGGTCAGCTCTCTACTGTAATTACTCAGGTCAATGGAGTGCATGCTAACAGGTAATATTTTTTGAAATAATGATTTTCTTTTGTTGTTTTAGCTTAATGGGGAATTTTTAAATTAATGAATTGGGTTGACATAATGTTTACTAAAGTAATGAAATCTTTTTTATGTTTTCATGCATTAGAGATAAGCTCTAAAACATATATATTTTTCTACTTTTTCATACATTGAGCTAGTCTTAATGGCTTATCTTCTGTCCAAAGAGTCATCCTTGAATTAGATCTGCTTTAAGACAGGAAGCTTCCAGAATTCATGTACTCTTGGTGAGGCTCATACAGGCACTTCAAAGGGTATCTAAGCTCTTCTACATTATCAATATCAGTTATTTTTTGTGTTGGGTAGGGAACCTTTGTGACTGAAGTGTGGGTTGGATTTTCCCCTAAAGGATTGATAAAAATGAAAGCAGCTTTCCTTTCCTGAAAATGGGTTTATTATAGCAAACCCAGTGATACCAAACAAAAAATAACCCTTATATGTGGCGAAGATGAAGGCCACACAATTCTAATTTTGAGAATAACTCTGGAGGTTGGTTTTGCTTTTGAAGCTGCTATGCTCTGAGAACTGAAAAGCCTTGTTCCTTAATGTATTTATTTACTAGACCCCAACTGCCTTTCTTGGGCAATGAGATCTGGTCAAAAGGGATGGGGTTTTAGTTAACTAAAGAGCACACAGGCCACTGTTTTTAGTTAGATTACCCTGAAAGCAGTTCTTTGAAGTGCAGTTTCTATAAATTCCAACTGTGATTTGTTAAGACCACTATTCTGAAATGTCTAAGATCAGAGAAGCTTAGTGTTGGTCAGATGGCTTCATAATAGTGGAATTTATGAAATCATGGAGAAAACTTTGCAGAAGTATGGAAAGAATGGATTATATGTTTTAGATACGTTATTCCAGATTAGTTGAGAATAAAGGGCTTGCAGGAATTTGGAACAGTTTGTCATGGCTTAGGCAGAGGTATCAAGTTTCTTTATGATGAACACTGGACAATTCTACTTCCTCTTGTCTACTCTTTGGATCTGATTTGTGAAATGGCAAATTTCAGTATTCAGTGAATGATTTTGTATCATATTGGAACAAATGGTCATTGAGGGTATGTGTTTTCCATGGGGTAATATTTGCATTTAAACAAATATATCTCCAGAATTATTAATTGTGCTTGATGTGCACAATCATTCTTTTGAATGTACTCATTTTATGCGGATAAGTTTTCAACAACCTGATCCTCATTGCCATTTGGTACTTTTTTTGATTTAATACCTGGTATACACCCCTTCTGGAGAGCAAATCATGCTCATTCTCCTCAGATTGTTGTTTTGAAATTTTGATTTTTTGGCATTTGGTGATAACACTTGTAAAGTTATCAATAATTATAGCTTTGAAAATTATATTTCTATTTTATTTCTTTTAGCCTTGTTTTAAATTATTTATGGTAGTATTCATATTTGGAAATTAAGGAATACTCAATATTTATCCTATTTAGATTTTTAAAAAATAAAATAAAAAATATTTTACTCATTTGTTATACTTTCTTTATGTGTTTTTACTGGAGAAAGAGCAGGGAGGGCCTTTAAGGGCATTGATCCTAGCCTCTCTGAGTCTCGTTACCTTCTTTATAATAAGGGAATATGTGTACCTTTCATTTTTGTTAGTTAATTAAATGGAAAAATGTGCCCAGCCCAGGGTCTAGCAAATAGCAGGTATTCAAATGGTATGATTAATAAAGAAGAAACATGAGGAAAGTGTAGCTTCTTTTATGTACTCATGATGTGAAATATCACTAGCTGTCTTAGTCTGACATACATAGAATACTTATAAAAAATACCCATATTGTACTGATTTTATAAACTCAAATTTTAAAATTACTGAAAATAGTTTAAGAGTAGGTATGTATTTTGGTTAGCTAATTTTGTATCCTTTGTTATGCCACTGATACATCATTTGTAACTTTCTTGTGCCCTTATTATTGTGTCCTGTGTATTCCCAAGCTGTACCTGAGCCACTGCACCACCTATAATTTTATCTTAAATTTCATTCATAATCCCTAGTTACTGGAATTGCTTTCCTCTTAATGCATGTATGTTCAGTTGGGTTTTTTCTTTCCCCTTTCCCTTTGTCCAAATTAAGCATGAAGCTAATCTTCCAAACATTCTTTGTAATTTTCCAGGTATTAATTCTGCTCTAATTGACACAATTTAATTCATCAAAGAATGACATTTTTAAAGGGCTCTATCACAAGTAATTATTGAAGAAATGTTTTCGGGAGATGGAAGGATTAAAATCTGGGAGGTTCTTATGGATCGACGTAATTATTTTGTATCAAATATAAAATACAATACAGTACAAATACAATAAATAGAATAATGAATAAATACAATAAACAGAGTGTCTAAACCAATGAAAATAACCTTTAAATACACTTTAAATTTAAATAAAAGCTTAGTTCATATGGGTTCCTTTCGATAGGTCTGAATGGACAGATGAATTAAACACATACAGAGTGGAAGCAGCTTGGAAATTGTCACAGTGGGATTTGGTGGAAAACTATTTGGCAGCAGGTAAAATTACTTCTTAAAATGTAAGCAATTTTAATATGCCATAAATCGTCAGACTTAAGTAGTTAAGTAACTGGGGTAATTAATCTCTCAGCCTATATTATGATAACCCTGTTTAGTTGTTTGTAGTAGAATGAAACTATTTGTTCAGTATTTATTCTGACCATTTGACCAAATGAAATAAAGCTTTTTCATAGATGTAGCTCTTAGAGTATTCCTTGACTCTTCATTTGTTTTTCAGATTGGAAATCCACCACATGGAGTGTCAGACTGGGACAGCTATTATTATCAGCCAAAAAAAGAGACTCCACAGCTTTTTTTGATACATTGAAACTAGTGAGAGCAGAACAAATTGTACCTCTTTCAGCTGCAAGCTTTGAAAGAGGCTCTTACCAAAGAGGATATGAATATATTGTGAGGTATATATATATTGTGAATATATTGTCCTGTGTTCAGCACATTTCAAGGTTTCTATATTTATTATATTCCTGGTCTGTAAGTATTATCTGATAGGCTTAGAATTTTTTTTTATTGTACCATCCTTTATTGTATTTTTTTTTACATTACCTTTTAGTCCCTTTATACCTCCCTCCCCCAAGTAGGCTTAGAATTTTTTGATCAGGAAATAACTGATAGTATGTTTGCTATTATGCGCAGCTAAACAAAGTGACTTTTTTGTTCTTTATCTCATAATCACCCTATAGTTTTTAAAAATGTTCAAATACTCCTGGCTGGTGTGGCTCAGTGGATTGAGCACTGACTTGCGAACCAAAGGGTCACAGTTCAATTCCCAGTGTAGGGCATATGCCTGGGTTGTGGACCAGGTTCCCAGTGGGGGTGCTCATTAGTCAATTACACATTGATGTTTCTCTCCCTTTCTTTCTCCCTCCCTTCCACTTTCTCTAAAAATAAATAAATGAAATCTTTAAAAATAAAAATAAAAAAATGTTCAAATATATGTTCTGTTAATTGCAAAGGCAATTATGAGACTTCTAAAAAATAACAAAAATATCTTACATTTGTCCTGATGTAATTCATAGTTTATTTTTCTTACAACTAACCTAAATAATCTAGACACCTGTGTTTATCACATTGGTGTTCTCGTAAGTCCCTTTTTCTTCCTTCCATTTAGAAAGGCATTTGACATTCACTCCCTCCACAAAAATATAGGCATTGCATTACTAGAAAGGAATATTAACTTTTAGAGGTAAGAAAGAACCTGATGGAAAACATTTTCTGAAGAAAATAATTAAACAATAAAAAGATAAGTAAACAATTTTTTTCTTGTTAGAAGAATTTACTGTATTCTGTAGAAGCCTCTTTGGTAACAACTTAATGAAACCAGAGATTGGACCACTGAGATTATTTCTGTTCTGTAGCTGTATTCCTTCTTTTAAAATTAAAAAAAAAAAATCTCACTGGAGTACATTGACTTTAGATAGAGGGGAAGGGAGGGAGAGAGAGAGGGAAACATGGATGTGAAAGAGAAACATCGATTGGTTGCCTCTCATATGCACCTCGACTTGTCTGGGAATCGAACCCGCAACCTTTTGGTTTATGGATGACATTCCAACCAGCTGAGCCACACAGGCTAGAGCTATAGCTAGCTGTGTTCTTGAACAATGACTGAGTCATAAATGCTGATGATTATACAGAGGAGAAACATCTAGTTGAAGGGAAGGTATCATGAGTGTTTCTATTACTCTTAGGAAAAAAACAATTAAAATTGCATCTTTCCCATTTTTTACTGGCATCTCATCTATGCCAAGTCCTCTTTTTTTTTTTTTAATTTTCAAATGTATTTTTTTATTTTTTTTAATTTTTATTGTTATTCAATTGCAGTTGTATGCCTTTTCTCCCCCAAGTCCTCTTATGTTAAATATTTATGTCGCTATGTAATGGAGCCATATTTTCTTTTATTTTCATATAGGTGATAAAGTCTGATTTTCATACATTTGAATTTAGTTTTATATACCCTTCTCTAATTTAGTTAATAGGAATTTGGGGATCATAGTAAAGCACTAAATATTTAAATCAACATAAATTGGTATGTATACCCAGTATGAAAAGATGTTACTATTAATATTTATTGAGAATATATATTGGTTAAAGTTCTCGCAAAGAACACTGCACATTTCTGATTTTTCATGGCTAAAGTACATGCTTTATATATGAGATTAATAAATATGAATATTACAACATTTTAACATGGGTTTTCTCTGTCTTCAGACTACACATGCTGTGTGAATTGGAGCATAGCATCAAACCACTTTTTCAGCAGTCTCTAGGTGATGATTCTCAAGAAGATTCTCTAAACTGGGGAGCTCGACTAGAAATGACCCAGAACTCCTATAGAGCCAAGGAGCCCATTCTCGCTCTCCGGAGAGCTTTATTAAGCGTCAATAAAAGGTTTTTTCATACTTTTTAAAAAATGTCAATTATTGTGAATTTACTATTGTATTTGTATATTACTTGGAAGTATTTATTTTTTCCTAATTTTCTCTCTGAATTTGTATTTTTCTACTTTTAATTATCAAGGCTACAGTGAACCTAGAACTTAAGAATTATATGTACATGCAATATACCTTTTTTAATGTTAAAAACTTATTTTGGGAGGTATAAATTTCAGTCATTAATAGGTCTTTATAGACTTATCATTTATAAAGATAGAGCACCTTAAGGAAATTAAAAGTTTTTTTAACACATTAATTTTTGATTCATTTGAATGGTATATTAAGAATGTTCCATGTTAGGAAGAGGTGTCTTAATTGTTGAAAACACTTAAAAATGCTCTTTTCCTCCTGTTTTGTCACATTTCTTTAGACGAGATTACAGTGAAATGGTTGGAGAATGCTGGCTGCAGAGTGCCAGAGTGGCTAGAAAGGCTGGTCACCATCAGACAGCTTACAATGCTCTGCTTAATGCTGGAGAATCGCGACTCGCGGAACTGTATGTGGAAAGGGCAAAGTGGTTGTGGTCCAAGGTAACCACTAAGGGAATGTCATCATATATATGTATTCTTTTGTGGATTGTGTACTTCTTATAAAGGCCTGAGTGACAAGACAGTCCCTAATCTGAATTCAGAACCTTCTTTTTCTGTCACCTTTCTTCATCATTTATCCACCATAATTGGGAAAAAACTTTCTTCTATCCTGAAGTTCCCAAATAGTTTTCCATTTCAAGACTGAAAGTGTAGTTCTTTCAGTTTTCATCTGTTTTTCACTTTTTTCTTGAGGGAAGTGACAGGTTTTTACTTTGTTTTAATCTCCTATATGTATAAAGGGTGCATGTAGTAAGAACTCAAAAAATATTTGTTAAATGAACACAACATTGCCCTTACCTTATATCCTCGGCAGAGAATTAGTTTTGTGTGGACTTGCTAATGTTACTGTCAAGATTCACTTCTAATTAAACTAGCCTGTCATGAACAAGTCTTTAGCAATCCTCAGATTAAAGCTAGTGTAATGAGAAAGGGGCTTTTTTAAATATCTAAATTTGCAAAGCTTATGTCCCAGATTTTAATGGCTATTCTTTACACATCTCTTCATACTTGCCACCAGTTCAGAATTAGTAGTAGACATAGGTGTTCTGAAATCGACATTTCAGAACTTTTGAATTCTCTCCCACTTATTTGTCTCTGCTGCTTATATTCATGCCATTTGTAGCCTATAACAATATTGATAGCCTTTTTGGGGGTCTCGCCATTTCTCTGTATACATGACTACAGTCTATGATGTTTCTAAAATTCATATTGAATCATGTTGCTCCCCTGACTAAAATCCTTCAAAGTGTTCTTTATGCCTTCAGGATTAAGTCTGAACTCTAGAAAGTACAGAAGGCCCTTTGTGATTGAGTCCCAGGCTACCTCTTCAGTTTCATTTGTCACTCTCTCACAAGCCCTTTAGTCTTCAGCTAAAATCAGACTACTTATCTTTCTTCCAATTAAAATTATTTTTCCTTCTGCCAAGAATGTCCTTTACTCGTTCTTTAAGACCAAATTCAGATCTTCCTCATTGGGTAACCTTTCCTGACTGTTGTTCTCCTTTATTTTCCTATATTTTCATGGAGATTTAGGGAACTCCCTTTTCTTTCCCCCGTAATACCCATCTATATTCCTCTGTTAATAGCACTTAGCACATTCCCTTTTAGTTTACATGGTCTATTTCCTTATTTGATGAACTTTTTTAAGCCAGAGATTTTGATTTATTCATTGTTCATCCCCAGTCATGTAGATATAGCTTCAGTTCCTACACTTTGATTATAAAATGAATGAGTAAATAAATGTGTGTTCTGTGTGAAATGAAGCAATGATTGCTTTTTAAGATGTTACTTTTCATAGGATGAAAATAAGAGCTGAACATGAAATTCAAATGGATTACAAATAAAATATCTAATGAACTTTAAATCCTAACAATTTTATTTTTTTTTTTCAGAAAATGTCAATAGGTTCTTAAGTTAAAAGTCTTGTTGTTGCCTTCTTTTCTTTCAGGGTGATGTTCACCAGGCACTAATTGTTCTTCAAAAGGGTGTTGAATTATGTTTTCCGGAAAATAAAACTCCAACTGAGAGTAAAGACATGTTAATCCATGGTCGAGCTATGCTACTAGTAGGCCGATTTATGGAGGAAACAGCTAACTTTGAAAGCAATGCAGTTATGAAAAAATATAAGGCAAGTATATATATAATGCAATTTCAGGTAGAAACTTTTTTTTTTTTTTGAATACTTGAAATGTCTAATTTAATCAAGAATACTGCCTAGAAAGTACATACTCATTAGACTAAGGAACTGAAAAGTAGTCTTTTTTTGATTTTGAAAATAGGTAAGATTTTTTTAAAGTCCAAATGGAAAAGAAATACATGTATAAAAATAACCAGTAAACCTTTTTGATTTTTTAGTAAGTATATAGCATAACTATATAAGTATATAAATAACATAAGCGTATGTTATTTACTACAACAAAGTAAATATACTCATGAAATCATCACCTGGGTCAAGAAGGAGAATCTTATTAGCACTTTACAACCTGCCCTTTCACCCACATTCCCCAAAGTTAACTACACATTAACCTGAAAAATTTTGAACAAACCCAATATAGGAGGCCTGTCCAGAAAAAGTCCAGCCATTGTTAACATAATGAGAATGGTTTGCGCAGCATCAATGTGACCTGACAGCCAGCGAGAGTGGACTGGAATGCACATGCATGATCAATGACAACTTCACTGTACTAGTCAGGAAGGGCAGTAGATGCAGTTGAGTGAGCATGTGTACTGTGTGGTCATTGCATTCAGAATGACTGAGTGAGTAGAGCCACAAATCTGCATCAAATTTTTTTGTTAAGCTTGAATAGTCCTCTGCGAAAACTGTTTGGGTGATTCAGAAGGCTGCAGCTTTGGGCAACTGGTGATAGGCAGCTTCATCACAACAATGCGCCTGCTCATGTATCACGTCCTGCTTCCTGGTTCATTAGACTACCATCTTCTCGTTATAATATAACATAATGGAAAGGGCAAGGGAACTTAATGGGGTCTCTTTTATAAGGACACTAATCCTATTCATGAAGGTTCTATCTTGTGACCTAACCACCTCCAAAAGGCCCCACCTCCAAATACTGTCACACTGGAGATTAGACTTCAACATAAGAATTTTTGTTGGGTGGTGGTGAGGGGTGGTGACATAAACATTCAGTCTATAGTAGTGGTTATTTTGGGGGGAAAGGAAATGAGGGGTGAATGGGGGTACTCAAATTTCTGGAGTTCTTGTATGGGTGTTACCACTTTGTGATAATTGATCAAGCCGTACCTGTGAGATTTATTTATTTTTCTGTATGTAAATTTTAATTTCTAAGATAAAAATTTTAAACTTAAACCAGAAAGGAAGGAGGAAGGGAGAGAAGAGAGGAAGAAAGGATGATAAAAAGATGATAAAAGCAGATTAAAAAATATTTTTGGGGGGAAGAAATTTTAATTATTGTTTTCTGTTGTTCCCTTTTCTTCTCTGATGGCTAAATAGGAGAGGCGCACTGGTTGCCTCATTCTTGTGGCTGGTTCAGACCAGTATGTGTCCCACACATCTAGTCATGTCAGTGCTCTCTCGACAGGCAGGTTGCTGTACTAAGTTGTGTTCTCAAACTTGCTTGGACTAAGAGTGGAAATTGATTTAGAGAATTTTTTTTAGTCAGCATTCTGTGTATTTTCCATTACATTTCAAATATTATTAAAAAGTTAATAAACCACACAAATATTTAAAGGGAAGGGAAAGAAAATGACAAAGGAGATTGAGTGGCCTGAAAGGTAGGAGAAAACCTGGAATATTGGGGCCTCACAAAAGCCAAGGGGAGAAAATGTTTCAAAGAGAAAATGGGTGGACGACAGAAACAATGCTGAAGAGTATTCAAATGAGATCAGACTTGGAAAGTGTGCCTTTGATTTAGGAAGCTACTTTGTAGAGTGGTGAAAACTGAAGCCCACAAGAAATAGTTTGAGGAATGAATGTAAGGTGGAGATTTCTTTTTAGAAGCCTGATTTTGAAGGAGTTGTGAGAGAGGGTGATAATGAGAGAGTCTTGGAGAAAAATAAGATACATATTTTTAAAACACATTTTTATGCTTTTAAAATCCTTTCATTTTCGGTGATTTGATATTACCTCTCCTTTCTTTGAGTTTTTTTTTAAACAATAATAATATGCATATACACAGATACATAAAGTACTTTACCCATCTGGAAATTATTTTATCATATAAAGTGGCAAATTATCATGAAATGTTGATCAGTGGACAATCACCAAAACTAACCAGCCATCTTGAGAAAAACATTTGTTGAGAAAGTATTTAGCTATTCCTTATTTACATCAAAGAGTAAGTCAGTTGTGGGTTTCATACTTTTGGTCTCTAATCATCTGTTCATATTTTACTTCCCAGCATAGTGTCAGGTTTTCTGAGTTGAGTGTCCTGTCTTCCCTTTTCCAGGATGTGACCTTGTTCCTGCCAGAATGGGAGGATGGGCATTTCTACCTTGCCAAGTACTATGACAAATTGATGCCCATGGTCACAGACAACAAAATGGAAAAGCAGGGTGATCTCATTCGGTATATAGTCCTTCATTTTGGAAGGTGAGTGTGAGTGTGAGAACTGTGAGTTTGTTGATTAAATACTTGTATGTCAGGGTAACTGTTGATATCAAACTGTTATCACAGATATTAGCATATTTAGGATGTTTTCTGCTTTACTTATCACCTTGATGATATGTTAATTTTTCTTCCCTTTTAAAAATAACTATTTTAATGGGTTAAGGCATGCATATTTTAAAAAAATTCAATAGTACCAAGTATATATAATGAAAATTAAGTGTCCTTCCTATTTCAGACTCTCATCTCCTGAGTTCCCCTCCCTAGAATGACAGAGGGCTCTAAATCTAATACATTTACTTGTATGTAATTGCCAGTAGAATCTTTCCTGTTAGCCCATTTTACTAAGAAATAGTATATATATGAAAATGGTTTTGACATTGGACTTGTAGAAAAGCTTATCTCTTAAACTAGATAACAAGTGAAATATAACTTAATTTCATATGTTAGTATATGGTAGTCAAATTGATTATTACTTCATACCCACTTTTTATATTGTCACAAATTATTAATTTCTAAGAGATAATAATGACATTCCACTCATTCTTTTTATCATGCTATTACCATTGCTTTACATTGAAGGGTAACTTATTTCAGAGCAATAAATCTATTTATTGTTGCCTGTTGTTTGATATTTTGACTTCTCAACTTAATATTTTCAGGAGTCAAAGCAGTATTTGTTTATCGGTGATGACAGAATTACAAGATTAGCCAAGCCTTTCTTCCCAAGATGGAATTCAAGTTTTATAAAATCCAAACTTAATTTTATTTATTAATTATTAGTTGCTTGTTTTGGGGACAGAGTTTATGGCGTCCTGGCATTTTGAAATGGAAGCATGTGCAGAGGGTAGTTACTTTTCTTTTCCAAAATGAGTAATAGCTTCCATTTGCTCTTTAGTATTAATTTATATCATGTACATTGGTAAACAGAATTTATTTAACACATTTCTTCTAAAACAGAGTTATTTAGAGTCCTTGATGTACATAACACTATTAGGTATACTGTGAGATATTTATAAGTATAGTTTAAGAAAGTAAGGAGATTTTAGAAGTTATTTTATCCACAGTAGTTATAATAAAACATTTGGATGCTTAAGGGAGTACATTCAGCTATCAAGACTTATTTTTCCTCTGAGTGATTGAATTTCTGTGTTATTACTAATTAAGCATCAGTATTTGCCCTTAGGGAACTCCAGTCCAATTAGATAGAGGAACCTTAAGCACATAAAACACTTTTTTTATCCTCACCCAAGGATATATTCATCAATTTTAGAAAGAGAAGAAGGGGCCTGGGGGAAGAGAGAGAGAGACAGACAAAGAAAGAGACAGAGAGAAACATCAACAGGTTGCCTCCCTAATGCACCCCAAATGGGGACTGAATCTGCAGCCTTGGTATGTGCCCTGTCCAGGGATTGAACCTGCAACCCTTTGGTGTACAAGACGACACTCCAACTAACTGAGCCACCTGGCCACAGCAGCACATAAAACATTTAAATAATGGTACATAATAGAATGTGTGATTAGGTATCAAAATAAATAGTGTAAAAATCTTTTGATTTTAACAAATACAAAAAATGAACCAAACAAGTCCAGAAGTCATAAATTTTGGGCAAATCTGAAGCCAAAACTTGAGCCCCTGACTTCATGATTTGAAAAGTATACCTTTTTATACTGCATTGCTGCAGAAGTGTGGTAAGCCTCATGAAGAAGGTAGGATTTGAAAGTTAATTAAATTTAAGAAGGAGAGGCCATTACTAACCTTTTATAAATTTGGCAGAGAGATAGGGTTTGAATGGTTTGTTCAGAGGATGGTGAGAAAATTGGACTTGATGGAAGATTCCTTATTGGAATCTTGGAAGATGGATGCTGGTGAGTAGTAAGAGACTAAGATTGGAAAGTTATAAAGAAACAAAATTGTGAATATTTGAATCCTAGGCAGAGTTGTTCATATGATCTTAAAAATAGGTAGTTGATTCCTGTTTTTGAGCACGATAAAACTAGAATTTAAAGAATACTATTCTGGAACTTAACTGAAGGGAAGAGATGTAAAATTAGGGAGACTAAGTTATTCTAACTTTCCAAAAATTGAGTGATTGAGGCTGATGTAGGCTTATGGCCACGGAATGCAATCAAAGGCACAGATCTTACGGAAAATTTGAAAGAAGTGTTGACAGGTTTGGTTTTTTTTTAAGATTTTATTTATTTATTCTTAGAGGGAGGGGAATGGAAGGAGAAAGGAAGGGATAGAAAATCAATGTGTGAAACATCATTGCCCCAACCAGGGACTGGGCCCGTAACCCAGGCACGTGCCCTTACTGGGAATCTAATTGGTGACCTTTTGCTTTGTGGGACGATGCCCAACCAACTGAGCCATACCAGTCAGGGTGACAAGATTTTCACTAGGTCGTAACTTGTATTAATTTGGTACAGGCAAGATAGAGCTTAGTGAGGAATATAGTAGGAAATAAAGGAAAGAGAGGAATCAAAGATAACTCTAATAGGAAGAAATACTGATAGCATAATTTTTGTCTAAAGGATATATATTACTCAAGTAGTAGTTTAAATCTTAAGATTTTAATTTATATAACATAAACAAAGAACACTGTTAATAATACCTTCTCTATATGATTGCAGATCTCTACAGTATGGAAATCAATTCATTTATCAGTCAATGCCACGGATGTTATCATTATGGCTTGATTTTGGTGCTAAGGCATATGAATGGGAAAAAGGTATAATTCTGTATGTAAAATTTTAAGGAACCAAGAAAAATTATAATTTTTATATTAAGTCAGATTTTGCTTGGCAGTTTAACTTATTAAAAGCTAAGAATGAGTTTGGTAAATAAGATTTTATAAATTAAAGTCAGCTGTAATTGAAAACTAAATTTTAAAAATATTTTGTGTGAGCAAGAATGACTTTGTTAGGTTTATAAACATTGAATAACTATGTTGTACATATATGGTTACAAATTTTCTATTAGTTTCAGGTAAAGAACATAACCATATTAAGATATGATTACTAATATTGGTTACAAATAAAGTAACCATATTTTAATTTAAAAAGTCTGTTTAGTATTTCCTGTTTTTAACAAAGTCATTACCACCAGTAATCTGGTATGCATCTGTCACTGTGTAAAGTTATTATATTATTGTCTATATTCCCTATGCTGCACATTACATCCCCATGACTTAATTTATTTTATAACTGAAAATTTGTACCTCTTAATCCCCTACATTTTTTTTGCCTTTCCCCCGCCACTGGCAACCCTCAGTTTGTTGTCTATGTCTATGAAGCTGTTTCTGTTTTGATTTGTTTGTTTGTTTTTTTTTTTAAGTAACTAAACATAGACTTTTTAAGTAGTTGCAGCTCAGAGCCTGCAATTGAAAATCTGCTCATTCCTTGATGAAGCTAACAGATATTGAAAAATACTAGTTTAAGCCAAATAATTTACCATAAAAATTACAATAGACTGTGGCTTGTTCTGTTTGTTTCTAGTGAAAATTAATGGCCCTTGAATTTTTCAACAGTCCTACATATTTTTTCCTACTTGGACAGAGAAAACTATATTTTCAAAAATTGGCCCATGACCTGGTTTGGTACATGAGAATAACATACTGTAGTCCTATTTATCTATGGGGGACACATTCCAAAACCCTTAGTGGATGCCTGAAGCCTTGGATGGTACCAAACGCTAATCAACTTCTTCAACTCTGCTGGAAATATGGCAGCAGTTTCTTCATTAGCAGACACAACCTCTCCAGTAATTTTTTTTTTCTTTTCTTCTTTTTTTTAAAAGATTTTATTTATTTGTTTTTAGACAGAGGGGAAGGGAGGGAGACAGAGAGGGAGAGAAACATCAATGTGTGGCTGCCTCTCATGTGCTCCGCACTGGGGACCACTGGGGACCTGGCCCGCAACCCAGGCATGTGCCCCAACTGGGAGTTGAACCAGCAACCCTCTGATTCACAGGCTGGCACTCAATCCACTGAGCCACACCAGCCACGGCTCCTTTTATATATTTTTTTCTATTTATTTATTTATTTATTTATTTTTTAGAGAGAGGGAAAGGGAGGGAGTAAGAGGAAGAGAAACTTCAATGTGCAAAAGAAGCATCAATGGGTTGCCTCTTGCAGAACCCCCACCTGGGACCTGGCCTGCAACCCAGGCATGTGCCCTGACCTGGAACCAAACCAGTGACCTTTTGGTTTGTGAGACAAAGCCCAACCCACTAAGTCACACCGGTCAAGGTGCCTCTCCAGTAACTTTTACATTTTTCAGTACAAACGTATTCCTAAGTCTATGTAACCATCCCTTGAAGTAAATGAGGTGGTGTCACTTATTTTAGGGGATCCCTTCCTGAAGTCTTTGTATGGGCTCAGTGCTTGCTAGTGCAACACATTGCTGTCATTCAGAACAGGTTTTCTGTTCATGTTTTCTACCCACATATTTAATGCCTTTTCTATCTTAACTAAGCACTTCTCACATATTGTGGCTATAACTTTTGCAGTGTGAGGTGTGATAGCCAAGCTAGCATGTATTTCTTTTTCCTTCTTCATAACTTCATGGATAGAAGAGTCTTCTTACTGTAGATCTTAGTGACCTCAGTATACATTTTTTTTTCTTTCTATATTGTTGAGAACTTTGGCCTTTTCACTTAAAAGAAGCACTGTATGGCTTCTCTTTAGCATATCTGAATTGTCAGCATCACTACTCCTGTGCTTTAAGGTCATTATATTAAGTAAGATAAGGGTTACTTGAATACCAACACTGCAATACCTCGACAGTCAACCTGATAAGTGAGAGGCCTGCTAAGTGACTAACATGTACAGTGTGAAGATGCTAGACAAAGCAATGAGTCATGTCCTGGGGAGGATGGAGTGGGGATAGCATGAGATTTCATTACAGTACTCAGAATGTTGTATAACTTAAAACTTATGAATTGTTTATTTCTGGAAGTTTCCATTTAATATTTTCAAGCAGCAGTTGACTGCCATAACTGAAAGCAGGAAAGCAAAACTGTGGATAGAGTGGATTACTATATATCTTAAAATTGTTTTTAAAACAAAATAGTTTTTCTGTGAAAAGAACTATTATACTGTTTTATTCTTTTTAACTTAGTATTTTTTAAACTTTGATTTTTCTTCCAGCTGGCCGCTCTGATCGTGTACAAATGAGAAATGATTTAGCTAAAATAAACAAAGTTATCACAGACCACACAAGTCAGTTAGCTCCATATCAGTTTTTGACTGCTTTTTCACAATTGATCTCCCGAATTTGTCATTCTCACGATGAAGTTTTTGTCGTCTTGATGGAAATTATAGCCAAAGTGTTTCTGGCCTATCCTCAGCAAGCAATGTGGATGATGACAGCTGTATCAAAGGTAATGTATCAATCACAACAGTGTGTTTTTTCCATTTTATATGGCATTGATTATTTAGTGCTAATATATAGATGCAAGTTTCAGGGTTTGCCTCTTAGATTTGTAGTAAAACATAAATTTTAAATACTTAAACAAGAAATTACAGCATTGTGATTCATTTTAAAATTTAGAAATATTTACCACATCAAATGAAGTGACAAGTGTGTTTAAGATCCCAGAATTCAGCATGCCTTTTCTTTATAAAGTGGACAAATTGTTAGTGCTTGGTAGTCTGTTTCCCCCCTCCCCTTTTTATTTATTTATTTATATATTTTTTGTATTATTTTAAATTAATTAATTTATTTTTATTCAGTTACAATTGTCTGCATTTTCTTCCCTTCCCTCCACCCCACTCCAGTAGTCTGGTTTTTTCCCAAGTGTTTTAATTCAAAGTACCTGAACTTATGAATACTATTAAAGTTTTGTGGCATTATTAATGGAACTTTACAACTTGGTAAATATGTTTATTAATAAATATTTTAGAGAATTTAAAAAATATACAGAGATATAAAAAAGAAAATTTCTCTCCAATTCATATGTTGATATATTTTTTATATATTTATTTTCTATACACATTTTAGCCCTAATTTGAATTACATACATACATAATTTCATATTTTTCACTTAAGATTGTTATTATAAGCATGTTCACATGTTATTAAATATTCCTTGAAGATATAATTTTAATAATTGTATAGAATTCTGTAGTAGTTAGTCATCTATATATTAACTATTGTTGATCATTAAGGTTGTTTACAGTTTTTTGCTATTGTAATACATCTAGACACATCTATATTTTTCCTCATTTCCGATTACTACTTCAGGGTAGATCCTAAGAAGGATATATTCATCAAGTCATAAAATAGCAGCATTTTTATGACTATTGATAGTATTGTCATATTGATTTTCAGAAAACTTATATCAGTATAAACTTTCATCATGAATACTTTTAAAGTTGATAGTAAATTTTGTTATCTTTTTAAAATCTCATATAAAATTGCATTTTACTTTCTTTTTTATGGCAGTCTTCTTATCCCATGCGTGTGAACAGATGCAAGGAAATCCTAAATAAAGCTATTCATATGAAAAAATCCTTAGAAAAGTTTGTTGGAGATGCAACTCGTCTAACAGATCAGCTTCTAGAATTGTGCAATAAACCGGTATTATCATAAATCTTGCTACTTTATAGGCCAATGTTGTATAATTTTATATAAAACTTCTATAGGATTTTAGCAGGTTTTCTTTCATTTGGTTAAATTAAAATTCTAACGAATATTGGTATGTACAGATATCGAAAGCCATCAAATTGTATACTTTAAATTAAAAAATGTGCAGTTTACCTTAATAAAGCTGTTTTTAAAATTGGTAACATATGTCCCTCTATCAAATACCTTCCGAATTTCTAAAAGTTCTTAATATAAATTCTTCTAAGAGTAAATTGTTTGTATGTATTAAAAATAATTTTAAGTGGAGGATATGAAGTAAGCCATATATAAAATAGTCAGTTAATTAAAGTTGTGTCTGTGATTGTTTTCTCTCATATCTTTAAACTTTCAAAAATTACATTTATTAACCTACATACCTGAGAGGAAAGAAGATTGGCGTTTTGGTTTTCATTCCTTCAATGCACATTTTATTACCAGGAGACAAGCACTATGCTAAGGGAAACAGCGTTGAATAATACACACTCTCCTGTCTTGAAGTGCTCCTGGTCTCATAGGAAACTAAGCAGATGGTTATTATCTAGTGTAACAACTACTTTTTTCAGTAAGTTTGTGAGTGGAATATAGACATGCTTATAGGAGTGACCCACTATTCTACCTAAGGAATTGGAGGGGAACAAAAACACTAAAGAATGTACAGAAAGGCAAAGGAGGGGGTAGGGCTAGTTATAAACAGAGAGAGAGACTCTTTATAAGGTTAATAGCTATATTTCTCTATGCAAATATTCACTAATAACTGTAGGTGAGAAAAGAGACTATTCTTCAACAATAAACTTCTTGAAAGTATAATCTGTTTTTGTATCTGAATTCTATTTGATTTCTGATGTACTTGATATTATCAAAAACAGTGTTATGATAGTGGCCAGCATTTATTAAACACTGGCACTTTTACAAGTTTCCAATTCTTTATCTGAAACCTCTGTGGCCCACTGCATTTAGGAATTCTGAATTTTTCAGATTTTTAAAGGGAATATAGTGCATATATTGTACTTTATATTGAGTATCATAATTAGATACCTAATTATTTCTGTAGTGAAACATATTAATCATTGCACTAAGTGAGAAATAAGGTATTATTTTGCTGCCAAATGAGATATGGTACCAAAAAATGTTTGAATTTTGTAATGTCTGATAATGGATTATACCCTTTATTATCTCCTTTAGTCACTTAACAATCCTATGATGTAGGTATTGTTATTGATTAGGTAAAAGAGTACAGAGAGATTAAAATAAGATAATGTGTAAAAAATATTTAGAAAACTATAGACTGTGGAGCCATTGTAATTAAGATACTGCAAAACTGAAGTTTTATTTTGGGTGAAACTAAAGAGTTCTGTAATTTAAGCTAAACAGAAAAATTAAAATGTACAATTTCCCCCCCCAGGTGGATGGAAGTAGCTCCACATTAAGCATGAGCACTCACTTTAAAATGCTTAAAAAGCTGGTAGAAGAAGCAACATTTAGTGAAATCCTCATCCCTTTACAATCAGTCATGATACCTACTCTTCCGTCAATTCCGGGTACCCATGCTAACCACGATCCATTTCCTGGTCATTGGGCTTATATTGCAAGTTTTGATGATATGGTAAACTTCAGTTTTATATGACTGTAACTATGTTTTTTTAAATTTAGTTAAGTTAAAATTTTCAAATTAAGTTTAAAAGTGTTCTTCCCATAGATTAAGTGAATTTTATTAGCAAAGAAGAAGTGATTGGAAATACAGAATAGTAAAACTCTCTTGTACTGAGGAAACAAAAAATTAATTGATAAAGATTCTATGGCTAACCTAGTACGTATCTTGATTTTTCACATGCTCACATTTGTTTTAGTATGACTATAATCTTTATTTTTTATCAGTTTGATTTTTCCATACTTCTTTTGTCTTAAATTCTTCTTTTGTCTTCTTTGTCTTCAATATGAAGAACAGAAAGAAAAAAAAAACATCGAGATTTTTGGGGTTTTTTTTTGTATTTTGGAAGGAAGTGAAATTCAGCTAGGAAGAGCTTGATTCTTTTCTGAATCATTTGTGACTATTTTAAAGAAATGGTACTAGAGGACTTCTTAGTAAATACTTTTTTTTTAAGATTTTATTTATTTATTTTTAGGCAGAGGGGAAGGGAGTAAGAGAGGGTAATGTCAATGTGTGGTTGCCTCTTGAGCGCCCCCTATTGGGGCCCTGACCTGGCCCACAACCCAGGCATGTGCCCTGACTGGGAATCAAACCAGCGACCCTTTGGTTTATAGGTGATGCTCAATTCACTGAGCCACACCAGCCAGGGCTTAAATACTTTTGACAACTGTATTTATTCCAGTACTTCTGACTCCAAACATTTGTTTAACTGCTTTAGAGCCAGTTATTAAAGCACATAATGCAATCATTTTTAATTACTTATAATCATGCCTTGTTTTTAACTTAATATAATTAAGCTTATTTACTCACCTCATTAGGTAGACTTGATTTTGGAGCAGTTTCTTTTTTAAAAAATCAAGTTACTTTTGATTGATAAACATTTCTTACCATTAAATACATTTTAAAACAGTGTCATAGCCTCTGAAGAAAGGTCCTAAAAATACAAAAATCATTTAAACATTGTGACTGCTTTAAGTGGCTATATAAATTTAGCTGTATATGACTTATATTGCTGATAAAATAATCCTTTTATTTCATAGTCATTCTTAATGGGTGAAAATATGTCTACCCATGGGCAGCCATTCTTTTCATAGGTCATAGATAATTAAAAGAAATTAATAAAAAGAATAAATTTACTGCATAATATAGATTCTTCTTTTTATTATGTTAGGTACCACAATATTTATAATACATATAGATATTTAGGTACAGAATTTTGACCTTAATGTATATATATCTCATCATCTTTTAGGTGGAAATTCTTGCTTCTCTTCAGAAACCAAAGAAGATATCTTTAAAAGGATCAGATGGAAAGTTCTACATCATGATGTGTAAGCCAAAAGATGACCTGAGAAAGGATTGTAGACTAATGGAATTCAATTCCTTGATTAATAAGGTTGGAGATAGTTTGCTTTTATTTTAGAGTTAACTATAATTACTATCAATGTGATGTGAGCTTTTCAGTATGCAAACAGGTCACTGTCCAAAAGGGGGAATGAAATGTACTGCCTTTCATTATGTTTTTAATTAGTTTTTAAAATTGGGATAAAATATATATAACATAAAATTAACCATCTTAACAATTTTTAAGTGGTCAGTTTAGTGGCATTAAGCAGATTCACATTGTGCAACCACCACCACCATCTCTCTCCAGAACTCATTTTATAATTTTATTTTATTTTATTTTATTTTTTCCATTACCATTTAGTTCCTTATACTGCCTCCTGCAGTCACCACACTGTTGTCCATGTCCACGAGTCCTTTTTTGTTTTTGCTTGATCCTTCCACCCCCTAACCCTGCCCCTCCACAATAACTGTCATCCTGCTCTCTGAATCTGTCTCCATTTTGCTTGTCAGTTTCATTTGTTCATTAGATTCCATATATGAGTGAAATCATATAGTGTTTTCCAGAGCTCTTTTTATTTTACCAAACTAAATCTCTGTATCACTAAATAGTAACTCCCTATTTACCTTCTTCCCAGGCCCTGTTAACCACCCTTCTGCTTTCTGTCTATATGAATTTTACTACTCTAGATACCTTCTAGTAGTGGAATCATACACTATTATCCTTTTTTACTGGCTTATTTCACTTAGCATTATGGCTTCAAGGTCCATCCATGTTATAGTATGTCAGAATTTCTTTATTTTATAAGGCAGAATAATATACCATTGTATGTGTATACTATGTTTTGTTTATCCTTTCACTCATCAGTGGACACTTGGGTTGCTTCCTCCTTTTGGCTATGGTTAATAATGCTGCTATGAACATAGGTTTACAAATATCTGTTTGATTACCTGCTTTCAATCTTTTGTGTAGGTACTCAGAAGTAAAATTGCTGGTTTCACTTAATTTTTTTAACTGCTAACAAAATTTTATTAATTGCAATAGATATAATTTTCATTATATTTCAAACCACTTCAGTAAGACATGGGATGGAGGAGTATTTTGCTTTGAGTTTCCAGTTCTCTTTTAAAGTAGCTTTTGCTGTCTTGGAGACTAAACCACAAAAAAAAAGTCTTCTCGCCTTTTTGTTTTTAAATCTCCACTTATCCCTTCAAAATTGCCTGTGTAGCAATATATGTTTTTGGTGGCTCTACCTGCTGAGGCCTGCTTTTTCCAAATGGTGACAGAATTTAATTCTCTGTTTCAACTCCTTCAGGCCCTGCTGGCTCCACTGAATTTTTGTTTTCATCCTCTAAGTTCTTCTTTGCTTTTCGTTCTGTGTTAAACTGAGCAATCTCTTCAGTTTTCTCTGTGTTGTATTTAGCAGTGAATTACTCCTCCTGGCTAAGAGCTTCACATCTTCTGTATTAATTGTGCCTCTTTTCAAATGTCTGTTGATAAGAGAATTGCTGCTGCTCCTCAGCCCTCCTCTCTTCCTCCTCCTCCTCACCGTCACAGCATCCAATCCAGGCAGGCACACCAGTGCGTAAAGAGCACTGGTTTCACTTAATTTTTTAAAAATAAGATACTGCTAATTATTATATTGAGAAAAATGTATAATGTATATTAATGAGGGGCAATTTTTCTACTTAATTTTTAAAGTATAATGTACTTTTTATATCAGATTTATGTTTTGTGTTTCAGTGCTATAAAGAAAGTGTTAGGTTCTATTTTTATCAACACACTATTTTAAAAGTGGTCACTAGTATTTTTTTTTGGTTTTATTGTTAAGTACTTGATTTCTGTCTCAGAAATGACAATGCGAGATCTCATTAAAAGGTTATTAAAAATATACTGTTAGGTATTTTGAATTATTCTATAGCCAGGTACTATAAATGCACAGATTCTCTTTTTGTATTGATAAAAATAGACCATACTCTTGAAGGATTTGAAGGATGAAACATTATTGTTTTTATCTAAGATTTTTGTCCCTATTCTCTATCTTCTTCCCACATTTCACTGATACCCCTTTTATTACCTGGAAAAGTTAGGGACTTTTAACATAGAAAAGATAAAGCAGCAGATGAGTTCAGTTTTCATAAGATAGTTATGCTTTGTGCTTAATTAAAAGTAAGTAAAAAATGCCCTGGCTGGGTGGCCCAGTTGTTTGGAGCATTGTCCCATAACCAAAAGTATGTGGGTTTGATTCCTAATCCGGGCACATACAGGTTGCAGGTTCATCCCCTCTTGGGATGTATACAAGAGGCAGCCAATCGATGTTTCTTTCTTTCCCTTCCTCTCTCTCTAAAATCAATAAAAACATATCTTCAGGTGAGGATTTTTAAAAAAACATTTTATTGATTATGTTATTACAGTTGTACCAATTTTTACCCCTTTGCCCCCTCCACCTGATACCACCCATTCCCTCCGGCAATCCCCTCCCTTAGTTCAGGATCATGGGTCATGCATATAAGTTCTTTGGATACTCCATTTCCTATTCTGTTCTTAATACTCCCTATTTTGTACCTACCAATTTGTACTTCTTAATCCCTACATCTTTTTCCCCATTCTCCCCCTTCCTCTTCCCAACTGATAACACTCCAAATGATCTCCATATTTATGATTCTGTTTCTGTTCTGCTTTGCTTAGTTTGTTTTCTGGATTCAATTGTGAATTTATTGCCATTTTAATGTTCATAGTTATGATCTTATTTTTTTCTAAGTCCTTTTAACATTTCATATAAAATGGCTTGATGATGATGAACTGCTTTAGCTTTACCTTGTCTGGGAAGCATTTTATCTGCCCTTCCATTCTAAATGATAGCTTTGCTGGATAGAATAATCTAGGTTGTAGGTCCTTGCTTTTCATCAATTTGAATACTTCTTGCCAGTCCCTTCTTGCCTGCAAAGTTTCTTTTGAGAAATCATCTGACAGCCTTATGGGAACTCCTTTGTAAGTAACTATCTGCTTTTCAGATTCTCTCTTTATCTTTAACTTTTGACACTTTAGTTATAATTTCTCTTGGTGGGTCCTCTTTGTTTTCATCTTGTTTGGGACTCTGTGTGCTTCCTGGACTTGTATGTCTATTTCCTTCGCCACATTAAGGAGGTTTTCTTTCATTATTTTTCAGATAAGTTTTTAATTTCTTCCTCTTTATTTTTACCTTCTGGTACCCTTATGATTTGAATGTTGGTATGGTTGAAGTTGTCCCAGAGCCTCCTTAGCCTTTTTTTTTTTTAATTTGTTTTTGAATCTGGTGTGGGGCTGGGATCCCTTGCTCCTAAGGTATCCCTCGGGATTTTTATCCACCATATGCGGTTGTGAGAACACCAGTTCCACGTTCTCATGTCTCCACCCCTCCTACCTGTCTGGATGAATTTGGTTTCTTAAATCCTTGGTTGTGGACTTACATACAGTTCAAGTTTTGACAATTCTGGGTGATAATTGTTTTGTAGCTGAGTCAAAAATTTTTTCTGTGGTTGTGCAAGGAGGCAAGCTGTGTTTACCTATGCCTCCATCTTGACTGGAAGTCAGGTGAGGATTTTATGAAAAGCATTTACAAAAGTAAGTTAAACATTAATACCATATTAAAAACTCATTTCAAAGGCAACATGAAGGGAAGGAATATTTTTTATTTAAAATGTTGTTTGGTGAATTGGTAACTTAATTTCATGACTAATTATTAGTATGTTCAGCCTTGAAGCTCCCTGAGTGATTTTCTGGTTGAGCAGATCAAGTGGCCTAGCTTTAGTTTATATATTTATCTTAATCAGCTGTATTACTGATTATATTATTTCATTAATGTTAAACTTTTGTTGACCTTCTTTTACTATGAAATGAATAATCTTTAGATATAGTTGATATAACATTTAGAAATATTAATTTTTACATTTGTTTTTTTAATAGTGTTTAAGAAAAGATGCAGAATCTCGTAGAAGAGAACTTCATATCCGAACATATGCAGTTATTCCATTGAATGATGAATGTGGGATTATTGAATGGGTTAACAACACTGCTGGCTTGAGACCTATTCTTACCAAACTATATAAGGAAAAGGGTACCAAAATTAATTTTTACAATATAAATAAGTAATATGCATATAGTAGCTGCTAACATACACCAGTTCTGTCCAGAAGGTATCCAGCCATGTACTATGAAAAATAGACACATTTATTGAAGAAGATAGAAGGTACAAGAAACATTGTGCATCAGACAATGATGCCTCAGTCCCCTTTAAAGTAGGCACCTTGAGACCTCACGCAGTTCTCCCAGTTGCCCCCTCATATTTCTCTGAATCTCATCAATGTCTGAAATTTCTTCCCTTTCAAATGTGACTTTAGTTTTCAGACAAACCAGAAGTCACAGGGCACATCTGGACAGTAAGGGGGCTGAGTCACCTGAGTGATTTGATGTTTTGCCAAAAAACTCTGCATGAGATGTTATGCACGAGCAGGTGCATTGTCATAATGAAGCTGCCAATCACCAGTTGCCCAGAGCTGCAGCCTTCTGAATCATCTGAATAGTTTCTGTGGAAGAATGTTCAAGGTTAATGCAAAATTTGATGCAGATTTGTTGCTTTACTCTTTCAGTCATTGTGAATGTGATGGCTACACAGTACACACACTCACTCAAAGGCCTATACAGCCCCCACTGACTAGCACAGTGAAGTCATCATTGTTCACACATGTGCATTTTAGTGCACTCTCCTTGGTTTCCAGGTTACATTGATGTCATGCAAACTGTTCTTGTTATATTAACAATGGTTGGACTTCTTCTGGACAGACCTCAGATAATATGGGTGTATTTGTTACTAACATAAGTCATTGTACATTTTCTTGGTATAAAACATGATGAAATTTCTGTTCAAATGAGATTCTATATACAGAAGTACTTAAGTGTCCTTCCTGCTTCCTTCCCTTCCTCCCTTTCTCCTTCATTCCTTGTGTTTTAATTCCTTCTTTACCTTCATCCCAAAAGGACTGACATGGCTTGCAAAAATGTGTTTTTCATAGAGTTACTGGTTAGCAATTCTGGAACTACTTTACGTGTATACTAGACTTTAGCAAACAAGTAAGTAGGTTGTGGCTAATGGGAGCCAGCTTTTCATTTTCAGACAAAGAAAAGGAAGGGGAAGGCTAGAATGAAAGTATCAGATTAGAAGTGGAGCCTCCCACAGACCAAACCTGAGATAATATGAGCACCAAAATAGATGATAGTGTTAGATTACAAATCCACACCAATGTAAACAAATGAATAAATAAGGAAGTACAAACAGTTCTTCTCTGAATAGAATTGCAATGAATAAATATAGAAGATAAAGATGGAAATAGAAAACCACCAATTAGTAAATACCATAGTATATAATTGTTGCAGGCAGTGAATCTCAATGGATGCTGAGATTAATAGGGAAAGTATGACAGGAAACAGGTTATTTACAGAGTCTCAATGTATATCCCTGCAAAATAGCTTATTAATTACAAAGGGAAAAATAGTAACTTTACAGTGTAAAAACAAAAACAATTGCTCAGAACACTTTAAAAATGTCAACATAATAAAAGACAAAGACAGAAATTTCCCAGATTTGAGAACGTTACAGAGGCCAATGCAATATGGTACCCTGGGTAGTGTCCTGACCTAGGAAGAAGGGTGGTAGTAGGACACTTGGTGAAATTTGAATAAGATCTAAAGGTTAATTAATAAGATTCTAACAAATTAATTTTCTGATTTAGATAATTGTACTATTGCTATGAGAAAGATAAACAATAAAAAATCTGGGTGAATCTGGGTCATATACTGCCACCTACTGACAGGATGAATATATGGGAACTCTTTATATCATTTATGCAATTTTTATAATTCTAAAATTATTTCTAGTTTTTAAATGCATGAAATGCAATACATTAAAATATATATATTAATTTATTAGAGTGAAGGAGAAAGTAAGTATATTAGTTTTCTAGGGGTGCTGTAACAAAGTCGTACAAACTGATTATAAACAATGGAAATCTATTCTGTCCCAGCTCTGGAGGCTAGGAGTCCAAAATCACAGTGTCAGTAGGGCCATGTTATCTCTGAAGGCTCTAGGGGAGAATCTGTTTCAAACCTTTTTCTTCTGGTATTGCCAGCAACTTTTGATGTTTTTTGATTTATAGATGCATCAGCCCATTCTCTGCCTCAATTATCATAGCATTCTCTCTAAGTCTATGTCTATTTTCTCTTCTTATAAAGACATCAATCATATTATATTTAGGGCACACCTTAATGACTTCATCTTAACCTGATGACATGGACAAACACCCTATTTTCAAATAAGGTCACATTCATAGGTATCAGGGGTTAAGACATCAGAATATTTTGGTAGAATACAATTCAACCCATAACATTAAGTAAAATTGATAAATTACTGTATTATGGGTATTGTGCTAAGTATGATAAGTACATTATATAATATTTATTATTGTTAACAAGCCTAACTTGTTAACTATTAGCCTAGCTTGTTAACTATTGTTAACAAGCCATAATAACCTTCTTTATGAACAGTGACAGAGAGGCTAAGTAATTTATCCAGTTCACATAGCTAGTATGTTGTAGAACTGGAGTTCAAACATATTTGAACCTGATTTCAGGGAACTTGCTGTTGACTATTTTATTTAGAAAGATGAAATATTGTATAAGTTTAGTTACTGTTATTGGATTTTAAAATATATATATATTTTTTCTACATTATTATGAACACACAGTTGAACTATGCAGCATTTGACTCTAAGAACTTCAAATCGCAAATTCATCCATAAAACTTTTAGCTGTGCCTTAGGTATACAAAGCACCAAACCATGGTAGGCCTAAAAGGCATTGGATACACTGGAGTCATGCCAGTCATCTGATGTGGCTCACAAATATATATCAAGGAATATATATATATTCCTCTTCTTCCCCAGATGATTTACATTGTGCCAGATTAACTTAAGAACCAGGTGAATCTTACAGACTAGCCTTCACAGAGAGTAAATTATTTCAGAGCACCACTGTAAGTTTTTATAGTAATGATCCAGTGTGGACCTATCCTACGTCCTGATTAACAGAGAGGTCACTGTAATTTTAGTGAGGGATGCAGCATCACATTGAACTTATTCTGAGTGCTATCTCCTGGCGTTATTTGATTCCAAATATTGGTTTTAGTTGACATTAATTATAATCAACAAGGAGATAAATTTACATAATGCATAATTGAAAATTTTCCATTCTTGCTTTTGAATACCAATTTGAATAAAAGTAGAATTTCCTGTCCTATTTTAACCACAAAAACAATAACAGTAGCAACAACAAATGCCCCTTTCCTCATTTGGCTTGTGTGATTAATGGAAATCATTCTATCTTGCAGGAGTTTATATGACAGGTAAGGAACTTCGCCAATGTATGCTACCAAAGACGGCAGCTTTGTCTGAAAAACTCAAAGTGTTCCAAGAATTTCTCCTGCCCAGGCATCCTCCTGTTTTTCATGAGTGGTTTCTGAGAACATTCCCTGATCCGACATCATGGTAAGTTACCAAGATTATAATACATTATTATGGTTGGAATTTAAAAAGTATTTTAAATGTGTTGCCTGATATGCATGAGGATATTTGATAGGCATTGACATTTTTTTAGGTACAGTAGCAGATCAGCATATTGCCGTTCCACTGCAGTTATGTCAATGGTTGGTTATATCCTGGGCCTTGGAGATCGTCATGGTGAAAACATTCTCTTTGATTCTTTGACTGGAGAATGCGTACATGTAGATTTCAACTGTCTCTTCAATAAGGTATGTGATGTGACTTACTTTAGTTAATTGTATGTTTTCTCCTAATTTTCCTTCTTCAACAACTGTTCTTCCTAGACATACCCATTAGTAGCAGTTATATTCACAGCTGACTCACATTTCCCATTGCCCTCAGTATAAGAACTTAGAATGGAGAGAACTCAAAAGAGTAATATAATAAAACTAGCACTGAACTTAAATCTGAAAATATAGGTTCAAGTTCTGATTCAGTTAGTTCTTAGTTATATTAACATGGACAGAGCGGTTGATTTTACTGAGACTCATTGTTAGAGAAATAAAGTAGTTTGCATCTTAGGAGTTTTCATAAAATTGCAGATACCTAGGAAACATCCCAGGGGATTCAGATTCTGTAGGTCCAGAGTGGTACCTGGGAATAAATTAAGGTAGTTGGACTCTCCCTAAGACCTCCTCCAATTTTCCAATGTTGCGATCCCGGAAAGCAGACTGGCAGGTAAAACCACTTTTTTCTTCGTCATCATTCTCTATGGGTTGCCTTCAGTTATCACAGGAAACCAAGAAAGGTCACAGACCAAACTGAGAACAAATCAGAGATAAACCACTGGCATAGGTTAAATCACTCGAGAGGAATTTAGGAAAACTGGAGGGATAAGAAAGTCCTAGGAAAGGCAGGTTAGAAAATGACAAAAAAATAAATGAACTGGATGGATTTAATTACATTTCATGTTACATTTCCTGTCTGAGGGATGTGAGCATCTCATACTTGGCTATATCTTTTCCTTTGCTGCTTTAAAATGAGTCTTAAAGAAAAGAAGAAAATATGATAATATTTGTATGTACTTTGTATTATTCAAGGAAGGACATTAAGGAAGCTAAATAAGACTAAATATTGAAAGCATAAAAATTTCTCTATAACGCTGTTTACCATAGTAATTCAATAAAAGGTGAGTCCATCCATCCTCTAGATCTTATCCAAGTAAAGGTAGAGTCATATAGATCCTTTATGATACAGTCTTCAAAAACAGTTACAAATATATATATATATTTTGACAGTATGTGTGCTCTTTGCTAAATGAGTCTAGACATGAAGTTTTAAATTTTTTGCATAAACATTTAAAAATTCTAACATTATTACTTTTTAATAAAATGCATTGTGTTAAGGGAGAAACCTTTGAAGTTCCAGAAATTGTTCCATTTCGCCTGACTCATAATATGGTTAATGGAATGGGTCCTATGGGAACAGAAGGTCTTTTTCGAAGAGCTTGTGAAGTTACAATGAGGCTGATGCGAGATCAGAGAGAGCCTTTAATGAGGTAATCATTTGTATCTTGTAAACAATTTATAGTAAATTTGAATGCAATTACTGGTTCCTAAGTATGTTTTCTTTATATAGAAGCCACTTTGCATTGGCTAGATTGTTTAAAATAATAGCTTTATATAAGTTACATAGCATAAAATTTAATTACTGTTTAATATGTGTTTTTTTAAAGAATTTATTTATTTTTAGACAAAGGGAAGGGAGGTAGAAAGAGAGGGAGAGAAACATCAATGTGTGGTTGCCTCTCACATGACCCCTACTGGGGACGTGGCCCACAACCCAGGCGTGAGTCCTGAGTGGGAATTGAACTGTGACCCTTTGATTCGTAGTCTGGCACTCAATCCACTGAGCCATACCAGCCAGGGCCCATAACATTTATATATCATAAAATTCACTCTTTTAAAGTGAAACTACTTTAGTTCATTCACAGGATTGTACAACCATCACTGCTATCTGATTATAAAACCACCATCACTGTTAACTATTTATAAAACATTTCGTTACCCCCAAAAGAAATTAGCAATCATTCCCCATCCTTACTCCCCCACCATCCCCTAGCAACCACTAATGTACTTTCTGTCTCCATGGATGCCTGTTCTGGACATTTCTTATATAAATGGGATCATACAACAATGGAGCCTTTTGCATCTGTTTTCTGTCAGCGTAATGTTTTTAAGGTTTGTCCGTGCTGTAGTATGTATCAATACTTCATTTTTTTATTGCCAAATAATATTCCATTGTATGGATACCACATTTTGTTTATCCATTCATTGGTTAATCAATATTTGGATTATTTCCACCTTTTGACTACTGTGAATAGTGTGGCTATGAACTTTTGCATATAAGTTTTATGTGGATGTATGTTTTTAGTTATTTTAGGTATACCCTGGAGTAGAATTACTGGGTCCTATGTAACCATTACTGGGTCCTTAAGTTTAACATTTTGAGGAACTTTCAAACTGTTTTCCAAAGCAGCTGTAATATTTTACAGTCCCACTAGCAATGTCTTAGAGCTCCAATATCTCCACATCCTTACCACCACTTGATTGTATATCTTTTTAATTTTATCTATCCTTGTTGGGATGAAGTGGTATCTCATTGTGGGTTTTTTTTTTAATATTCACCAGACATTTAATGATATTACAAAATTATTGACTTTTTCTCAGTTAAAAAGTTTTGTGATTGTGTTTTTAACGGCCCTTATCTTAGGTGGATGCATCCTCAAATATTTACAGAAGGAAAAACTGGATGCCTGAGATTTGCTTTAAAAAAAACACGGGAGGGGACAGGATGGGTTCTGGGTGGTGGTCACAAAATTATGGGTACATGGTCGGAGTGGGGGTTTCACTGTACTACTATTCTGTGGACTGTTACGATATGTTTGAAATTCTTCCCAATTTAAGAGTGTAAAAAGGGACCTGGCAGGGTCTAACTTCCCACACCCTCTTCCACTCCAACCCCAGACTTCTACCCAACCTCCCCACGATGACAGTGGCAGGAGAGGTCTGAGGCGAGGGGAATGCTTCAATAGGGGCGGGTAGGGGGGTTGGGCACAGGTCTGTGTGCTCAGTTGCTTGATTAAGCTGTGCTTGTGCTTGCATTTGATATTCCTTGACTGGTACTAACTTCTGTGTGCCTTGCCCGGGCATGTCCAGAGTCTTCAAGTGTCAGGGAGTCCCAACCAGGCTTGGGACTGGAACCATCTGACACCAAGTATTGCCACCTACTGACAGGACACAACAGACAAGTCAGGGATTTGCCCAAGAGAACCATGTGTAGCTTCCACCCACACATCATTGTGAGTTTAGTTTGCATTTCCCTAATGAGCAATGATGATGAACGTCTTTTCATGTGTCATGTTTGTCACTTGTGTATCTTCTTTGGACAAATGTCTATTCAAATCCCAATTTAAATTGGATTATTTATCTTTTTATTGTTAAGTTGTAAGAGTTCTTTACCTAGGTGGATACTAGACCTTATGAGATATGATTTTCAAATATTTTCTCATATGTGGGTTGTCTTTTCCCTTTTTCAATGATGTCCTTTGAAGCATAAAAGTTTTTATTTTTGATAAAATCTAGTTATTTATTTTTTAAAGTATATTTTATTGATTATGCTATTACAGTGTTACAAATTTTCCCCCCTTTAGCCCCCCTCCACCCTGCACCCCCCAACCCTCCAGCATTCCTCCACCTTAGTTCATGTCCATGAGTATACATGTAAGTTCTTTGAGTTCCTTGTTTCCTATACCACTTGGTGTGTTTTGACCTCTCCCCGTCTATTTAATGCCTACTGATTATGCTTCTTGTTCCCTGTACCGTTTCCCCCTTATTCCACCCTTCCCCCTCCCCACTGAAAACCCTCCATGTGATGTCCATTTCTCTGATTCTGTTCCTGTTCTAGTTGTTTGCTTAGTTTTTGTTTTCGTTGTGGATACAGTAATCTTGGATGTAGGTCCTTGCCTTTCATGACTTTGAATACTTCTTGCCAGCCCCTTCTTGCCTACAAGGTTTCTTTGGAGAAATCAGCTGACAGTCTTATGGGAACTCCTTTGTAGGTAACTCTCTCCTTTCCTCTTGCTGCTTTTAAGATTCTCTCTTTGTCTTTAATCTTGGGTAACTTAATGATGATGTGTCTTGGTGTGTTCCTCTTTGGGTCCAACTTCTTTGGGAGACTCTGTGCTTCCTGGACTTCCTGGAAGTCTATTTCCTTCACCAGATTGGGGATTTTTCCTTCATTGTTTGTTCAAATAAGTTTTCAATTTCTTGCTGTTCTTCTCCTTCTGGTACCCCTATAATTTGGATATTGGAACGTTTCAAGTTGTCCCAGAGGTTCCAAAGTCTCTCTTCATTTTTTTGAATTCTTCTTTCTTCATTCTGTTCCAGTTGGATATTTATTTCTTCCTTCTAATCCAAATCATTGATTTGAGTCCTGGTTTCCTTCCTGCCACTGTTGGTTCCCTGAATATTTTGCTTTATTTCATTTTGGGTATCTTTTATTTGTTCTTTCATTTTTCGACCAAGCTCAGTCAGTTCTGTGAGCATTTTGATTACCAGGGCTTTAAATTCTCCATCAGGTAGGTTGGCTATCTCCTCCTCACTTAGCTCTCTTCCTGAAGTTTTGCTGTTCTTTCATTTTGGCCCTATTTCTTTGTTCCGGGCACCTGTTAAATTATAAGGGGGGCGGGGCCTTAGGTTGTCACCAGGGCAGGGCAACCCTCCTTGCTGCGCTGTGGTGCTGCCTGTAGGGGAGGGGCCAGAGAGGGATCAGTGTGGCTCCCCTGCTGGTCTCTAGCCTACTTTCCACAGTCAATCTCCTGTGAGACTGGGAGTTTCTCCCACTGCGGCAACTGCCATAGTCCACAGCCGGCTCTGAGTTTCAGTTTCCCCTTAAGTCAGCCCCTCCCACGCAGCCTCGCCTCCCTGCTGCAGCTAGCCCCGTCCCCATGGTCTGCCACCTCGCTGTGGGTTCTCTCCATCTGCTGCCTTTTCAGTCTGGTTGTTTTGTTGGACTGTTTCTTTAATTCCGTGGTTGTCGGAGCTCCATGCAGTTTAATTTTCTGGCACTTCTGGTTTATTGATTTTAGGTTATCCTCCTTTTGGTTGTGTGAGGAAGCGAAGGGTTTCTACCTACACCTCCATCTTGGCCGGAACTCCCCAGTTAATTTTTTTGTTGTTATTATTTGTGCTTTTGCTGTCATATCTAATAAACTATTGTATAATCCAAAGTCATTAAGAGTTACACCTATGTTTTCTTCTGTTTTATAGTTTTAGCTCTCATATTTAAATCCTAGATCATTTTCAGTTATTTTTTCTATCTAGTGTGAGGTGTAGGGGTCCATATTTATTCTTTTGAATATGCACATCCAATTGTCCCAGCAGCATTTTTTAAAAGGATTATTTTTCTCCATCTCATGCTACTAGAGAACATAAATGGTCCATTAACCTATATTTTGTTTATGTATTATGTACTGTATTCTTACAATAATATAAAGCAGAGAGAAGAAAATGTTACTGAGAAAATAAGAGAAAATTTACAGTACTGTACATATTTATTTAAAAAATCCTTATATAAGTGAACCTGCACAGTTCAAACCCATATTGTTTCAAGGGTCAACTGCAGTTTTTAAAAAGGACTTAAAAAACTCCTTTATTCACCTTATTTAAAAGCTGTCTATCAAACATTATCATAGAATGCATTAGTTAGTTAGACATAAGCAAAAGCAAATTCTCTGAAAGAGGAAGCATAGCATCTTGTGAAACACTTAACTAGGAGCACCTATCCTAGTCCAGAAGAAGTCAGGAAATAATTTCTGGAACAAGTAGCTGAGACCTTCAAGATAAACAGAACTGGTCATGCAAAAGGGAAGAGTGTTCTGAGTGATAGAAATACCAGTGCTATTGAAGGCATGGCCTGCCTGAGAAATGCAATACTGTATCCTAGAGGGTAGACTTCATATACTTCATTCCTAGGAGGAGAGGCAGAGCTAGATTATGAAAGGTCCACCTGAGGCAAGTTTACACATTCACACTTTGCCCTGAGAATAACCAGAGGTCATTGGAGAGTTTTAAGAAGAAAATAAAGAAGAAGAAATGAGATCATCAGATTTGTACTGTAGAAAAATTAATTCCATTTTGGGCGAGAGGCCAGAAAACTAGTTAAGAGGACTGTTGCAGAAACACAGGCAAACAATGACGGCACACTCAGCGAGGTAGTGACAGGAATGGTGGGGATAAGTGGAGATGTTCTAAAGAGATTCAGGAAATAGAGTTAAGTGTTTAGAAGAAGAGGAGGCAAGGATGACTCCAGTTTTTTGTTCAGGGCCGGTGGATGGACGATGTTGTTCTTACTGATTTGAAGAATAAAGGAGAAATAGTTGGGGGAAAGTCATGAGTTTTGTTACGAAAATATTGAATTTAAGGTGTCCACAAGATATCTAAGTGGGTTTTTCCCATAGGTACATGGATCTGACATCTAGAGTACAGTAGAAAAATAATGTGCTGGGGTCTGTCTATATGGTAGCTATTATTCTATGGTCATTGTGGAGATGTGGCAGAGGATGAAATTTACTCATTCAATAAATAGTCATTAACTAGTTTACACTATGCATTCAGAGATGGCACACAGAACATCGTACTCTACTCCCCAGAACCTCTGACCTCCTCCATCTTGTCTCTTTCCTGCCACCTCTTTCCTTTCCCTCCTGTTATCCCCAAACAATAATTTCATGTATTTTACTGAAACAGTAATAATGTGTTGTTAAGAGTATTACCATTAGCTTCTCATCCTTCACTTAGTCTTTACCTAAGTGTCAACTTTACCAAGATTTCTTTTTACAAAGATAACATTGCATTATTACCATAATATTTTCTTTCCTTTTCAGTGTCTTAAAGACTTTTCTTCATGATCCTCTTGTGGAATGGAGTAAACCGGTAAAAGGGCATTCCAAAGTACTCCTGAATGAAACTGGGGAAGTTGTCAATGAAAAGGTTAGTAGAAGATGTAAGATGATGTGAGCTGATACTGTATATCTCTACAAACAAGAACTGATTCTAAATACTATCAGTGACTGACCATTGAATACTCTGAAATCTAGTTCTCTAGTACATCAATGCCTGACTTTTCTTTATTGTCATTACTAATGTTAACATTATTATCATTTACGTAATAAAAGCAGAGGTGAGGACACACTTGTTTAAACCATACACAATTACAATTATGAGTGGGAAAAACTTGAACACAAATTGCATAACTTACAGAGCAGCAGGTCTCAGCTTTAACATTTTAATTGCTCTGATTTTACATTAATGATAAGAAATATGTAAGTACCTAACATATGAACTCAGTTAACACTCTGTAGAAGTAAATTTTTAATGGCTGGTTAATTATATCACTATATTTTTATTTCAAAATATTACTTCTTTAAGCACTTAAAAATGAAAGGTTTACAAAGGTTAAATTAAGACATGGTAAATTGACTTACCACACCACTGACATGTAGTCTGTTACAATACAACAGTGAGTCTACAACAGATGTCACTGGTAGGTAAACAGGAGACAAAGTTGAAAAGACCACTTTAAAACAAAACTAAGGGACTAACAGCTGGGGATTGTTAGTAGTAACAAACGTATTCACTCAGCTCCTGAGTATGTCAGTACACATTAAAAATGATTTCTTCTATCAAAACTGTAAAAAAAAGAAAAAGAATTCACTCCCTACTAACATTCCCTGCTATTTCACATAGTCCAGAAAAATGCCTAAATAGTTGATGTTGGATCAACATTGCAGGCCTTCAAAGCAATCTCATTATTATACTTGTTTCATTTCTTCTTTTGAATTTGCTCTTACAAATGGGGTCAGTAAAATGGCATTAACATTTGTTAAATAACAGAAAGATAGTAATCCCAAATTATCAACATCCACATGCCATTAGGTCCTTATCTCTTATGATTTTCAATTTTTTTCTTTTAGGCCAAGACTCATGTTCTTGATATCGAGCAGCGATTGCAAGGTGTAATCAAGACCCGTAATAGAGTGACAGGGCTGCCTTTATCTATTGAAGGACATGTGCATTACCTTATACAAGAAGCTACTGATGAAAACTTACTATGCCAAATGTACCTTGGTTGGACCCCATATATGTGAAATTACTTCAAAGAATACGTTAATCTAAAATTAACATATTTCATATTAATTGGTGTTTTTATCTGTTCCATTCCAAAGTACAGTACAATATAAGTTGCTTTATGTCTTCAGAACAATGCATTAATTTTCCGATTGTTAATATTTAAAATTGTATGTTGTTAAGAAATAAAGTACTTTCCTCACTATCTACTGTGTATTATAACCACTAGAGAAATAGAACATGAAATGTTCTTATGCTCTAAAAATACGTATATCCCTGGCTGGTGTGGCTCAGTGGATTGAGCGCCAGCCTGCTAACCAAAGGGTTGCTCTTTCGATTCCCAGTCAGGGACCATGCCTGGGGTGTATGAGACGTTGATGTTTCTCTTCCTCTATTTCTCCCTCCCTTCCCCTCTATCTAAAAATAAATAAATAAAATCTTTAAGAAATAAAAATATGTATTTGCAGGCAGTAAGCCAGGCTTACTTCATTTCACAGTTTTTAGTTTTTAAGTACTCATTAGTATAAGGAGTCATTTGAACAACAAAAAATTACATTGAATAAATTCTGTGGACAAACCACTGTGCTATATTTGTGTACAGAGCTTATTTTCCCTGCCCTCTAAGAACTGACACTCAGAGATATAAACACAAATAGCATATCATTATGTTCACTTAATAAAACTTTTTACAGTTGCATTGTGTGATCAGGAAAAAACATAAGACAAGAAGCATGCATATGAAAACTATACAAACATTCCATAAGTTAAAAAATGCCGCCATACTGAAAGTGTACCAGAATGTTTAATCTTGGAAGACAGTAATACTTAAAATTTCATGAGATTTTAAAATCTAAAAAATGTTTCGTGTGGTTAAATTTTTTTTGTTTTTTTGCAGAGGATTTAAAATAGTTGACGATAATTACAAAGCAGTGAGGTTATTCAAATAAACGGAAAATTCTTAGTCATTACAGATGACTTCATTTAAGTTCACTTGAGAGAATTCTTTCTTGCACGGTTGAAAGTGTGTTGGGGAAAACAGGATAAGCCAAGAGGTATGAACGTGCAAACCAAACATATAATTTACAATTGAAGGCCTAATACTGTATTAAAGAGTTGAGGAGGAGGCTGGGTGGGGGTGTAGTTAGGAAATTTTTTTCAATAAATAACTTGTTAAAGAGTATTCTTTAAAAGAAACTTTGTTGTACGTATGTATCCCTCAAAGAGAAAAAAACTCACCCTCAACCAGAAAAAACTAAACCAAATAAATCCCCAGAGCTTTCTAAATCTGTTAAAAAAAAGAAAAAAAAAAAAACTTAGATGAGTACCCTGGGAGACTATAGCAAACAGGACAAAATTCAGCGTTAAGTGGTCTTTCAGAAGTCTGGTGGTTTTCAGAAGGAAGTGTCGGTGATTGCCGGGGGGAGGCGAGTATGGGGGTGGTGGTAAATGGTAATGAAAAATATACAAAAACATGCTTTAAAAAAAGAACTAAGCATCACTCACTTACGTCACAGCCACCTGAGCGCTCCCAACGCGGAGTGCGTTGGCTGGGGGGGTTGGAGCTCGGCCCCAGGCGCGGCCTGGACCAGCCGCTCTAGACTTGGCGGGCGCTCTCTATGGTCGGGCGGGCGGTGTGTTGTCATCAGCAGAGCGACGGCCGGCGGCGGCGTGGGCGGCGTAGGGCCCGGCGGGGCGTTTGGTTTCGTTTTGGTGGAGTTAAGTGTTGACAGTGGAGATGGGCGTCCCCAAGTTTTACCGATGGATTTCGGAGCGGTACCCTTGCCTCAGCGAAGTGGTGAAAGAGCATCAGGTGGGTGAGCGAGGGCCAGCGGTTAGAAGACAGAGGACCTGGGCTTCGTGGCCCTCTCCGCCTTGGGACGGGGTTTTCCGGTCTCCGCCTCCTGCTCGTCTTCCGAGGAGAGGCTAAGGACGGGACCGTAGGTTTGAGAACACCCAGCGATCTGGGTGGGGGCGAGGACAGGTAGCGTTTCTGTGACCGAGCTCCGTTGACCGCGGCGGCTGTGACAGCTCCCAGCTGGCAGAGCCTGCCCGGATCCCGAAATTCAGTCCCGGGGAGGCCAGCTTCAGTGAGCGCCCAGAACTCCTGGAGCTGCAGGGTGCGCTTTCCCCTGTAGAGGTCGCGAAGCCGGAGAGCAAGTCCTGCGCGACCTGCCAACCCCGCCCGCAGCGCAGATCGCAGACTAGCCGCCGGCACCGTCTGCGCAGTCGGAGCTGTTTACTTCCGGGGGCGGGGGACCGCTTCCCACCCGCCGGAACGCCTGCGCTTCGGGGTTCCTGTTTGTGATACCATTTGTTGCCCTTTTTGTGTTGCGACTACAGTACCACTCTCCCATTCCGAAAGAACAAGAATACACTTGGAGCAGGGCGCATTATTTTGATTTTTCATTGTGTGAGAGAGAGATTGGTTGAGATTGTTAGAGCACTAATAATATATTGGAACTGTGGAAAGATAATAGAAAGCAGTTATCTAACTGCTAGACTTTGGGTGATAGGTTAGTGTTTGTCACATTTAATGATTTTAGTAGATCTCTTGTCAATTTTGTATTTACAGAAAAAAATTAGTTTTGAAATGTGTATAACTAATTGAATTATTTGTGATGGATAGCATTGTATTTATAGTGGAGGGGTACCAGTATAGGGAACAACATCGTGCTCTCTACATATAGTTTGATCTTTTTAAAAAATACCGTAAGCATGAAGGTAGGGTTAAACTTCCTGAAACAATTTTTCGGTTGATGGATTACAATCAGATTTCATATATGAGGAAAAGCTTACAAAAATTCCAAAATGGTAGTTTATCTTTAATTTACTTGAAACATGGGTTGAGTTAGATTTACGAAGATATTTGTTTCCAGAGAAGAAGGTAAAAAAGTTACTAGTGCATTGCAAAAATGGAGACTACTAACTTTGGCTTTTCGTGGTCCTTCATTCAGAAAACTTTTTTGTACCTTCCCACACATCTTTCACTTTGTCAAGTGAAAAAAAAAGCGATTGTTATTCAGACTCACTTGATAATACATTAATTTGTTCAGTAATATTTTTTTCTTTGTAGTCTTTGGCGTAGAATTTGGTTTGGTGAATATATCTGATTGTCTTCATCTTAAGCATTTTGTTACTAAAGTACAAAAGTAATATTTTTAAGGTAGCTTATGCTATGAACACTAAGGATAGGTTTAAACTCGGTCTATCAAAGTGATGTCTTTCAAAACTGTTTGATACTGGTACTTAACACCAGCAAAAGCCGATGTTATGAAGGGGTTACTCAAGCAGTGCTTGAAAGATGGTAATGCTTAAGTGAGTCACAAAGGTCCAAAAGCTAGTCCTGTGGGGAAGGGGCTGGGAAGAAGTTTGGCGGAGGGGTGCATTCTGGAAATTTGGTGGTGGTTAACGGTAACATAGTTTTTGGTCTCTGAATCCTTACATAAAAGCAGAAAGAGTAATTAGCAACATTTAAAGTATATAGAACAATTACCACAAAACCACGTAGCAGCATCCCTACAAGCCCCAAAATACAAGGAGGTGGGGACAAACTACCAAGGGTCTAAATACCAATACTGGTTGGGTCTAAACCAGCCTTTAGACCCAACCAGTATTGGCATCTCTGCAAGAGAAAGGAAGAAGCAATGGGGCAACATCTGTTGGACCTGAGAACGGAACTCCAGAATATTCACTAAAAGTCTGTGAGGGCCGATTAGATAGCAGTAGCTGTAACTGAGGAGCTTAATGGTCAGGAGCAGTCTGCCTTCTATGAACTTTCAAAACTGACTTGCCAAGGCACCATTCTAAGGCAGAGCTCTGCTTAAGGAGAAACTGCTGGGAGTGAAATAAAATTTTATTAGAAAAGGGACAATAGAGATAAAAGAACAAGGTCCAAATAAAAGTGAGGTAGGGTTACAGAATCAAGAAATCTTAGGAAACAAACTAACAATCAACAACCCCGCCCCACCCCCACCCCCCATTTTTAACCTATCCCAAAACAGCAAAAGAGGGAACTTTGTGAAATTAAAGCTTTCCTGAACTCCTTCACTCTATAAAAGTTCAGGAAAATTAAATTTACATAAAAATGAGCAATAGAAAAGTATCAAGGTTAAATAGCATACAAAGTTATCATGGGGGAAAAAAGGAACTACATAACATTCCCTACAATTAAAGCTTGTAATAAAAACACATACACAAAACAGACCAAAATAATCACCTACTATTTCAAAATGAGCAAAAAGGCACTAAGAAAATGACATAAGACATGAAAGAACAATCAATTGTGAAAATTCACAATAAGATGACAGAACCTAGGGAAAATTAGACATAAACAGTTATTTCAGAAATGAAGTTTAAAATAGCAGCAAGGCAAGAGCAAATGCTGCCATGAGAAAACACAGAAGGTGTAAAGAAATTTTAAAAGATAAAGTTTCAAGAGACAGTCATAAGAAAGACAAATAATAGTGGTTTCTGAAGAAGGAAATCAAAGCAACATAACAATAAATACTGAAACTATAATTAAAACTTTCCTGAAATTAAAATTTTTTTCTTGAAGCTGCATGTTGAAAGAATATAACATGTGCCTAAGAAGTTTAATTAAGATGATCAATGCCAAGACATGATGAAGTTACTGGACTGTAAAGAAAAAGGAGAAAAAAACAAGAAAACTTCGGTTAGTTAGAAGAAAAGAACACATCACTTGTAAGGAAAAGAAAATTAGGTTTCCATTACAGTTATGTGCTAGAAGAAACTGGAGTAACATGAAACGGAACTGACTTGAGTATAATCTGTAAGCTGATAAACTGTTCTCAGTGTACAAGAATTCAGGGAATATTGTTTCTTTGAGTAGTTCCTCGAGGAGTCTACTAGAGAATGAGCTTCAGACAAAATGGCTAGGGAGACATCAACATAAGGACCAGTAGTGAACATTAAATATAAAAAAGCAACAAAAGTTGCTTTTGAATTTGAATTGAAAGCATCAGTATGAACTTATGACACACACATTGCTTGTGTGTAAATTTCCTGCCTCTGTCCCTCTGTCATCCCTCTGCCCATGGAACAGTCCTAGAAACAATGATTAAACCAGTAGCAATATATACCCTTAGTGCCCAGGTTATGGCCTTAAAATACCTTATTCATTAAAAGAAATTGGAATTTCTTGGAGAAATGACAGATTCTAGGCCAGATGGGAAGTTTTCTAGATGGTCCTGGAAACTTGTCATACCATATTGCAAAGAAGCTACCAAAAACTACTAGAGACATGCTGAAGGATTTGAAGAGACAACTGGAAGAGGCTTGCAGTGGACCCAAGAGGTATAGTTTGAGCCTCAATAATAATAATCCACTGTATTAAAACTCATCAAATACGCTTAAATCCTTGAGTTCAGGTACTTTAAGAAAAAGGGTCCCCTTCCAAAGGTGACAGGGACTATTCCTAATCTTGAAAACCGATTAAAGGGAAGAAAGCATTTTGTTCTATCTTTCCTGTACCACTGGGTAACCAATTAGTAAAATGGTCTCTTTATAAAAATACTCTAACTGATAAAAAGAAATGATAGAATATTACCATTTTGCAACCTCAAATGAATTAATAAAAATAGGCATTAAGTATCAATGGCTGCTAATATTAGGAAAAAGAATGTGCGGCAACCAAACTATAGAGCTTACCTCTATTTCTATTTGAGAGAATTCTTTACATTGGTAATGTATACACGACTTACATTGTTGTTTGGATGTGTAAACTACACACCTAGAACTATTTTCAGTAATTAAGTCAATTGAGTCTTCCAGTAGTTTGGTAGAAATATATTATGACAGTACAAAATTAGTTTTTTCACAAATCTGTGTTGAATGTAAAGTTTATATATCATAGACTTGAAGAATATGAAGAAATACAGTAATATTTTGTGCTAGTGTTATATTAGTGTAGCCATATGTCTTGTGTAGTGAAGGGCTAGGAGTAAGGAAGGAGTTAAATAGTAATAATAACAATAACTGCAACAACAAAGCAAAACAAACAAAACAGTGCCTCCTTTAAGAAAAAGACACTTTTCTTAGAGTTAAGGAAAGTAGCCTAGACCAGAATGTGGAGATTACAAAGTACAAAAGGAAAACAAAGTCCAAGAGGAAGTTGCACATGTTCTGCATGAGGTCTGTCTGGACAGAATCCAGCCATTGTTAATATAACAACAAAAGTTTGCGTATAAGTCATGCATATAAGTTCTTTGACTACTGCATTTTCTATACTATACTTTACATATCCAAGACTGTTCTATAACTACCTATTTGTACTTCTTAAACTCCTCACCTCTTCACCCATTCCCCTAAACCCTTTTCCCATCTGGCAACCATTGAAATGTTCTATGAATTCATGATTCTGTCTCTGTTCTTGTTTGCTTAGTTTGTTTTTTAGATTTTATTGTTGATAGATAGGTATTTATAGCCACTTTATTCAAAGTTGTGATCTTCTTTTACTTAAATAAGTCCATTTAACATTTTACATAATAATGGTTTGGTGATGATGAACTCCTTTAGCATTTTCTTGTCTGGGAAGCTCTTTATCTGCCCTTTGATTCTATATCATAGTAATCTTGACTGTAGGTCTCTGCTTTTCATGACATTTTTCATGAATATTTCTGGAGAAGTCAGCTGACAGTTTTGTGGTAACTCCTTGTAAGTAACTAACTGCTTATCTCTTGCTGCTTTTAAGATCCTCTCTTTATCTTTAACCTTTGGCATGTTAATTATGATGTGTCTTGGAGTGGGCCTCTCTGCATCCATCTTGTTTGGGACTCTCTGTGCTTCCTGGACTTGCATGTTTATTTCCTTCGCCAAATTAGAGAAGTTTTCTTTCATTATTTTTTCAAATAGATTTCCAATTTCTTGCTCTTTCTCTTCTTCTTCTGGCACCCCATGATGTGATTGTTGGACCTCTTGAAGTTGTCCCAGAGCCTGCTTCCACTACCCATGTTTTTTGGTTTCTTTTTTTCTCCTTGTTCTGTGTGGTGGTTTCTAGCTTCTTCATGTTCTAAATCATTGATTTGATTCTTGGCTTCTTCTCCTCTACTGTTGTTTCCCTGTACGTTATTGTTCTTTATTTCAATTAGTGTATGCTTTGTTTCTGATTGGATCTTTTTCTATGCAGCTGAGGTCCCTGTTAAGTTCCTTGAGCATTCCTATAAACCAGTGTTTTGAACTCTGCATCTGATAAGATTGCTTACTTCCATTTTGTTTAGCTCTTTTTCTGGAGTTTTGATCTGTTTTTTCAATTGGGCCATGTTTCTCTGTCTCCTCATTTTGGCAGCCTCCTTGTGTTTGTTTCTGTGTATTAGATGGAACTGCTTTGACTCCATGTCTTGGTAGTGTGGCCTAATGTAGTAGATGTCCTGTAAGGTCCAGTGGCACAGCCCCCCTACCCCCCCCTTCACCTAAGCTGGCGCCTTACTTGTGGGCTGAGTACACCCTCCTTTTGTAGTTGAGTCTTGTTGAGGTTAATGGGAGGGATTTACCCAGGCCAATGAACTTCAAAGACTGGCTGCGACTACTGACCACCAACCTCCACCCACTGTGGAAGCTCAGCTGTGCAGGTGGTAGTGTTCCAACATGGTCTGTAGCTGTCCACTGGGTGTGCAGGCCCTGTGGTTTCCCAGGTAATATAGGGCAAGGTTAGCCCCTATCTGTGTTTTGCCCCTGGCCACCCTGCCTGAGCTATAAAGCAATATGAGTTGGCTGCTACTTGTGCTGGGCTTAGATTCCCAAGCAAAGCTAAGCTGTGAATCTAGGCTGGTTGCTGCTAGTGCTGTGCCTGCAGCCACTTAGCAAGAGGTATGGGGGCTAGGGACCCACTTAGACTGGCTGTTGCTTGTTTGAGAGGTCTTAGGAAGTTGTGCAGCATGAGCCAAGACCAGCCATTCTTATGGAAAAAAAGCTTGGGTGGGCCCATAAGTTGGGTGGGACAGAATCTCTGTGGATCTGGTTGGGGCTAGCAGTTTCAGCCAGGTTGGTGGAGTCTCAGAGATGGCACCAGCCTGACAGCTCTGTGAGGGAGGGTTCATAAAATGAACAGTGGCCACTGCCCACCTTTGTTTCTGGGAGAAAGCTGTCTGTCCCCCAGCTCTTGCCTTGTTGCCAGATACTTCAACTCCTCCCTGCATGCCACTGGTGCCTTTCAAGCTGCTACTCTGGTGCTGGAGCTCAGAGGGAGGGAGTCTGAGTAAGTTTGTGTGGGGGTTCATTAAGAGGAACTGCTTGGGACTCCAGAAGTTTCTTCCACCGACTCAATCACTGCTGGTTTTGCAGCCAGGAGTTATGGGAACTTATCTTCCTGAAACTGGAACTCTGGGCTGGGAGCCCTGGTTTGGAGCTGGGACTCCTGGATCCTAAGATATCCCTCCCGAAGTTTTACCCACCACTCGTGGATGTGGGACTAGCCTGTTCCTCGTGTCCACCCTTCCTGTGAGCCTGGATGAATGTGGTTTCTTTTATTCCATAGTTGTGAGACTTCCATTCAACTTGATTTTTGGCATTTCAGAGTGATGGTGGTTCTATATTGTAGTTGTAATTTTGACGTGGTTGTGCGACGAGGTGAGCTGTGTTACCTGTGCCGCCGTCATGACTGGACTAGGATAAATTTTCAGTAGTAGAAATCCTGGGTCAAAGATGTACATACTTGAAATTTTGATAAATGCTTTTATATTAGTTATATCAATTTATTATTCCCATTCCAGACTACTGGGTATAGATGCCATCTCTTTTCTAGCTCTGTGATTTTCCTCTTCTCTTTAACGGGGAATATAAATATTTCTCTTTTAAGGTGGTTATAATTGAGAGAATGAATATATAAATGCTCTAATAAATTCTTGATAAATGGCAGCTGTTGCTTTTTTTAAAAGATTTTATTATTTTTTTAGAGTGGAAGGGAGGGAGAAAGATGAGGAGAGAAACACTGAAATGTGAGAAACATGTACCTGTGAGAGAAACATCAGCTGGTTGCCTCTTGCTTGCCCTGAACTGGGGACCTGGCCCTCAGCACGTGCCCTGACCAGAACCAAACTGGTGACCTTCAGTTTGTGGGACAGCCCTCAAGCAACTGAGCCAAACCAGTCAGGGCTAGCTATTGCTTTTAATAACATAGGAAGTATGTATTTTCCCCAAACTTTAGCAATAATGGGTAACAATCTATGATCTTTGCTAATAACATGAAGGGACAAATGATGTGTCATTTTATCTTGATATTTGGGGATGTTGAACATCGTTTCATATATTTATTAGACTTTTGTATTTGTATTTTCCATGCTTGCTTTCAAAATTTGCTCTTTTTCTCATATTTGAGAATTTTTGTGTATTAGGAATGTTGACTTTGTCCTAATTTGCAAGCTTTTCCCTGCATTTTGTCATATTCAGTTAAACTTGTTCATGGCTCTTTTTTTTAACCCTATAGATTTAAAAATGTAGTTTTAGATAGCCAACACCACCATCTGGTTTACGATTTCTGGCTTTCCCCACCCTGAGATTACCTAAATGTTTATATATAATTTTTTACTAACATTTCTCAAAATTTCTAATCCTTGTGGAATTATTTCGTTATAAAATGAGATAGCTTTGTTTCCAATAGTTAGCTAGGTGCCCTATTCCTGTCTTTCACTGATTTGAAATGTATCTTATATACTGTATTTCTGTATATACTTAGACTACTTCTAAACTATGTGGTTCAGTCCAAATGTATTTTATGTTTTTCAAGGATATTGTTTATTTATTTTTAGAGGGAGAGGAAGGGAGGGAGAAAGAGAGGGAGAAAAACATCAGTGTGTGCAAGAAACATAGGATCAGTTACCTCTCGCGTACCTCCAACTGGAGACCTGGCCCACAACCCAGGCATGTGCCCTGACTGGGAATCGAACCAGGGACCTTTCAGTTTTCAGGCCAGCACTCAATCCACTGAGCCACACCAGCCAGGGAGGGCTATTTTATAATATTTAATATATAGGACAGATTTTTCTCCATTATTCTTTTTAATATTCTTTGTTTATTCTCCTAGGGAAACTTTGTAATCATAAGTATCCCCACACCCTCAAAAAAAAGATCCCATTCATATTCTGATTGAGGGTTTTCAGATTTCTTGAAATAAACAGTAAATCTGAATTTATTTTTAAAATCTCATGATTACAGTTGTCATTTCAGTTGAGTCTGTTATTCAGTAAGGGCATTTAAAATTTTTTGTGGTACTTAGTACAAATGGGTGTTTTATTGAAATATTTTCATAGTGTTTATTGACTGAGAAGCCAAAAATTTTTACCCCCCCAAAACTCAAAGGCATGTCATTTTCTCAATAATAGGAAAATGTGTTGTTACCTGTACATATGGTAAAACTTGAATAATTGTTTCAAAGATGGTTCTCCTTAAGTTCATACAAGGACAGTTTATTATGTTTGAAAATTCAAAATACTTTTCTTTAATAAATATGTAAGGCAGTCTATAAAAATTCTTTAATTACTCTAGATAATGTACCTTTTAAGCTGTGTCCATTTAAGTTCCTGGTTAATGTACATTTGTTTCAGTAGTGTTTCCCTTACTTGCTCACATTTAAGCAGAGAAAAAATAAATGAGACCCAGAGCCTTGAAGGTCTTTTATTAAAAGTAGACACTTGTTGGCCAAAGTTTAGAAATTATAATTCACATATCAAAAATAAGATCAGTTTTCAGAATTTCCTAAATTACTTGGCATAATATAAGTTTTTAAAATTAATATAACCAAATTAGTGATTTGGTTATATTAGTGAAACCAAATATACATACAGTAAGGTTTTAAATCGTTAGTAAAACCTTTTAATGACCATGTACATGCAGCTTTTTGATATGTCGACATTATTTATCCATTTATAGAGAAAATTGAGGCTTTGAGAGTTAATGTCAAGTGGTAGGAAAAAAAAGAAACTAATATTCTGATACCAAATGAACCAAGCACTTTTTTTTGGTGTTTTCTTGGGGTATCTTATTTTAAATAAATAGATAATTTCCTACAGTAACTTTAATCAAGCAGTTGCTACAGTATGTATGTAATCATATAATATATCTCCATCTTATAAGTTCTTCCTGTTTTTTACTTTACTTACTTTATTCAGATATGGTTGTTCACTCAGTTTTTATATAATAAGAATGCCCCGACATTCTGCTCTTTATGAGCTGCTTTGTCCAGCTTCTTAGATATCCATGGTTGATTATAATAATGAGCTGAATCATCTCTTTTTGTTTTTTAGATTCCTGAATTTGACAACCTGTACCTGGATATGAACGGAATTATACATCAGTGTTCCCATCCTAATGATGATGATGTTCACTTCAGAATTTCCGATGATAAAATCTTTACTGATATTTTTCACTACTTAGAAGTGTTGTTTCGAATTATTAAACCTAGAAAAGTGTTTTTTATGGCTGTTGATGGTGTGGCTCCTCGAGCAAAAATGAACCAGCAGCGTGGAAGGCGATTTAGGTAAAACATTTATGGTTTCATTTCAGAATACTGTTAGATTAATGAAATATATTATTTTAATGATAACTGACCTAACACATTGCATCTTCTGTTAATGTTTCTTTTCTACTTAAATATCCCCAGAAACGGAAATATAATGTAACGTTTTATCAATCAAGTAAACAAATGAGTAATGCAAGTGAGGTATCATTTCTCAAAGCCTATGTTGGGTTATATAAAGTTACTCTGTTGTTGTCTGTCATGGCAGCATAAGAAACATTCAGACCTGTAGAGAATTTTTTGTAAGTTTATTTGAGCCAAACTGACAATAATTGCTGGGAATGAGTAGAGATAATGCTCCGAAAAATGGCAGTTTAACACCTTATTTTATACATTACAGTCAAAAGAGGAAGTGCATGTGGGTTCCATGAAATCCACTGGTGATAGATTAGGGAGGTGGGAGGAAGCAAAGTGAGGAAACCTGGGATTGGATTAAAAAGTGTAGACACCTTCTTTTACATAGGTGGGTACAGGATAGTTAACATGATACCAATAACAAAGAGAGGATTTGTGGTCTCCCCCTTGTGCAGTGCCTGTGCCTTGAGGGGTCCAGAAAAAGGAAATTTGACATTCCATAGGTATGTTATCCTAGATGCTAAAAGACAACAAGACGGTCTTGTTAAGGTGGTCAGTGATGTGGGCTGTGAAAGAATTCACAAAGAGAAGGTGCAGGGAGTAAAAGTTTTTATTTTTACTTTCTTATGAGAGGAAAAGGGCTAGGTACGGAAAAATGCACTAGCCCTGAGCAGTTGCAGGGGTGTCTAACCTTTTGGCGTCTGGGCCATGCTGGAAGAAGAGTTGTCCTAGACCACACATTAAATACACAAACACTAAGAAAAACTGATGAGCAGAAAAACTTTTAAGTAAACTTATGATTTTGTGTTGGGTTGCATTCAAAGCCATCTTGGGCAGCATGTGGCCCGTGGGCACCGGGTTGGACACCCCTAGTAGGGCTTTGGGCTTTTATCAAATAGTGGGGTAGTTGTAGAGCAGGATATTTCAGTTGGGCTGCAGCTTGTTTCGATGTTATCTTTGGGTGCAGGGTTTGGTCTGAGTTTTGTGGTCTGGTATGTCCTGTTTCACAAGTTCCCAGTTCCCCAAAGCCACTGTGCCTTCAGGGCACTTACAGTAGTTTTCTAGTCCTGAGGATAAAGGCTCATAAGACAGTTAGGGTCAGTCATGCTTTATGGTGTCCAGCTGGCACTGGGAAACAGGGCCTGAGAAAGTGGCTTTTGTCCTAGTAAGGCTCAGTTAAGGTAAAGATTGACCTTTGTTAGGGGAAAATTACCAGCCTGGGACATGACTATCTGCCGTGAACTGCTTTTAGTTAGACAGTTTTAATTTCAGACCATCAAATGCGGTTACTTTAGGTCTCTGAGTTTGTAAGGCTGCCATTCAGTCTTCCCCTGAGCTTATCGGGTTTTGCATGTGGCCCCTTTTCTTCCATGGTTGCGAATTTTTCAAACATCTCATTGATAATTTGCAGATGGTAGTATTAGAGAAAGCTTCTATAGTAGTATGCCTTGAGCTAGGAAATTGCAGAGTGAACTGATTGTTTTAATCAGAATATCATTGACATTTTACTTTAATTCAACATTTATTGAATGCCCAGATTCTGGGCTAGATGCTGACTCTGAGCATGAGTCCAGGGCAAGTGAGACTAGAAGGTGATTGATGGAGTATGAGAAGAGGTCTGAGTTAGGACACTCGATGTACAAAAGTAGGGTGAGGCAAAAGTAGGTTATAGTTGTGAGTACACAAAACAATTTATTCTTGTATTATTTTTTACTACTGTATTATCTTACATACAAACAACTGTAAACCTTCTTTTGTCCTACCCTGTATTATCAGCCCTGTGAGTTGGGCAATAGAAGTAAAAGGATGAGAAGAGGTTATACACACAGACAGGGTTTTAAAGTCAGAATCCTGGACATGTGAAATATTTCCGGATAACAGTGAGAGCATGTTGTGTAATTGTTTATGATAGCAGAAGTTAAGAGGGTTATTAGAATTGAAGGAAAGAAACCCTGAGTTCAGCATATTTGATGGGTTTTGCAAATAAATCCTCTCACCACAGTGGCATGTAAAGTAGTGGGAAGGGCACCTGTGAATCAAATGTGGAAGTCATCAAGGAACCTGAGAGTACCTTGGAGGCTAGCAGTGAGAACGGGAGGAGGATGGTCAAAAGTACTGATGTAAATATCAGAAGAACCCTGTCCAGGCAGAAGCTCAGTTGCAAAGTGATGCCAGGGTTGTGGGTTCAATCCCCAGTCAGGGTGCATGCATTAATAAGTGGAACAACAAATTGATCCCCCCCCACCTCTGTCTCCTGTCTCTCTCCCCCCTCCCCGCTCCTTCCTCTCTCAAATCAATAATTTTAAAAACTTAAAAATCAAATAAGTACCAAAAGAGAAAAGATAGTGAATATTGGAACCTCTGTAAAATCTTTGAAGAAAAGGACCATCTCTTATTAAAATTTAGATTCTCAAGTACTACCCAAGGCTTATTTAATCTGAATCTCTAAAAATTGGGTCCTGGAAACTATTTTTACCAGACTCCTCTGCTATTTGTTAAACTAGTTATCGGGAGCTACTGGGCTAGAAAATCTAGTATTGAGAAAAGATTGTATAAATAAGCCCACTGTCAGTCAGAATTCAGTTATAGGTGATAGAAACCTAGCTATTTTAAGCAGAAAAGTTTATAATCCTGAGAATTAGGTGCACATAAAAATTGTTTTAAGAGCCCTGCTGGTATGGCTCAGTTGGTTGGAGAGTTGTCCCACAGACCAAAGAGTCGTGGGTTCAATCCCTGGTCTGGGCATAGACCTAGGTTGTGGGCTTGATCACTGGTCAGGGTATGTATGAGAAGGCACCAGCTGATGTTTCTCTCCTTTTCTCCCTCTCTCTAAAATCAATAAATATATCCTCTGGTGAGGATTTAAAAAAGAAAAAAAAGAATGACTTCTAGAACACACCATACAGTTGACTAACCAGTAGGTGGCACTGCTACCACCATTTTCAAGAAGGTGGAGTTCAGAGATCCCCACCAGAACAGGTGGTTCCTGGAACCTAATCCTTTAGCTGTGATTCAGAGATTAGCAAACTGACACCTGAGCTCGTGACTCCAGGAATACATCACTTTAGTTAAAATCAGCAATCAAGAGGCTAACACTGCATCCGTATATGTCAGCTCCACCTGTAACAGAATAACAGGTGCCCTGTGTGGTGTTCTCAGCACCTACAAAGCTGCTGAATTTTGAGATCTCTTTTTCTGTTGATGAAACACACACACCCCACAACTTCAGTGCCTCGACTGTCATGCAGACTCTACCACACTTCTGCCTTCCACACCTTTTTGGAGGCATCTGACTTACAAAATCTAAGTCATATCCAGAAACTTAGTTGTGGGAAAGTCCTAGAGTTTAATTTTTTTTTTTTTTTTTAAGCTTTCCAACCTCTCCAGTACATGAAGACAAACTGGAAATGGAATGGATGCTGGGGGCCAATTCACTGTTACCACTGCAAGCATTTACGAAGTGCTGTGATGGCGTTGAGTGCTCCCAGTGCTCCAGTCCTCCAGTCAGCTTTTTCTCGTTCTCCACAGTGACTGTTCCTCCATTCATAATCTTTCCACATCTCTTAACTCATTTTAAAATTTGCTGTCATCTGGCTTTCATCCCTACCATTCCACTGAAACTTAACAAGATTACAAATAAACTAAATCTAAAGATTAATTCTGAATCATATTACTTAATCTGTGGTATTTTAACAAAGTTAACTTTTATTTCTTGAACTTCCTTTCCTTGAACTTCATGTAACCACACACTCTCTGAATGCACCTTCTTAGTGTCCTTGTTATCTACTGTCCCTCTGCATTTTCTTAAATATTGATGTATTTTAAGGTTCTTTTCTGGATCCTAAGTGATCTTATCCAATGACTTCAATTACTGTGTCAATTCTAATGACTCCCAAATTTATCTTTCTGGTAGGTAAGTCTCTCCAGAGCTCCCTGTATATCCAAATGCCTGCTAAATGTCTATTTCTGGATACCACAGATATATTTCAGGCTTAACGTGTTCAGAACTGATCTCATCTTTGCCTCAAAACTGTCTTCTATTTTGTCAGTTTCAGTGAGTGACAACACCATGCATATAGTTGCTCAACTTAAAAGTCCAGGAGTAATTTGGCTTCTGCCTCTTCCTCATTTCTCTCTATCTAGTCTCTTAAAAACTTGTCATATCTAGGCCCTGGCCAGGTAACTTGGTTAGAGCATCATCCTGATACTCCAAGGTTGTGGGTTCAGTCTTCGGTCAGGGCATATACAAGAAGCAACCAATGAATGAATAAATATGAGGAACAACAAATTGATGTTTCTTTCTCTCTCTCCCCCCTTCCTCTTTCTCAAATCAATTTAAAAAATTGTGATAGCTATTTACTTATTTTCATTTTTACAGCTACTATCTCAGCCGAGGCCACCATAATCTATGACCAAGATTACTTTAATAGTATTACCTTGTCCCTTGCCCAAACTTTCTGTTGTAACTACAGTAAATGTTATAGCTGTTTAATTTTTCTTTTTTGTTATATCCCAAGAACTGTCACATAGTAACAAGAAGGAAGGGGAAAAAAGAAGAAAGAATGATTTTTACTAGAGAGATTACAAATGAGTTGATAACTTCACAGTTTTTGTTATATTGAAGAGGTTGGTGAGAGAGAGGTGTAATATGAAGAAAAGTTTATCACAGAAATAGAATTCCACAGGGCACAGTAACAAGGCTGTTTTTAAATGTACACAAAGCAGAGCTTTCTAACTTGTACGTCTCAGCATGCTGGGGTGCCGCAAATGGGTTATAGGGAAAACTGGATAGTAATTGAGATGCTCCTTTTTAAACCTAGGTCCATCTGACTCTAAAACGTATGTTCTTCCTAGTAAATCTAATTGCCATAAAAATAAGACGATTTTACCAACTGATGCCATTAATTTATTAAGCTTTTATTTTAAATGTTTTTATGAAGAAACCTAAAGGTATACACTATAATTTTATAGTTATTTTTATGTACTATTCTTAGAGATCAGGTTAAGAATGTACTTATTGTTTGATATTATTAAAAGTGCATACAGGGTGGGGCAAAAGTAGGTTAACAGTTCATATGGAAAATTATACAATAATTAATAAATAATAATAGAAGAATAAACTCTGTTTCACATACAACTGTAAAACTTTTTCCCCATTTTGTATAATGAAAGTTAAAGCTATACTTTTGAGTTTGATTTTAGAATCAATTTGCTATATACTTATGATAAGAAAGAATTACTTTATAAGTATTAATAATGTTCTGTCAGTTTTATATTGTTATATTGTTCTACTTCTATAGCCCTTATCTGAAAAAACTCAATTCTTTAAATAAATTAAAACAAACAGTACTGAGGCTCATCTTTATCGATTAGAATTTATTTCAAAACTTGTTTTGGACCTTAAAATTGATAGGTTGGTATTTTAGTTATAAAAGCATCTAAATAACAGTTTACTTTGTATAAAGATCTCTTTTTTGTCCCAGAAAATATAAGGTATTTTTCCCCTTATCCTTTAAGGTCAGCAAAGGAGGCAGAAGACAAAATAAAAAAGGCAATAGAAAAAGGAGAAACTCTTCCTGCAGAGGCCAGATTTGATTCCAACTGTATTACACCAGGTAAATTCACTGAGAAAAAAATTCTTAAGAGATTAAAAATGGAAATTTTAATTTTTCTCAAATGTATTACTTCTTTTCTAGTCTCTATCTGTTTTGTCCTGGGGTTCCATTTGCTTTATTTTCTTCAATTTTGTCTCCTCACGAGATAGTTTGGTTGCCGTGGTCATAAGTACTACTATGAAGACCCACTGTAGGGATTTACACATGTTGACGAGAGCAACTATAGAGTGGACTCTTCCAGATGCACAGAATTTCAGACCTAAAGGAACTTAAAAGATTCGTCCTAATGTCACCATTTATTTATAACGGAATCAGAATTTTCTTTTATTTTTTAGTTTGTTTTTTATGTTTTTAATGATATTTTATTGGTTATGCTAATATTCCCCCTTTGCCTCCCTACGCAGCATCCCCACTCCCTCAGGCACCCCTCACATCATTGTTCATGTCCATGGGTCATGCATATAAGTTCTTTGGCTGCTCCATTTCCTATACTGTACTTTACATCCCCCTGGCTATTCTTTAACTACCTACTTGTACTTCTTTTTTTTTTTAATTTTTATTGTTATTCAATTACAGTTGTATGCCTTTTCTCCCCGTCCCTCCACCCCACACCAGCTGAACCCCCCTCCCTCCCCCATCTCCACCCTCCCCCTTGGTTTTGTTCAGGTGTCCTTTATAGTAGTTCCTGTAATCCTTTCTTCCCACTGACCCCCCCCCCCCCCCCCCCCAGCTATTGTTAGATTGTTCTTAACTTGAATGTCTCTGGTTATATTTTGTTTGCTTTTTTCTTCTATTGATTATGTCCCAGTTACAGGTGAGATCATATGGTATTTGTCCCTCACTGCCTGGCTTATTTCACTTAGCATAATGCTCTCCAGTTTCATCCATGCTGTTGCAAAGGGTATAAGCTCCTTCTTTCTCTCTGCTGCGTAAAATTCCATTGTGTAAATATACCATAGTTTTTGGATCCACTCGTTTGCTGATGGGCACTTCGGTTGCTTCCAGTACTTGGCTATTGTAAATTGTGCTGCTATGAACATTAGGGTGCACAGGTTTTTTGGATTGGTGTTTCAGTGTTCTTAGGGTATAATCCCAGCAGCGGAATTGCTGGGTCAAAGGGCAGTTCCATTTTCAGTTTTCTGAGGAAATTCCATATTGTTTGCCAAGTGGCCTCACCAGTCTGCATTCCCACCAACAGTGCACTAGGGTTCCCTTTTCTCCGCATCCTCTCCAACATTTGTTTGTGGATTTGTTTATGTTGGCCACTCTGACTGGTGTGAGATGGTACCTCATTGTGGTTTTAATTTGCATCTCTCTGATGGCTAGTGATGCTGAGCATTTCTTCATATGTCTCTGGGCCCTCTGTATGTCTTCCTTGGAGAAGTGTCTGTTCAAGTCCTTTGCCCATTTTTTAATTGGGTTGTTTGTCTTCCTGGAGTGGAGTCATGTGAGTTATTTATATATTTTGGAGATCAGGCCCTTGTCTGAGGTATCATTGGCAAATATGTTTTCCCATACTGTTGGTTCTCTTTGTAATTTGGTGCTGTTTTCTTTAGCCATACAGAAGCTCTTTATTTTGATGAGGTCCCATTTGTTTATTCTTTCCTTTATGTCCCTTGCTTTAGGGGATGTCTCTGTGAGGATGTTGCTGCATGGAATGTCTGAGATTTTCCTGCCAATGTTTTCCTCAAGGACTTTTATGGTGTTACGACTTATGTTTAAGTCTTTTATCCATCTTGAGTTTATTTTCGTGTATGGCGTAAGTTGGTGATCGAGTTTCATTTTTTTGCACGTAGCTGTCCAGATCTCCCAACACCATCTGTTGAAGAGGTTTTGCTCCATTTTATGCTCCTGCCTCCTTTGTCAAATATTAATTGACCGTATAGACTTGAGTTTATTTCTGGGCTCTCTGTTCTGTTCCATTGGTCTATGTGCCTGTTTTTATGCCAGTACCAGGCTGTTTTGATTACCGTGGCCTTGTAATACAGTTTGATATCAGGTATTGTGATCCCTCCTGCTTTGTTCTTCTTTCTCAAAATTGCTGCAGCTATTCGGGGTCGTTTATGGTTCCATATGAATTTCTGAAATGTTTGTTCTATATCTGTGAAATATGTCATGGGTACTCTAATAGGGATTGCATTGAATCTATAAATTGCTTTGGGTAGTATGGCCATTTTGATGATGTTAATTCTTCCAATCCATGAACATGGTACATGCTTCCATTTGTTTGTGTCTTCCTTAATTTCTTTCTTCAGTGTTGTGTAGTTTTCTGAGTACAGGTCTTTTACCTGCTTGGTTAGGTTTATTCCTAGGTACTTTATTTTCCTTGTTGCTATATCAAATGGGATTTTTTTCCTGATTTCTGTTTCTGCAGTTTCGTTGCTGGTGTACAGGAATGCTTTTGATTTCTGGGTATTGACTCTGTATCCAGCTGTTTTGCCAAATTCATTTATTAGGTCGAGTAGTTTTTTGGTGGAGTCTATAGGGTTTTCCATGTACACTATCATGTCGTCTGCAAACAGTGACAGTTTCATTTCCTCCTTTCCAATTTGGATGCCTTTTATGTCTTTTTCTTGTCTGATTGCTGTGGCTAGGACTTCCAATACTATGTTGAATAGGAGTGGTGAGAGAGGGCATCCTTGTCTTGTTCCTGGTCTTAGTGGGAAAGCTCTAAGTTTTTGTCCATTGAGTGTGATGTTGGCTGTAGGTCTCTCATATATGGCCTTTATTATGTTGAGGACTGCTCCCTTTATTCCCACTTTGCTGAGTGTTTTTATCAGAAATGGGTGCTGTATCTTATCGAACGCTTTTTCCGCATCTGTTGAAATGGTCATGTGATTTTTTGTCTTTGCTGTTGTTGATGTGATGTATTACATTTATTGATTTGCGAATATTGTACCATCCTTGCATCCCTGGGATGAATCCCACTTGGTCATGGTGGATGATCTTTTTAATGTATTGCTGGATGCGATTTGCTAATATTTTGTTGAGAATTTTAGCGTCTATGTTCATCAGCGATATTGGCCTGAAGTTTTCTTTCTTCTTTGTGTCTTTATCTGGTTTTGGGATTAGGATGATGCTGGCTTCATAAAAAGAGTTTGGGAGTCTTCCATCATTTTGGATTTTTTGGAATAGTCTGTGAAGGATAGGGGTTAGCTCTTCCTTAAATGCTTTGTAGAAATCTCCTGTGAAACCATCTGGTCCAGGGCTTTTGTGTGATGGGAGTTTTTTGATGACTGCTTTAATTTCCTTTGCTGTTATTGGTCTGTTCAGGTTTTCTGCTTCTTCTTCATTCAGTTTTGGAAGATTATATTTTTCTAGAAATGTGTCCATTTCATCTAGGTTTTCAAATTTCTTAGCATACAGTTCTTCATAGTAATTTCTTACAATCCTTTGTATTTCTGTGGTATCAGTTGTAATCTCTCCTCTTTCATTTCTAATTGTGTTTATTTGGATCCTCTCTCTTTTTTTCTTGATGAGCCTACTTAAAGGCTTGTCAATTTTGTTTATCTTTTCAAAGAACCAGCTCCTGGATTCATTGATCGTTAAAATTGTGCTTTTAGTCTCTGTGTCATTTAGTTCTGCTCTGATCTTGGTTATTTCCTTCCTTCTGCTTGCTCTGGGCTGTCTTTGTTGTTGTTCCTCCACTTCTTGTAGGCGTAGGGTTAGGTTGTTTGTTTGAAATGTTTCTCTCTTTTTAAGGTAGGCCTGTATTGCTATGAACTTCCCTCTCAGGACTGCTTTTGCTGTGTCCCATAGGTTTTGGGTTCTTGTGAGTTCGTTTTCATTTGTTTCCAGGAAGTTTTTGATTTCTTCCCTAATCTCGTTCTTGACCCATTCATTGTTTAATAGCATGCTATTCAGTCTCCATGATTTTGAGTGTTTTGGGTTTTTTCCTTTGGGGTTGGTTTCTAGTTTCAGTCCCTTGTGGTCAGAGAAAATGCTGGATAGGATTTCAATTTTCTTGAATTTGTTGAGGCTTCCTTTGTGTCCTATCATGTGGTCTATCTTTGAAAAAGTTCCATGGACACTTGAAAAGAATGTGTATTTTGCTTCTTTGGGATGAAAAGCTCTGTATAAATCAGTTAAGTCCATTTCCTCTAGGGTATTGTTAAGTGACACAATATCTTTGTTGATATTTTGTTTGGAAGACCTGTCCATTTTTGATAGTGGGGTGTTAAAGTCCCCTACTATAATTGTGTGGGGTGTGAATATCTTTCTTGAAGTCCTCCAAGATTTTCTTTATGTATTTGTGTGCTCCTATGTTGGGTGCATATATATTTACAATGTTTATGTCTTCTTGGTGGATTCTTCCTTTGAGTATTATGAAGTGACCTTCTGGGTCTCTCTTTATGGCCCTTCTTTTCAACTCTATTTTGTCTGATATGAGTATTGCTCCCCCTGTCTTTTTTTTTTCGTGTCAGTTTGCTTGGAAAATTTGTTTCCAGCCCTTCACTTTCAATCTGTGTAGGTCTTTTGTCCTGAGGTGGGTCTCTTGTAGGCCCCATGTGTGTTGGTCATGCTTTCTTATATGTCTTTTGATTGGAGCATTTAATCCTTTTATGTTTAAGTTTATTATTGATAGGTAGTTATTCATTGCCATTTTTCATACCTGTGTTCCTCTCTCTTTCTCTTTTCGTTCCTTTCCTTAAAGCAGTCCCTTTAGCATCTCTTGCAGAGCTGTTTTAGTGGAGGTGTATTCTTTTAGACTTCTTTTGTCTGGGAAGTTCTTTATTTGGCCTTGTATCTTGATTGAGAGCCTTGCTGGGTAAACTAGTCTTGGTTGCAGGCCTCTGGTTCTCATTACTTGGGATATTTTTTGCCCTTCTCTCTGGCTTGAGCATTTCCATTGAGAAGTCAGTTGCTAACCTTATTGGAGCTCCTTTGTATGTTACTTCCTTTTTCTCCCTTGCTGCCTTTAAGATCCTCTCTTTGTCTTGGAATTTTGCCATTTTAATTATGATGTGTCTTGCAGTGGGTCTCTTTGGGTTCCTCTTGCTTGGGACTCTCTGTGATTCCTGGATTTGTGTGACTTTTTCTCTCATCAGATTAGGGAAATTTTCCATGATTACTTTTCCAAACAGGTTTTGTGTCCCTTGCTCTTCTTCTCCTTCTGGTATCCCTATTATATGGATATTATTATATTTCATGTTTTCCTGCATTTCCCTTAATCCCTCTTCATTCTCTCTGAGCCTCTTTTCCTTTTCTTGCTCTTTCTGGGTGTTTTTTTCTACTTTGTCCTCCAGCTTGCTGATCCGATCCTCTGCTTCATCAAGTCTGCTTTTCATTCCTTCTACTGTGTTCTTCAATTCAGAAATTGTATTCTTCATTTCCTCTTGGCCCTTGTTGATATTTTCTATTTCCTTTTTCATGTTGATATAGTTTGCAGTGAGTTCATTGTACTTTCCTTGTAGTTTCTGGTAGTTCTCTTTGAGCTCAGAGAGCTCAGTGAGCTTCCTGATGACCATTGCTTTGAACTCAGTATCTGATAGTTGACTTGCCTCTTTTTCAGTTAGCATTCTTTCTGAGACTTCCTCCTTTCCTTTCATTTGGGAATTGTTTCTTTTTCTTCCCATTGTTTGTGAGACTCTTCTTGTTGGCCTCTGCTCTTAAATTGCTCTATTCTGACTCCATGGGTTTATGGTATGAACTTCTATGGTAGAATGCCAATGGGATTCGGTGGTGCTGTCTCCTTAATCTCCTGTGCTCACTGGTCTTGAATTGACGTTTATGGGTTTAACACGGTCTAACTCTAGTCTTTTCAGCACTCCAGGTTTTGTTGTCTCACCTGTGGGAAAAAGAGAAAGGGGGGAAGAAAGAAAGAAAAAAAGAAGGGAAGGAGGGAAAAAGGAAATAGAAAAGGAGGAAAGGAAGGAAGAAGGGAAGAAGGAATAAAGAAAGATCGGAGGCAAGATAAGAAGGAATTTTAACAAAAATTAAAACATAGAAATAGATAAAAGAAGGCAGGAAGAAGACATAAAAATGGTAAAGGATGGGAGGAAGAAGGAATGAAAAAAAAAAAAGAGAGAGAGAGGAAGAAGGAATTCAGGGGGAAAGGAGGAAAGGGAAAGGGAAAAAAAAAATCTTCTGCTGGCTTTAAACCGGTCAGGTTAGTTCTGCTGGTTGTCCTGTCTGTGCAACGGGAGGGGAAGGACTGGTTTCACTTTTCTCCCTTCCTGGGCCACACTCTTCGCTGTTGTTCAGCCTGCAGTCTCTCCTAGCCCTGCAGCTCCCCTCTGCTGGGTGTTCTGCCTTTGTCCTAGAGAGCTGGTAGGCCCTGCAGGGCTCTGTGCGCAGGTGTTAGGTAGGCGTTGTGGGTGTGGTCCCTGGCAGGCAATCAGGCCGTTGATCAGCCAATCCAGCAGCTTTGTTCTTGGGATGCGGGCAAGCGGCTGCTTGGGCTTGGGAAGCTCTCAAGCGGCTTTGTGCTTGTAACACGCGCAGCCAGCCGGCCCTGTGCCTGGTAAGCGTGCAGCCCGCTGAGCCAGCCGCCTTGTGCTTGGGAGGCCGATCCAGCCGCCCTGGGCTGGAGTCTCTCTGGCGGGCGGGGCCGCCCTGGGACTGAATCACGCGGCACTTGGGTCCAAGGTTTTGGGCCTGTGGGTGGAGCAGCTAGCCTCTGCTCCAGATGCTCTCGGAGGTTTCAGGTGTGGGCACCCCTCCGGGGATTCATGTGTGTGCCCCCAGTTCGCTAATCTGCGTACCCACAACCGGGCCTCAGGTGAGCGCCACGCTCAGGGGCTGCTTATCCTGCGCTCGCAGTCCAGGGGCGGAGGGGGGAGGGGCGCCAGGGGCCCGGGCTGCTGCGGAGAGTTCTCTAACTAGCCCCTGAGTGTCTCTATTTTCTTTTTCTTTTTGAGAAATTCCTCCTATTCAAGCCCCCTGGTCCAATCAAGCACCTGGCTGCTCACAGCTCAGCCTGGCCCTCTCCCAAGACTCCTGCAGCGGCCCCTGCGCCTGGGCTGACGCTTCTGCCACCCTTGTACCGCGCGGTCCCGGGTCCTGGGTCCCGGGTCCGGGGACCTTATTGTCCTTAAGCACTCTTCTTACCGTCAGATCTTTCAATGTCCTCTATCTTTGGTCTCTAATCTTCGTATATGCTGGAGTACTGTTGGCTGTTCGCTCTGCTCCTCAGATCAGCTAGGTATTTCCCTGGCGTTGAGGGGAAGTGGACTCCGCTCCCACCCATGTTGCCGCCATCTTACCCCCCCGAACTGGCTGAGTTTGTTTTTTAGATTCAATTGTTGATAGGTATGTATTCATTGCCACTTTATTGTTAATAGTTTTGATCTTTTTCTTAAATAAGTCCCTTTAATTTTTCATATAATAATGGTTTGGTGATGATGAACTCCTTTAGCCTTTTCTTGTCTGGGAAGCTCTATATCTACCCTTCAATTCTAAATGATAGCTTTGCTGGGTAGAGCATTGGCTGTAGGTCCCAGCTTTTCATGATGTTGAATATCTCTTCCCAATCCCTGCTAGCCTGCAAAGTTTCTTCTCAAAGTTCACCTGACAGTCTTATGGGAACTCCCCTGTAGGTAACTAACAGCTTTTCTCTTATTGCTTTTAAGATTATCTTTATCTTTAACCTTTAGCATTTTAACTATGATGTGTCTTGGAGTGGGCCTCTTTGCATCATCTTTTTTGAGAGACTCTGTGCTTCCAGGACTTGCATGTCTATTTCCTTCACCAAATTAGGGAAGTTTTTTTTATTATTTTTTTCAAATAGATTTCCAGTTGCTTGCTCTATCTCTTCTCCTTCTGCCACACCTGGCTGTTGCTTGTTTGAGAGGATTTAGGAAACTCGGAAGCATGGGCCAAGACCAGTCATTCATATGGAGAAGCAGCTTGGGTGGACCCATAACTTGGGTGGGACACAGTTTCTGTGCATATCCTGGTTGGGCTATACAGAGGAGCTGGGTTGATGGAGACTCAGATATGGTACCAGTCTGCCGGCTCTCTTGACTCTGGGGGAGGGTTCAAAAAAGTGACAATGACCTCTGCCTGCCTTTGTTTCTGGGGGAAAGCTGCCCCCCAGCTCTTGCCTTGTTGCCAGACACTTCAACTCCTCCTTGTATGCTACCTGGTGACTTTCAAGCTGCTACTCTGGTGCTGGAGCTCAGAGGGAGTGAGTCTGAGTAAGTTTTTGTTCATTAAGAGGAACTGCTTGGGACTCCAGAAGTTTCATCTACCAACTCAATCCCTGCTGGTTTTTGTACCGAGGAGTTATGGGGACTTTCTTCCTGAAACTGGAACCCTGGTCTGGGAGCCCTGGTTTGGAGCTGGGACTCCTAGACCCCAGATATCCCTTCCAAATTTTTATCCACCACACATGGATATGGTACCAGCCCATTCCTCGTCTCTACCCCTCCTATGAGTCTAGCTGAATGTAGTTTCTTTTATTCCGTAGTTGTGAGACTTCCATTCAGCTTGATTTTTGACATTTCAGAGTGATGGGGGTTCTATATTTTAGTTGTAGTTTTGATGTGGTTGTTCAAGGAGTTGAGCCTTGTTTACCTATGCTGCCATCTTGACCAGAAGTAGTTTTTTTATTGTAATTTGTTTCATTTCCATTTATTCCTGTAATTACGTGTTGCACCTCCACACACTCACCTCCCCCCACCCCATTTTCCACACTGTTGTCTGTGTCCAGTCCTTTTTCTTTTCTCCTCATCCCTTCACTCTAGATATCCACCCACCCCCAAGAATTGTTCTCTATGAGCCTGCTCTCTATGAGTCGGTCTCTGTTTTGCTTGTTAGTTCAGTTTGTTCATTAGATCCCACATATGAGTGAAATCATATGGTATCTGTCTTTCTCTGAGTGGCTTTTTTCACTTTGCCTTAATTTCTCCAGGTCTATCTATGCTGTTGCAAAGGGTAAAATTTTCTTTTTTATGGCAGAGTAGTATTCCACTGTGTAAATGTCCCATAGTTGTTTTATCCACTCAGCTACTGATGGACACTTGGGCTACTTCAGATCTTAGCTATTTTAAATAATGCTGCCATGCATATTGGGTGCTTATATTCTTCTGAATTAGTGTTTTGGGTTTTTAAGTTCTTTAAAAATTTGGATATTAACCCCTAATCAGATGTATCTGTGAATATGTTCTCAAATTCAGTGGGTGTCTTTTTGTTTTATGGATGGTTCCCTTTGCTGTGCAAAAACTTTTTAGTTTGATGTAGTTCCATTTGTTTATTTTTTCTTGTGTTCCTTGCCTGAGGAGACAAATCAGAAAAGATAGTGGTATAAGCAACATCTGAGATTTTTTGCTGCTGTTTTCTTCTGGGATTTTTATGGTTTTGCATCTAACATTTAGGTCTTCAATCCATTTTGAATTTATTCTTGTGTGTGGTGTAAGAAGATGGTCTTCATTTTGCCAACACCATTTATTGAATAAACTGTCTTTAGCTCATTGTATGTGCTTGCTCCTCTGTCAAATATTAATTGGCTATAAAAGTGTAGGTTTATTTCTGGGCTGTCTATTCAGTTCCATTGATCTGTGTGTCTGTTTTTATGCCAGTACCATGATATTTTGATTATAATGGTGTTATAGTATAGTTTGGTATTAGGCAGCCGGATTCCTCCAAGTTCTTCTTTCTCAAGATCACTGTTGCTATTCAGGTTCTTTTGTGGTTCCACATACATTTTTGAAATATTTGTTTTAGTACTGTGAAATACATCCTTGGTGTCTTGATAGGAATGGCATTCAATGTATAGATTGCTTTGGTTAGTATTGATATTTTAATGATGTTAATTCTTCCTATCCATTTTTGCTTCCACATTATTTGTATCTTCTTCAGTTTCTTCAGTGTATTATAATTTATGAATACATGTCTTTTATATTCTTGGTTACATTTATTGCTAGATATTTTATTCTTTTTGACGCAATTGTGAATGCAATTGACTTCTGGATGTTAATTTTGTATCCTCCTGTTTCACTTCATTTTATTTATCAGTTCTGGTAGTTTCTTGGTTGAATCATAACGGTTCTCAATGTACAGTATCATATCATGTGCACATAATGACAATTTTACTTCTTCCTTTCCAATTTGGGTGCCTTTTATTTCTTCTTGTCTGATTGCTATCGCTAGGACTTCCAGTACTATGTTGAAGAAGAATGGTGAAAGTGAAGAGTCCTGTGTTTCTGATCTTGTTCACCTACTGTGACTATATTTCTGTCAATCTCTCCCTTTATATCCATCAAGATTTGCTTTAATATTTAGGTGCTCCTATGTTGGGTGTATAAATGTTTACTAGGGTTATATGCTCTTGTTGGATTATTCCCTTTATGTAGGATCATTATGTAGTATCCTTGTCTCTTAACTATAGCTTGTTGGGTTTTTTTTTTTTTTAAGCTTTTATTTATTTGTTTTTAGAGAGAGGGTAAGGGAGGGAGAAAAAGGGAGAGAAACATCAATGTGTGCTTGCCTCTCATGTCCTCTCCTGGGGACCTGGCCCACAACCCAGCCATGTGCCCTGACTGGGAAACAGACCAGCGACCCTTTGGTTCACAGGCTGGCACTCAGTCCACTGAGCCACACCAGCCAGGGCTATATCCTTGGTTTTAAAGTTTATTTTGTCAGATAAGAGTATTGCTACCCCAACCTTTTTTTTCCTTCCCATTTTCATGAAAATCCCTTTCCATCCCTTTACTTTTACTCTGTTGTATTTTTCGTTCTGAGGATGGTCTCTTGATGACAGCATATATGTGGGTTTTGTTTCTTATCCAGTCAGCTACCTTATGTCTTTCTATTGAATCATTTAAGCCATTTACATTTAAAGCGATAGGTATGTATTTATTGCCATTTTATTATTTAACTGTTTTCTTTTCCTTTTTTTATCTTCCTCTTTTCTTAAAGCAACCCCTTTAACATTTGTTGCAATATTGGTTTGGTGGTAACAAACTCCTTTAGCTTTCTCTTGTCTGGGAAGCTCTTTATTTCTTCTTCAATTTTAAATGATAGTCTTGCTGGGTAAATCAGCCTTGGTTGTATAGGCCCTTGTTTTTCCTCAGCTTGAGTGTTTTTTACCATTCCTTCTGGCCTGAAATGTTTCTGTTGAGAAATTATAAGACAGTCCAATGGGAACGCCCTTGTAGGCAATTAACTGCTTTTCTCTGTGGCTTTTAAGATTCTCCTCTTGTCTTTAAGCCTTGCCATTTTAATTATGACGTGTCTTGGTGTAGGCTTCTTTGGGTCCATCTTGTTTTGGACTCTCTGCACTTCTTGGGACTGTGTGTCTTTTTTCTTCACCAGGTTAGAGATGTTTTTGGTATTATTTCTTCAAATATGTTCTCTACCCTTGTTCTCTCTCTTCTCCTTCTGGTACCCCCATGATGTGGATGCTGTTACACTTTATGTTGTCTTAAAGGTCCCTTAAACTATCCTAATTTTTTTTTTAACCTCTCTGATTTTTTTTTTAACCTTGTATTTCAAATTACTAATTTGATCTTCTGCTTCATCTAACCTACAGTTTATTTCTTCTAGTGTGTTACTTTTTAAATATTTCAGATACTGAATTCTTTATTTCTGTCTCGTACTTTTTTATGGTTTCTGTTTTTTTCATGCTGCTGAGCATTCTATAACCTTTACTTTGAACACTATATCTGATAAATTGCTTGTCTCCATTTCATTTAGCTCTTCTTCTTGAGAATTTTCTTGTTCTTTTATTTGAGGACTGTTTCTTTGCCTTCCCATTTTGGCTGCCTCTTTGTGCTTGTTTCTGTATATTGGGTAGATCTGCAAAGATGTTGGCGTAGGCCTATGTCAGACGCTGTGACTGGCCCTTGGCGACCTGTTTGGAGCTGTCAGCAATCCGCATCTTGTGGCTCTCTCTGCTGGGCCTGGGTGCCTCTAGAGGAAACGAAGCAGCACACCAAGGCTGGCTTTTACCAGCAGCAGCCCAGGGATGGGTCAGCTGAAGTCTCAAAGCTCCTAGAGATCTGCATTCATCTGCAGGCTGTCTATCAGGCTTAATCAGTAAAGGAACCTCCCAATGTATTCGTCAGCAGCAGGGCTTAAACTCCACAGGGTGGAGCAAGAGGGGTTCCTGCCAGTTGGGAGGTTGCTTCCCCCCAGGCTGCTGCCACATGGAGGGGAGTGTTCTGTTCAAGAAACTATGGGGAATGACTGAGCACAGGGATCCTGGTGGCTGACCCTTCTTCAGCTCTCTCCCCAGAGCCACCAACCCCAGAACCTCCTCACATGGCTCTAGTCTACTCTGCCCTCCCTCTGCTGGGGCTCAGGGTAAGTGGCTACAAATGAAATTTTGTGTGTTAGCCATTTAAGAGTCTGCCTGCATCTCCAGCCATCTCTTTCTGTTGGACAGAAATCCTACTGCTTTTCACAGCCAGATGTTATTTGGGTTCCTTTTCTGCTTCTGGTGCTGTAGGCTGGGGAGCTCAGCTTTGGGTTTAGATCCCACACTTCTTAGGGGGACACACCCCTGGATGCTGAAATATCCCTCTGGAACTTCAGCTGCCTCTTTTGGGAGCCTAGCCAGCCTTCTTACGCCTCCACAGTTCCTACAAGTCTGCTTGTGGTGATGTGCCTTCTTCCGTAAGTCCTTGGTTATAAGGTTTCCCTCCACCTAGTATTCATTTGGTTATTCAGGATGATTTTTCTATAATCAGTTGTAATTCCAGTTTCGTCCTGGGAGGTGGATAGTGTAGCTTCCACCTACTCCACTGCCATCTTCCAAAGCTGTCTGTTGCCATTTGTTGTGTGAAAACTGACTCAGTGAGGCTGTGGCTCATCCAAGTTCATGTAGCTAGCTTTTTGTGTTTCAAATGAGAAACTTATTCCATTAGTCCAGAGTGCTCACTGTTGTACATCTCCAAGGCAATTAACCCTTCTGTGACTTTAGGTATAAATGAATTTATCAGTATTAAGATTGATTTTATATGCAACAACATACTCTGTACTTCCTAGAGCTTTGTTTAATTATCATCATAATCCTTTGCTTTGGAAAATAATATTAAGGTCTTTCTCATGAATCCTTTACTAACTCTGATAATTTTCTTTTTCAGTCAGTGCCCTAATCACATATTGCTTGGCTTAATAACCAATTTAATCCTGATTGTAGTTTAAGACTGTATTACTTTGGCTATTGACCATCTGGGCTTTTCATAAAACATGACCATATAGACTTAGTTTCCAGATTAATAATAATTTTTCAGGTTTACAGTAGTTGCCTTTGTTGATGTTATTAATAGCAATTCGATTGAAGTTGTATGCCTTATAAAACAAAACTTCAGAATCCAGCAGAGGTAATAGAAGATGGAGATTTATTAGAAAGTTGAAACTTTTTCCTTGTGTAAAAATATTTGAGGTATAGCCCTAAGACAATAGTAATATTCCTTGACTTTCCTGTGTGACAATAACTTAATTTTACTATAACCAGTGAAATCAGAAACAGTAAAAGTGATATCTGCTAGGGAAAGGTGCAACATTACTTGCTTTTCTAGATAAATAAGAAACATTTGACCTCCTTTGGAGATCTTAGTTAGCTATTAATTACCTGGACACCAAGATTCAATTTTATGTTGTCATTGGGAACGTGCTGTTTTTATGTCTCTTTCAGATTAAACTTTTTAAAACTTGTTATTTATAGGGACTGAATTCATGGCCAGGTTACATGAACATCTGAAGTACTTTGTAAATATGAAAATTTCTACAGATAAGTCATGGCAAGGAGTCACCATCTATTTCTCAGGCCATGAGGTATTATCTTTCTTTTTAATTTAAAGAGTTATTTTTTAAAATTTAATATTCTAATGCATATCATATTACCAAAATTTTAAAACCTTATATTTAGACTCCAGGAGAAGGAGAGCATAAAATCATGGAATTTATCAGATCTGAGAAAGCAAAGCCAGATCATGATCCAAACACCAGACATTGTCTGTATGGTTTAGATGCTGATTTGGTAAGTATAACGTTGGTTGTTGTTATAACCTTATACCATGGTAGTTAAATATTTAACATACTTATTCTTTATGTAAGAAGCTTTCTGGCTATGGAAACAAATATTTGAGACATAATAATGATTGCTGCCATTGCCATTACAAAAACAATTGAAAAATGATCTGTTTTGCCAAATACGATCAACAGGTGTCTGTAGTTAGTGTTTACATCTAACTGACCCTGACGCTGTAAATGGCACGCTGGGGTCAGGGGAGAGGGCCCTGCTTACCCTCATGCTTAATGCATGACTTTTAATATCACCTGATTTGATAACTCCATGACTCAAGTAACTTTGCTAGACTTCTTTTGGCTTTTTATTGTGGAAATTTTCAAACATAAACAGAAGTTGAGAAGATAGTATAATGACCTTTATTTACCTTAAATAATTTTCAATTCCTATCCCTCACCATCTGTCTCCTTTCTCCTACTTCTCTGGATTCTTGAAGCACATCCCAGACTTTGTATTATTTAATCTATAAATTTTTCATAATGTTTCTCTAAAGAGGGTTATTAAAAAAACATAATGCCATTATTGAACACAAAACAACAATTAACAATCACTGTTTAATATGTAAATAACCATTTGGTATTGTCATTTCCCTGATTGTTTCATAAATGTTTCATTTTTTTGTTTGTTTGAATCAGTACTGAAATAAAATATATAGCATACATTGCAGTTGGTTGATATATGTCATGAGACTATTTAACTTTCTTTGGGGATTACAGTACTAAGTGAGAAAATTAAATGAAAATGCCCTTTTCCATTTTTTTCTGAGTTTTTACATGGTGAAGGTATCCTGGCCTCCAAAAGAGTCCTACTTTCTGTTATTGGGAAATCTGCTGCTTTTAATTTATTACCCATTCCTCCATGGCAAGTGGAAAGGTGTAAAAACCAAAAGAAGGTTTTGGGGATTTTTTTGGTTGGGGTTGGGAAGAGTGTCTAAGATCATGTGAGTGTCTAAGGTAAACATTTTTGTCTTAGAAAAATGTTCTCACTTTACCCCATTCATAACCTATAAATTGATCATATTTTGATATTTCTATATTTAATTTGGTAACATTGTTTCATCTTGAAAAATAATCATGTTTTCTATATAGAAATACTTTTTATTTGATTGCTTTTGTGAACCTGATATTATAAAAAGTGAGAGAATAGAAAGAATTCTTAATCATTTTTCAACAGATTATGCTTGGATTAACAAGTCATGAAGCACATTTCTCCCTTTTAAGAGAAGAGGTTCGGTTTGGTGGCAAGAAGACGCAAAGGTAAATCATGCTGTATATATCTTGGGAGAAAAACAATTTAAATTAAGAATACGAATCCCTAAATAGATATGTGATCTGTAAATATTTTTCCCATTCTGAGGGTTGCCTTTTCACTCTGTTGATAGTTAGGTAATATCCAAAATTTTAAATTGTGATGAAGTCCAGTGCATTTTTTGTTTTGTTCCTTGTACTTTTAGTGTAATGTCCATGAAAGCATTGCCAAATCCAGTGCCATAAAGCTTTTTCCCATTTTATTTTAAGAGCTTTGTAGCTTTAGCTCTTACATTTAGGTCTTTGATCCATGTTGAATTAATTTTTGTATATGGTATAAGGTAAGGGTCCATCCTCATTCTTTTGAATGTGGATATCCAGTTTTCCCACCACCACTTGTTGAAAAGATTGTCTTTTTAAAAATAACTTGACCATATATGCAAGGGTTGATTTTGGGGCTCTACAGTCTAATCCATTGGTCTGTATGTATGTCTGTACGGCAGTACCACAGTATTTTGATCACTGTGGCTTTATAGTAAGTTTTGAAATTAGGGAGAGTGAGCCTTCCAACTTTGTTCTTTTCCAGGATTATTTTAGCTATTTTGGGGGTCTCCTGAGATTAACAATTTTTAGGATGGGTATTTTTATTTTTGTAAAAAAATAATCCTTGGTATTTTATTAGGGATGGCGTTGAATCTGTATATCCTTTTCAGTGCTGTTTATATCTTGATATTGTCTTCCAGTCCATTAACATGTGGTATCTACTTTCTTCCAGCAGAATGTTGTAGTTTCAGTGTACAAGTCTTCTGCTTCCTTTTTTCCTTCTTTTTTTTCTCTTTATGTCTGCCATGCTGTACGTTACAACCCCAGGCTTATATAACCTATAATTGGAATTTGTACCCTTTGGCCACCTGCACTCATTTTGCTCCCTGCACCCCCCTTCCACCTCTGGGCACCATCAGTCTGTTCTCTGTAACTCTGAATTTGTTTTTTGCTTCTGGGATTTTTTCTTTTTTCTTTTGTCTTTTTGGTCAAGTTTATTACTAAGTGTTTTATTCTTTTGGATGGTATTGTAAGTGAAATTGTTTCTTAATTTCCTTTTTGGATTCTTTGTTGCTGCTGTGTTAGAACACAACTGATTTTTGTCTTTTGGTCTGTATCTAGTGAACTTTTTCTACTAGTAGCGCTTTTGTGTGTTCTGTGGGATTTTATATAGAGAGAATTTACTCCATCTCAAAATACATAGTTTTATTTCTTCTTTTCCAATTTTGGATACCATTTATGTTTTCTTGCCTTAGTGCCCTCTGGATAGGACTTCCAGAATAATGTTAAATAGCTATAGTGAAACTGGGCATCTTTGACTTGTTCTTGATCTTTATTTAGTCTTTAATCATTGAGTCATTTAGTATGATGTTAGCTGTGTGTTTTTCTTTTTATAAATTCCCTGTACTATGTTAATGAAGTTTCCTTTTATTCCACTTTGCTAGGTATTTTTACCATGAAAGGGTATTGAATTTTGACAATTTTTTCCTGCTACATGATTGTGGGGTGTTTTTTTTCCTTTGTTTGTTAATGTGGTATATTAACATCAATTTTTTTTCTTATGTTGAATCATCTTTGCATTCCTGGGGTAAATCCCACTTGCTACTGGTGTATAATCCTTTTAATATACTATTGTTAGCCTGTATTCTTACTTGTAATTAGAGTATAGGCTAACGGCCAGATATATGAACCAATCAGGGCAAGATAGGAAGTGATAGTGAAACCAAATACTAGGACCAATAAGTAGAGACTTGATTGAATCTTTATGGGCACTTCATTCAGATGCTGGTGATTTGAAAAGATGATGGGTTGTGTACCCTCAAATTCCTCTTAACATCTCATCTCAAGATGACCCTTTTTATAGGGAGAAGGAAAGCATAGGTAAGGGATTTGGGAAAAGGTAAATCAGGTTAAGAGTTGCCTTATCTCTTATCTGAGAGATAGTTTAGCTAGATAAATACGTGCTAGAGTACTAACTGCCTAGGGAGGCCGTTCACCTAGTATTTATCTGCTGATCAGCAGTCTGACTACCTGGAACACAGTGGCTCAGATACAGTCTCCATCGCTTACAGACTCCCCCCCTCCCCCCTCCCCCCACCCCCACCCCCCAGCCCACAGCCCTTTGGGGCAGAAAGGTTGAATTGCTTGTCAATCTCCTGGTGTCATACATTCCTGGTTCCTGGAATAACAGCTTTCCACATGCATTAGTCACTTAAGCCTGTCAACTATAACTGAAGCTAAAACCTTTAACTCTTGAGTTCCCTTACCAGTAGTGCCTCACCATTGAAGTCTTGGACTGTACTGCAGTACATACAAAAGTATAAAATCAACTTATCTCTATGACCCCGCAGTTTCTTACATCTACTGTATATTACTTAGGCTTTCTTAATTCTCAGAGTCCTTCCACAGAAAGCATAATGTAAACAAATTATTTTGAAATTTATGCTGTATGTATTATAATTGCAATTATATTTTATCTTTACATTACCTTGCATTTTACATATAAATTGCATGCATTGAATACAAAAATTATCTTCTAATGATAAGTTTTATTTTAAGTCTTGCTACATTTTTAAGCTTGAACCTTAAAAATATAATTAACTCTAAATATATATATATATATAAAAAGTTAACTCTGTTGATCATCTGACTAATTACAGGGTATGTGCACCAGAAGAAACCACATTTCACCTCCTACACTTGTCTTTAATGAGAGAATATATTGACTATGAGTTTTCATTGTTAAAAGTAAGTATTAATATATCTATGGACCAAAGATATATATGCAGAAAGTTGCATAGGACTTGACATATTTTTCCCATTTTACTCTAGGACAAGATCACATTTAAATATGATATTGAAAGAATAATAGATGATTGGATTTTGATGGGATTTCTTGTTGGCAATGATTTTATCCCTCATCTACCTCATTTACATATTAATCATGATGCACTGCCTCTTCTTTATGGAACATACATTAATATCCTGCCAGAACTTGGAGGTAAACAAAGTTTAATATTCATTTGTGGCTACTTTAACTTAGCTCTCAGCTAACTCTAAAAATGTTACTCAGGTCATTAGATTATTATATGCACAACTAAAGTAGGAAAAAATTAGGGGTTTCTTTTGATTTAAGGCTCCAAGCTTTAAGGTTATAGTTTTCAATAGCTCATAAGCTAAGAAAATAACCAGAATTATGCAGTCTCATTTATTGACACCTAATTAATCTCTGCTTTTAATTGTTTAAGAAACTCAGTAGAAGTTGTTGTTTTCACTCAGGTTCTTTCATATTTAAACATAGAAATTCAACTTTTCCGAATGGGTAGGCATCAGAGTATTTAATATGAAGGAAAGATTTTTCAGTTAACATGGGAAATTCACAAATGGTGGTGGTACTGAAGAAAACAACAGAGTAGCAGGTTATTAGTTCTTTTCTTCTCAAGGTAACATATCAAATGGTTACATTCTAGACCATATTTAATTTAAATAACTGTTACAATATATTGGAAATGTGGGAGGATTATTATTATGTGACCCTGGAATTTCTTATATTTTGCTTCAGATCTTATTGATTGTATATTATTGTAACAACAATTCATAGAAACTAGAGCCAGTTATATGTAGTCCAGTACAGTGTTTTTCTTTGATTACTAGAATGTAACATTCAACATTTTATAAAAAGGATTTTGTTGAATTGTTTAGAAAAATGACCAGCTTTTAGTCCTAATTTAGATGTTATTTCTTTTAGGTTATATTAATGAAAGTGGGCATCTCAACTTACCTCGATTTGAGAAATACCTTGTGAAATTATCAGATGTAAGTAACCAGAAGTTTTTGTTTTCCTGTCCCAGGGTAGCTGTAAATGGTCACCTAGCGATTACATAATAGCAGAAGAAAAATTTTTTGTAATTCTTATCCTATTGGTCATTCTATATAAATAAATTTACGTAAATTATGTTTATTTGCTTTTTATTTGTAATTTTAGGAGTAGTAGATGAGTTCTCCCATGTGCATAAAAAAATACATTCTCCTGATTTCCTATGCCCCAGAAGTAGTCCATGTTAAAAGTTTGGTTTGTATTCTTCTAGACATACCTAAATGAATTTAAATATTTCTGTTCAGTTTGATCGGGATCACTTCAGTGAAGTTTTTGTGGACCTAAAGTGGTTTGAAAGCAAAGTTGGTAACAGGTACCTCAACGAAGCAGCAGGTGTTGCAGCAGAGGAAGCCAAGAACTACAAGGAAAAGAAAAAATCAAAGGTGTTCATTTTTTTAGGTGTCCTTTCATTTTTTTAGCTGTAAAGGTAAAACTGATATTCCTTGTTTCTCATTTTCTTTCTTATGATTTTGGGGTTGCTTCATTTCATTTTCATTTCTTCTGTACATACATTTAAAAAATTGTTTTGGTTTCTCTTTCTCTGTTAGATCCTATCATTTAAATCTAATCTTTAAAAATCAATTTCTTATTTTATCCTTGAAGAAGAACATTGTGTTTCCTTTGCTGTCCTATTCTTTTTTTTTTTTTAAGATTTTATTTATTTATTTTTAGAGAGGGGAAGAGAGGGAGAAAGAGAGGGAGAGAAACATCAATGTGTGGTTGCCTCTCAAGTACCCGGTATTGGGGACCTGGCCTGCAACCCAGACATGTGCCCTTAGTGGGAATCGAACTGCCTTTGGTTTGCAGGCCAGCCCTCAGTCCACTGAGCCACACCAGCCAGGGCTTCTCTCCTATTCTTTTAAAATTGTAGAAAACATTTCTAAATATAAGAGCCCAGAAATTAGTTATCTTTTTAAAATGTGGATATTTATAGCATTTAATGTTATGAGACATTAATTAGATAAGTGATTTTTCTGTAGAAATAATTTGCATATAAAATCATGTATATAATACTGCAGTAGGGCAGGTTGAGTGATTAATAGCACAATATCTTGTAAACTTTTGATGCTCAATAAATGAATAATAAAATTAGAATATGCTAGTACCATGTAAAACATCTCTAATAAGGTCTAAAGAATGTCTTACATGTGTTAACTTGGAAAATAAACCTTTTCTGAAAATTTCCTCAGCCTATCTATAATTACTGTATTCTTCAGAAGTTGATGAGTTTCCTGTATTCTCCTTGCTGTACTGGTTTTAATTAGGACTCTTGCACCAGGAAGAGCAACTATCTTGATTTTTCTCTAGTAAAGTCCTTTAATTGCTTAGGTTTTTCTTAGTGAAACTTAGCAGCAATCTGCATTCTGCTTTGCAGTTTTTCTCTTAAGAAAACAGCCTCTGCAACCTTTTTTTTTTTAAATCCTCGCCTGAGGATATGTTTGTTGATTTTAAAGAGAGAGGAACGGGAAGAGAGAGAGAAACATTGATCAGTTGCTCCCATTTGCTCCCCAAACAGGAGTAGGACCTGCAACCTAGATATGTGCTATGACTGGGAATCAAACCCACAACCTTTTGGTGTAAGGACGGCACTCCAACCAACTGAGCTACCTGGCCAGGGTGGTCTCTCCAACTTTTTTGGAACTTGAATTCACGAAACTTACATAACAGTCAGTAATCCCTGACTCTACCCACTTCAGCTCAGTCCTTAAATGTCACATGTGTTCCAAGCATAAGTGGTTAACAGTAGAGACACCTTTTAAATGAGAGGAGCTGGAGGATCTGCCCAGGCACAGAAGTTGCCAGAGGCCCTAGTTCTCCTGAAGAAAAGGAAGTGATGAGGATAGGGAGTACGAAGAACAGTAATGACAGTCACTGGCAGTAGCTAGGCAGTCAGAAAATAGAGGAGAGAAAAGATGAAATCACAAGGTAAGGAAAAGATAGGAAGAAAGTGATGAGATGGAAGAACTAAAGAAAAGCAAATGAGTTGCAAAGGATAAAAATTTAGAGGTGGAGGGTGGGTAATAGAGCCATAAGAAGGATGGGATCCAGAGACAGAGAAAGTAGGTGATGTTTATAATCATTGTGTTCCAATCATAATCAAGTATATTTTGTTAAAGGTAGTCCAGAATTGGACACATAAAAATGTTAAGATTGCCCTGGCTGATGTGGCTCAGTGAATTGAGTGTTGGCCTGCAAACCAAAGGGTCACTGGCTGGATTCCCGGCCAGGGCACATGCCTGGGTTGCGGGCCAGGTCCCCAGTAGGGGGCATGTGAGGGGCAACTACACACAGATGTTTCTCTCCCTCTCTCCTTCCCTTCTCCTCTCTAAAAATAAATAAATAGAATCTTATAAATAAATGTTAAGATTGATAAATTATAAAAGGATTTGATGTTGATTATATCTTTTTCTCTAAGTAAATGAAATATTCTTGAAACACATGTAATTAAATATATTTCTCCTTTATAGTTATGACAATTATTTATTACATATTTTTGAGAGGCTCGAATATTAAATTCTACATACAGCTTTAGAAAACCAGTTATGTAAAACCAAAAACATTTACACAGAATTTGGAAATTATTTTTAAAAATAAATTTTTATAATGCGTCACTTAAGGATCATTCCTTTATTTTTAGTATATTTATAAATATCCCTGTGAAATGTCTTACTTTGAAATGTAGCTTGCCATTAATTTCATATTGATTTATAATTTTTATAGGGCCAGGAAAACTCTGTATGTTGGGCTGCTTTAGATAAAAATAGAGAAGCGGTAACTTCTAAGGGTGAGTACAAACTGCATATTAATATGTTACTTTTTGGATGGAATGGTTGTCATATGTTTCCTTTATTAGTACTAATTCAATAATGTTGGATGGAACAGATTTCAATGATAGCTTATAAACATATGCTTTCATATGTATTTATCAAAGCTTTAGATGGAAAAACAAAATATTCTTACTTGGCAGCCACTATGTTTCTGGCTTTTTTTTCAGACAATTTGGAAGATGAGACTGAAGATGATGACCTATTTGAGACTGAGTTTAGGCAATATAAAAGAACATACTACATGACGAAGATGGGAGTTGATGTAGTGTCTGAGTACGTTTTTGCCAATTCTTACTATACTTGAAAAAAATTAGATTTTGTAGTTCTTCATAAAATAGTGTGATTTTGATAGTTAAGGTAGTGAGAAAGAAGGATTTTTTGGTTTCATAAATTATTCTCAATCTTTGAACTGGTATGGCTTTGGAGAATGTGATATTAACTGACATGTGTTGAATTCCTATGATAAAAATTGCCAAATAGAAAATGGTTAGTTTTTTGCTTCTGTCTTCTCAAGCTCACATCACATGTACCTCAAAGGCCACCTGGCTCAACCCTAGGTCAATAACTACTCTGAAAGTTTCTTAAAAACTTAATCTCTAGAGTGGTGGCTTTCATACTTTTAAACTGCAGCCCATAGTATGAATTACATATGATCACATTTTATTTACTTAAACTAATAGTTATAAAGTGCTTATCAAGTGCCAAGCACTATTTTAGGCATTTATATATATTAACTTATTTAAGTCTCACAACAATTCTTTAAGATAAGTAGATTATTATTGTGCAATAAAGGAAGTTAAGGAATGGAGAGGTGCTCAAGCAATACACGTAGTCAGTGGCATGGCCAAGATTTGAACATGGGCAGTCTGGCTTCAGAACTTGGGCTCTTAACCACTAGATGAGGCTGCTTCCCTATTAAGAAAATAAAGAGTTTCATGAAATGCTATGTACCCTTATTTTATGTGATATTAGATATTTTCTATCCTATTGTTCATTTTTGTGTGTGTGTGTGTTTCTTTTTTTTTTAATTGTTATTTTTTAAATATATTTATTGATTATGCTATTATAGTTGTCCCATTTCCCCCCCCACTCCACTCCATCCTGCCCACCCCCCTCCCTCCCACATTCCCCCCTATAGTTCATGTCCATGGGTCATACTTATAAGTTCTTTGGCTTCTACATTTCCTACACTATTTTTACCCTCCCCTTGTCTATTTTCCACCTATCATCTATGCTACTTATTCTCTGTACCTTTACCCCCCTCCCCCCCTCCCACTCCCTTATTGACAACCCTCATGTTCTAGTTGTTTGCCTAGTTTGCTCTCGTTTATGTTTTACGTGTGGCCGTTAATAACTGTGAGTTTGCTGTCATTTTTACTGTTCCTATTTTTGATCTTCTTTTTCTTAGGTAACTCCCTTTAACATTTCATATAATAAGGGCTTGGTGATGATGAGCTTCTTTAACTTGACCTTATCTGAGAAGCACTTTATCTTCCCTTCCATTCTAAGTGATAGGTTTGCTGGATTCAGTAATCTTGGATGTAGGTCCTTGTGTTTAATCTTGGGTAATGTAATTATGATGTGCCTTGGTGTGTTCCTCCTTGGGTCCAGCTTCTTTGGGACTCTCTGAGCTTCCTGGACTTCCCAGAAGTCTATTTCCTTTGCCAGATTAGGGAAGTTCTCCTTCATTATTTGTTCAAATAAGTTTTCAATTTTTTGTTCTTCCTCTTCTTCTGGCACCCCTATAATTCGGATGTTGGAACGTTTCAAGGTGTCCTGGAGGTTCCTAAGCCTCTCCTCATTTTTCTGAATTCTTGTTTCTTCATTCTTTTCTGGTTGGATGTTTCTTTCTTCCTTCTGGTCCACACCATTGATTTGAGTCCCAGTTTCCTTCGCCTCACTATTGGTTCCCTGTACATTTTCCTTTGTTTCTCTTAGCATAGGCTTCATTTTTTCATCTGTTTTTCGAACAGATTCAACCAAGTCTGTGAGCATATTGATAACCAGTGCTTTGAACTGTGCATCCGGTAGGTTAGCTATCTCTTCCTCGCTTAGTTGTATTTTTTCTGGAGCTTTGAAGTGTTCTGTCATTGGGGCCTTTTTTTTGTTGTTTCTTTAAGGGGCGGAGCCTTAGGTGTTCACTGGGGCGGGGTTGCGCTGGTCGCTGCGCTGTGACGCTGTATGTGGGGGAGGGGCCGAGTGGGAGCAATGGCGCCCACCTCACCTCTGGCTTTCAATCTTTCACTCTGCTACTCACAATCAAACTGGGCCCCTCTGGTGCTGGTTCCCGAGTGGGCGGGCCTATGCACACTCTAGGCCCCTGTGGGTCTCTCCAACAACCTCTCCTGTGAGGCTGGGAGTCTCTCCTGCTGCCGCCCCAACCCCCACGGGCGTTTTCAATCAGAGGTTTGAGGCTTTATTTCCCCCCCCCGTGCTGGAGCCCTGGGTTGCGCGGTTTGCTTCACTCCCCACCGTTTGTCCGGTTTATCTGTGTGCGAATGTGGTGCCGCGGGATGCTACCTGCTGCTCTGCCTGCCCCGTTCTCCGCCACTCTGAGTCCGGCCCTCTGGGTTTATCTGTGCAAATGTGGGGCCGCAGCGTCTGCTAGTGCTCGGACTGCCTGCGCCGTTTGTCCCACACTCCGCCAGTCTCAGTCCTGCCACAGCCACGGGAGTCCTCTCCACCCTGGTGCCCGTCTCCGCCCCTCCTACTAGTCTGGATGAATGTTTATTTTCTATTTCCTTGGTGTTGGTCCCCCTTGCTGTTCCATTCTCTGTCAGTTCTGGTTGTGCGAGGAGGCGCAGTGTGTCTACCTAGGCTGCCATCTTGGTTCCTCCTATTGTTCGTTTTTTTCAAATATAATAAAGCACTAAGTATTAGATCTTTTCTAGAGACCCAAGCTTTCAGGCACTGCTGTATATACTCTCAGACTATCTTCTAGCCGCGACATCGTCTTTCAGAAGTGTCTGTATTTATACTGACCTCCAGTAAGTAGAGATAGAGGAATTCAGGTACAATTCACCAGCTCATTTGAAGGCTTGTCAGTTGGCGTTAGCATGTAGGACCTTTGAGACTTGAGAAATAAAATATTTATAATAGTTATACTTTTAATCTTTTATTCTTTAGTTCTTACTTCCTTGATTACAGTTAGGTAGAACTATAGTACCTGCAGTGGCACTAAATGCTTAATTTGATAGGTAACTAGTCTTTGCTTTTATTTCCCTTCTTTTTATATATTAAAATACAGACTTATGAAAATAATGTACCATTTATTTGCCTAGCAAATCAACCAATCTTTTAAAACTGTTGTGCTCATTATTGGTCCATGGTGGTGGTAGAGCTCTTCCTTATTTACTGGGGAGAATATAAATTGGTAAAATTATTTTGGAAAGCACATATCCAGAAGCCTGTAAAATATTTATCCCTCTGATCCAATAATTCTAATTGTTAATCTCTCTTAAACAGGGACAACTGTAATTGAATAACAATAATAAAAAAAATTTAAACTCAAACAGAAGTTGTTTATACAAGGATGTTTTTTATAGTGTTTTATAATAGTGAAAAATTATGAATCTACATTTTCAGTAAGGAGGTTCATCACAATCATCTTTACTTCCTCCTCATCATAATTGCCGTCTCTGCCATCTACACCAAAATCTGCAGAACGGCTGAACTTATACTTACAGAAAGCCCATACAAATTTAGAAAGAAACCTACATTATTAATGAGTACAAGTTTTGAAAGCAGGACACAAAATCATATATATGTAGTGTACTCTCATTACAAAAATAAACCAGCCTGGACATATAAAAAAGACTGAAAAGAAATGTAGCAAAATATAATAGTAATTGCTATACAGTGGTAAAAAATGCTTTTCTTCATTATCGAGATTTTCAATAATGAGGGTGTATTTCTTTTATAATAAAAAAGTTCCTTTTTTGTTATACAAAAAATTTCATTTTCAGAGTGTGCCTCTCTAAACACTGGAGATCTGGAATATTTAAGTGCATCTTGACCTGAATTTTGGTAATACACACTAACAAGATTATAGCCACTTTTGGCTTTAGTCTGGGGCCCTTTCCCCTCTCCCTGCCCCCTCCCCACCCCATCCCCACCGCCCCCTCTGATGTATTTTACCTTAAATGGCAGGTTTTTAGAAAGAAGAAGGGATTAGGGGGAAAATTGTCTGTGGATCTATAGCACTTTTCAAAGTGTTTTCCAGCTGCTATAACCATATCTTAAGATGCTTCTGATTTCCCTCTCTGATTCTCTTAGGCATCCTCCTAGAGGAAGAAAATTCCCACCCCATTTTCTCAAAGCGCCCCAGCTATTTAAGGGAGTGGTAGTACCACTTTATGGAAATCTGCACTGGCAAAATTGTCAACTGTTAAACCAAAGCATAGTTCATTGGCTGAATAAATACGCACAGCAGTTTTAAATATTCTGGTAGTTGGTTTTGGAAACATACAAGGCAAACAATCTGACAGAATGGAATTTTTAAAAAACAGTATTTTGGAGATTTTCTGATTATAATTATTTAGCTCATTGAGGCAAATTGTGGTATCAGCAGATTTCATGCTGTCTTTAAAAAAATAATGTTATAATGAAAATACTCTTCTGTTTTCAGTGACTTTCTGGCTGATCAAGCTGCATGTTATATTCAGGCAATACAGTGGATTTTGCACTATTACTATCACGGAGTTCAGTCCTGGAGCTGGTGAGGGAACACGAAAAGAAATGTTTTTTTGTATTGATTCATTAATGTAGTCTCATTTGGAGATTCCTTTACTTTTACTTCTATTTTTGGTAGTATTTTTAAAAAGGTACATACAGCCAAGTTTAAGTGAAATGCAGGTAATGTCTCCTTAGATAAAAACACTTTAAGAAGACTTTGGTATAACAATGATACTTTCAGCCCTGGCAAATGGCACATAATAAAAGTCCTTTGTTAATCTAAGGATTTAAAATTCTTTATCATGGTGTATAAAGACTGACCAAAGTCTTTATAATTATTGGGTGTGAGTTATTGTCATGTGGGGTTGTTCATTATATTCTTTTTTACATTTTGTGTGTTTGAGAAAATTTTTTTTATCAGGAGTAATTATTGAGGAATGAATTATTTGAATGTTAGACTGTGAAAGGTAAAGAAGAAAAAAGAAAAGAATAATTGGTTTTTCCAGGAAATAGTAATTTTTCATTTCTCTCAAGCTTCCTATTCCAGCATGTTCCATCTACATTTCCAAACCAACCCCCCAAATAGAAAAATAAACCAAAAAATGATGCAGAAAGGTAGAGACTTTTAGGTGATGAGATGGCTCATTTTGTTTTGCTGTCAGAGTACCTGTGCTAGGCTTCATTTTAAAGCACCACATAGCAAAGCAAAGCAACATAATGTAACAATTATGATTTCATTTACTAATAGCCTTTAAAACAGTCTTTCCTATAACTAACTTGATTCTCAGCACTTCTTTGAAGAGTGTTCTAATGACAAAAATCCTCGATTTGCCTTTTTTAGAGGATGAGTGTTATTCTTATCATATCACTGATATTAAGGCCAAGCAGTTAAAAAGCATGTTCTCATATACCATATTTTTCAGACTATAAGACGCACTTCCCCCCAGATTTGGAAGGAAAATGGGAGTGCATCTAGTCCAAATGTAGCTTACCTGGCTTGCAGGGCGTGGTGGTCGGGGGCGGGGTGGGGGAGTGGGGGGGTGGGAATTGGCGACAGTGGAGCAGGGGAGGCAGGAGCAGGACCACATTTTTCACTTCAAAAATTGTTTTCCTATTTTCCTCCTCTAAAACCTAGGTGCGTTTTATGGTCCAGTGCATCATATAGTCTGGAAAATATGGTAGTCCTCACAGCTAATTAAATTAAGCCTTGTTCTTTGCCTTTTGCAGATGAGGCTCAAAGAGGTTAAATTATCTTTCTAAGGTCATGCATACCACCTCTATGCAAGAATCAAGTCCAAGCCTGTCTGATTCCAAAGTCTTTACAGTTTCCATTATTCCACATGCCATTCTGCCTCCTGAACTTTTCCATTCATTTCAAATATGCCATAATTGTGAACTATAAAAAAATATTTCTTCATTTTTTAGTTATCCTTAGTCAAATATTAAGAATATTGACATTTAAAAAAATTGTATGTGTGAAGTTTTTTAAAAATACTTATACCTATAGTTAAAGATGGGAAAGTATTAAAAATAGTTGCATGACTGATAAATACTTTAATCCTTGTCACAAACATAATAATACGTAATTCAAATATAAAAGTTCGTAGAGCTGACTAGTAAGAAAGATCCAATGTAAGCCCAGATTCACTGTTCCCCTTGTCCTCATGGCAGAGGCCTAGCCTCACTGAGAGTCTTCTGATTACCTCAGTACTTCATTCCAAGAACGTATTGATTGGAAAATGCACACTCATCATTTTGGGAACTAACCCATTATGTTACATATATTCTTCAGTTACATTTTACATCCCAATTTTCAAAATGTTTGAAGCTGTACTTTAAAAATTAAGTAAATACAACATTTGTCTCCATCATATGACCTAAATTTTTTAAGACTACTGATTTCTTATACTCAGTTGGTAGAAGTATGGGTGATAATTTTTTATTTAGAATTATTGTTGTGTTGTTAAAATATGGAAACATACATATTTAATATTGACCTGTTTCATAACATTGCCATTTGTTTAAAACTCAGTTTTGTTTTATAGGTATTATCCTTATCATTATGCACCTTTCTTATCTGATATCCGGAACATCAGTACACTCCAAATCCATTTTGAACTAGGAAAACCTTTTAAGCCATTTGAACAGCTTCTTGCTGTACTTCCAGCAGCTAGCAAAAATTTACTTCCTACATGTTACCAGGTGGGTTTTAGAATTAAATGTTTTTATGTTCTTTTTAATATTTGGAAGCTCCTCCTGCAAACCTAGAGACAGAGTACCCAAATTTCTTTAATAGCTAAATATATTTTTATTTTCAAACACAGTAGTTCTTAAGTCCTTTGAAAAGTATTTCTGATTTAAAGTTAGCATTGTTTTAAACATGTAGGCAAACTCTACAAACTATTCAGAGCAGTTTGTTTTTAGCCTTTTCATTTTCAGCATCTCTATGCAAATCTGCAGTTTGTCTCTGCACTGATGAAAATAAAGTGAGTCAGGAAAAATCTGAAGCTATCAGCTTTGTCCAGATGTTTACTTATTTCATTCTTGTTCTCTTTTTTCCCCTCCACTTATTAGACTAGATATGATTCTCATAAGTCATTTATCTCAAGAGAAGTATTACCTCAGTTTATATTTGGGTTTTAAGTATTTCATTTATCAAACTGTGGAATGAAAGGCTTTTCTCTGGTTAACATATTTACATAACAGGGCAGATATTTAGGGACGATTTGAGTCACCAAAATTACACAAAGCCTGCTAAGCTGGTTCTGAGGGTAGAATGCATTTAGAACTGCTTAGGGTTAGAGTATCAATCTGTTCTGTCGTCTGGTCCCAGGAACTAGAGTAGACACGCATGCGCGCACGTGCTTTGCCCCTTTCGAACAGTGTTGGGCTCCCTTCTGCATCTTTCTGAAACTTAACCTGTCCTCCACACTGGCCCCTTTGGTCACCCTTAAGTTTCTTCGATGCTTTTTTGCCTATTTCTAGATATATTAAAGATTGGTACTCACTTACTATGAAGCAATACACCCATACATGTTTTATAGCCACGTCTGTTTTGATTGTTCTCTGCCCATGGTATACTGGCTATTACATATTTTAAATATTACTCTGAGAAATACGCTGTTTTGTTTTCTTAGAAGACATTCTTATGCTTTCATTTTCCACCTCTCTTACAAAATCTCTAATAAAAATATGTCTTATTGGACTTCTTATCTTTGCTATTAGTAGTGAAGAGATTCTTGGGTTTTAGGATATTTTTCTTTTTAAATTATGTTAGGTGATATTTTTTATATTAATAAAATCCATTGATTAGGACATGAAAATAAATTATTTAATTTAAGGTTAAAAATGGGAGGCTTTTAGATGCCTGTGTAATAAACTGAAGTTTGAATGGGAAAAGAATTTAAGTGAGTCTTGTAGAGTGAAAATACAAGGAAAGATAGAAATGATGAAATTAAAATTCAGAGTACAGTTTTGCTGCATAACCAGAGGAATGGTAGAGTGATGAATAGTAGTGAAGTTATAAGTGTCATAGGTGAACATCAAAATATAGCAAGTATATTACAACATATCTGAGATGTAAAAATTTAGTTTTGCTTTGCTTAGAAATTTTAAATTGAGGAAACATTATAAATGTATTAACAAAAAGCTATATTGATAGTCTTATATCTCTATTACACTATTGTGTCTTTCCACAGCATTTGATGACCAGTGAGGACTCACCAATTATAGAATATTATCCACCTGATTTTAAAACTGATCTAAATGGGAAACAACAGGAGTGGGAAGCTGTGGTACTTATACCTTTTATTGATGAGGTGAGTGCATGAAAGACTTACATATGCACATATATTCTTAATTAGAGATTACTTCACATACGTTAATAAGCTGTGAGTTTAAACCACCATTTATGGGGGGTTTTTGATGTATTTTTTAAAATATATTTATTGATTATGCTATTACAGTTGTCCCATTTCCCCCCCTTCACTCCACTCCATCCTGCCTACCCCCTCCCTCCCACATTCTCCCCCTATAGTTCATGTCCATGGGTCATACTTATAAGTTCTTTGGCTTCTACATTTCCTACACTATTCTTACCCGCCCCCTGTCTATTTTCTACCTACAATTTATGCTACTTATTCTCTGTACCTTTCCCCCCTTCCTCCCCCTCCAACTCCCCTATTGATAACCCTTCATGTGATCTCCATTTCTGTGGTTCTCTTGCTGTTTGAGCTGTTTGCTTAGTTTGCTTTTGTTTTTGTTTTAGGTGTGGTTGTTAATAACTGAGTTTGCTGTCATTTTTACTGTTCATATTTTTTATCTTCTTTTTCTTAGATGAATCTCTTTAATATTTCATATAATAAGGGCTTGGTGATGATGAACTCCTTTAACTTGACCTTATCTGGGAAGCACTTTATCTGCCCTTCCATTCTAAATGAAAGCTTTCTTGGATAGAGCAATCTTGGATGTAGGTCCTTGCCTTTCATGACTTGGAATACTTCTTGCCAGCCCCTTCTTGCCTGTAAGGTTTCTTTGGAGAAATCAGCTGACAGAATTATGGGAACTCCTTTGTAGGTAACTGTGTCCTTTTCTCCTGCTGCTTCTAATATTCTCTCCTTCTGTTTCATCTTGGGGAATGTAATGATGATGTGCCTTGGTGTGTTCCTCCTTGGGTCCAGCTTCTTTGGGACTCTGAGCTTCCTGGACTTCCTGGAAGTCTATTTCCTTTGCCAGACTGGGGAAGTTCTCCTTCATTATTTGTTCAAATAAGTTTTCAATTTTTTGTTCTTCCTCTTCTCCTTCTGGCACCCCTATAATTTGGATGTCGGAACGTTTCAAGATGTCCTGGAGGTTCCTAAGCCTCTCCTCATTTTTCCAAATTCTTGTTTCTTCATTCTTTTCTGGTTGGATGTTTCTTTCTTCCTTCTGGTCCACACCATTGATTTGAGTCCCAGTTTACTTCCCATCACTATTGGTTCCCTGTACTTTTTCCTTTGTTTCTCTTGGCATAGCCTTCGTTTTTTCATCTAATTTGTGACCAAATTCAACCAATTCTGTGAGCATCCTAATTACCCGTGTTTTGAACTGTGCATCTGATAGGTTGGCTATCTGTTCGCTGCCTAGTTGAATTATTTCTGGAGCTTTGATCTGTTCTTTCATTTGGGCCAAATTTTGTTTGTTTGTTTGTTTTTTGTCTTGGCGCGCCTGTTACTTAAAGGGGCGGAGCCTTAGGTGTTCACCAGGGTAGGGTAACGCAGGTTGCTGCGCTGTGACGCTGTATATGGGGGAGGGGCCGAGAGGGAGCAAAGCGCCTGCTCCACTCTCTGCTGCATTTCAGTCCCTCCCTCCGCTACCCACAATCAAACTGGGCCCCTCTAGTGCTGATTCCCGAGTGGGTGGGCTTGTTCACAGTCTAGGCCCCTGTGGGTCTCTCCAATGACCTGTCCTGTGAGTCTGGGAGTTTCTCCCACTGCTACTTCAACCCCTTCGGGTGTTTTCAATCTGAGGTTTGAGGCTTTATTTCCCTGAGCTGGAGACCTGGGTTGCACGGTCTGTTTCGCTCCCCCTCTGTTCCTCCCGGTTTGTCGGTTTGCGAATGTGGGGCTGCGGAGTCTGCTAGCAGTCGCACTACCTGCCCCGTTCCACAATCTTCCACCTCTCTGGGTCCTCGAGTCCTCTCTGCCTCAGCTGCCCGTCTCCGCCCCTCCTACCAGTCTGGACTAATGTTTCTCCTTTATCTCCTTGGTTGTTGGACTTCCTTGCGGTTTGATTTTCTGTCAGTTCTGGTGGTTTTTTGTTTTTAAATTATTGTTGTCCTTCTTTTGGTTGTGGGAGGAGGCGTAGTGTGTCTACCTACACCTCCATCTTTGCCGGAAGCTCCGAGTTTAAACCACCATTTATATTTTGTTAATGAGATTTAACTACTCTTTTAGTGTGTGCATCAAAACTTCTAGGTATACTAATTATAAGAAAGTTGGAATGGCTTTATTAATATTAGACAAAGAAGACTTCATTTATTGATTGATTGATTTTAAAGAGAGAGAGGAAGGGAGTGGGGAGAAGGGAGAGATAGAGACATCATAGCACCCTGACCGGGGATCCAATCCAAAACCTTGGCATATGAGGACAATGCCGTGATCTACTGAGCTACCCAGCCAGTGGTAGACAAAGTAGACTTCAGAATAGGGAGTATTACCAGAGATCAAGAGGGATATTTTATACTGATTAAAAAGTCAATTCAGTTAATCAATAAGACATAAAAATTCTAAATATTTATATACCTAATAATAGAGATTCAAATACATGAAACAAAAACTGAAAAACTGTCAAAACTGAAAGGACAGATAGATAAATCCACAATTTGAGTTGAAAAGTTTAACACTTCTCTCTGAGGAACTGATAGAACAAGAAGACAGATAGCGAGGATAAAGACTTAACACTCATTAATGTTTATAGAACACTACACCCAACAACTGCAGAATACACATTCTTCTTAAGTGAATAAGGAACATTCACCAAGATTATTTGCTGAGATATAAAACATTTCAATAAATTTAGAAGTGTTGAAGTCATAGGGGTTCTCTGACCACATGGAATTAAGTTAAAAATTAATACAAATATCTGGGAGATCTGCAAACATTCTGAAATTAAATAACACACTTATAAATAACCCATGGATGAAAGACGAAAGTAAAAGTAAAAGGGAAATTTGAAAAAATTTTGATGGGAATAATACTGAAAGCACAACGTAACATAATCTGCGATGATCTTTAAAGGAAGGCTTAAAGGGAAATATAGGTTTTAAATGCTTATTGTAATAAATAAGAAAAAATTTAAAATAAATTACGTAAGCTTCCTACCATAAGAAGCTAGAAAAATAATAGCAAATTAAAACCAAAGGAACATAAATAAATAATAATGATAGGAATGGAAATCCATGGAAAATGAATGAACAATAGAAAAATTAATGAGACCAAAAGTAACAAGCAAGGTGTTACAAGAAAATTGTGACCAATATCCTCCTAAAAGTAGATGAAGAACTTTTTACAAAATAAAAACAGTCGTACTTTAGTAAATATGTTAGAAGGGTAATACTCATTACCAAATAGGGTTTATTTTAGAAATATAAGGTTGATTTACAATGTGATTTACCTCATTATCAATATTTAACATCCAGTTTTAATAGAAATGGACTAAGAGAAAACTTCCTCAGTCAAATAAAGGGAATCTTAAAAAGCCTGGAAACAACATACTTAAAACAGTGAACATTTCCTCTGTAAAGTCAAGGATAGGGCAGGGATGTCCATTCCAAGCTCTCCTCTTTAATACTGTACTGGAAGTCCAATGTATTAAGTCAAGGGAAAGAAATAAAGGCATGCAGATTAGAGAAAAAGAAGTAAAATTGTCTTTATTTGCATGTGACATTTTCCTGTATATAGAAAATTCTAAGGAATCTTAAAAAAAAATACTATATTAAATAAATTTAGAAAAGTCAGAGGATATAAAATCTGTACAAAATTCAGTTGTGTTTCTATATAATAGCAACAAACGACCGGAAATGCAAAATGTTTAAATTCTACATAACTATAAATTTAACATGTGTAGACCCTCTGCACTGAAAAGTAAATAATGGTGATGGGGTGAAACCTAAATAAATGGAGGGGCTATGTGACATTCAAGAAATGGAAGACTAAATGTTGTTAAAATGTAACTTGTTCCCAAATTGTTCTTTGGACTCAACATAATCCCAATGAATATCCCAGCAGATTTTTATTTGGAAATTGGAAATCTGATTCTAAAGTTTCTGTGAGATTGCAAAGAATCTGGAATAACCAAAGCAATCTGTAGAAAGAAAAACTGTGTTTAAGACTTTCATGATCTGATTTCATGACTTACTATGAAGCTGTAGTATTCAAGGCAGTATGTTACTTGGATGGCAATAGACAAATAGGTCAGTGGAAAAAAATAGAGTCTGAACGTAGAACTATACTTTTCTAGTTAATTCATTTTCAGTTAAGCCACCAAGGTTATTTAATGGATAAAGAAAAAACTTTCCAAACAGTTATTGCTGGAATAGCCATCTGTATATGTGGGAAAAAATTAGTGTTGGTCCATAGCTTACACCACACACAAAACTTAACTCAAAATACACAATAGCTCTAAAAATAAAAGCTACAACTGTAAAATTTTTTCAGGTAAACTTAGAAGAAAATCTTAGTCAAGACGCAGAGTACGCTAACCATAAAAAAAGAATGGAGAAAATAGATTTCATCAAATTTTTTTTAAAAAAATGCTTTTCAAAAGATGCTGTTAAACATTGAATAAGTAAGCCACACACTGGGAGAAGATATTTGTAAAACATACATGAGCATAGGACTGGTGTCCAAAGGTTAATATAAACAACTCTTCTAATTCAGTAGTAAGAAGACAGAGAACCCAATTTTTAAAATGGGCAAAATATTTGAAGGGCCATTTCACAAACCAAGATACATAAGGTCTGTCCAGAAGATATCCAGCCATATAGTAGGAAAAATGGAAACATTTATTGAAGAAGATACAAGAAACATTGTGCATAGGACAGTGTCGCCTCAGCCCCCTTCAAAGTACACACCTTGGGACCTCACACAGTTCTCCCAGTTGCCATCAGATGCTGCATTGTACTTTCCTGAATCTCATCAACGGTCTGAAATCTCTTCCTTTCAAAAGTGATTTTAGTTTTTGGAAAAGCCAGAAGTTGCAGGGTGTCAAATCTGGGCTGTAGGGGGTATGAGTCACCTGGAGATTTGATGTTTTGCCAAAAACTGCAAAAGGTGTGATGCATATCAGGCACATTGTCATGATGAAGCTGCCAATCACCAGGTACCCATAGCTGTGGCCTTCTGAATCATCCAAATAGTTTCCGCAGAGGAAACACAAACTTTGATGCAAATTCATTGCTCCACTCACTCAGTCATTTTGAATGCGGTGGCCTCACAGTACATGTGCTCACTCAACATGGCTACCGCCCCCACTGACTAGTACAGTGAAGTTGTCATTGTTCACACATGCACATTCCAGTCCACTCTCCTTGGCTGCCAGGTTACATCGATGTCATGCAAACTGTTACCATTATATCAACAGTAGTTAGACATTTTCTGTACAGACTTCATACAAATAGCCAGTAAGCACATAAAACATTGTTAAGCTTGTCATCAGAGCGATTTTTAAAGTATGACCATGTTGAGATAACACTGCATAACACTCTCAGAGTGGAGAAAAATTAAAAGATTGAAACACAATACCAAATATTGGCAAGAATATGGAGCAGTTGGAATTTTTATACATTGATAGTGTGGGACTATAAAATAGTACTAATAATTTGTGTATCTGTGTGGCAGTTTTTCACAGAGTTAAGAATAAAACTACCCTAGAATCCAGCAATTCCATTCTTAGGTAATTACCAAGAGGGAGAATGAAAAAAAAAAAAAAGTTCACAAAAGCTCTTGTACTGACTGTTCATAGTAACTAAAAATTGGAAACAATCCAATGGGTGAATTGTGGTGAATCCAAACAATAAAATACTGTTCAGCAATAAAATAAGTGTAGATTGCTGGTAAGTGAAACAACATGGAAGAACTCAAAAACATTCTAAGCAGAAGAAGCCAGGCACAATAGAGCACAAACTAATCTTTGCAGAAAGCAGAGCAGTAGTTACATAGTGTATGGATGAGAGGAAAGGATGAACTGGATGATGAAAATGTTCTATATCTTGGCTCACTTGGGTGTATGCAGTTGTCAAAATGCATCAATCTGGAAACTTTAGGTCCATGTATTTCGCTGAATGCAAATTATGCCTCAATAAAATAAGTGATATTGGAGAATAAAGTAGGGTATAACTAAGTACCATTGTCCGTAAAAAATAATTATGGAAATTCGATTTAGTGTTTATTTCCTAAAAGACTGATAATTTTATTACATACCTTACAATACCAGTGGTATCTTAAAATGAAGAAATTATGGTACGGTGTTACCTATTTTACTCAAAACTTTTTCCAGATTTTACTACTTCATGCCTCTTTTTACAGCCTTCTCTGTAAATGCTTTGAAAGTAGCATAGATAATTATTGGACTAAAAGTCTAGGAGGCCACTCTGGAAAACAGTTCAATAGTTCCTTTTAAAGTTAATCAAAGATTTACTATCCCGCTCAGCAATCACCCTCTTGAAGTGTGATTTTTAAAATTTATCCTAGAGAAATGAAAACGTATGTCCCCACAAAAACCTGTATATGAGTGTTCAGAACAGCTTATCTGTAATAATCCCAAACTGGAAAAAATTCAGATGTCCTTCAGCGACTGAGGGATAACCAAACTGTAGTATACCCGTAGAATGGAGTACTACTCAGCAGTAAGTAACTCTTGGTAGAAACAACTTGGATGAAAAAAGTCAATCTCAGAGGGTTGTGTATTACATGATTCCATTTATATAATATTCTTGAAATGACAAAATTATTGTAATATGAAACACAGCAGTGATTGCCAGGGGTTAGGGTTGGGGATAAGATGTGATTAAAAAGGGATAACATGAGGGACTTTTTTATGATGATTTAACAGTTTTATATTCCAGTTTGCATGGTAGTGGCATGAATCCATACACATGATAGAAATTCCATAGCACTGTACGCACACACCAAAAAATCGCATATAAAAACTATTGAAATCTGAATGTCTGTAGTTTAGTTAATAGTAATGTACCAATGTCAATCCCCTGGATTTTATAAAGTACTGTGTCTGTGTGTAAGAAAGAGGAATGGTCGGTGAAAGGCACATGGGGTTGCTTGGGGCTAATTTTGCAACTTCTTGTGAATCTTCATGTCTTCTGCCACTGTACGCAAGGCTGTGATAAAAATACTTTTGTATTTATGTATTCTTTTTATTTGTGTGTTTGTTTATGCATTGTTATATATTAAACTTTTATTTTTATAAAGTAAAATCCCAAAAATGGATTGCTTGGTTAATGGGAACGTTCAAGAACACTGGTCTAATTCACATCAGCAATATTTTAGTACCCACTTTTCAGCTTCTCCAATCCTGAATAGTATTGCTTCATTTAATGACAAAGAATGTCATTTTCTTGTTATTCAAATTTGTTTTTCCCTGACCCCTAATTTGAGTATATTTTTATGTGTTTGCTCTTTGTAGTTTCTATATTGAATATTGTATATTGCCTGTTATATCCTTTACTTCATTTTCTTTTTTTGATTTCTAGCAACTTTTTGTAGTGGGTTAGCCAAAAGTTCATTTAGTTTTCTTTCATATGATGGCTCTAGTAGTGCTTAGTTGTCTTTAATGTCATTTGAAACAATTTTGTTACATTGTATGGTGACACCTGTCTTATCAGTGTTCATTTTTTTAAAAACTTACCAAAATCAGTGAATTTTTGTGCAGTCATTTTAATAGTGAAGATGCAAGAAGATACATAGCATTTTTGGCATGTTATGCTGTATTATTTCAAGAAAGATAAACATGTAACTGAAATGTAAAAAAAGATGTGTGCAGTATATAGAGAAGGTGCTGTGACTGATTGAATGTGTCAGAAGTGGTTTGCCAAGTTTCTTGGTGCTATTAATATTTTGACCAAATAATTCTTTGCTGTGGGGCTGTCTTATGCATTGGAAGATGTTTAGCAGCACCCCTGGCCTCTACCCACTAGAAGCCAACAGTGGGAGATAGCTGACATACTCAAAATATCCAAATCAGTAGTTATTGGTGAAAATGAAAACTATGTCTTTTATTTTATGGAAAAAACCATACGGACTTTTTGGCCAACCCAATATGGTAGTAGTATTCTTTCCCAAATGTGGCATTTGTCTCCTGATTTGTGTATGACATCTTTTGTCACCTTTATTAAAATTTAGAACTGTCTTTTCCCTTAAGACTGTTAAAGTTTTTTAGTCTTAAATAAGAATTTATCATTCGAAATTATCAATACTCCCAGCTTTTCTTTTAATACTGTTGTTTTGTTACTCTTTTTTGTTACTCTGATGCTTTTATATATGACGTGAAGTGGGGAGTATATGTGCTTTTTTTCCCCAGCTGCATAGCTAATTATGACAACAGCATTACTTAAATGTTCAAATACTATGATCTTGACACTGATTTGCATTTGTTTTTGAACTCTTCTGTTTTTCTGGCCTATGGTTCTCTTGTTGTATCAATACTGAAATGTTTTGATTACAGTAGCTTCGTAAAAAATGATAGGATCTGGTAAGACAGGTCCCCAATGACTTGCAGTTCACACATTCCTTCTCCCATGTGAACACTCACATCATTTTTGTCCTTTGGAAGTATTTTAAACCATTGCAATTTGAATTGGAATTATGTTAAATGTAAGATAATTTGAGAAGATAAACATTGCTGTACCATTGCAGAATTATGATAAATTTTAATGATGAATTCACATTTAAAATTTGATTCTCTGCTTTTCCTATGCACTCTTTACTGTCTGCTGTTGGAGTAATAGGTTCAGAGGAATTTGCAGAGGCAAGTGATAATCTGACAATATTCAAATCCTTCGAAACAATGAATAATAGCCCATTGGTTTTTCATGTGATGAAATGGAAAAGAATTCCATTAAGATTTTTGTCTTTCAAGAACACAAATAATTCTGTATGCTGAAGGGGAAAGATTTATTTTGTATGTTGAAATTACAGAATTTTTATACCTTTAACCTCTCTTCAATCTTCACATTCAGAAGCGACTGTTGGAAGCCATGGAAACATGTAACCAGGCCCTCACAGAAAAAGAGAGGAAAAGAAACCAACATAGTGAGTGCTTAATGTGCTGGTACGATGCAGGCACAGAGTTCACTTACCCGTCTCCATGGCCAGAGAAGTTCCCTGCCATAGAGCGGTGTTGCACAAGGTAATGTTATTGGGTAATTTTTCAAAAACTGCAAAGAGTCCATCCCCCCCGCATACCAAAAGTAAAAGCTTTTGAATATCTCTTTGGAGAATTAACAAATAATTTGTAACAGTTATAATCAGTTTATAATGAGTTACATCCACCTTGCCAAGGACTATAGCATTTCTCTCTTAATTGTTTGTGCAGTTCTCTGCTTTAGTCAGATTCTCCCTCTCTCTCTCCATCTTCTGTTAAGTTTCTAAAAATGTTTTCTTCCTTAGTGTATATGTGTGTTATTCTTCAAAAGGATGTGTGAATTTTTGTTTCCATTGCCAGTTTCTGCTTCTAGCATTTTTTGACATGCTATAACTTTTGGACAGCCACACAACTAGAAAGAAGAAAAAGAGCTCCTCCTTTTCTTACCTCAACTCCACTTCTTCTCTATCTTCCTCATTAAAATGTCATCCTTGTTTTTTTCTCTTCTCATTTCTTCCTGCCAATAATGTATTTAGATGGCTTTTGAGTTGCAGATAAAGTGAACATCTCTCAGTGATTTTTTTCTTTTTTTAAAGCAAAGAGAAAGGTGAATAGACACATTATAAACCACATTATAAAATGCTATTTTCCATTCTGGGTTTTGGAAGATGGAGAATATGGAGATTTATGATATACTTTAATATGGCCCTTTATTTAAAAAATTAATTATATACAGTTTTGTTTATATATGTAGTTTGTATCAAATATTATTTTGTTTTAAGTGAATGGGGAAAACTTCCATTCAGTAACTTATAGGCATGGTTGTGTCTCCACCAATAACAACAGAGGATCTGGATTGTCCTGCTCTCTATATTCTTTGTTTGTGAGGGTGAATTGTCATTGCCTTGTTGAAAAGCAAGATGACTCTTGCACAATATTCAAAGGAATGCTGAAAAACTGTGATTGCTTATAATGTGTGAATTTTAAATTAAATGCCTTGATTTATTTTTTAGGTATAAAATAATATCATTAGATGCTTGGCATGTAGACATAAGCGAGAACAAAATAACCAGGGTTGACCAGAAGGCATTATATTTCTGTGGATTTCCTACTCTGAAACACATCAAACACAAAGTCAGTGGCTATTTAGTTCAGAATTTAAAAAAAATTTTATTGAATGTGAAGTGATTATGGAGAAAGAATTAAAATTCAATTCCCTGAAATTTTTTAAAGTTTTTTTTGAAGAAAAGTGCGGTTCAAGTATTCCAGCAAAGCAGTCGTGGAGAAAACATGATGTTGGAAATCTTAGTGAATGCAGAATCAGGTGAACTTGTAAGTATTTTCTTTATTATATATTTGTTAGGTGCTTACTATGCATAAAATTGTCCTAACTGCAGCATGTTTCCCAAAGAGGTATAACGAAATAACTACAGAAGTTCACAGTAAATAAGGATAAAGTAGAGAAACATTTACACCAATAAATGGACATGTATAATTGTGACATAATGAGAAAAAAATGCTCCAGGAACTTTGAAAAGGAGATGAGCTATGTGACCTGAGCATAGACTTGTAGATGAGAATAGGCTTGTACTGGGTGCTAAAAAAAAATTATCACAAAGAAGAGAAAAGGAAGGGAAAGGTATTATAGTTGAAAGAATAACATGACCTGGGAGTTATTGTCAAAAATAAATGTGATACATTTTCTTATTCTTTTTAACCTTTTGATGTATGAAATTTCTCTTAATACTTTTTCTTTTTTCTTTTCAAATAAGTGTGATATATTTAAGGAGAAGGAATAGATAAACCTGACTGAAGCAGATGACTTGTGTTGGGAAACAGTGGAAGATAAGGTTGAACAAACAGTTTGAGGCCAGATTATGGAGGAGGGCCTTGAATGCCAGGTTAAGGAGTTTGGACTTTTCTTTTCCATGGATGTTACCTTGAAATTGAAATTTTCAAGATTCATTCGGTGGCATTATAATAGACTAAATTGCATAAAAGAGAAATGGAAGAAAATGGAAGAGTCTTCAAGGTCAGAGGTTGTGATTATAGAAGTATTAGGTAATAAGGGCATAAACTGTGGAAGTGGTAATAGATCTAGATTGGCAACTTTCAACCTTTTCCCTCTCATGGCACACATAAACTAATTACTGAAATTCTGCGGCACACCAAAATATTTTTTTTTTTGCCAATCTGACAAAAAGAATAGGTATAATTTTGATTTCATTCACGCCGATGGTTATTGTTGTGTTGGCTGTTGTCATTGTTTAATTTGACAATCTAAGGGAAAAGAGGTCAGTATCCCAGACTAAATAGTCAGATATTGCCTGTTTTAAAAATTCTTGCAGCATACCAGTTGAAAATTTCCAATCTAGATGAACAAGACTAAATAAAATTGACATTTCGTGGTTCAAATCTAGGGGTTGAAAAAAAGGAAGAAAATATTAAATATAACTCTCAGAATCCAGGCTAATTAACTAGAAAGTAATTATTGTTTACTGGAATAAAGAAGTTAAAATGGGAGAGTCCCTGGTTTGAGGAGAATAATGATAAATAATGATAGAATTTTAAGGTGGTGCTAGAACTTAAGAAGAACAGCCCTGTCAGCTTTTCTCAACAGGGGTTCCACAGAGCTTTAAGCCCGAAGGCCCTAAGTCATCCATTTGTATATAATGGATTAATTTACCATCTGTGCAGTTAGAACGGTACACCCTTTATTGAGAAAATAGTCAAATTTTTATAGTATTCTGATCTTTAGATGAAAAACTAGAGCTTAGAGGGAGATAGATATATATAGTCATCAGCAAGGAGGTGATGGCTGAGACCTTGGAGGTCATTTCCCTGAAGAAAAAGAACTCTGAGGATTGAAGGTCTGAGCATCAAGAAATACCCACAATTGTAAAGGTTGGGAAAGGAATAGTAAAAGTGACATAGTATTCAGGGAGGTAAGAGAGAATGATTCCCAAATGAAGTAGTATCACAGACTCATGGAGTGGATGCTACATACAATTCAAGAATAAAAACTAAAACAAAGTCTGAATTTGTCCTTTAGGCACCATTGTTGACCTTTGAGAGTTCCATTCTAATAGGTTGGTGGAGGCTGAAGTCCAATTCCTAAGGATTAGTCTAGGACCATGTAGGTGGAAACTAGAGGTATCAGGCATTAAGACCTTGGTTAAGAAGTTTTTCATTTAAAAGAAGGCTAGAAACAAAACTGTAGGTAGAGAAGAGAAAGTTCATCAAGCAAAATTCACATAGAAGAGAGGTAAGGCTAGTGGCAGAAGGAGGTGGATATTAAAGACACTACAGGGGAAAGGGATGTTTACTGATAGTAAGACCCCATAGGGGGTAGTGAGGAATTTTTTCTAGGGCTTAAATAAAAGGGTTAATCTGGGAAAGAAGGACCACTTTTCCTTTAAAAACTAAAGGAAAGATTGGGAGAATGAAATTAGAAATAGATACATAGATAGAAGAGAAAAAGATAATTAATGGAGCCTACTTTTAATGTTGAAACTTATTTCATTTATCAGAATAGTCATTCTCTTGTATTACTACATTCTGTTCACATTAAGTAATTAAGTTACCACCAAAAATTCTAAAAATAGTCCTCTCTAATTGTTAACGAAATATTTGCTAATAATGATTAAACTTAATAAACAGAAAAAAATGAATGAAAATTTGTGTATAAACTTCCAGTTTCTACCACAAAGTTGTTATCTAACCAATAGTAATAAAAATGTTATTTTTTAAACTATAATTTTTACTTAAATGTTATTTCATATAGCCCTGGACAGTGTGGCTCGGTTGGTTGGAGCATTGTCCCATAACCGAAGGGTCCTCAGTTTGATTCCCAGTCAAGGTACAGGCCCAGCTTGTGGGCTTGATCCTTTGTTGGGGCACGTGCAGGAGGCAGCCAATCGATGTTTGTCACATCGGTGTTTCTCTCTCTCCTTTTCTGTCTCTCTCAAATGAGAATAAAATAAACCTTTAAAAATACATATTATTTCATATAGAATACTTATGCCATTGTAAGTGTATCAAAGCTTTTGTGTATATTATTTTATCCTCAAATAAACATCGTGAAGTAGATACTATTTCTTTGTCTCATGAAAGAAAACTGACACTCAGTGGGGTTAAAAGAGTCACCTAAGAAGCTATGGCTGAAAACAGGTAGAACCCACATTTGGATCCCAGATTCCTAACTGTAAGGCTAGTGTTCTTATTTCATTATACCAACCACTAAGTGAAAAGAAATCAGATTTCTTAGGTTCTGTTTTATACTATTTGACTATTTGATATGAAACAATGAATAATAATAGCTCTTTTTTAGATGTTTCTGCTGCTTTTAAAAAATTAATTTCCATAAGAAAAAGAAACAGTCATGAAAATAATGGAATCATGGAATTTTATTACTGGATGGAATTTTGTAAAAACTAATCCAGCTTATTAATTACACAAATTAAAAATCTTAAATGGACATTGAAAAAGGGACTTTCCCTCAGATAGTCAGCAGCAGAACTAGGAACTTCAGGTTCTTGCTAAACATTATCTCTGCTAATATTGGCTATTATGGACAGTAATATATTGTAGGTCAGTGATCTTCTGTTTGATTTTACTAAAACTTATTTTCTCACCACGTAATTTCATTCAGAATTAAAATCAATGGGCCACTCTACTAAACAACTGCCAGGGCTGTTGAGAAAATGAGTAAGAGGCAAGATCCCTAATGTCATGTACTGGTAAGTCAGTCATACTGCCACTCTCATGAGAAGAGGCTGGCAGAGAGGAAGGCACACTTGGTTCACTTTCACAGATTCACACTAAATTAAAGGGTGAAGAAAGGCGTGCAGGTAAAAACAGTTGAAAAATAATTGTTTAGAAAAGGAAAGGAAAATGTAAAATCTAAAAAATCCCAGAAATGCTGGAGAATGTGCTAGAAAGAAAAGAGTAGTTAGCAATTAAGGTGTACAACTTAAGACAAAACTTAGCTGAACTTCAGTGGATGCCATTATTAAGTTGGAGTAACATGGAGAAGGGCAGCAGAGCTGAGAACTATTGGGAATAGGTATTATAGGGAATAATTGGCTTGAAGGGAGCAAATGGTATATGTTTTAATTATGTGGAGTTGTTTTATAGATTTTAAATACATAGCTATAAACACAAGCCAGGTTTTAATTATATAATACTGTTGCTTTAAAATTTTCTCCTGGTCCTGAAATATAAACAAATTTCTCTGCTTTTACTTGAAGAGTGTAGAAAATGTAGCTTCATCAGTGCTTGGAAAGTCTGTCTTTGTTAATTGGCCTCATCTTGAAGAAGCTAGAGTTGTTGGTATATCAGATGGAGAAACCAAGTAAGATTTGATTTATAATTTTTTGAAATTTATATTTGCTTTGCTACTTAATAGTTTTTACTGATACATTTTAATTGATATCATTATTGTAAAAATGTTCATACTGTGTAGTGATCATGATGCAAGTCCTCTAATCACACCACTTGAAGTTTAACCATTGTTGATAGTTTTTTGTACCTCTCTTGAGATATTTTATGTGTATATATATAATTTTTTCCCTTTTGCCTTCTTTTCCTTTTAATAGCTTGGAAGTTCTATAGCCTAATTCTTTTCTACCAGTTATTATATTATTTAGCATCTATATTTCTCTTAGTGATAAGAATTAATAGCATATATATAACCTTACCTTTACCATACACCTTCCAGGTTTCTTTTAAATAATAAATTTAAAAAATTTTTTAAATATTTTATTTACGTTCACAATCATTTTATTTATGATTATTTAGACAAGTTATTCTTTGTCTTTTATTTTTATTTCATGTAGACTTGGTCAGATTTCATGTTTTATTTTTGTGTCTCTAGAATTTTCTAAAGTAACTTTTTTCAGAGAAAATGAGGGAATGTCATATTTTCTAAGTTATTACATGTCCAGAAGATCTGTTTTGTTTTTCTCCCAAATAGGTTTAGAATCGTAGAGGCCCAGTTATTTTTCTTCAGATCTGTACAAACATATCTTAATTATGTGCTGTCTTGTAATTATCTTGATGAGAATTTAATAATAGTATGAATTTTTCCTTTATGGGTATCTGCTTTTTTGTATGAAATTGTGAGGGTTCTTTTTTAATCATCAGAATTCAGTTCCCCTGCCTTTTTGATGTAGTCAGTTTTATTAGTTTTTTTTTTTTTAATAGATCATGCTTTTGGTCTAAGTGCTCTTCACATAGCCCTAGATTCCTAAGATTCTCATCTGTGTTTCAAAAAGTTTTGTAGTTTTTACTCCTCCTTTTGCATTTAAACCCATGATCTGTTGTGAGTTAATTTTTCTGTAAGTATAAGGTTTAGATCAAAGTTCATACATTTGCCTATGAATATTCAGTTGCTCCAGCATTGTTTGTTGAAAAGGCTATTCTTCTTTCATAAGATTGCTTTTACACCTTTGTCAAAAACAGTTGAGCACAGTATGATTTCACTTATATGTGGAACCTTAAGAACAAAATAAATGAACAAACAAAACAAAAACAGACTCATAGATTCAGAAAACAAACTGATGGTTGCCAGATGGAAGGGAGGTTGGGGAGCTGGGGAAATAGTTGAACAGATTAAGAAATACAGATTGGTAGTTACAAAATAGTCATGGGGATGTAGAGTACAGTATAGGAATTATAGTCAATAATATTGTAATAACTGTGCATGGTGCCAGGTGGGTACTAGACTTATCAGGGGGATCACTCTGTAAATTATATAAATGTCTAATCACTATGCTTTACACCCAAAACTAATATAATAATATTGAATGTCAACTGTGATTGAAAGATTTAAAAAAATTAGTTAAGTTGAGCACATTTGTGTTGGTCTACTCTGAGTTCTCCATTCTGTTCCATTGATCTGTATGTCTGTTTTTATGCCAGCACCACACTGTCTTGTTTATTACTGTAGCTATGTGGTAAGTCTTAACCTTAGGTAGAGTTATTCCGTCTACCTTATTTTTATTTTTCAAAATTCTTTTAGCTTTTTGGTTCTTTGCCTTTCCACATAAATTTTAGAATAAATTATTCTAAGGACACATGGACCAAATCAAGGGGGAGGGTGGAGGTGGGGGAGGGACGTGGGTTCACCTGGGGTGGGGTGGAGGGATGGGGAGAAAAGGCATACAACTGTAATTGAATAACAATAAAAAAGTTAAAAAAAAGTATTACAAGAGCCTTAAAAAAAAAAAGAATAAATTGTTCTGTATGTACAAAAATTGTGGAGAGATTTTGGTAGGAATTTAATTAAAACTATACATTCGTTTGGGGAGATTTGACATCTTTACTGTGTTGAGTCTTCTGACTCAGTGGATCCATTTGTCATTGTTTTGTTTTTCAGCATACACATCCTGTACATGTTTTGTTAGATTTATGTATCAGTATTTAAATTACTTTGGAGCAACTATAGATTGTATAATGTTTTAAATTTCGTTTTCCCCAACTAGTATGTAGAAATACAGATGATTTCTCTTATGTTGATTTATGTCCTAGGATCTGGCTGAACGTAGTTCCCGGCCTTTTTTCTTGAAGGGTGCAAGCCAGTTATTTTGTAGAATTCTGGATTTACTTGGTTATTTCCTCTTAGTGTCATTTAAGTGGGTCCTCCCTCCCACATACTTCCGGTAAACTGGAGCCAGGTATAGTGGCTTGTAGAATCAAGTTAAACCTTTTTAGCAAAAATACTGTATTGAATTTGAGAGTACTTTTTAATCTTTATATTTTTGTAATAAATATTAGTTTAGTTTCTTAAGAAAGAAAGAATAGTAATTTGTTTTTAAATTTGTATTAGTTTTACAAGATCTTGCTCTGAAATTTATATTACATTTTTTTAAAAGGAGGCTTTTTTTTTTTTTTTTGGCTTTTATACCATATAGAAACCTCTAGCTTTGAAGGCTTACACTACTTCAACTCTATTAAACCACAGATTTTGGGATAATATAATTTTTATTTTAATTTTTAAGGTTTTACTTGGAAGAACCTCCAGGAACACAGAAGCTCTATCTGGGAAGAACTGCTCCACCATCTAAAGTGGTTCATCTTGGGGACAAAGAACAATCTAACTGGACCAAAGAAGTCCAAGGAATTTCAGAACAGTGAGTGTCATAAAAAGGATTTAATATTTTAGAGCTAGAGTGGGATCTGATGTACTTATCCTCTAACTTATTTTACACTAACATAGTAATCTCTCTGTATAGTGACTACATCTTCATTTTGTGTTCTAAAGAAAGTAATGACTTGTAGTTTAAAATAATAATGGTTAGCAGCAGATATAGCCTTGCACAGTTCATCACTAAAATACTTCATTATGTACTGAAATAAAAGAAAGAAAAAAAGAAAAGATATGATTACTAGGAATAACAGTTACTACTGTTGCCTATATTTGAGAGTTATGTGTTACTAACCATAAGGCCATTAAATTCCTCGGTCACACGTAAGTAATGAAACTAGGAAGGAAGACTGTTCTTTGTTCTCCCCCCCTCTCCTTACCCACTCACCTCCATCCAAGCCCTATATACCCCTGAATTCAGACATGTAACGTTTGTACCAACCGAATAAGTAAGAAGGTAACCTTCCTCAGAATGCTCGATTTCAGGGTCACCAGAGTGTGTTGTGTCCCGTAATCCCACCCTAAGAGTACCTTTCTTTGTTCATCTAAACACTAGGGTTTCCTAAATCAAAATAGAACAATAGAGACTCACAGTGGCACATGAAATGGTGTTATAAATGTATATCCATCAGCCTTCCTGTTTAAACTGTAATAGCATCCATTGAGAAATGGGGAATTCAAGGAGACACCTTTTCTACAATTACAGAGCTAATATGAGGCTGTACTATCCTTATTCAAAGATGAATAAATAGGGAAAAATCTTAAAACATCATAAAAAATCCATCTACTATAAATGAAGGAGATAAATATAGTTCTCAGGGTAGAGGTAGAACATATTTTTGCCTCCCAACAATAAAAATCAGATACCCTGTTATAGCTTATATCTTTCTGAATTTATTTATAGCTTATTAACAAAATCATAATAATAAATTTATTTGATGACCTTAACAACTCTTTTTTAATTTTTTAAAAAGATTTTATTTATTTACATTTAGAGACGGGGGAAGGGAGGGAGAAAGGGAGAGAAACAGCGATGTGAGAGAAAAACATCAGTGGGAGAGAGAAACATCAAGCTGTTGCCTCTCAAACATGCCCCGACCAGGGACTGAACATGCAACCCAAGCATGGGCCCCAACCAGGAAGTGAAGGAATCAAACCGGCAACCCTTCACTTTGCAGGATGATGACCGGCCACAACTGAGCCACACGGGTCAGGGCAATAACTCTTTTTTTAGATAGTGTGTTCCATAAGGCTAGAGAACACATCTGTTTTTGTCACCACTCTGCTCTCATTTCCTGACTGGTGTCTAAGCAGTAAATATTTGTTTGAATGCAATAGAGATTGTTTTAGTTAAGATTTTTAATTGGAAAAAACAACCTTCTTCAAAATAATGTGGGTTTCCAGGGGTGTCCAACCTATGGCCCACGGGCCACATGCAGCTGAGGATGGCTATGAATGAGGCCCAACACAAAAATGTAAATTTACTTAAAACATTATCAGATTGTTTTCTAATTATGTGTCGCAGTGTATTTAATACATGGGCCAAGATGACAATAATTCTTCCAGGATGGCTCAGAGACACCAAAAAGTTGGACACCCCTGGTTAGACATTTGTTTATATATTCAACAATTATTTATTGATACCTACTAAGTGAATAAAATTGACACTCCCTACACTCATAAAACTTATGGCTGGTAGATGGCAGCTGGGCGTTAATGTCTTATGTGATTTTTTGATCAAACTGCGACTATGATAATTGATGGAGTAGCACTCTGAGACCATGTAATACAAAGGTTTGACCTAACTAGGGAAGAATTTGCCCTACCAAGAGAAAATTTTCTTGAGGAAATGTTGACTAAACTGGTGCCTGAATGTGGAGTAGGAGTTAGGTAAAGAGTGAAAAAGCAGCATGTTTCAGGATGAGGGGAAGGTTACATGCAAAGTTCCTGTGGCAAAAGGAAAAGCAGTGTGTATGATGGCTGATGTGGCTGGAGGATTGGAATCAAGAAGGAAGGGTATTGAGTATGACGATGCAGGGGAAATGGAAGAGGCAAGCTGAGAGGTAAAAGAAAAACCAGGAGATTTACATGTTATATTATGGAAATCAAAGAAAAATAGTGTTTCAGGAATAAGGAAGTATGTCATGTAGAATGTTATGAAGAGGTTAGGCAAGAGCTATTCTGGTTGAGCATTTGGTCTTGTTCACACAAGAGAATGAATTCTAGTACCTGTCAGTTCAAGATCTCTTGTCAACCAAGAAGGGTAGACAAGACTACATAGATTCATGAGCACTCAGGTTTATTTACTCTGGTCATCCTTCTCTTAAATTGCTTTTCTTTAACTGTATTCCTGCCTCATATTGTCTCACATTTTGTCGCTTCTTCCCGTACTTCCCAAGCTCTTTGTTATCTGTCTACCAAGGTGAAATTCACAAGACTACTGTTGTTCTGCCCCTGAGGGTTTACCTCTCTTATTTATGATTTTGCAAATTATGTCATTAAAATGAGGTGATGATCCCATGGTTCCAACAAGTAGGAATAATGCTTGTACAAATCATTCATAGCTCTAAGACTTCTCCAGCAAGAACGTAGAAACGATTACTTATCTCAGTTATATCTCCATGTATCTTATTCTCCAAATTCAGCACATCCTTTTTCTGTGAACCTGAGACATAAAATGCTTCCAGATATTACCAAATTACGTGGTTTTTATTTTTACAAACCTTCCAATTATGCATATATGATATGCCTGTTAAATTTCTGTATTCTTGTGTAAGAGATTTCCTTTCTGATGAAAAGGCACCAATAAAGATAGTTGGAAGATAGGATATAGGATAGGCGATAGCTGAAGAAGGATATAGAACGGCATATAGTGGTTTTGGTTTATTCAGGAGGATTTCATCATTTTAAAAATAAATGACAAGAGAGGTACATTTAAAAGGAGGGAAAACAACACATTGGAAGGTGAAATGAGACCTAGTCTTAAAGAAGATGGGATGAAACTATTGGTGGGCTTATAATGTAATTGCTCTGTCTTTTGATAGTAGAGCTGAGCTGATCAGTCATATGTCCAGATAAAGCAGATAGGTAGATTTAACCAGCACTGGAATTTGCCAGATGGGCACATAAAAAGATGAAGAGGCAAGGAAGTTTAGGACACTAGCAGGAATGCTATTGAAATGGAGGACAGTGGAATCTAGGTGGGGTAGAAAGAGAAGTGAGGGAAGTAGAGAGTTAATAGTTTGGGAGAAAGTGTGACCATAGGTGGACTAGAGATCCTAAATGAAAAGAGTGGTTGAACAAGTAAGTTAGATGGAGAAGTTTTAGACAAGGTATTTGAGTGATTTTGGAGGTGAAAATATAATGGGTGCGTTTTTTTTAATCACTCAAAATTATTTTATTTACTTTTTCTTTTTAAAATTATTTTATTGTTGTTCAATTACAGTTGTCTGCATTTTCTCCCCACCTCTCTACCCCACCCCAGCCAAACCCACCTCCATCCCCTGCTTCCACCCTCCTCCTTGGTTTTGTCCATGTGTCCATTATAGTAGGTCCTGAAAACCCTTCTGCACACTATCCCTTCCAACCTCCCCTCTGGCTATTGTTAGATTGTTCTTAACTTCAATGTCTCTGGTTATATTTTGCTTGCTTTTTATTTCTATTGATTATGTTCCAGTTAAAGGTGAGATCATATGGTATTTGTCCCTCACTGCCTGGCTCATTTCACTTAGCATAATGCTCTCCAGTTCCATCCATGCTTTCACAAAGGGTATGAGCTCCTTCTGTCTCTCTGCTGCATACAATTCCATTGTGTAAATATACCTTGGTTTTCTGATCCACTCATTTGCTCGTGGACACTTAGGTTGCTTGTAGTACCAGGCTATTGTAAATTATGCTTCTATGAACATTGGGGTGCATAGGTTCTTTTGGATTGGTGTTTCAGGGCTCTTAGGGTATAATCCCAGCAGCGGAATTGCTGGGTCAAAGGGCAGTTCCATTTTTAGTTTTCTGAGGAAATTCCATACTGTTTTCCACAGTGGCTGCACCAGTCTGCATGCCCACCAACAATGTACTAGGGTTTCCTTTTCTTCGCATCCTCTCCAACATTCGTTTGTGGATTTGTTTATGCTGGCCACTCTGACTGGTGTGAGATGGTACCTCATTGTGGTTTTAATTTGCATCTCTCTGATGGCTAGTGATGCTGAGAATCTTTTCATATGTCTCTAGGCCCTCTGTATGTCTTCTTTGGAGAAGTGTCTGTTCAAGTCCTTTGCCCATTTTTTCATTGGGTTGTTTGTCTTCCTGGAGTGGAGTCGTGTGAATTCTTTATATATTTTGGAGATCAGACTCTTGTCTGAGGTATCATTGGCAAATATGTTTTCCCAGACTGTTGGTTCTCTTTGTATTTTAATGCAGTTTTCTTTAGCCATGAGAAGCTTTTTATTTTGCTGAGGTCCCATGTGTTTGTTCTTTCCTTTATGTCCCTTGCTTTAGGGGACATGACTGTGAGGATGTTGCTGCATGGAATGTCTGAGATTTTCCTGCCAATGTTTTCCTCGAGGACTTTTACGGGGTTACGACTTCTATTTAAGTCCTTTATCCACCTTGAATTTATTTTTGTGTATGGTGTAAGTTGGTGATCGACTTTCATTTTTTTTCACGTGGCTGTCCAGATCTCCCAACACCATTTGTTGAAGAGGCTATTTTTGCTCCACTTTATGCTCCTGCCTCCTTTGTCAAATATTAATTGACTGTAAAGACTTGGGTTTATTTCTGGGCTCTCTGTTCTGTTCCATTGGTGTCTGTGCCTGTTCTTACGCCAGTACCAGGCTGTTTTGATTACAGTGGCCTTGTAATACAGATTGATATCAGGTATTGTGATCCCTCCTGCTTTGTTCTGCTTTCTCAAAATTGCTGCAGATATTGGGGGTCGTTTATAGTTCCATATGAATTTCTGAAATGTTTGTTCTATGTCTGTGAAATATGTCATGGATACTTTAATAGGGGTTGCATTGAATCTATAAATTGCTTTGGGTGGTATGGCCATTTTGATGATGTTAATTCTTCCAATCCATGAGCATGGTACATGCTTCCATTTGTTTGTGTCTTCCTTGATTTCTTTCTCCAGTGTTGTATACTTTTCTGAGTACAGGTCTTTTACCTGCTTGGTTAGGTTTATTCTTAGGTACTTTATTTTTCTTGTTGGTATATCAAATGGGATTTTTTTCCTGATTTCTCTTTCTGATGTTTCATTGTTGGTGTACAAAAATGCCTTTGATTTCTGGGTATTGACATTGTGTTCAGCTGTTTTGCCAAATTCATTTATTAGGTCGAGTAGTTTTTTGGTGGAGTCTATTGGATTTTCCATGTACACTATCATGTCATCTGCAAACAGTGACAGTTTCATTTTCTCCTTTCCAATTTGGATGCCTTTTATTGCTTTTTCTTGTCTGATTGCTGTGGCTAGGACTTCCAATACTATATTGATACAAGTGATAAGAGAGGGCATCCTTGTCCTGGTCCTGATCTTAGTGGAAAAGCTCTAAGTTTTTGTCCATTGAGTATGATGTTGGCTGTAGGTCTCTCATATATGGCCTTTATTATGTTGAGGACTGCTCCCTTTATTCCCACTTTGCTGAGTGTTTTTATCAGAAATGGGTGCTGTATCTTATCGAATGCTTTTTCCGCATCTATTGAAATGATCATGTGATTTTTGTCTTTGCTGTTGTTGATGTGATGTATTATGTTTATGGATTTGCAAATATTGTACCATCCTTGCATCCCTGGGATGAATCCCACTTGGTCATGGTGTATGATCTTTTTACTGTATTGCTGGATGTGGTTTGCTAATATTTTGTTGAGAATTTTAGCGTCTATGTTCATCAGCGATATTGGCCTGAAGTTTTTTCCTTCTTCGTTGTGTCTTTATCTGTTTTTGGCATTAGGATGATGCTCGCTTCATAAAGAGAGTTTGGGATTCGTCCATCAGCTTGGATTTTTTCGAATAGTCTGTGAAGGATAGGGGTTAGCTCTTTCTTAAATCCTTTGTAGAATTCTCCTGTGAAACCATCTGGTCCAGGGCTTTTGTGTGTTGGGAGTTTTTTGATGACTGCTTCAATTTCGTCTGCTGTTATTGGTCTGTTCAGGTTTTCTGCTTCTTCCTCATTCAGTTTTGGAAGATTATATTTTTCTAGAAATGTGTCCATTTCACCTAGGTTTTCAAATTTCTTCGCATACAGTTCTTCGTAGTAATTTCTTACAATCCTTTGTATTTCTGTGGTATCAGTTGTAATCTCTTTCATTTCTAATTCTGTTTATTTGGATCCTCTCTCTTTTTTTCTTGATGAGCCTACTTAAAGTCTTGTTGATTTTGTTTATCTTTTCAAAGAACCAGCTCCTGGATTCATTGATCCTTAGAATTGTGCTTTCAGTCTCTATGTCATTTAACTCTGCTCTGATCTTGGTTATTTCCTTCCTTCTGCTTGCTCTGTCTTTGTTGTTGTTCCTCCACTTCTTGTAGGCGTAGGGTTAGGTGGTTTGTTTGAAATGTTTCTATCTTTTTAAGGTAGGCCTGTATTGCTATGAACTTCCCTCTCAGGACTGCCTTGCTGTGTCCCATAGGTTTTGGGTTCTTGTGAGTTCGTTTTCATTTGTTTCCAGGAAGTTTTTGATTTCTTCCCTAATCTCGTTCTTGACCCATTCATTGTTTAATAGCATGCTATTCAGTGTCCATGATTTTGAGTGTTTTGGGTTTTTTCCTTTGGGGTTGGTTTCTAGTTTCAGTCCCTTGTGGTCCGAGAAAATGCTTGATATGATTTCAATTTTCTTGAATTTGTTGAGGCTTGCTTTGTTTCCTATCATATGGTCTATCTTTGAAATTGTTCCATGTGCATTTGAAAAGAATGTGTATTTTGCTTCTTTAGGATGAAAAGCTCTCTATATATCAGTTAAGTCCATTTCCTCTAGGGTATTGTTAAGTGACACAACATCCTTGTTCATATTTTGTTTGGAAGATCTCTCCATGTTTGACAGTGGGGTATTAATGTCCCCTACTGTAATTGCGTTGCTGTCAATATCTTTCTTGAAGTCCTCCAAGATTTTCTTTATGTATTTGGGTGCTCCTATGTTGGGTGCATATATATTTACAATGTTTATGTCTTCTTGGTGGATTCTTCCTTTGAGTATTATGAAGTGACTTTCTGGGTCTCTCTTTATGGCCCTTCTTTTCAAGTCTATTTTGTCTGATATGAGTATTGCGACCCCTGTCTTTTTTTTTCGTGTCGGTTTGCTTGGAAAATCTGTTTCCAGCCCTTCACTTTCAGTTTGTGTAAGTCTTTTGTCCTGAGATGGGTCTCTTGTAGGCAGCATATGTGTGGATCATCTTTTGTTATCCACTCAGGTATTCTTTGTCTTTTGATTGGAGCATTTAATCCATTTACAGTTAAGGTTATTATCGATAGGTAGTTATTCACTGCCATTTTTTCATACCTGTGTTCCTCTCTCTGTCTCTTTTCCTTCCTTTACTTAAAGCAGTCCCTTTAGCATCTCTTGCAGAGCTGGTTTGGTGGAGGTGTGTTCTTTTAGACTTCTTTTGTCTGGGATACTCTTTATTTGGCCTTGTATCTTGATTGAGAGCCTTGCTGGGTAAAGTAGCCTTGGTTGCAGGCCTTTGGTTCTCATTACCTGGAATATTTTTTGCCATTCTCTTCTGGCTTGGAGCATTTCCATTGAGAAGTCAGTTGCTAACCTTATTGGGGCTCCCTTGTATGTTACTTCCTGTTTCTCCCTTGCTGCCTTTAAGATCCTCTCTTTGTCTTGGAATTTTGCCATTTTAATTATGATATGTCTTGCAGTGGGCGCCTTGTATTCCTTTTGCTTGGGACTCTCTGTGTTTCTTGGGTTTGTGTGACTTTTTCTCTCATCAGATTAGGGAAATTTTCCATGATTACTTTTCCAAACAGGTTTTCTATCCCTTGCTGTTCTTCTCCTTCTGGTATTCCTATTATATGGATATTATTACATTTCATGTTGTCCTGCATTTCCCTTAATCCCTCTTCATTCTCTCTGAGCCTCTTTTCCTTTTCTTGCTCTTTCTGGGTGTTTTTTTCTACTTTTTCCTCCAGCTCGCTGATCCGATCCTCTGCTTCATCAAGTCTGCTTTTCATTCCTTCTACTGTGTTCTTCAGTTCAGAGATTGTATTCTTCATTTCCTCTTGGCCCTTGTTGATAGTTTCTATTTCCTTTTTCATGTTGATATAGTTTGCAGTGAGTTCATTGTAGGTTCCTTGTAGTTTCTGGTAATTCTCTGTGAGCTCAGTGAGCTCAGTGAGCTTCCTAATAACCATTGCTTTGAACTCAGTATCTGATAGTTGACTTGCCTCTTTTTCAGTTAGCATTCTTTCTGAGGCTTCCTCCTTTTCTTTCATTTGGGGATTGTTTCATTGTCTTCCCATTGTTTGTGAGATTGTTCTTGTTAGCCTCTGCTTCCTAAATTGTTTTGTTCTGCCTCCCTGGGTTTATGGTATGAACTTCTATGGTAGAATGCCAGTGCGATTCAGTGGTGCCCTCTCCTTAATCTGCTGTCCTCACTGGTGTTGAGCTGACGTTTATGGGTGTAACATGGTCTAACTCTGGTCTTTTCAGTGCTCCAGGTTTTATTGTCTCACCTGTGGGTAAAAGAGAAGGCGGGGGGGGGGGGGGGGGGCGAAGGAGAAGGGAAGGAAGGAAAAAGGGAATAGAAAACGAAAGGAAGGAAGGAAGAATGAGTAAAAAAGATCGGAGGAAAGATAAGAAGGAATTTTAACAAAAATTAAAACAAATCAATAAAAGACGGCAGGAAGAAGGAATAAAAAAGGTAAAGGATGGAAAGAAGAAGGAATAAAAAAAGACAGAAGGACAGAAAGGAAGAAGGAATTTAGAGGGAAAGGAGGGAAAAAAAAACGTCTTCTGCTGGCTTTGAACTGGTCAGGTTAGTTCTGCTGGTCTTCCTGTCTGTGCAATGGGAGGGGGTGGTTGGAAGGATTGGTTTCATTGTTCTCCCTTCCTGAGCCACACTCTTCACTGTTGTTCAGCCTCCAGTCCGGTTTCTCAAGGTTCTTCAGCTGCCCACTCGGCCTTTAGTTCACCAGTTGTCCTGTCCTTGAGTTGCACCAATTAGGGGCAGCTCACACTCCCCCTTCTTGCTCTTTGCTTTCTTAGATGTTAGGGGCTCTCGGTGCTGCTATGGGGTAGTTCAGCCCCCTACTGGGTCAAGTCTTTCGGGGAATGCAGTGTCCCCTAGCCCTGCAGCTCCCCTCTGCTGGGCGTTCTGCCTTCCTCCTAGAGAGCCAGTAGGCCCTGCAGGGCTCTGTGTGCAGGGGCTAGGTGGGAGTTGTTCAGAACTGGTGCTTTAGGTGTGGTCCCTCGCAGGCAGCCATGCCGTTGATCAGGCGATCTGCCGCTTTGGGCCTAGGTGGCGCGTGGTCAGCAGGTCCGCCACTTTGGGCCTGAGTCGCATGCTGCCGGCCGATCCAGCTGCTTTGGGCCTGTACACGGGTCAGCCAGCCACTGATCCAGGTGCGCACCCACCCAAGGTTTCTTTTGTGGGCGCCCAGTCCGCTGATCTGGGTGCGCGCCAACTGGGCTTCAGATGCGCTGGGGCTGCTTATCCCACGTTCACAGTCCAGGGGCTGAGGGGCGAGGGGCGCCAGAGGCCGTGGCTGCTGCAGAGAGTTCTCCAACTAGCCGCTGAGTGCCTCTATTTTCTCTTTTTCTTTTGGAGAAATTCTTCCTATCGAAGCCCTCCTGGTCCAAAAAAGCACCTGGCGTCTCATGCAGCACAGCCTGACTCTCTCCCAAGAATCCTGCAGCAGACCCTGCACCCGGGCTGGGGCTTCAGCCGCCCTGGTCCCTGCGCAGGTCCCAAGGACCTTATTGTCCTTAGGCACTCTTCTTACCGTCAGATCTTTCAATGTCCTCTATCTTTGGTCTCCGATCTTCATATATGCTGGAATACCGTTGGCTGTTTGCTCTGGTCCTCAGATCAGCTAGGTGTTTCACTGGTGGTGAGGGGAAGTGGACTCTGCTCCCACCTGTCTCGCCGCCATCTTCCTCTCCAAACCCCTTGAATTTTTTCCATGTTAGGTACATATCTAAGATTAGAATTACTGCTTCATAGGATATGCTTAAGCTCAGTTTCGGTAAATACCACCAAAAAGATTTCTGCAAAGTTAGCACATCAGTTTATGTTCTTAGCAGTTTATAGGAATTTCCGTTTCTCTCTAACTTCATCAATACTTAGTACTATTGTCTCTTCCATTTTAGCCATTTTGATATAGTGGTATCTCATTTTGGTTTAATTCCTGTTCCTCTCACAACTAATAAAGTTGAACATCCTTTTATATTTGTTGTGGTCTCTTATATTTGAATATGCTCTTTTGTGAAATGCCTGTTCAATTGTTCTGCCCTTTTTGAATTGAATTGTTTACCTTTTTTATTTGTAATTTTTCTTATTTATCTTTGGTGTCATTCTCAATTTCAGGAAAAACCTGTGATTCCCTAAATATGATGATTGCTGTAGAGTTTTTTATTTTTAATATTCTTTATCAGATTATGGAAATTTGCTTTCATTCCTCCTAGTAGGTGAAATGTTTTTAATCATTAATTGGTGCTGATTTTATCAAAAAATTTTTCTGCTTCTGTGAAAATGATTATATGCCTGCTTTTTTTCTGTAATCTAGGTAATTCCATGGATTGAATTTCAAATATTAATATACCCCTGAATTCCTGTAATAAATCCCTTTGGCTGTGATATATTATCCTTTTTATATATAATTGGATTTAACTTGTTAAATTTTGTTGAGTATATTTGCATTTATTTTCCCAAAGGAGATTGGCCTATAATTTCCCTTTCTCGTACTGTCCTTGTCAGCTTTCATACCAAGAGTACCCATGTAATAACTTTTTAATGAAAGTGGTAGAAAAAAATCCCACTGAATGTTTACAAAATGGTACCAGAATGCTACACTTCAAAAGTTTGTTGGAAAACTGCTGTTTCTGGCCAAGACGATATGGCTTATTTCAGAACAACTCTACCATTAAGAACAAAACCATGCAAGCTGCTATGGAAAAATATACATACACTATATAATGTTATTTAACATATTGTACATACATTATATAGTATATATTATATAAAATATGTATTTATATATGAACATAATAAAAATAAAAATTATGATTGTTATAATGAGCCTAGTAGGTGGTCTGAATAGTAATAAGGACATACTAAAAATTGAATCAGTGGGCTAAAAGACCTGCTGAGGGATTCCATCAACACATAGTAGTAATCACTGTGAGATGAAAATAGTCAGGATTTCTTTTTTTTTTTTCCATTTTTTTGATATATTTATTGATTATGCTATTACAGTTGTCCCATTTCCGCCCCTTCACTCAACTCCATCCGGCCCACTCCCTCCCTCCCACATTCCCCCCCTATAGTTCATGTCCATGGGTCATACATATAAGTTCTTTGGCTTCTACATTTCCTACAGTATTATTACCCTCCCTCTGTCTATTTTCCACCTATCATTTATGCTACTTATTCCGTGTACCTTTCCCCCCTCTCTCCCTTCCCACTCCCCTGTTGATAACCCTCCATGTGATCTCCATTTCTGTGGTTCTGTTCCTGTTCTAGTTGTTTGCCTAGTTTGCTCTTGTTTTTGTTTTAGGTGTGGTCGTTAATAACTGTGAGCTTGCTGTCATTCTTACTGTTCATATTTTTTATCTTCTTTTTCTTAGGTAACTCCCTTTAACATTTCATATAATAAGGGCTTGGTGATGATGAACTTCTTTAACTTGACCTTATCTGAGAAGCACTTTATCTGCCCTTCCATTCTAAATGATAGCTTTGCTGGATAGAGCAATCTTGGATGTAGGTCCTTGCCTTTCATGACTTTGAATACTTCTTTCCAGCCCCTTCTTGCCTGTAAGGTCTCTTTGGAAAAATCAGCTGACAGTCTTATGGGAACTCCTTTGTAAGTAACTGTGTCTTTTTGTCTTGCTGCTTCTAAGATTCTCTCCTTCTGTTTCATCTTGGGGAATGTAATGATGATGTGCCTTGGTGTGTTCCTCCTTGGGTCCAGCTTCTTTGGGACTCTCTGAGCTTTCTGGACTTCCTGGAAGTCTATTTCCTTTGCCAGACTGGGGAAGTTCTCCTTCATTATTTGTTCAAATAAGTTTTCAATTTTTTGTTCTTCCTCTTCTCCTTCTGGCACCCCTATAATTCGGATGTTGGAACGTTTCAAGATGTCCTGGAGGTTCCTAAGCCTCTCCTCATTTTTCCAAATTCTTGTTTCTTCATTCTTTTCTGGTCGGCTGTTTCTTTCTTCCTTCTGGTCCACACGGTTGATTTGAGTCCCAGTTTCCTTTCCAGCACTATTGGTTCCCTGTACATTTTCCTTTGTTTCTCTTAGCATAGCCTTCGTTTTTTCATCTAGTTTTCGAACAAATTCAACCAATTCTGTGAGTGTCTTAATAACCAGTGTTTTGAACTGTGCATCCAATAGGTTGGCTATCTCTTCCTCGCTTAGTTGTATTTTTTCTGGAGCTTTGAAGTGTTCTGTCATTTGGGCCATTTTTGTGTGTGTGTGTGTTGGCACGTCTGTTACTTAAAGGGGCGGAGCCTTAGGTGTTCACCTGGGCGGGGTAACACTGGTAGCTGTGCTGTGACGCTGTATGTGGGGGAGGGGCCGAGAGGGAGCAATGGCACCTGCTCCACTCTCCACTGGATTTCAGCCACTCCCTCCACTACCCACAATCAAATTGGGCCCCTCTGGTGCTGGTTCCCGAGTGGGTGGGCTTGTGCACACTCTAGGCCCCTGTGGGTCTCTCCAACGACCTCTCCTGTGAGGCTGGGAGTCTCTCCTGCTGCCGCCCCAACCCCCATGGGCGTTTTCACTCAAAGATTTGAGGCTTTATTTCCCTGCGCTGGAGCCCTGGGTTACGCGATCTGCTTTGCTCCCCGCCATTCGTCCCAGTTTATCTGTGCCCGAATGCGGGGCCGCAGGGTCTGCTAGTGCTCGGACTGCCTGCCCTGTTCATCCCACACTCCGCCAGTCTCAGTCCCGCCAAGGCCACGCAAGTCCTCTCCGCCCGGGTGCCCGTCTCCGCCCCTCCTACCGGTCTGGATGAATGTTTCTTTTTTATCTACTTGGTGTCGGACTTCCTTGCCGTTTGATTTTCTGTCAGTTCTGGTTGTGCGATGAGGCGCAGTGTGTCTACGTACGCCGCCATCTTGGTTCTCCAAGATCATTTTATGTTTGATAAAATGTTTAATTTCAGATCATCAGCTTATTATAAAAGGATGTCACTCAGGAAGAGCCAGATGGCAGAGATGCATAGGGTGAGGTGTGGGGAAAGGGTGTGCAGCTTTCATGAAGGTGCCAAACTCCCCGCATTTCCACCAAGAAGCTTTCCAAAACCGCTCCTTTTGGGTTTTTATGGAGGATTCATTACATAGACATAATTCAGAATAGTCAGAATTTCTATCACCTCTCTAACAGGAGTTCCAGAGAGAAGAAATACAAAGGAGATAAGAACATATCCCTCAGATGAAGAATGACTATATCCTTAGATCAGGGGTCAGCAAAGTTTTACTCTAAATGCCTGGTAGTAAATATTTTAGGCTTTGTAGACCTTAACACTGTTTGTCCCAACTACTCGACTTTGTTGTTGTAGCATAAAAGCAGCCATAACAGTAAATAATGACTATGTTCCAGTAAAATTTTATTTACAGAAATAGGAGGCAGTCTGGAATTGCCTCAGGGCTGTAGTTTGCTGACCTTTACTTGAGCTTGAAAAGGCCCACTGAATGGCCCATCGACCTTTCTCTGTCTGGATTTACCTGTTCTGGATGACTCATATAAATGGAATCATATATGTGACTTTTAGTGTCTCGCTTGTTTCACTTGACATGGTTTTGAGGTTCATACACATTGTAGTGTGTATCAGTAATCATTTCTTTTTATGGCTGAATATGCCATTTATGGGTATACAACTTGGGGTTTTCCCTTCATCTGTTGGTGGACATTTGGACTGTTTCTACCTTCTTACTCTTCTGAGTAGTGCTGCTATGAGCATTTATATATAAATATTTAAGTATATATTTCTAGTTCTTTGGGTAGATATTTAGAAGTGGAATTGCTGGACAATATGGCAATTCTCTGTTTAAGTTTTTGAGGAACTGCCAAACTGTTTTACACAGTGACTGCATCGTTTTACTATCCCACCAGCAATATATGTGCTACAATTTCTCCACATCCTTTCCAACACTTGTTTTCTCTCCTACGGTGTAGCCTTCCTAGGGGTAAAAAACATAGGAGTTTTTTATAGCTCTGAGTTTTCGCATAATTTCACAGACATTGGGAGAGGTATCCACAGAGTAAAAAAAAAAGACTAATGCAAAAGTCTTAAGTTAGGTACTCAGAAGTGTTAGCGTGTTTGTTTAAAATTTATTTAAGTATTTAAATATGAGATGATGGTTGGGATGATGATTATCACCCTAAAATATACACACTCTCATACATATCTGTATTTTTTTTATTCTTTCCTTTAGCTACCTGAGAAGAAAAGGAATAATAATAAATGAAACATCTGCAGTTGTATATGCTCAATTACTCACAGGTCGTAAATATCAAATAAATCAAAATGGTGAAGTTCATCTAGAGAAACAGTGGTCAAAACAAGTTCTTCCTTTTGTTTATCAAGCTATTGTTAAGGTAAGTCTTCATCAGGTCTCAATTCTGTCTTAGTGTTCAGTGTCACACTGTGTAAAGAAAAGACTAATCAAATTAACATTTGTTTATGAATAGAAGAGTAAATAGAAGAGTAGAAGAGTAGCAGTGTTTAATGGAGACTATTATTTAATATAATTTGCAAAATATTGTTTGTTTTAAAAGGAGTGTTACTTACTCAAGAGACTTTGTGGTTCGGAACTTTTCTTTTTAATTTATTTTTAACTTAATCTCTAAAAGAAAAGTCCCAGTCTTAACTTACACCCTTGCATTTTTAGATTTTTATTCTCCAAAAAAAAAAAAAGCAAAAAAAATTTCCTTACATAAATTTGTAAATGGAAAAGGTTGCTGTGTTTGTAATCTTAGATATGGGATGGGGACAAAATTTTTTTTAAAGCATGTAATGATACCGTAATTGTGGGGAAACAGTCTAGTGATTAAGAGCACAGACTTCTTAGCTGTATGATCATGGGCAAGATTCACCCAATTTCTGTTCCTTAGTTTTGTCATCTGTGAAATGGGACTAATATGACCTGACTGGTGTGGCTCAGTAGATTAACTACTGGCCTGTGAACCAAAAGGTCACTGGTTCAATTCCCAGTCAGGGCACGTGTCTGGGTAGCAGACCAGGTCCCTAGTTGGGGACCTGTAAGAGGCAACTGATCAATGTTTTTCTCCCTCCCTTCCCCTCTCTCTAAAAATTAATAAATAAAATCTTTAAAAGAAAAATAAACTGGAGCAAATAATAGTCTCTGCCACAGAGAGTTGTCTTATGGACTAAATGAATTTATAAATATGTAACATACCTACAAGTTACCTGGCATATAAGCAGTCAATAAAGTTTAGTTACTAGTGTTGTTAGGTAGACAGTCTTTGAATTTGACATTTGTTTTCAACCATAATCCCACAAGAAAAAAACTTGGTGTGCAATCTGTAGAAGTCACGATTGTGGTGATATACTTTTATATTTCATTCTATATAGGACATCCGAGCTTTTGATTCCCGTTTCTCCAATATCAAAACATTGGATGACTTGTTTCCTCCAAGAAGTATGGTCTTTATGCTGGGAACCCCCTATTACGGCTGTGCTGGAGAAGTTAGTTCCTGTTATTGTTAATTAATTTTTTTTCTGATTTGAAGTTAATACAGTTCTTTAACTTCTCTTCATTTATTTATAAAATAAAAGGTGATACTGAAGGGGAAAAATAAGGATGAATTCTTCATCTAACTAATGAACATAGTATTTGGCTATATGTATTTTTAGTTTTGAGCAGGTTGGGGTTGGGAGGTGGAGAGAAAAAAGAATTCATATCCTGCTCTCTTTAGTGGTATATTGTGGTGGTACCTATAAATCGATTCTATAGTTATTTTAGATGTATTATTGGGTTGATGAATTTGTAAAGTCTTGATGTTTTGGGGCAGTCCAGTTCTCATGTGGAAAAAAGTACACGTAAATAGGCATGTATGCTGTCTGGCTCTATTCGCACCAAAGGATAAGAAGTAAAGACACTCTGGTAGCAGTGAACACATGTAATATCCAGACCTTGACCTGTAGTACCATATCCCACTAAAAAGAACAGGACTTCTTAGAGAAATGGTGGACTACAGGGCTGGGGCACGGCAGGTGTAAGATGAGCCTGAAACCTCTTGTTGTATCAGCAAGTAAGGAAGTGCTCAAAAGAATGATGGGAACACATCACGTCAAGTTTGGGACAAATTGATTATCAAAATAATTAAGTACAGTAATGAATTATAGATCATAGGTTGATAGGCAACAATCATCATTGGCAGCTAAATCGAGATAAAATTTTTGATCAGGAGTGGGGTATTTTCATTGTCTTGAAAGTGTTTTCCCGCAAACTGTTTATTAGTTTTGAGGGCAACAAATAACTGTAATTGTACAGTGAAGAAATTGAGCAACATCTTGATGTTATGATCAAAGTTAGTATTATGATGAGGGACAGATGAAAATATTCAGTGTATCTATCATGTATCTCCAGATGTGATTATTTAAGAAGCACACATCACCTATGCAGTATTCTGGCTCTGAGTAGTATATAACCTTAAGCTAATCACAAGGAAGCATCAGGGAAGTTGAAAATGCATAACCTTTTTTTTTTTGAGGCAGGGTGGAGAGGAAGGAATGAATTGTATTCTTCAAAATGTCAATGTTATGAAAGAGAGAAAAGGTCTGGATATATTCTAGGTTGAAGGAAGTTAAAGAGATATGACAGTTAAATACAATATCTGATCAAACCTGGATCCTGTAGTAGAGGGAGAAAGGAGTTTTTTTTATAAAGGACATTTTTAGGTCAACTGACAGAACAGGACTGTGGACAGTAGTTTAAAGTATTTTATCAATGTAAATTTTATACTTAATAATTATACTGTGATTATATAATAAAATATCCTAATTATTAGGAAATAGACACTGAAATATTCAGCGGTAAGCAGCACAGTACATGTAATATACCCTAAAAAGGTTCAGAAAAATAATTATGTATATTTAAATGCACATGCAGAGCACAAATGTTAACACAAGTAGAAGAAAATGTTATTAACAAGTAGGTTAATCTGGGTAAGTGTTATTCAGATGTTCTTTGACCTGTTTTTGCAACTTTTTAGTAGTTTGAAATTATTTGAAAGTTAAAAGTTAACTTAAAAAAAAGACTAGTTAACTTTTAATTATTTGCAAATTAAAAGTTAATTTAAAAAAAAGAGTGGTTAACAAGGTACAATGACTCAAATTTGCAGTTTAATCACATTCACTTATAAATTCCAAGAGAATTTCCACTCTCTAACTTTGTTGTCTGATTGTATCTCAGAAATAATAAAATGTTCAATTAAGTAGAAAAGTCAAGTAAATAAAATGTAGTGAAACAGACTAAAACATACTGTGATTCTTTTTGTCTGCAAGGTTCAGGATTCAGGGGACGTGATTACAGAAGGTAGGATTCGTGTGGTTTTCAGCATTCCATGTGAACCCAGTCTTGATGCTTTAATACAGAACCAGCACGTGAGTACTATATAGTCCATATTGTTTAATTCCAAATTGAGCTTTAAAAATATTAGACGGGTCCTGGCTGGTGTTGGTCAGTGGATTGAGTGCTGGCCTGCGAACCGACGGGTGGCTGGTTTGATAGTCAGGGCACGTGCCTGGGTTGCGGGCCAGGTGCCCAGTATGCGAAAAGCAAGAGATCGATCTCTCTCTGTGTCTCAATGTTTCTCTCCCTCTCTTTTTCCCTCTCATCCCCCTCTAAAAATAAATAAAATACTTAAAAAAAAATAAAAATAAATATATTAGAAGGATATTTTTGCTATCTTCTTTGAATTTATTGCAGATGTATTATTGAGTACTGATTAAAGTCCCTCAAAGTTACATCTAGGATTATTTAAAAATCAGTGTAAACTTTGTTCAGAACTTCATATAGGAAGAAATCACTGAAATCCCATTATTAGTCTATAATGGTTATTACAGGTTATTGCATTCAAGCTTTTAAGCAGCACATTGATTAGCATACCCTCTGGGAATAAACTTGGTTTTTTTCAATGTTTCATAATTAAAGCCTACATTTTTAGTTACAATGACAAATGGCCTTCCTATACAAATTAAATGTTGCTACTCAGCTAAAGACTAACAGCCCCTTGAGTAAATTAGGAAATTTCATGTAAGGTCATAGCATCCTTCCTCAAGACCTATTTCTCCAAAGATGTTTACTGGCCTCCTTTTACTTTTCCCTGTTAAAATAGGGGGAGGATGCTGGTATCTGTTATTTTTGCTTATTGATTGGATAATTAACGAAAAAAATTAATTCATAAGCAGCTGGCTCTTGGTGCTTTTATTTTCTCTAATGGTGAAATCTAAAGCTTTATATCCTGTGGGGTGAATTTAAGGCATCAGCATACCTATGAGGAAACTTTAGGGAAGGCAGAAAAGTTCCTAAAATCTTACCATCAGGCCTTTTTTAGAGGGAGAATCCAGAAAGCAGTCAGGAAACCAGGAGAGTGGCCCATTAGATAAAGAAGTTGGGGTTCTGTTCTGGAAGTCAGTGGAAGAACTTGTATTCGTTCCTTCATGCTTGGCTTTTTCTAGGAGCTTGCCCACTTCTAGTGTCCAGTGTTGCTAGGTGGGCCTTCTTCAAGATACTTTTTCTTTATGTACCTTTAACTTCTGTTGAAGCCTTCTTTCTCTTCCCGAATGTTCTCAGCTGTTTATTTTACATGTTCTAGGATATTTGTATGGTTTTAATTAATTTTGATTATACCATAACCCAGTATTTCTCAAGAGGAGTACTGTTGGTATTTTGGGCCGGACAATTATGTCCATTATCTTGCAGGACAGTTGACACCCTTGGCACTTGAACACCGAATTCTAGTAGCCTGTGCCAATTATTATAACCTAATGATTATTAGAAAAGTGGTACTACCTGTGATAGAGAACACCTACCTTAATTTTTACTATCTATTCTGGAAAGCATACTTGGTTTGTCTGTATTATTTCTAAATCTGATAAGGTTCTTGATGGAGAAACTGTGTCATATTCTTTACTAGTCTATTAATATATTTTAATAGTATCTTTATATTCAAGACCACTAAATATATTTGTCCATTTCGAAGTAATTGTAGCCATGATCATTAAAAAACTAATGGTGTCTGAATTAATTCCTTACCAATCTTATATATTGGTGATAAAATATCCTTATATTTGTATAAAATATTTATATAAATATATAATTCATGTAAATATAGTACACTTATTTGTATATTCATCAATATAAGTGTAGTACCTGAAATCCATATAAAATAAGTGTGTATCATTATGTACATATGTTAGAAGTATATGGTCCTCTTCCGGGAACAGCATTGTTAGGTATTCACAATGGTCCAGCGTTTGACATACTGTCCCATCGGAGGCTGTCCTACAGTACAGCCTCTAACAGAACTAGACTGTCCTGAACCTCTGGCAATAGAATTGTTTACCTTTATACCAAAAACGTTGGGAAAGCACCAAAATCTGCATGTGGTGTGTGCCCAGGCTGACTTTGTGGAGTTTGTGCTGTGAGACCTAAAGTTCTAATGAGGTTGTCTAAAATGAAAAAACATGTCAGCAGGGCCTGTGGTGGATCCATGTGTGCTAAATGTGTCTGTGACAGGATCAAGCGTGCTTTCCTTATTGAGGAGCAAAAAATTGTTGTGAAAGTATTGAAGGCACAAGCACAGAGTCAGAAAGCTAAATAAAAAAATGAAGCTTTTTTGAGTAATAAAAATAATGAAAAGGCCAAAAAAAAAAAAGTAGTATATGGTCACTTACAATACTTGGTGCTGGATTTTCAGGTTGCTTCCTGGTTAAAAATTACGTGATCTGCTATTTTTTTAAAAAATTGACAATCTGCATGATTTCTTTCCTTAAGATTACACTTTACTGACTGGTTAATTATAAACTCACACATACTTGTTACTTTCATGTGATCATAAATATTAGGGGAAACAGGTATTGTTTATATCCGTATATGAAGTATACTGTTAATTTTGTTCGGTAGCAGCTATTTTGATGACATACTGATGTTTTCTTGATTATAGTAATTATCAAGGCCTCATTTTGTCCCAGGTACTTTACTAAGCCCTACTTGGAATATAAAAATTAATTTTTTTAAATATTCTTAACTGCAGTGTTTACCACGTGGTATTTAAAGTAGAGTTTATTTCTTGAGACAGGTTCACAAACTGTATATTTCCTCTTCCTTTTACCGGCCCTTGGGAATTCTATCCTTAAGGAGGAGGAAGAGCAGAGAAATTCTGCCTACAGATCCTTTAAAAAGAAAGGAAAGTGATCACTTACTTTTGAGAATTTTTATATAGCCACAGTTGAATGACTAATCTTGTCTTGGTTACCTCCAAACTTTAACCATAAAGAAATAACATTGAATGCTTTGTGTTTCTGTAATTGACTTTTTTGTTTTTATATTTAAAGAAATATTCTATAAAGTACAACCCAGGATATGTGTTGGCCAGTCGCCTTGGAGTGAGTGGATACCTTGTTTCAAGGTTCACAGGAAGTATTTTTATTGGAAGAGGATCTAGGAGAAAGTAAGTTTATGTTAAAGAAATTTACTTAAAAGTGACAGAAAAAATTGAATGATAAAGATAAAATGGTTAATATTTCCGTATATATTTACTCTCATTAATTGCTCTGACTTGTCCTTAAAAATTATGCATAAAATCCTCTGTTGGTAATAGGTTATCTAAATGACACATGTTATCAGTGGTTGAAAAGACAATTGTTATTTTTAGCAGCTAACAAATTGAACCTTGAAATAAGGTATCAAGGTGTGTGTGAATCTCAATAATATACTTCCCTGCATTTTCTTATTTCACTCTCCTGTCTAATTACATAATATATGTTAACTGTTCATGCTTTGTGAACTTGGATTTTGAAGTCTTTCCTCTATTTTTTTTTATCACTGCTACTTTGGAAATAGCTGTGATAATTAAAATACAGAAGACAAAACTAAGTTTTTCTAAGAATTGAAAGCAAAACTTTCTGTTCTTTAAACAAGATTTTAAAACGTGTATGTGTATGTGTGGTTTAAATTTAGCCCTCATGGAGACCATAAAGCAAATGTGGGTTTGAATCTCAAGTTCAACAAAAAAAATGAAGAGGTACCTGGATATACAAAGAAAGTTGGAAATGAATGGATGTATTCATCTGCTGCAGAACAGCTTCTTGCAGAGTACATAGAGAGGTAAGTGCCGAATAAGATGCTACTGGGCATCCAGAAACATAGGAATGAAATAATAACTTTGCCTTACTGATAGCAATTTCAGAGGAAAAATGTTTCTTTTAGGAAAATTTGACATGTATTACATACAAATATTTTTTGGCATTGGCAGAGATTTATTTATTTTAATTTAAAAAGTTTTTAAAATTACAGTTGACATACAGTACTGTTAGAGTCAGATATGCAACATAGTGATTAGACATTTATATAACTTTCAAAGTGATTACCCCAAAAAGTCTAGTACCCACTTGACACTATACATACTTTCACAATTATATTGACTATATTCCCTATGCTGTATTTTGTATCCTCGAGGCTATTTTCATAACTGCCAACTTGTATTTCTTCATACCTTCTGTCTTTTTCATCCATACCCACAATACCCTTGTCATTTGGCAGCCATCAAAATGTTCTCTGTATGTATAAGTTTGTTTGTTTTACTTGTTTATTTTATGTCCTAGATTCTACATACAAGAGAAGTCATGCGGTATTTGTCTTTCTCTGTGTGACTTGTGTCATTTAGTATAATACCCTGTAGGTCCATCCATACTGTTGCAAACGGTGAGATGTCATGCTTTTTTATGGCTGAGTAATATTCTACACTGTATATGTACCACATCTTTTTTATCCATTTTCTATCGATGGACACTTAGTTTGCTTCCATATCTTGGCTATGGAAAATAATGCTACATTGATTATAGAGGTGCATATGTCTTTTTGAATTAGTGTTTTAGATTTCTTCAAATACTCAGAAATGGGATTGCTAAGTCACATAGTAGTTAACTTTTTGAGGAACCTCTGTACTCTTCTCCATAGTGGCTGCACCATTTATAATCATACCACCAGTGCTCAAAAGTTCCCTTTTCTCCATTCTGACAGTTGTGAGGTGATACCTCATTGTGGTTTTAATTTGCATTTCTGTGACGATTAGTGATGTGGAAAAACTTTTTATATGTTTATTGACAATTAATATGTCTTCATTGGAGAAGTATCTCTTCAGCTCCTCTGTACTATTAAAAATTGGGTTGTTTGGGTTTTTTGGTGTTAAAATGTGTGAGTTCTTCATAAATTTTGCATATTAACCCCCTATTGGATGTATCTTGGCAAATATCTTCTTCCATTCGACAGGTTATCTTTTTGTTATTTGACGATTTTTTTCCTCTGTGAAAAAACTTTTTAGTTTGATGTTGTCTCATTTGTTTATTTTTTCTTTTGTTTCCCTTTCTTGGGAGAGGTACTAAAAAAAACCATTAGTGGGAGTGATGTGAAAGATTTTACTACCTGTTTTCTTCTAAGAGTTTTATGGTATTCACTCTTAAATTTCAGTCTCTAATGCACTTTGAGTTTATTTTTCTACGTGGTGTAAAAGGTGGTATGGTTTCTTTTTTTTTTTATTTGCATTTATCTGTCCAGTGTTCTCAGCACCATTTATTTAAGAGATTGTCTTTATCACATTGTATAAACTTGTCTTGTTTGTCTTCTTTTTGAGAATGTGTGAAAAAAATCTTTTTCTTGTTTGAGAAACCTACCAAGTCATTAATTGTTATTGTTAGTGAATCCTTAATAAAGCAACCAACAGACAGGTACTCTTCTGTTCCCAGTTTAACGAAGTGCAGATTTCTACACAATTACCAACGTACTAAAAATAACATTGATCGGATTTGGTATTCTTATTTACTCATCTTTCCAATACCAACATCGTTTTATGTTGGCAGTATCAGGGCAGGAGCCATTAGTTACCTAAACCATTCCCGGGGCACGGAACTCCCCATTTGCTTGGTTCCCACCCTGCTTCTAACCCTGTTAGAAGTGCTTTTCAACCACAGCAGTCGCCCAGGAGCAGGTCTAGCCAAATGACTACTTGAGCCCTTGTTTTGAGGGAACAGCAGATTGGAATTCTGGTTTGGCGACCGGGACAGTGAGCTGGGACTTTAGGAACCCTGCCAGCCCACTCACTACCCCATCCCAGCACCAACCAGAAGGGACAGGTGAAAGGCCAACACTGTCCTTCAGCAACTGTGTGCTCCGTGTCTTTGTATAAGTCTTTATATCACCGCCCAATGATACGTTTCACAGTTTCCCTTGTAATTCTAGACACAAAGTACATTTGTTGTGAGCAATGATTTCAAAAAAAGGAATTGAAGTATTTGGAACCAAAGGGAGACAGAAATTGTTAAAAGATACAAAGTTTCACAGTTGCGATATTATTTTGAGCAAATTATTAGTTTTCTACCCATGAGGTAAGCATCTCAAGGATGAATCAAGATTGCTGCGAGCAGCAGGAAAGTAGAAAGGTTTGCTCAGATTCTAAATTGGGGTGGCGGGATGGTATCTGGAAAGACTTGTGAGTAAATAAAACTACAGAAAGTCCCTGCCTCAAAGGAGGAAGCACTATCTTAGATTAAGGAGTTTATAGCAATGCCTCTCAAACTGCAGTAGGATTTTACAGTCGTGCTTCCTAATGTGTGGTTCCTGGGTTGCTGGGGTGGAGATAAAGAAATGAAGATTGAGAAAATTGTGTAGCAGTTCTGCAGACTAATTGTATAATTATTAACCTTAATAAAACATTTGGGATTTTATTTTATATGCATTTTCCCCTAGAAAGTTGTTTTAATTGTCTTTAAAAAATGAAAAAAAACTTCAATTACAGTTCACATTCAATATTATATTACCCTCAGGTGTACAGTCAGTGTTTAGACATTTATATAACTTCTGAAGTGATCCCCTTGATAAGTCTGCAACTCACCTGACATCATACACAGTTATTGCAATATTATTGATTATATTCTCTGTGTTGTACTTTATAGCCCTATGACTATTATTTAACTACCAATTTGTACTTCTTAATCCCTTCACATTTTTACCCAGCCTCCCTAGTCCCCTCCCATCTGGCAGCCATCATTTTGTTCTCCATACCTATAAGTTTGTTTCTGTTTTCTTAGTTCATTTATTTTATTTTTTAATTAAAAAAAATTTTTACTGTATTTTTTTCCAGTACCTCCCCTCCCCTTATATGACCCTCCAAAAAGCCAAATTGTTGTCCATGTCCATGAGCCCTTTTTCCTTTTTGCTTGATCCCTCCACCTCTAACCTCCTGGCTCCTCCTTACTGTCATCCTGCTCTCTGCCTATGAGTCTGTGTCTGTTTTCCTTGTTAGTTCAGTTTGTTCATTAGATTCCACATATGAGTGAAATCGTATGGTATTTGGCTTTTTCTCTCTGACTTATTTGCATAAAACCATCTAGGCCCATCAGTACTGTTACAAATGGTAAGAGTTCATTCTTTTTTAAGGCCAAGTAATATTCCACTGTGCATTTATATGTAGTGTGTGTGTGTGTATACACACCCACATACCACAGCTTTTTATCCACTCATCTATTGATAGGCACTTGGGTTTCATCCATATCTTGGCAATTCTAAGTAATGCTGCAATGAATATAGGAATTAATTTATATTTTCAAATTAGTGTGTAGGGTTGTACCCAGAAGTGGGATTTTTGGGTTTTACAGTTGTTTTTGTTTTTTAATTTTCTGGCTATTACTCCATACAGTTTTCCATCGTGCCATACCAGTTTGCAATCTCCAAGTCCTTGCCAACAAGGACTTGGTTGGTGGTTTATTGATGATAGCCATTCTGACAGGTGTGAGGTGATACCTCATTTTAGTTTTAATTTGCATCTCTCTGATGGTAGTGACATTGAACATCTTTTCACATGTCAGTGGGCCATCTGTGTTTCCTCTTTGGAGAAATGTCTGTTCGGGTTCTGTGCCAATTTTTAAATCAGATTGTTTCTCTTTTTGGTGTTAAGTTGTATGAGTTCTTAAATACTTTGGATGTTAACTCCTACCATTGGTGAATATCTTCTTTCTTTTAGTTGGTTCTCTTTTTGTTTTGTTGATAGTTTCCCTGTGCAAAGACTTTAGTTTGATGTAGTCCCATTTATTTGTTTGTTTTTGTTTCCTTTGCCTGAGGAGATGTATTCCAAAGAATATTACTATGAACTATGTCAGAGAGTTTACTGCTTATGGTTTCTTCAAGGAGTTTTGTAGTTTTAGTTATTATATTTAAATCCTCAGTCCATTCTGAGTTTATTTTTTTATCTGGTTTAAGAAAATGGCGTAGTTTCAATTTTTTGCATGCATCTGTCCCATTTTCCTAACACCATTTTTTGAAGAGACTGTTTTTATCCTGTTGTATATTCTTGCCTTGTTTGTCTTAGATTAATTGACCTTATAGGCCTGGGTTTATTCCTGGGTTATCTATTCTACTCCATTGGCCTATGTGTCTGTTTTTACACCAGTACCATGCTGTTTTGATGATTATAGCCTTATAGTATAGTTTCATACCAGGTAGTATGATACCTTCAACTTTGTTCTTCTTTCTCAAGATTGCTTTGGCAAGGTCTTTTGTGGTTTCATATAAATTTTACAGTTATTTGTTGTAGTTCTATGAGAAATGTCATTGGTATTTTAATGGGAATTGCACTGATTCTGTAGATTGCTTTGGGTAGTATGAACATTTTAATAATGTTAATTCTTCCAATCCATGACAATGGTATATGCTTCCATTTATCTCTATCTTTAGTTTCTTTCTTCAGTGTCATAGTTTTTAAGAACAGGTCTGTTGTAGCTTGGTTAAATTTATTCCTAGGTGTTTTATTTTCTTATGCAGTTGTAAATGGGATTTTCTTAATTTCACTTCCTAATTGTTCATTATTGGAGTATTAAAATACAACCAATTTCTGAATATTAATTTTGTATCCTGCTAACTTGCTGAATTCACTTATCAGTTCTAATAGTTTTTTGGTAGAATCTTTAGTATTCTGTACATATAACATCATGTCTTCTGCAAATAATGACAGTTTTTACTTTTTCTTTACCAGTTTGGATGCCTTTTATTTCTTTTCCTTGTCTGATTGCTGTGGTTAGGACTTCCAATACTATGTTGAATAGAAGTTGTAACAGTCAACAACATTTTCTTGTTCCTTATCATTAGAAAAACTGTTTAACTTCTTCCTCGTTGCGTATGTTGTTAGCTGTGGGTTTGTCATATATGGCCTTAGTTGTGTTGAAATATGATTTCTGTATTCCTACTTGTTGAGAGTTCTTATAAATGGATGGTGGCTTTTGCCAAATCCTTTTCTGCATCTATTCATATGATCATGTAAGTTTTATCCTTTATTTTGTTTTTGTGGTGTATCACATTAATTGATTTGCACATCTTGAATCATCCCTGCATTCCATAAATCCCATTTGATTTGTAGTGTATGATATGGTCTTTTTAATGTATTGCTGAATTTGTTTTGCTGATATTTTGTTGAGACTTTTTGTGTCTATGTTCATCACGGATATAGGCCTATAATCTATTTTTCTAGTGTCTTTGTGTAGTTTTGAAATGAGAGTAATGCTATGAAATGAGCTTGGGAGGCTTCTCCCCTCTTCAATTTTGAATAATTTGAGTAGGATAGGTGTTAATTTTTTTCCGAATGTTTGGTAAAACTTGCCTGTGAAGCCATCAGTTTAGGACTTTTGTTTCTTGGAAGATTTTGATTACTGATTCGATTTCATAGGTCATAGATTTGGATTTTCTGGTTCATCTTGCTTTGTCTTAGAAGATTGTATGTTTCTAGGAATTTATTTATTTTTTCCAGGTTTGTTGGCATATAACTGTTCACAGTATTTTCCTATAATCCTTTGTATTTGCTGTCAATTGTTACTTCTTTTTTTTCAATTCTCATATTATTTGGTTCTTTTGTTTCTCATGACTTTGGTGAAAGTGTTATCAGTCTTGTTTATCTCTGCAAAAAACTGGCTGTTGCTTTATCTTTTGTATTGTTTTTAGATACAAATTTGTTTATTTCTGCTCTGATCTTTATTGTTTTTCTCTTCTGCTTAATTTGTGCTTCATCTGTTTTTTTCTGGTTCCTTTAGGTGTAAGGTTAGATTGTTTATTTGCGATTTTTTAAATCTTGAGATAGGCATGTATTGCTATAAATTTCTGTGTTTAGCTGCTTTGGCTATGACCTATAGATTTTGACTTGTATTTTTATTACCATTCCTCATGATACTTTTGATGTCTTCTTTGATTCCTTTGTTAACCCAGTGATTGTTTTGTAGCATGTTACTTAGTCTCTATGTGTGTTTACGTTTCAGTTTTCTTAATTAATTTCTAGTTTTATACCACTGTGATTCGAAAAGATGCTTGGTATAGTTTAATTCTTCTTAAATTTATTGAGACTTTTACTGTGATCTAACATGTGATGTATTCTGGAAAATGTTCCATGTGTGTTTGAAAAGAGTGTATATTCTGCTGCTTTAGGTTGAAATGTTCTAGAAGTATTAATCAAGTCCATCTGGTCTAATCTGCCATTTAAGGCCACTGTTCCCTTGTTGATTTTCTGTCTGGATGTGATATATCCATTGATGTCAGTGGAGTGCTTAATGCCCCTAATGTGACTTTATTATTGATTATCTCTCCCTTTATGTCCATCAATATTTGCTTTATATATTTACTTGCTAATATGTTAGATACGGAAATGTTACAGGGATTATATCCTGTTGGATTGATCCCTTTGTCATTATGAAATGTCATTCTTTGTCTCTTGATACAGACTTTTTTTCAAAGTCTATTTGTCCGATATAAGTATTGCTACCACAGCTTTGTTTTTTATTCCCATTTGCATGGAATATCTTCTTCCATTCCTTTACTTTCATTCTCTGTGTGTCTTTCAATTTGAAGTGGGTCTCTTGTAGACATTTTTTTTATTCACCCTATGTCTTTTGATTGGAGCATTTAATCCATTGACATTTAAAGTGATTCTTGGTAGATAACATAGTTTTTGCCATTTTATTATTCATATTTTTTATATTTTTGTTGTTCTCTTTTTTTTAAATCTTTACCTGATGTTATATTTATTGACCCTTCAGAGTGAGAGAAAGTGAGAGAGGGAGAGGGAGGAGAGAGAGACAGAGACAGAAACAGAGAGAAACATTGATTGATTGCCTCCCATACACACCCTGATTGGGAATCAGACCCACAAACTATGTATGTACCCTGACCAGGAATCGAACCCACAACTTTTAATTTATGGGATGACCCTCTAACCAACTGAGCCACCCTGTGAGGGCTGTTTTTTTTCCAATTTTTAAAAATATGTTTACTGCTTTTAGAGAGAGAGAAACATCAGTTGGTTGCCTCCCATATGCACCCCGACTGGGGATTGAACCCACAACCTAGGCATGTGCCCTGACCGGGAATCAAATTCCCAACCTTCCAGTGCACAGACAACACTCTAATCAACTGTGTCACACTGGCCAGAGCAGTTGTTGGGTTTTTGGGTTGTTTTTTTTTTTTTTTTTTTTTTTTTTTTTTAAGAACTCTCTTTATCGTTTTTGTGATACTGGTTTGGTGGTGGTGAACTCCTCTTTTCTGGGAAGCTCTTTATCTGCCCTTCAGTTCTAAACGGTAGTCTTTCTGTGTTGAGTAATCTTGCTTATGTTCTTGCTTTTCATCACTTTCATCCCTTGTGGCCTGCAAAGTTTCTGTTGAGAAATTAGCTGACTGTCTTATGGGAGGGAGCTGCTCCCTTGTAATAACTAGCTGCTTTTAAGATTTTTCTCTGTCCTTAACCCTTGGCATTTTAACTGCGATGTGTCTTCATGTAGGTCTCTTTGAGGTCATCTTGTTTGGGACTCCCTGTGCTTCCTGGACTTCTATGTCTATTTTCTTCACCAGATTAGGGAAGTTTTTGGTCATTTTTCTTTAAATAGGTTTTTATTCCCTTATTCTTTATGTTCTCCTTCTGGTTTACATATGGTGTGAGTGTGCTTTATATTGTTCCCAAGTTCCCTTAAACTATCCTTGTGGGGGTTTTTTTTTCTGTTTTGTCTTCTGATGTGTGTTTTCTGTTACCTTGTCTTTCAAATTGCTGATTTGATCCTTTGCTTCTTCTAATCTGCAGTTGATTCCATCTAATGTATGCCCATTTCAGTTATTGTAGTCTTCATTTCTGACTGGTTCTTTTCTAAGTTTCATATCCTTTGTTAAAGTTTTCACTGATTTCATCTGCTCTCCTAAGTTCATTGTCCATCCTTATTACAAGTGTGTTGAACCCTGCTTATCTCCATTTCATTTAGTTCTTTTTCTAGAGTTTTGTCTGGTTCTTTATTTGGACCATATTTCTTTGTTTCCTCATTTTGGCTGCTTCCCTGTGCTTGTTTCTGTATATTAATTAGATGTTCTACATCTCCTGGTCTTGGGAGAGGGACCTCATTAATAGGCATCCTGTGGGGCCCAGTAGTGCAATCTCCATCATCACCCTAGCTCCGTGCACCAGGGGATTTTCTTGCTTGAGCTGTTTGTGCCCTTTTGCTGTAGCTGACTCATGATTGCTGTTGCAATGTCAGTAGGTGGGATTGACCCTCAGGCTGACTAGCTGTGAAGAATGCCCTGACTAGGATGGACAAGCTGCTGTGCAGGGGCTGACTCTAAGGACTGGGATTTACTGTAGTGGTGCTCTGGTGCCTGCCTAGTTCACTCTTTGAATATGTCATTTGTGGGTGATTAGGTGGTGCTCTGGTGTTGTCTGAAGCCAGCCAACAGGTGTGTTGGTTCTGGGGCCTCTTGGGAAGTGCTGCGGTGCTGGCCAAGGCCAGCTGATTTTGTGTTACTGGAGCTGAAAAAGGTTCTAGCCTGCTGCAAATTGGTGGGGGGGAGGGGTCTCAGGGAATCACCAGGGCAGGAGCCAACTGCATTACCCAAGTCAATGGTTGTTCAGATTTGGTGCCCACCTGCTGCCTGTGTGGGGATATGACTCAGCAAAGGAACAATGGCTCCTGTGAGCACTTTAGCCTGTGCCTTTGGGCTGGGTGAGGGGATAGATCAGCAAAGGTACAGTGGCATCTGTCAGCATGTGTCTGGGAGAGAGCTGTTGGGACCAGAGAATTCAGTTCTTTTCTGTATCTCCCTGGTACCTTTTGAGTTGTTGCCACAGCGCTGAAGCTCAGAGCAAGGCCATTAGCCAATAAGTCTGTGTGTGGGCCCTTTAAGAGAAATGCCTTGGACTCCAGAAGCCCTCCATCTCAGTCAGCCACTACCTCTGGTGGTTTTCACAGACTACTCTTTCTGGCACTTGGTCCTGATCTGTGAGCCCAGTTTGGGGCTGGGACCTTTCACTTCTTAAGGAGGACCTCTGCAGCTGAGATATCCCTCTGGGTTTTTATCAGCCACATGTGGGTGTGGTACCAGCTCATTCTGTGTCTCCACCCCTCCTACCAGTCTCCTCATGGCTTCTTCATATCCTTACGCAACTTCTGTAGCTAGTCTTTAGGCAATTCTCATTGTTGATTGTTCTACAGTTCAGTTGCAATTTTTCAATTGTCATGGGAGGAGGTAAACACAGTTTTTACCTAATTCACTATCTTGACTAGAAGCACACATGTAAACTTAATTGTGTCATGGAGTTCCTTAGCCATAGGCTAAAATAGAGTGGAAAAATACTGTACTTATGTTATTTTAAATGAAAAAGGATGATGAGAATTGGCCTCTTTTTAATTAAAATTTTCCTTAACTTGCTATCCTAAATTATTCACTAGTCAGCATGTCTGTGCAAGGGCAGAGGATTGGTTTGGGTAAGTAGAACAACTGTTGGCACACTAGATTCTCCTGAGTCTCAAATTTCCAGCCAGACAGTAGATTACTGTCCTGGAATTGAATTTTATTGCTGAAATGGTCTAAGAAATCACAAATCTCGATTCCTTGTTGTAAAAGTGAGAAAATTGAGTATCAAGGTTAACTAAGTTACTCAAGGACAAAGATTTATAGTATATATCTTTACTTCTGATTCACAGTTAAATATTCTGTTGTTCCACTGGTTTCTAATGTTAGATTTGAGGGTACCTGCAGTAGTTTCCTAGGGGTGCCATAGCAGTGTACCACACACTGGGTGGCTTAAAAGAACAGAAATTTATCATCTCACAGTTCTGGAAATCAGAACTCCAGAATCAAGATATTGGCAGTGCCATGCTTCCTCTAACGGTGCTAGGGTAGAAACTGTTCCATACCTCCTACCCAGCTTCTCACTGCCTCATATAGTCATTTCCTAACTTGTAGATGAATCACCCCAGTCCTCCCTCTGCACATGGGGCACTTCCTGTGTGTCTCCATATCATCTTCCTCTGTGCATAACTGTCTCTGTGTCCAAATCTTTCCTTTTTATAAAGACACTAGTCATGTTAGACCAGGCTGCACCTTTATGACCTCATTTTAATTTGATTACCCCTATAAAAACCCTGTTTTCAAATAAAGTCATATGCAGAGGTACTAGGAGTTGGGACTTAAATATATGTGGTTTTTGGTTAGGGGGGTGGACACAGTTCAATCTCATTACTATCTGAAAATTTAGATTGTTTTTTTCTGTTGACTTTCTTATTTCTGTAAGATGTCATTTTCAGACTATTTTTTCTTGATTTTTCAACTTCATACATGCATTGAATTTCTACCATGAAAGGTAAAGCTTTAGCTCTCTTCTGTTGTCCCTACTGCCTATTCCTTCACCTCCCTGTACTCACATATGTATTTTCCCACTCGCTATAGTTTTATCACAATTCTTAGTTAAATATGTATTTAAAGTTTACTTGATTAAGATAATTAAATTGTCATAGCTGGACCTTGTTAGGGTATTATAATTCCATTTCCTTTGTTGTACACATTTGTTTTCTCTGTCTTGTTTATCCATTTGTTCACATAACTAATTGAGCCATAAACTCTCTGCTGTCGCTGGAAAATTTAATATATTCATAAGATCAGGGGATCTCTCAGTTCCATCTTCTTCTTGTGGACATTGTTCTAAAACCTTCTCCATTCTTTCCTCAGTGTGAGCTGACTGCTCTCTGAGACTGTCATTGTTCAGCCCTCAGTTTAGAGTTTCCCTTTACTCTCACTCTAGGAACTCCCTTCACTTTTTGACGCCGATGCACCAGATGACACAGATCCTGGCCCGCAGGATCTGCTGTTGTGGCCGCAATATACAAATACACACGGACTACAGAAATCCTGTGGAGGAAAAGGGACAGCCTAAGTGGCTGAAGGCCTCTAGCCAATGAGCTCTAATATGCTTTGCTGACTCCCCGGTGAGGCGAGTGGCATGTAGAGCACCTGAGTCTTGGAAAGATAGGTCCCCTGCTGTTTCTGCAAGCTGCAATGAGTTTGAGCAGTGAGTTAATTACCCTATTTTTCTCAGGACCTGGTAGTTCCTAAGTCTAAAATTTGGACTGTTTCAAAGTCTTAGATGCTTATTATTCCTCTTATTTCCTTTCTACTTCCACTTCCTATGGTACACATGAATATGGTATCTGTCTTTTTCCTTCGTTCCTTCTTACCCTCCTCCTTCACAATCCTATACTTTCCTTTCCTTCACTTTCTTAATTCCTTCCTTAAAGACTATCTACAACTTACTTGAACTTTCTATAACATACATAATCCACATAACATTCCAAATAAGCATGACAAGTCTTAAAACTTAACTATGACTATATTACCAAATGTTTGAACATCATTTGCCAAATTATTCGAGGTTGCAACCCTCTAGGGTTAATCCCAAGAGTAGGGGGTGCTTTTGCAGGCGCTTGACAATCTGGACATTCTCTGATTATCTGTTTTGCTTGGGCCCATGGAATATTAAATTCTTTATGTAGGGCCTGACTATTTTGGTGAAAAAATTGATGAGACATTACTGCAGATTGAAAAGTATCTGCTAGGCTAACAAGGGCATCAGCCCGAGAATTACCCTCTGCCATAGGTCCAGGCAAGCCTGAATGAGATCGGATATGGGTAGCAAATAAGGGGTACTTCCTTTTATCTAAAAGACTTTGCAGGGTTAGAAATAGACTTAGTAACTGAGGCTCAATGGACCCTTTTAATAGAGCCTGATTTATATGAAGGAGTGTACATACAGTATAACCAGAGTCACAAACTAAGTTAAGAGGCTCTTTGGGCCAATGCTGGAGGGCAAGAATAGCCCCTGAAATTTCCACCCGTTGGGTGGAAGAGTGCCCTCCAGAAAGAAGATGTTTCCACTCGTTCCCTTCTTTCCAGATGATAGCAGCTTTCTCTGTTTTTCCTGAACCATCAATAAAGATGGTTTTAGCTTTGGGAATAGGAGTGGCACTGAATTTTTTCTCCCATGCGGATGTTAAGAGTGGGGAGGTTTTAAAGAAGTTTATTAGAAGGTAAATGAATATTACGATCCCCCACAAAATCAGCGACTGCACACTGAAATTCTAAAGATTGGCTAGAAAGTTGTAGATACACTTGGGTGAGTGGAACGTGTATAACAGCTGGGTCGTGGCCAAAAAGCTGAATTACTCTATCACGGCCTTTGATAATAAGCTGACACAGCGCAGTCATGTAGGTGGTAATAGTGTGCTGGGGTTGATGGGATAAAAATAACCATTCAATCATTTCTAAATTAGGTGACAAATGTCTGATTAGGCCAGTAGGCGTCCCCAGTGTGGGGAAGCAAAAAAGTCTGACAGGTAATTATCTGTTTACCCTAGTGAGCTACCTGGAAGAAAGGTACTGGTTAACTAAATCTAATTCCTGTGTAGCCTGATTACTTAAGGATCTAGGAGAATTTAGGTCTGGATCCCCTTTAAGGGTGTTGAAGAAGTTGGTTATTTTCCCAGTGGTGATCCCCAAACTGGGACGGATCCAGTTGATGGTGCATAAGAGCTGTTGTAAAATGTTAAGTGTTAAAGGGTCTGGTATCTGGATCTGAACTATTTGAGGTCTAACCGTATGGTGAAATAAGACATATCCTAAACACTGCCAAGGCTGATAATGCTGTGCCTTTTCCGGGGCTACGACTAGTCCCGCTGAGGTGACACTGTCCTCAAAGAGGTAAACTTGCTTTAGCTCTTCTTGAGAGGCTGTAGCAATTAGGATGTCATCTATGATAAATTACACTTTGAGGAAACTGAGTCCTTACTGGCTAAACAGCCTGAAGAACAAGATGCTGGCGGATGGTAGGGCTATTTAACATGCCCTGCGGCAGGACTTTCCACTGAAACCTCTCTAATGGTTGACAGTTGTTAAGTACTGGGACTGAGAAGGCAAATCTCTTGCGGTCCCTTTCTGCTAGGGGAATGATAAAGAAACAGTCCCTTAACTTTTTCCTATTCCTTTTCCTGTTTAGTCCCAGGGGCCTGATTCTCTGATTCTTGCCCTCCTGGGAGGGCTCCTCTTGGCCTTAAGGCCTTAAACCTTGGCTTCCCAGTTTGCAATGGAAAGTGAGTAGTATGAAGGAGGCTCCAAGTGGCAGCTGAAAAATAGCCTCAGTTTTAAAAGTGCCTTTTTTTTTTTTTTTTTTTTTTTTTTTTTAAAGACCAGTAGTTCCTAGGTTCAGAGTTTGCAAGGAAAGTGGGAAAGATGGGGGTGGAGGTGCTTTGCTTAAATATGTTTTAGGAAAGAGCGGTTACATGCCAAGGGCCTTTTGTGACTTGATTAACTAACCGTTCCCTCCGGTAGAATAGCTGGTTCTTCCCCAAGGAAATGATCAGTGTTTACAGGTACTGAGTTAAAAAATGGTGCGTAGTCTTCTTCAGAGAAGGGCTAGTTCTCCCCGGGAGACAGTACACCTATATTTCATTTTTACAATACAAGGTCATGGCTCCAGCATAAACAAGGAGGATTCTTAATATTTCTTTAATAGGTCACACCCCCCATTGACTGAGGAGATCACAGCCCCAAATATTAAGGGGCATAGGCAAGATATATGGTCAAATTCTCCCTACCTGTCCTTCTGGTCCATACCATTTAAGAGACCATACACTGACTTGTGGTTGAGCAACTCCTCCGACACCTGTGACAGGAGCTCTGCTGTCTGTTAGAGGCCACTCCAGAGGCCAAAACTGATTTGAGATAACAGAGATGTCGGCTCCGGTATCTGTGAGGCCCTGAAAGGTCTTATCCTTTATCTTTATTTGTAAGATTGGTTTATTTAACTTAATTGATTCTGTCCAAAAAACTGACTGGTTGTCTGTACTACCGAAGCCTCCTTCCCCCCTCACTGTGTTTTGAGTCTTTGAGATTACATAGGGGAGTAAGAGCAGCTGGGCAGTGCGAGTTTGAGCAGGAATAATATGATTGCCAGAAGCTTTAAGCATGATTTTAATTTCCCCTTGATAGTCTGAGTCAATGACCCCTGGCTGAACAAAAATGCCTTTGGTAGTAATACTGGATCTCCCTAAGATTAAACCAACTGTTCCTGAGGGCAAAGGTCCCCAGACACCGGTGGGAGCTGTAATTACTTGATCCTGTTCCTTTAAGATGAGCTCGTTGGTGGTGACCAAGTCCAACCCTGAGCTTCTGTGGGTGTCTGCACAAAGGTCGGAAATTGTGCATTTCCTCGAATTCCCTGATACTGATTGCTGTTCTGAAAGCTCTGATTGGGGTTGGGGGCGCTGGAGCGGGCGCCCCCTTGGAAGTTTCCCTGAATGGGTTGGCCATTTTTGTCAAATTTAGAGCAGCATTCCTTTGCCCATTGCCTGTCGTTGCCACAGAGCGGACAATCCCCAGGGGGAAGCTTGTCATTACCTTTTCCCCTTTTTGAGGTGGACAAACAGTCCTTGTGCAGGTGACCAGGCTTTCCACAATTGTAACATCTGGGATCTCCCTTAACTGCCGCAGCCAAGAGGGAAGACTTACGATGCTTTGTGCCGATATCCTGGCAAGCCTTGATAAACTCACTGATGTCTTTGGTGGAAGTTCGCAGAGATCCTATGATGGCCCTGCAGTCTTTGTTAGCATTCTCATAAGCTAGCTGCCACGAAAGAGCTTTGGCTGGTCTGTCACTATCTATTTGCCTTTCAATAGCTTCTTGGAGGTGATCAATAAAGTCAATATATGCCTCCGCAGCACCCTGGCGGATATTGGTAGAGGAAGAAGTTTCCCTGGCCTGAGAATCAGGCACAGCCTTCATGGCTCTGAGAGCAATCTGAGCACTTTGATTAAAAGCATGAGGATCAAGCCTGGCCTGATCCGCGGCCGTGGCAAAATCCCCAGACCAAGCAGCATAGAGAGGGTGACAGGGTTATTTATTTGTGCATTTTCGGCTGCTTGGTGGATGGCTCCCGAGAGTACTCCGAATGCCAGACTGTGAACTGAGCTGGGGTTAAGACTGTCCTGGCCAGAGCAATCCAGTCACAAGGGGCCATTCTCTAGCTGTCAGTGATGGCTTGGAATAGCCCGTTAGTATAAGGAGACTTAAGCCCATTTTCTCTAATGCTCCTTTTTAGATCCTTATACAGGGAAAAAGGAAGGGGCTCATGAACATTTCTTTGACCCTTGACTATAATGGGGAAGGCAGAAAGGACATCTAAATCTCCAGCCTCCGCTGCCTGCCGAAGGCACTGTCTCATGCCCCTAACAGGATACCTGTCTGAATTTTCTGGCTATCTTGGTGGAGAGTCATTCTGCGAGGAGGAACACTCCCAGAATAGAAGTAAGGAGCGACGGCTATGAGGCAGGTCCTCCGGTGGGGCTGCAGGCAGAACTTTCATAGCTGGTTCTCCCACTGCATCACACATGACTTCCTTCTTTGAACTAGACTCCTTATCCTCCTCTGTGACTAGCTCCTGTTTCTTAGCCCACATGGGCATGAGAGCAGTCTTGATTAGCCCCCAAGTTAATAAGTTTTGGGGCCCGATAGAAACACCACTGTCCTGTAGAGATTTTAACGTATCACCTGCTTCTTCCCAAGCCTCAATATCTAAGGTTCCTTTGTCAGGAAAAGCAGGGTAATATTCCTTTATAGTTCGTAAAAGCTGAATGAGATGCTGTTCCTTTACCTTACAACCCGCTCCCCGGAGAAGCTGCTGTAACACTCGCAGGTAAACTTCCTGCTCTTTAGATAAACCAGAGCCCATTCTTGCTATTAAAAAGGCTCCTTTTAACTTTCAATTGTTGTCCTTTCAGATTCCGCCACTTATGCTGAACCCTAACTAGTTAACTGTTAAGGAATAGAGTGTAGTGGGTCGAAATGTGCTATTGGTGAAAGACCGTCAAGGAGAGGAACACCGGACTTTCCGAGTGCTCTAACCCTGCTTATGGGTCTCAGGTCCTCCCCAAGCGTTTAGAGCAGTGAGGATGGGGCTGGAAGCGCTAGGTGACCAGCCTTTATATCCTGTTTCCGTGGATGAGCCAGAAGTTAGATTAGGTGATGTTGGAGGTCCCTGTAAGGCCCCTGCATGTCTCGGGGAATTGATCCCAGACACCCTCGCAAGGTTCCGACTCACGTGGGAACACCTGATTTCTTAGGCCGAGGGGAGGAAGTGCCTTTTGTCTTTGGAGCTTGGTGAATGCCACAAACTCTCATACAAACTTGTTTGACTAACACTAAATTCTTCTGGAAAGTGATCTTCGGAGTCCGGTCGAAACCGAAACACTCATTCCCTGTCCGCTTTTCCTTATGCAGGCGGATGGAGCGAAAACGCAAAAATCGAAAGGACTGCAAGATGCGGCTTGAATGACAGATTTTACTGAGATGCTTTTAAAATATCCCTGTAACTACTTGCTGTATTTAAAGCTGATTAAAGGGAAAGTCTTTGCCCTTTCTCCCAAGCCTAGACCTAGCTGGGGGCTGTGCCGCGGGGGATGGGCTTGTTACAGTGTGCCTGTCGCTGCGTGGACTTTTGCTTGCAGCTGGCAGGGAAACTTAGTGTTCTGTCCCGGTCCACATCCAGCATATCCTCTCACCGGTGTCTTCTAGCGGCGAGCGCCCTTGTGGCTTTTAACTGCTCGACCAGTGCCCAGGAGATTGTGGCAGATGCTTGGGAGAGAGAGCAAGGCTCCTGCTTACTAAAGAAAGTACAGTTGTAAAGTGGTCACGAGAGAGGGCGACCTAGGAAGAAAACCCTTTTCCTCTGAAATCCAACACACCTTACGACCTTCCCGAGGTGCTGTTGGCCCTTACCTGGGCTGATGCGCGCACTCCCACCAAGTTGGTATGTTGACCACAACTGCAGCTCATAGCCCTGGGTCCCTGTTCCTGGGCGCCAGATGACGCAGATCCCGTCCTGCAGGGTCTGCTGTTGTGGCCGCAATATACAAATACACACGGACTACAAAAATCCTGTGGAGGAAAAGGGATGCTGCGGCCACTCTCTCAAGAGGACAGCACCTCTGAGCGCCTGGGCCACTCCCTCGCTGAATACCTGAAAGGAAGATATTTGCAACGTAAAGGGAGAAGTGGTCGAAACAGGCAATGCTCCATATCTGGAAGGTCTAGCCCAGATTTTGGGAAGATAAAGATACTCAGTAAACATTTGCTGCCTCAGGGTGAGGGAGTTTTAGCAAGAGCAAGTCTCTTAGCAGTCTGGGTACAATGCAGACCTGATTTCCCACTGGAGCACCTATCCATGGACATCGGTCCTGCTCGCCAACCTTGCTCCCCACTGGCTTTTCCGAGTGGGGCTGAGCCACATTCATTTCCCACGCTTGGAACAGTTCCCCACAATTTTCCCTGTGTAGGATTCCTTTATGTTGTGGCTTTCATGTCTTATCTTTCTGACTTTGTCTCTTTTGGTGTAGCGCTTAACTCCAGGAGCTTGCTGAGAAAGTTTGCATGTCTGGAAGTGTCTTTATTCTTCCCCGATACTTGATAGCTTGTCTGGATGTAGAATCCTAGATTGCATATTATTTTCCCTCAATATTTGAAAAGCACTGCTCTGTTCTCTGTTTCCTTTGCTGATGAGGAGCTCTGTACCATTCTGATTCTGAATGATTGTGTGTGATCTAGTTTCATTTTTTGAAATCTTTTTCGAGTTTTTCCTTTACAGTGCTGTTTAATAATGTGTGCCTTAGTATGGATTGTTTTCTTTCCTTTTGCTGTTAATTCCTTTCAGACTTGAAACTCATACTCTTCTGTTCTGAGAAAGTTTCTTGGATTATTTGTGTGGTAATTTTCTCCTCGCCATTGTTTCCATTCTCTCTTTCTGGGACTCTGGATGGTAGATGGACCTTCTGGATTGTCCTAAGTTCCTCATCTGTTCTCATCCACTTTCTATATTGTATTATCATACTTCTGTCCTACTCCATGGGAGATTTGTTCAACTTCATCTTACATCATTTTAAAATTTCTGTGTAACTTCATCATTTTTTACTTAAAAGTGTGCCCTAATTATCTGGTAATCTTTTTTTAAATATCATCCTGTTCTTATATATAGTGAAATACCTTCTTTTATTTTTCTGAGGATAGTATTTCTAGATTTTCTTGTATTCTCTGCATTTTCTGTTTTCTCCAAATTGATCTTTGTTTGTTTGATTTGATTCTTCCTTTCATACTAAAGGGTTTTTGTTACTATTGTTGTTTTTATTTGTCTGGTGGTTTTTAGGTGTCCAGTCATGTTTGAGAGTGAAGCACTAAAAAGCTGATTAGAAATTTACTATGGTTTGGTGGGGCTTGTCAGGTGGGACTTGGCGATTTCTTCAGAGGACCTCCAAATACCACTACCTATGAGGTCTATCTATGAGGCCAGGATGTATCCAGCAAATGTACTATGAAAAATAGACATTTATTATAGAAGATACAAGAAACATCGTACATAGGACAGTGACACCTTAGTCCTCTTCAATGTAGGCACCTTGGGACCTCACACAGTTCTCCCAGTCACCATCAGTTCCCCTGTTGTATTTACCTGAATCTCATCAACAGTCTGAAATCTCTTTCCTGTCAAAGGGGATTTTAGTTTTGAGAAAAGCCAGAATTCGCAGGGTGCTAAATCTGAACTGTAAGGGGACTGAGTCACCTGGGTGATTTTGATGTTTCTCCAAAAAACTGCACAAGACCTGATGCATGAGCAGGTGCATTGTGATGAAGCTGCCAATCACCAGCACCATTCTGAATCATCCGAATAGTTTCCGTGGAGAAATGTTCACTTAATGCAAAATTTGATGCAGGTTCGTTGCTCTACCTGCTCAGTCATTTTGAATGTGACGGCCACACAGTACACATGCTCACTCAATGGCGTCTACCGCCCCCACTGACTAGTACAGTGAAGTCATCATGGTTCACGCATGTGCATTCTAGTTTACTCTCCTTGGCTGCCAGTTTCCATCGATGTCACACAAACATTAATGGCTGGACTTTTTCAGGACAGACTTCATAGATGTATATCTTTCTTTGGGGCTGGCTAGTTTTCCCAGAGAGGTATGCTGCAGCCTTTTTCTTAGAGGAAAATTGTGGAAAACAAAACTGACTTCCACTGTTTTGGAAATTAAACAGGCAAAAGAGGTCTCATTACAAAGTGGATACTGTGACACCCTCCCACACCCAACCCCAGATCTCCCGTAGGACTGAAGGACCTCTGGTAGCAAGAATGCTGCTGTCTATAACACCGTTTAATTGTGAGCTCTCTTCAGGAATAGCCTGGTGGAAGAGAACCACCTCAAATAAAGTTATCTTCCCTTCCCACAATAGCCATAGCCATAGGTTCAGTGCCTGATCAACAAGTAGGTATAAAAACCCAGCCAATATGATTGCTCCGGTTCAGGACAAGTCTCAATGGCCATCCCAGTTTGAGATGTCTGTGGGACTAGCCAAGGAATTCTTTAAAAATAAATCACAGCCCAGCTTCTCCCTGTGCACAGTTCTGCTTGCTTCCTTTTTTCCTTCCCTTCCACAGGCGTTCATTCCATAGAACTTGCTAATAATAAACTTCACATATGATTATTTCCATCTCAGGGTCTGCTTCCTAAAGATGTTATACTTTCTAACCTGCTTCCTAGCAACACACCATATAGCCATTACACTTTCATTAATCCTCTGTTTTCAGTGTGGTACCCATCCTCTGCTCTTAACACCCTACCCACCACCCAACTAGCTGTGCCTGATATACCCAAGGCTGGAGCAGCCCTGCATACCTGTTAACCTCTCCCATGAATATAAACTACAGTTCTTATGCTGAGATGGAAGATGATTAATCACATGACTAATTATATAGTCATGTGATTAAACTGAAAAGCCTGTTAAATTTCACCCCATACTGTATCATTAAAATGTAGGTGGGACCCATAATTCCTGAGCTTTTGCAGACTCCCACAGTTCAAATCAACTTGTTTTGTGTTAACTTCCTACACTGGCAGCTTAGGGTGCAGTTTATTTCTGTCTGTCAAATCAGTTCAGGCCTATCCATCCAGTTTTCAGTTTCTAGTATTTTGTTAACAACTCATATGTGCTCTCAGATTCTCTGTTTCTCTCCTCATCTGTCTTTGTGGGTCTGTGCCCTTGTTTGCTTTACTGTGCTTATGGTGAGGTTGGGACAGACGATAAACACATGGTCAGTCTGCTCTATACATTTGCAAGTCCTGCACAATAAAGGAAGTAGTAGAGTTTTGAGGAATATTAGAAGAAACTTGTAATATATTTTAATTTGCTCTATCTTGGAATGTTCTGGCTTTGTTGTAAAAATTGGAAAAAACCTGTAGATATCATTTCTGTCCATTTGCCAGCATTTATCATTATGATCTAAGGGGGATAGAGTCAGCAATTGAAGTTTATTATAGTTTATAAATTAAACCATTTCTTCTTCAGCTACTGAGAGGTTTTTAAGGACCTATAAATATTTTCAGGTATTTTACTCTGTACCCCTTATTAATACTCTGTATTATAATCAGTCCTTAATATATTTTATATGTCCCCTTAAGATTCAAAATTATTTGATAGGAAGTTTATATGAAGTTAGCCATTATATATATATATATATATATACACACACACACACACACATATATATATATATTTTAAACAGTATTTTTATTTGTTTGTTTGGCTAGAGCTCCAGAACTGTTTAGTTATATAGCCAAAAATAGTCAAGAGGATGTGTTCTATGAAGATGATATTTGGCCTGGAGAAAATGAGAATGGGTAAGCAAAATTTGTGGTACTTATTGCCTCATAGTTCAACTCAGTGGCTCCAGTGAAAGGTACAGTAATGATTATCAAGAATTTATATTACTTTTGAGGAGAGGGTTTTGTATTGTTTTGTTTTTTGCTTTAAGATCTTAATACATTTTTTTATTTCATTTATATTAAAATACTTTAAAATAATTTTGTGATTTCCAGAAAATCACTGAGAACATGTTCATGTTAATATAGACTTAGAATTAGTCTCAATTAAGTATGGTGATTAATTATTAATTATGTACTTGATGTCTTTTATAGTTACAGCCTTCAGCAGGTTTATTTCAGGCCTTTTATGTAAGTCCTCATAAAGTTTTAATAAATGTGACACAATTATTGTTTTTAATGTAGTGCTGAGAAAATTCAAGAAATTATTACTTGGCTAAAGGGGCATCCTGTCAGCACTTTGTCTCGTTCTTCTTGTGATTTACAAATTCTGGATGCAGCTATTGTTGAGAAAATTGAGGAAGAAGTCGAAAAGCACAAGGTACTAAATTTCAGTAACTAAGATATTAATGCGTTTTGAAGTTAAAAGAACTATATATTATTTATTGTACAAATAACTTATTTATGTTTCAACGAAATAAAACATATACTCAGTGGTTTCTAATTTATGTAAAATAATCCTAAGATTTAAAAAAAATGTTCCAGCCATTTCCAGTGGCCATTAGTAAGTTTATATGAATAAATGTATATGCACTTTAAGTTACAAAAGCCATAGCATTTAAGTTTTATGTGCTTGTACTGTTTCTAATTTTAGGAATTAATATTTTGTGATTTTAGTCAAAATAGAAAGTTTGCAATTAAGAGGTAAGGTTAATCCCTATTCCTTCTATTCTAAGTTCTTTAAAGACACAGTTTATGTTTTTACAGAACTTAAAGTTTTTTATAACTTTACAGAATTAGTTCTAAGTGTAGTTTCCCACTCACAAATTCATTCATTTAGTGAGTATTTTTGTGTAGGCTTAACTATTTCAACTATTTTGATCCCCTACCTTGATGTAGTAGAAAATGAATTGATTATATTCCTTTCCTTAACTTCTGATTTTATTTTTCACACATTTGCCTTTTCATAAAAATGATGGAGGTGACCTGCATGGCTCAGTTGTTTGAGTGTCCTGCAAAGCAAAAGGTGTCACCGGTTCAATTCCTGGTTACCGCACATGCCTGGGTTACGGGCTCCCTGGTTAGGGCGTGTGTGAGAGGTGTTTCTCTTACACATCAATAGTTCTCTCCCTCTCTTTCTCCCTCCCTTCCCCTCTTTCCAAAAGTAAATAAATAAAATTTTTTTAAATAAATAAATAAAAGAGAAACATGAGGAATCCTTCTTTCTAAAAAACCTGATCTTGCTTTGCTGACACAGTGCTCTAATAGCAGAGTAACTTAAGAACTGGGCTCTGAAGCCATCTTCCCCATCCCTCTTTCTATGCTTATAACCTTAGGCAAGATACTTAGTCTTCCTTGGCTTTGTATCCTCATCAGTAAAATGAGGATAAAACCATACCTACCTCATAGGGTCATCAAAAGGATTAATTGAGTTGATGCATGTAAACTCCTTCTAATAATGCCTAGCTATTTTGGGTGTTATTATTATTCTCTACCACATACTCAGGAGCTGTGAATACATTCTGGGAGATCACCACTAGAGGACTATTTCTTTAGGTAAAAATACAAGGATCAGAGCCAAGAGTTTGATTTTTTAAAAGGTCATTGATGTTCAGCTGAGGATAGTAAGCCTTCATTTCTCTTTTTCTTTTCTTTCTTTCTCTTTTGCCTTTTGCCTTTCTTTTTAATTGTCTTCCATTGTACAGTAAAATCTATTTGTCAGGCATTTGTTTTAGAAATGTGTTTTCTACTTAACAAGTTTATAACTTTAAGTCTTCAAATTTTACTTTAACCCATTTTGATGCAGAGCTTTCTAAAATGTTTTGCACATTTTCCCTTATTTTGTAAACAAGAAGATAAATATGCAAACTTGTAGACTGATGTTTTGGTTACAGCATTTACAAAAAAATATGTGTATCTATAAATAAGAGCAATTTTTGTAAAAAAAAAAAAAAAAAACCTATGAATGTGTCTTAGAGGTATAGTTATGAGTGATTTTTTTTTCCTTTTAGGATTATAAAGGAAAGGAGAAAAACACAACATTCTGAACATAATTTATACTTTATAATACAGGATTATTATTAATGCAGTATTAGTAGTTTTCTTTTTTTAAGTATATTTTATTGATTATGCTATTAGTTTTCCCAATTTTTTTTCTTCCCTTTATCCCTCCTCTGCCCTGCAACCCCCACCCTCTAGCATTACCCCCTCTTAGTTCATGTCCATGACATAGAAGTTCTTTGGCTTCTCTGTTTCCTATACTATTCTTAACCTCTCCCCATCTATTTTATGCCTGTCAATTATGCTTCTTTTTCCCTGTACCTTAGTATTAGTAGTTTCCTTATTGGACAGTGATTCCCAGACTCGGGTAATTATCAAAATTACTGGAGGAGCTTTTTAAAAAACACACATTCTAGATTCCATGCCTAGAGCAGGACTTCTCAAACGTTTAACGTGCAGCCACTGGAAGATCTTGTGAAAATACAGGTTCTGATTCAGTAGCTCTAGGGTTAAGCTTGAGATTCTGCATTTCTAACAAGCTTGCAGATGATCACATTTTGAGTAGCCAGGCCCCAGAACTTCTCTTTTAGTAGCTGTGGGTTGAGGTTTGTTATGAAAATTCCCTAGTTTATTGATTTGCTTAATGAATCAGGTTTAATTGCCATGTCCTCTAATCAATGCTATAATGCAGTAATGCTTCGGGATCTGTTAGAGCATACTTTTTTTTAAATATGCAATTCTCTAGGCATAGTTCTTGTATTTGTTTTTTAAAATAGTTTTCAAATTTCTTTATTATTTCTACTTTTTTTGCTGTTGTCAATGAGTACCAGTTTACTCTGTTAATCCTTCTGGTATGGAAACAGGCAACTTGTCAGAAAGGCCTTCACTTTTCACCCTATTTAAAATTGTAGTTTCTCCCCACACTGCTGATCTCCCTTAGCTGCTTTATTTTTTGCTATGATTTTTGTCTTCAAACATGCTATATATTTCCTTTATTTTGTTTCTCTTACGTCTCCCTCAACTAGAATAAAAAAACAGATCACTGTTATATTCTCATCACCAAAATCAATACATGTACGTAAATGGAACTCAGTAAAGATTTGTTGAAAGAATAAATGAACTGTCTCTAAAATAAAATAGGCTCTGCTTAAAGGCTTATGTGTTTTACAGTGTATAAATACACGAACTCTGTAGTGTGTGATCTCTGTAGCTAGAGCTGTTTTACGTCCTTTTGTACTTATTTCCATAAGTTCTGTTCTAAAGCTGGGGGACTGCCAGTTAAGTAAACTGCTGCCATTTTTCTTACTACGTAAGAATTCACTTCAAAAAAATTTGAGTTACAGCCATAGATTGCAGTGAGTATAAACCATTCACACATTTTTATTACGTAGAACAGACAATATTTGTTCCATCTCACAGATGGAAGGAAGTTGATGTTCAAGTTAAGTGTGAGATGACAGAACTAAAAGCAAAGATAGTACAGGAGTCTTCCAGCTTGCTTTCTTTCATTTATTTAAAGATTTTATTTATTTATTGTTAGAGGGGAAGGGAGGGAGAAAGTGAGGGAGAGAAACATTGATGTGCAAGAGAAACATCGATCAGTTGCCTCTCACACGCCACCAGCCGTGGACCTGGCCTCATCCCAGGCATGTGCCCTGACTGGGAGTCGAACTGGTGCCCTCCAGACTTCTTGGATGAAGCCCAACCCACTGAGCCAGTCGGGCTTCCAGCATGTTTTAGGTAATCAAAAATTCAAACCTGACAGGTATGGGTTCCTGGTTAGGGTGTGTGCCAGGGGGGGCTGATCTGTTTCTCTCCCTCTCTTCCTCCCACCCTCCCCCTCTCTGTAACAATAAATAAATAAAATCTTTTAAAAATTCAAATATCAAAGCTAGTTTCACAATAGATTCCAAAAGCAAAGATTGTATTAAACTAAAAACTAATACCACCTTTTTATAAGTAGCCACAAAACCCATGGTATTGTCATAGATCAGTATTTTATACCTTTTAAAAAAAAGTCTTTGTTGACCATTGTATACAATTTTTTGAGTAAAAAAGGCATTTGATAGGATAGCATTTACATAAAGTTCAAAACAGACAAATCTAATCTTTTGCATTGAAGTAAGTTCACTTTTGGGAAGGGTAGTAACAGGGAAGGAAGGGAATCCAGGGTTTTTTAAATTTTGTTTTGTTTTTTTTTAATTATATTTTATTATGCTATTACAGTTGTCCTGATTTTTCCCCTACTGTCCCCCCCACCCAGCACCCCCACTCCCTCAGCCAATCCCCCCACCATTGTTCATGTCCATGGGTCATGCATATAAGTTCTTTGGCTACTCCATTTCCTGTACTGTACTTTACATCCCATGGCTACTCTGTTACTACCTATTTGTACTTCTTAATCCCCTGACCTCTTCACCCATGCTCCCCCCACCTCTGTCCCATCTGGCAGCCATGAAATGTTGTGCTAAGTAATGTTCTGTCTCTCTCAAACTAGGTGTGGCTATAAAAGATATGCTCATACTATAAAAATGAATCAGGCTGTATCAGGCCCTCATAATTTTGCATTTTTCTATATAATGCTTTAAAATTTTTACTGTAAGAATTTGTTATTCCTCCTTACTGCATCTGAAGAACCTCAGATATAAATATTTTACATTTTTTATGTCCTCAGCAAAGAAAGAATAATAAGAAAGTACGCGTGACAGTAAAGCCCCATTTGCTGTACAGAGTAAGTTTTCTGTTAAAGAATTCTAAGTTCTTTTTACTTTGAAAGTATGGAAGAAAAAATGTTTTCAATAAATTATTTAAAAACTTTAAAATCAGAGTTAATAATAATAATTAAAGCTTTCTTCTCTTCAGCCTTTAGAACAGCAGCATGGAGTCATTCCTGATCGGAATGCAGAATTTCGCCTTTTTGATCGCGTTGTGAATGTGAGAGAGAACTTTTCAGTGCCAGTTGGCCTTCGGGGAACCATCATAGGAATTAAAGGGGGTAATATCTCAGTACTTGACGTGTCATCAACTGCATTTTATTATCAAGTAAACACAAATTTCTGTGTTATTTCTAAGCAGAGAATGACTATAAATTAGGAGGGGGACTAAATCTTTTTATGTTTCAGTTCATCTTTTTAAATTTTAGTCTTCAGGAAATTCTTTTCTGTCTTGTGTAATTATCTAGGAGTGATTAAAAGAAGGGGAAGTTGAGTAAGGACTGCTGAAAATTTGGTAGCTTCTATATATCACATTAAAATTATATAAGACCTTGGTGCGTATGTGCATATTTTCATGAAACTAATAGAAATGTTTCATTGTTTCTCATTAGTTAGGCTTTCATCTAATCTTGCTCAGAAATTTACCTTAATTGTCGTCGTAGTCTCTTGATTTCTGTGGAGAAATAGGCAAACCTGAAATGTGAGCTCATTTACAGTTAAAAGATTTGAATTAAATGTGCATATTAATTTGAAATTTGCTAATACAGTTAGATTATGTATATAAAACAGACCTGTCAACCATATAGTTAACTCTTCTGTACTATATACACTTAAAAATGGCTAAGATGGTAAATTTTATGTTGTGATTTTTACCAAAAAAATGAGAGAGAGGAGAAAAAAGGGAAGAAGCAATGTTCCTGAAAGGGACAAAAAAGTCCACCCAGCACAGAGCAGCCAGTCAGGGGGGGGGGGTGCCCCGTGCTGGCAGCACTGTCCCTCCCTGGCCCAGGCTTTCAACCGTGGTTTTCCTGTCCAGAAAGGAGGAAGAGCAGGCAGGCCGTAAGCCTAAGAGAACTGCATATTTAGTGCCATCACTGTGCCAGGCACTTTTACATTTTGCATTTAGCTCTCAGGTGTTATTTTCTTACCTGAGAGGTTGACTCACCTAACAGATAAGTGGCAGAGCTGGGATTTGAACTCTTTCACTTTATTCTTACCTAACATTGAGCATGAGTTCTCCACATTTTTCATCTTCACATCCTCTTGGAGTCTTCCGTGCTTACTTGACTCTAAAAGAGAATTTCCTTCTCTGATTTAAAAAAAAAAAAAACTTTCTTGGATATATTTCTGGCTGCTGGATATGGAGAGAGGACGGTCTCAGCTAGATGTGGAAAGGGTCAGACGGGTGTAATGAAGCAACCCTCCTGCTGCTGTCTGCTCAGCCCCCTGAATCAGCTTTTCAGATACTGAGCTTATTGGATTGTCTCTAGTTCGCTTGTCCCAATGAAAGCCTTAGGAATCTGGTAACATGGAGGTTTCCTTTCTTGTGACTCTTTCTATCGGTAACAGTGACTGCTTGGAATTTTGTCTTGGAAGGGTTTTAAAGCTACATCTACCCTCAGTAGAAAAGAGCTCCATCATTGATTAGCCATGTCTGCCATGTACATGGAATGGAAAGGGGAATATTTGATATTACTTCCCTCAGCTGAGACCTTATCTCCATAGTCATCTCCACACTAAGGGGGTGAACAAAGGTCAGTAATATTTTGAGGAAATGGCCCTTCCCTCAGACAGGATATGGGAACCTAAAAGGTGGATTTTCTTGAGTTTAGATTTTTAGTAAAAATGTCAGATTGAAAGGTACAACCGGATGAGATCTGCAGGCCCAGTTTCACCTGGGCAATGAGGGACTAGGGGTGGGGGGCCTTCTTCCTACCCATACCAGGAGTTAACACAATATTGGAAATTTTATTAGTCAAAGAAACAGAACCGATACGATGGAAAGGTCGGGGAGGTTGTGGCGGGAGAGTGTGTCAGTCAGTTCTTAAGCTATGTGAATCATTAATTTACACTTAGAGTTCAAAACATTATAGCTAATTATTTCACTTCACCTTGGAGTTTGAGGTAAATTTAATCTTTCCAGATATATCTCATCATGCTCTCTGCCAGATTTATTCTTCTTTGCTCCTAAATTTATTGCACCAATGTCTTTCTCATGAAACTCAATGTTTCACTTAAGGCATCCATAATCTTGCAAGTCATAATCAGCCAGAACCTTGGAGTCATCTTTAGCATCTCCATTCTTTTTACCTACATAGGTCACAAACTCCTGCCACTTCTGTCTAATAATATATCCATTCTTTCCATTCCGCTCTCCACATTGCTGCGATGTTTTCAAATTTTCATTGTCTTTTTGTCTGTGTTATTGGAAGACCTTTTAAACTGCAAACACTAAACTTACCTCTTTTATTAACTTAGTATGAATAATTTCAAACATATACTAAGGCAAAGAGAAAAGCATAATTCCCTCTGTGGAGAAATAAGCTAACAATGCCATTATTAGCATCTGATTTAAGATAATATTTTACTTTAAATTGATACAAGTAAGGTAATCTGTGAACTTACTTTTCATTTACTGTCTGTATTTCTTCACACCACTTTTTGGTAGATCTAATGCTTCTTATATTTTCAAAAACTCATGCTGATTTTTTATCATATGATTTTTTTCTCTCTTTTTTGAATAGCTAATAGAGAAGCTGATGTACTATTTGAAGTATTATTTGATGAAGAATTTCCTGGTGGCTTAACAATAAGGTTTGTTTCCAGGTGATAATTACACTTTATGAATATATCCATATGGCCAGTGACTTTCTATTACTCGTTTGTTTACGATTTGAGTTCCTATTTTGTGCAAGGCATCATACTTGCTATTAGGGATGTAAGAGTGAATAAGACATTTTTTTCTACCTTCGTGGAGCTTTCATTTCAGTGTGGGAAATAATTAACTGATTAAACTATTAATTAATTAAATCTTGACTAATCCTGGGAAGAAGTGCAGGTTTCTATAATAATATGTCCTATCCGATAGTTCCAGAAAGATGGGACTTGAAGAATGAATGCTAGTTAACTAGGGCAAGAGGGAGGAAAAGTCACAGGTAGTCAAGAAGAAGGAATAGCATGTGCAGCAACATTTTTTCTTATTTAGAAAAGTAAAAGAATGCAAGTGTCTCTGAAGGTCAGCAACTGGGTAAGATTAGAATAAGAGAGAAAAGCAAGGACCACACTACAATAACGTTTTAGCCATCTTTCAGGACATGCTAAGGATCTTAGTATCTTGGTCACCATCCTTAAAGCAAGGTCAAGCCATCACACTCAAGAGATGTGGCACGATCAGTTTGCATTTTTTAATGTTTAAATACCTTGAGGAATAGGAATGTTTTTGAGTTTAGTAACAGTTTTAATGCAATTGTAGGTGCTCAGTCTAGATGGGGGTGGTTTGAGGTATGAATGGGAGGTGTAATAGGAGACACAGAAAATTGAGAACTTTGACTCTAAAAGGGAGAAAAGATAATGAGAGATTAGGGCGTTTAGAGGTAGAAAATTGAATTGTTATTTTTTGTGTTTTTTAATTTTTAAATTATTTTTTAGTTATTCAAGTACAGTTTTCTGCCTTTTCCCCCCACCCCAGCCCTCCCAACCTCCCTCCCATTTCCAGCCCTCCCCTACCCCACCCCCGTTATTGTCCATGTGTCCTTTATACTTGTTCCTACAAACCCTTCACCCTTTTCCCCTGAAATTCCCTCCCCTCTCCCCTCTGGTCACTGTCAGCTAGTTCTCAATTTCAGTGTCTTTGGTTATATTTTGTTTGTTTTCTTGATTAGGTTCCTGTTAAAGGTGAGATCATTACCATATTTGTCTTTTACCACCTGGTTGATTTCGCTCAGCATAATGCTTTCCAGTTTCATCCATGCTGTCACAAAGGGTAGGAGCTCCTTCTTTCTTTCTGCTACATACAATTCCGTTGTGTAAATGTACCCTAGTTTTTTGATCCATTCATTTACTGATCCGCACTTGGGTTGCTTCCAGCACTTGGCTACTGTAAATTGTGCTGCTATGAACATTGGGGTGCATAGGTTCTTTTGGATTGGTGTTTCAGGGTTCTTAGGGTATTATCCCAGCACTCGGATTGCCAGGTCAATAGGCAGATCCATTTTCAGTTTTCTGAGGAAAGTCCATACTGTTTTCCACAGTGGCCTCACCAGTCTGCATTCCCACCAACAGTGCACTAGGGTTCCCTTTTCTCCACAACCTCGCGAAACCTTGTTGTTTATTGCCTTGTTTACGACAGAAATTCTGACCAGTGTGAGCTTTTATCTCATTGTGGTTTTAATTTCCATTTTTCTGATAGCTAGTGATACTGAGCATCTTTTAATATGCTTTGGACCCTCTGTATGTCCACCTTGGAGAAGTGTCTGTTAAAGTCCTTTGCCCATTTTTTCATTGGGTTATTTGTCTTCTGGAGTGCCGTCGTGTGAGTTCTTTATATATTTTGGAGACTAAACCCTTGTCTGAGGTGTCATTGGCCAATATATTTTCCCATATGGTTGGTTCCTTTTTACTTTAATATTGTTTTCTTTACCGTGCAGAAGCTTTCTATTTTGGTGAGATTCCATTTGTGTATTCTTCCATTTATGTCCCTTGCTCTAGGGGACATATCAGTGAAAGTATTGCTGCGTGGAATATCTGAAATTTTCCTGCCTATGTTCTCCTCTAGGACTTTCGTGGTGTCACGACTTATATTTAAGTCTTTTATCCACTTTGAGTTTATTTTTGTATGGTGTAAGTTGGTGCTCAAGTTTCATTTTTTTGCATGTTGCTCTCCAGCTCTCCCAACACCATTTGTTGAAGAGGCTATTTTTACTTCATTTCATGCTGCTGCCCCCTTTGTCAAATATTAATTGACTGTAGAGGTTTGCATTTATTTCTGAACTCTCTGTTCTGTTCCATTGGTCTATCTGTTCTTATACCCGATCAGACTGTTTTGATTACAGTAGCCTTGTAATACAGTTTGGTATCAGGTATTGGGATCGCTCCTACTTTGCTCTTCTTTCTCAGAATTGCAGCAGCTATTCAGGGTCATTTATGGTTCCATATAAATTTTTGAAGGGTGTGTTCTATATCTCTGAAATATGCCATTGGTACTTTAATAGGTATTGCATTGAATCTACAAGTTGCTTTGAGTAGTGTGGACATTTTAATTATGTTAATTCTTCTAATCCATGAACACAGTATATGTTTCCATTTGTTGGTATCTTCCTTGATTTCTTTCCTCAGTGTTGTGTAGTTTTCTGAATACAGGTCTTTTACCTCCTTGGTTAGGTTTATTCCTAGGTACTTTATTTTTCTTGTTGCTATATCTAATGGGATTTTTTTCCATGATTTCTGCTTCTGATGTTTCGTTGTTGGTATACAAAAATGCCTTTGATTTCTGAGTATTGACTTTGTATCCCGCTGTTTTGCCAAATTGATTTATTAGGTCGAGCAGTTTTTTGGCAGAGTCTATAGGATTTTCTATGAACACTATCATGTCGTCTGCAAACAATGACAATTTTTTTTCCTCTTTTCCAATTTGGATGCCTTTTATTGCTTTTTCTTGTCTGGTTGCTGTGGCTAGGACTTCCAATACTATGTTGAATAGGAGTGGTGAGAGAGGGCATCCTTGTCTTGTTTCTGATCTTAGTGGGAAAGATTTTAGTTTTTGCCCATTGAATATGATGTTGGCTGTAGGTCTCTCGTATATGGCCTTTATTCTGTTGAGGAATGCTCCCTCCACTCCCACTTAGCTGAGTGTTTTTATCATAAGTGGGTGCTGTACCTTATCGAATGCTTTTTCCACATCTGTTGATAGGATCATGTGTTTTTTGTCTTTGATGTTGTTGATGTGGTGTGTTACGTTTATTGATTTGCAAATATTGTACCCTCCTTGCATCCCTGGGATGAATCCCACTTGGTCATGGTGTATGATCTTTTTAATGTATTGCTGGATGTGGTTTGCCAGTATTTTTGTTGAGGCTTTTAGCATCTATGTTTATCAGCGCTATTGCCCGAAGTTTTCCTTCTTTGTTGTGTCTTTATTTGGTTTGGGGACTACGATGATGCTAGGTTCATAAAAAGGGTTTGGGAGTCTTCCGTCTTCTTGGATTTTTTGGAATAGTGTGTGGAAGATAGGGGTTAGCTCTTCCTTCAGTGCTTTGTAGAATTTTCCTGTGAAACCATCTGGTCCAGGGCTTTTTTGTGTCGGGAGTTTTTGATTACTGCTTCAATTTCCTCTGCTGTTATTGGACTGTTCAGGCTTTCTGCTGCTTCTTCATTGAGTTTTTGAAGATTATATCTTTCTAGAAATTTGTCTCTTGCACTTAGGTTTTCAAATTTTTTGGCATACAGTTCTTGGTAGTAATTTCTTACAGTCCTTTGTATTTCTGTGGTATCAGTTGTAATCCCACCTCTTTCATTTCTGATTGTGTTTATTTGGGCCCTCTCCTTTTTTTTCTAGATGAGTCTGCTGAAAAGCTTGTTGATTTTGTTTATTCAAAGAACCAGCTCCTTGATTTATTGATCCTTAGAATTGTGCTTTTAGTCCATTACATCATTCAATTCTGCTCTGATCTTGGTTACTTCCTTCCTTCTACTTGCTCTGGGTTGTCTTTGTTGTTGATCCTGGAATTCTTGTAGGTGTAGGGTTAGGCTGTTTGTTTGAAATGTTTCTATCTTTTTTGAGTAGGCCTGTATCACTATGAACATCCTTCTCAGGACTGCCTTTGCTGTGTCCCATATGTTTTGGGTTGTTGTGAGTTCATTTTCTTTTGTTTCAGAAACCTTTTGATTTCTTCCTTGTTCTCATTATTGACCCATTCATTGTTTAATAGCATGCTATTCAGTCTCCATGATTTTGAGTGTTTTTGGATTTTTTCCTTGGGAATGGTTTCTAGTTTCAGTCCCTTGTGGTCAGAGAAAATGCTTGATATGATTTCAATTTTCTTGAATTTGTTGAGGCTTGCTTTGTGTCCTATCATATGGTCTATCTTTGAAAATATTCCATGTGCATGTGAAAAGAATGTGTATTTTGCTTCTTTGAGATGAAAGGCTCTCTATATACCAGTTAAGTCCATCTCATCTAGGGCATTGTTCAATGCCACAATATCTTTGTTGATATTTTTTTTGGAAGATCTGTCCATCTTTGACAGTGGGGTGTTAAAGTCCCCTATTATAATTGTGTTGCTGTCAATATCTTTCTTGAATCCTCCAAGATTTTCTTTATGTATTTGGGTGCTCCTATGTTGGGTGCATATGTATTTACAATGTTTATGTCTTCTTGGTGGATTCTTCCTTTGAGTATTATGAAGTGACCTTCTGGGTCTCTCTTTATGGCCCTTTTTTGCCCTTTATGGCCGTTTTTTGAGGTCGGTTTTTGTCTGATATGTGTATTGGCTTTCTTTTCCTGTCCATTTGCTTGGAAAATTTGTTTCCAGCCCTTCACTTTCAGTCTGTGTAGGTCTTTTGTCCTGAGGTGGGTCTCTTGTAGGCGGCATATGTGTGGGTTATGCTTTCTTGTCCATTTAGCTATTCTGTGTCTTTGGATTGGAGCATTTAATCCCTTTATGTTTAAGGTTATTATTGATAGGTAGTTATTCATTGCCATTTTTTCATACCTGTGTTCCTCTCTCTGTCTTTTCCTTCCTTTCCTTAAAGCAGTCCCTTTAGTATCTCTTGCAGAGCTGGTTTAGTGGAGGTGTATTCTTGTAGACTTCTTTTGTCTGGGAAAGTCCTTATTTGGCCTTCTATCTTGATTGAGAGCCTTGCTGGGTAAACTAGTCTTGGTTGCAGGCCTCTGGTTCTCATTACTTGGAAAATTTCTTGCCATTCTCTTCTGGCTTGGAGCATTTCCATTGAGAAGTCAGTTGCTAACCTTATTGGTGCTCCCTTGTATGTTACTTCTTGTTTTCCCCTTGCTGCCTTTAAGATCCTCTCTTTGTCTTTCAATTTTGCCATTTTAATTATGATGTGTCTTGAAGTGGGTCTCTTTGGGTTCCTCTTGGGTGGGACTCTCTGTGCTTCCTGGATTTGTGTGATTTTTTCTCTCATCAGATTAGGGAAATTTTCCATGATTACTTTTTCAAACAGGTTTTCTATCCCTTGCTCTTCTTCTTCTCCTTCTGGTATCCCTATTATATGGATATTACTACGTTTCATGTTGTCCTGCATTTCCCTTAATCGCTCTTCATTCTTTCTGAGCTTCTGTTCCTTTTCTTGCTCTTTCTGGGTGTTTTTTTCTACTTTGTCCTCTAGCTTGCTTATCCAGTCCTCTGCTTCATCTAGCCTGCCTTTTATTCCTTCTACAGTGTTCTTCAGTTTAGAAATTGTAGTCTTCATTTCCTCTTGGCCCTTGTAGATAGTTTCTATTTCCTTTTTCATGTTGATATAGTTTGCAGTGAGTTCATGTAGTTTCCCCACAGTTTCTGGTAATTCTCTGTGAGTTCATTGAGCTTCCTGATAACCATGGCTTTTAACTCAATATCTGATAGTTGACTTGCCTGTTTTTCATTTAGCATTCTTTCTGAGACTTCCTCCTTTCCTCTCATTTGGGGGTTGTTTCTTTGTCTTGCCATTGTTTGTGAGACTCTTGTTCGCCTCTGCTTCTTAAATTTATCTGTTTGATTCCCTGGGTTTATGGTGTGAACTTCTATGGTAGGAGACATGTGAGATTCAGTGGTGCCGTCTCCTTAATCTCCTGAGCTCGCTGGTCTTGGGCTGTCGTTTATGTTGGTTCTCTGTATGTCTTTGGGTGTTGATTATTGTTGGGTCTTTCTTTGGTGAGTCCTCCCCCCAGCTGGTTAACTGAGGGTCACTGCGTCCACCATGTCTTGTATTCTGTTGTTTAGGTGTGGACAGATTTTGTTGAGGCTGATTCTTCTGTCTGTACAAGGTTTTGAGGCTTCTGTCTCCCTCTTCTTCGGTTGTTTGTTCTGGGTAATTTCTCTACCATTTTGTTGTATTTCCAGATAGGTCCAGCATTGAGGTTAATGTGGCTTCCACTTCCTCCTTCACCTTCTTCTGTTATCTGTTGGTGGTTCCTTTGTTGGTGTGTGTCCTCTTCCAGCAGGTATAATGGTGTTCACCACTCCCACCTTGCAAGTTCTCTGGAGTAGCAAAGTGACATTTGTCTCACTGTCTCAGTTTTTAGGATGACCCCTGTTTGGGTCTAACAGTGGTCTTTTCACAGCTCCAGGTTTTATTGTCTCACCATCTGATTTTTCAGTGTCCTCTTCAATTTTTGGTCTCCAGTCTTCATGTATGCTGGAATAGCATTGGCTGTTTGCTCTGTTCCTCAGAAGGTTGGCTAGGTGTTTCACCTGTGCCCAGGAGGAAGTGGACTCTGCTCCTACCTATCTTGCCACCATCTTCTGTGTAGTTTTTTATTTTTTAATTTATTTTTATTATGCTTTTATGATCATTGTTATTAAATTTAAAATGTAACATTGGTTAAGTAATATTGTATGAGTTTCAGGTATGCAACTTTATAAACAACATCTGTGCATTCCAGTGTATACTTAGCCTCCAAAGTCTAGTCTCCTTTTGTCACCAAATATTTTACGCTATTTCCCTCTTTGTCCTCCCCCTACTCCCCTTCCTAACTGGTAGCTGCATTCTGTTGTCTGTATCTGTGAGTTTGTTTGTGTGTTTGTTTGTTTTATTGAATTTATTGGGGTGACATTAGTTAATAAAATTATATAGGTTTCAAGTACAATTCTATAGTATGTCATCTGTGTATGTTGTGTGTTCACCACCCAAAGTCTATTCTTCTTCCATCACCATTTATTCCCCCTGTATCCCATTCTACCTGTTCCTACCCCCTTTCCTGTGGTAATCACCATACTGATGTCTGTGTCTATATTGTTTATTCTTTTGTTGCTTTTTTATATCCATATATGAGAGAAATCATATGATTCTGGTGCTTTTCTGTCAGACTTATTTTACTTAGCATGATACTCTCAAGATACATCTGTGTTGTCATAAATGGCAACATTTTTTCTTTTTTATGGCTGAGTAGTATAGCCATGAGAAACATATGTAACATACCTTCTGTTTCCAGTCATTGGTCGAAGGACACTTAGATTGTTTCCATACTGTGGTATTTTGAATAATTCTGTAATGAACATGGGGCTACATATCATTGTATATTAGTGTTTTCCAATTTTTTGTGTATATAATCAGAGAAGAGATTGGTGGGTCATATGGTAGCTCTATTTTTCTTTTTTCTTTGTTTTTAATTGTTGTTCAATTACAGTTGTCTGCATTTTCTTCCCACCCCTCCACCCCACTCTAGCCAAACCCACCTCCCTCCCCCACCTCCACCCTCTCCTTTGGTTTTGTCCATGTGTCCTTTATAGTAGTTCCTGTAGTCCCCTCTCCTCACTGTCCCCTTGCCACTCCCCTCTGGCTGTTGTTAGATTGTTCTTAACTTCAGTGTCTCTGGTTATATTTTGTTTGCTCTTTTCTTTTGTTGATTATGTTCCAGTTAAAGGTGAGATCATATGGTATTTGTCCCTCACCGGCTTATTTCACTTAGCATAGGGTGCATAGGTTCTTTTGGATTGGTGTTTCAGGGTTCTTAGGGTATAATCCCAGCAGCGGAATTGCTGGGTCAAAGGGCAGTTCCATTTTTAGTTTTCTGAGGAAATTCCATACTGTTTTCCACAGTGGCCTCACCAGTCTGCATTCCCACCAACAATGCACTAGGGTTCCCTTTTCTCCGCATCCTCTCCAACACTTGTTTGTTGATTTGTTTATGTTGGGCACCCTGACTGGTGTGAGATGGTACCTCATTGTGGTTTTAATTTGCATCTCTCTGATGGCTAGTGATGCTGAGCATCTTTTTATATTCTATTTTTCATTTTTTGAGGAAGCTATATACTGTTTTCCATAGTGGCTGGACCAGTTTACAATCCTACCAGCAGTCACCAAGGTTCTCTTTTCTCCACATCCTCTCCAACACTTGCTGTGTCTTGCCTTATTGATAATGGCTGTTCTAACAGGTATGAAGTAGTATCTCATTGTGGTTTTGATTTGCATTTTCCTAATAACTAGTGATGTTGAGCATCGTGTCATGTGTCTGTTGGCCATCTATTTGTCTTCCTTCGAAAAGTGACTATTCAGGTCTCTGCCCATTTTTTAATTGGATTTGTTTTTGTTGTTAAGTATGTGAGTTCTTTATTTATTTTGGATATTAAGTCCTTATAAGGGATTTCATTTGCAGATATCTTCTCCCATTCAGTTGGTTGCCCTTTTGTTTTGTTGTCGGTTTCTTTTGCTGTACAGGAGCTTTTTGGTTTGATGTAGTCCCACTCATTTGTTTTTTTGCTTTTACTTTGACTTGCCTTTGGGGTTGAATTCACAAAAACCCCTCTGAGATGGTAAGTTTAATATTTTTGTTTTCTTCTATGAGTTTCATTGTATCAGGTCTTATGATCAAGTATTTAATTCATTTTGAGTTAATTTTTGTGTATGGTGTCAGATTGCAGCCTAATTTCATTCTTTTGCATGTTGCTTTCCAGTTTTCCCAACACCATTTATTACAGAGGCACTCCCATCTCCATTGTGTGTTTTTGGCTTATTTGTTGAAAATTATTTGCCCATATATGTGTGGGTATATTTTGGGCTATCAATTCTGTCCTTTTGGTCTCTGTGTCTGTTTTACTGCCAATACCTTGCTATTTGGATTATCATAGCTCTGTTGTACGATTTGAAGCCAGGTAGTATGATACCTCTGGCTTTTTTTCTCAGGATTGCTTTTGCTTGTTGGGTTCTTTTGTAGTTCCATACAAATCTGATTATTTTTTTGTTTTGTTTCTGTGAAAAATGCCATTGATATTTTGATGGAGATTGTATTAAATCTATATATTGCTTTAGGTAGTATGACCATTTTCACAATGTTAATTTTTCCAATTCATAAACACAGAACACCTTTCCATTTCTTTGTGTCTTTAATTCCTTTCAACAGTATCTTGTAGTTTGCAGTGTATAGCTTCTTTATTTCCTTTGTAAAATATTTTTAGAACATATTTTATTGATTATGCTACTGTAGTTGTTCCATCCCCCCCTTTGGTCCCCTCCATCCTCTATCCCCCTCCTACCGACAACACCCACACCCCCTCCACCTTAGTTCATGTCCATGGGTTGTACATATAAGTTCTTTGGCCTCTCCATTTCCTATACTATTCTTAACCTCCCCCTGTCTGTTTTCTACCTACCATTTATATGTCTTACTACCTGTACCTTTTCCCCCATTCTCCACCCTCTCCCTCCCCGCTGATAACCCTCCATGTGATCTCCATTTCTGTGATTCTGTTCCTGTTCTTCTTGTTTGCTTAGTTTGTTTTTGTTTTTGTTTTAGGTTCTGCAGTTGATACTTGTGAGTTTGTTGTCATTTTACTGTTCATATTTTTTATCTCATTTTTATTAGATATGTCCCTTTAATCTTTCAAAGAATAAGGTCTTGGTGATGATGAACTCCTTTAACTTGACCTTATCCGAGAAGCACTTTATCTGCCCTCCCATTCTAAATAATTGCTTTGCTGGATAGAGGAATCTTGGATGTAGGTCCTTGTCTTGCATGACTTTGAATACTTCTTTCCAGCCCCTTCTTGCCTACAACGTCTCTTGAGAAACCAGGTGACAGTCTTATGGGAACTCCTTTGTAGTTAAATGTCTCCTTTCATCTTACTGCTTTTAAGATTTTCTCCTTATCTTTAATCTTTGGTAATGTACCTTGGTGTGTGCTTCCTTGGGTCCAACTTCTTTGGGAGACTCTGAGCTTCATGAACTTTCAGGAAGTCTATTTCTTTTGCCAGGTTAGTTGTCCTTCATTATTTTTTCAGGTAAGTTTTCAATTTCTTGCTCTTCCTCTTCTCCATCTGGTACTCCTATGATTTGGATGTTGGAACATTTAAAGTTGTTCCCAAGGTTACTGAGCCTCTCCTCATTTTTTTTGAATTCTTGCGTCTTCATTCTGTTTTGGTTGATTATTTCTTCCTTCTGCTCCAAAATTTGTATTCTCTTCACTGTTGGTCCCTTTACATTTTCCTTTATTTCATTTTTCATAGCCTTCACTTCCCCCCACATTTTGTGATGATTCTTAACCATTTCTATGAGCATCCTGATGACCTGTCTTTTGAATTCTGCGTCTCATAGGTTGGCTCTCTCTTCATTGCTTAGTTCTATTTTTGGAGTTCTGATCTATTCTTTCATTTGCTCCATATTTCTTTGTTTTGGCACAGCTATTACATCGTAGGTACGGAGCCTTAGGTATTTGTTATAGTAGGATAACCCATGTTGCTGTGTTGTGGTTCTTTATGTGAGGGAGAGGTCGAGAGGTAACAATGCTGCTTGCTCAACTCTGAGCCAGCTTTTAGTCACTTCTCTTGATACCTATAAGCAAATTGGGCTTTTCTGGTGCTGATTCCCAGGTGGATGGGTTTGTGTATGTTCTAGGATCCTCTGGGTCTTTCCAACAAACTCTTCCTGTGAGGCTGGGAGTTTTTCACACCACCACAACTCCCACAGATTTTTTCAGTCAGAGGTTTTGAGGCTTTATGTCCCTGCACTGGAACCGTGGGTTGCATGGTCTGTCTCACTCCCCAGTTTTTCCTCCCAGTTTATCCACACACAAATGTGGGACCAGCTGATCTGCCAGCTGCCACCTTGTCGTGAGTCCTCTCTACCCTGGCTGCCTGTTTCCACTCCTCTGACCGGTCTGGATGAATGTTTCTTCTTTAACTCCTTGGTTGTCAGTCTTCCATACAGTTTGATTTTCTGGCAGTTCTGATTCTTTTTTATTTTTAAATTGGTTGTTGTCCTTCTTTTGGTTGGTGAAAGAGGGAAAGTATTTCTACCTATGCCTCTGTCTTGGCTGGAGTCCTTTGTAAAATTTATTTCTACATATTTTTTTTGTTGTAATTGTAGATATAATTGTTTTTTTAATTGCTTTTACTGTCTCATTGTTAGTATATAGGCACAGTGGATTTTTGTCTATTGGAACGCAGAAGATTTTTGTATATTGACTTTGTATCCTACAAGTTTACTGTATTTGTTTTTTGTTTCTAAGATCTTTGGATTCTTTAGGGTTTTCTCTATATAGGATCATGTCATCTGCAGATAGTGACAGTTTTACTTCTTCATTCCCAATTTGCATTCTTTTTACTTCTTTCTCTTGCCTAATTGCTGTGGCTAGGACTTGCACTACTAATTTTAGTAACAGTGGTGAGAGTAGACATCCTTGTTTTGTCCCTGATCTTAGAGGAAAGGCTTTCAGTTTTTGTTTTCACCATTAAGTATGATATTAGCTATGGGTTTGTCATATATGGCCTTTATATATGTTGAGGTACTTGCTTTCAATGTTCATTTCAATGTTGAGTGTTTTAATTATACATGGATGTTGTATCTTGTCAGATGCTTTTTATGTATCTATTGATATGATTGTGATTTCTATCTTTTGTTAAGGTGTATCACAATGTTTGAATTGCACATGTTGAGCTAGCCTTGAGTCTTTGGGGTGAACCCTCCTTGATTGTGATGCATTATCCTTTTAAAGAATTGTTGCATTCGATTTGCTTTTTTTTTTTTTTTTTGCATTTATGTTTGCATCGGAGTTATTGGCCTATAACTTTCTTTTTTTGTGTTGTCCTTCCCTGGTTTTGGTATTGGGGCAATGTTTGCCTCATAAAATGAGTTAGGAAGTATTCCCTCTTCTTCAATATTTTAGAATAATTTGAGAAGGATAGGTATTAAATCTTCTTTGAATGTTTGGTAAAATTTATTGGTGAAGCCATCTGGTTCTGGATTTTTGTTTTTTTGGGAGGTTTTTGATTACTGTTTCAATTTCCTTAGTAGTAATTGGTCTGTTTAGGTTTTTAAGTTCTTCATGGTCAGTCTAAGAAGGTTATATATTTCTAAAAATTTTTTCTTCTAGGCATTGAATTGGTATCATATAGTCTTCATTATATTCTTGTATAATCCTTTGTATTTCTTTGATATTTGTTGTAAGTTCTTTCACTTCTGACTTTATTTATTTGAGTCTTTTCATTCTTGTTGAATCTAGCCAAAGGTTTGTTGTGTTTATTTTTTTTCAAAGAACTAGCTCTTTGTTTCATTAATTTTTTTTCTATTGTCTATTGACTTTGGGCTTAATTTGTCCCTCTTTTTCTAGTTCTTTAAGGTGTAGTGTTAGATTGTTTATTTGAGATTTTTCTTGTTTCTTGAGATACACCTGTGATACTTGAAACTTCTCTCTTAGTACAGCTTTGCTGCATCCTAAAACTTTTGGTGTGCTGTGTTGTCATTTTTGTTTGTCTATATGTATCTTTTGATTGATTTTTCTTTCTTTCTTTGATCTAATAGTTGTTTAGTAGCGTGTTGTTTAACCTCTATATATTTGTGGTTTTTCCAGCTTTCTTCTCTTATTTGTTTTTAATTTAACATGGTTGAGACTTATTCACATCTGTTTTGGGGGAACACTAGTAGAAAAAAAGTTTGAAGTTCCAGAGAAAGATGTGATAGAATGAGAGGTACCATGGAATATTAGAAAATGTAGGATTTCTTGCTTAACCTTTGGATTACCTTGGGTATGTTTGTAAAAAGCATTCTGACCCTCAATTTCCTCATGTATAATGGAGATAAACTTTACTAGGTTATTGTGTTGATTAAATGAAATGTTTTCTGGTTTTCCGTTCTCCTTTGTAAGATCTAATGGGAATACTGAACTAAATTTAGCTTAGTTTTTCTTTTTCTCCTCTGTTTTGATTAGTGGGTATTAAAATTAAAAAAATCAAAACAGAAGGTTGTTAGACTCTTTGCATGAAATAACAGTCATCAGTTCTTATACCAAGTGAACACCTTTTTAATGCTATTATTATTGTTTTCCAATTTGAATATTCCTGTTACCCAAAGACTACTGTTTTCACTCTTAAAGTGTAACAGTAGAGTCTGCGTTCCATATCTGATTTTATTTCTCATTAAAAATGTTTGGTTGTGAATAACCTTATCTCAATAATTTTGAAATTTTACTTTTTATGGTAATTAACTTTTTTCTCAGTCTTTTTTCCCCCTCCTAGGTAGAGGCAGCGGATTTGTTTTGACTGATAAAGAACTGTGTAAAAGATCACCCGCCTGCTGTATATTCATTTATATAGTGCAGAGTCTTCAAATACAGTTCTCACAAAACCATTTCCTACACATTTTACAGAGAGTTCTCCTAAAATAAATGTACTACTTCATAACCTTTCAGTATAAGAAAATTATTTTAGAAAAACAGGTGATAGAGTTGAACAGTTTTGATAAAAGAAGACTTATTTTAATATTTAACACTTTTATCAATGTCAGGAAGGAAGGAAATTACCAGTATTTCTCTCTTAAACCCTTCTAAGTCTAGGACTTTAAGATGGGAGGATGAGAATGAAAAGGGGCTGGACTCAACAACTGATCAGGAGACAAATGTGATAAAAGCTAACATTTGCCTTGTTGCGTAGATAGGGCCATACTGAAAATGGCTCCACACTTGGATAGCTTCTGCAGTTCCCTAACCCAGACTGTACAAACCACCATCATTTTAAGAAATTTGACATTTAATTCATAAACTTAGTCATTCTCAGCTGTAAGTTGTAGGCTTTCTGAGGGCAAACTAACACATACATACACACTTTTACACATAAAACTATACCTCTAGGCCAGGTTTTTTCCCACTTAGTATCACTGATAGTCTGTCTATATGGAAACTCTTCAGAAATTCATCATCTTATAAACAGAGATTTTTCTATGATTTCAAGTTGTTCTAGTGAATTGAAAGGTAATACTTATTGATTCAAATTACACACTGTCCCCCCAAAAATTACTTGATTCTTCTTAGCATATTCAGTATTATTTCACTCTGAATGTGATGTAACTTTTTCTTTTAGGTGCTCACCTGGTAGGGGTTATCGACTGCCAACAAGTGCCTTGGTGAACCTTTCTCATGGGAGTCGCTCTGAAAGTGGAAATCAGAAGTTGACAGCCATTGTGAAACCGCAACCAGCTGTGAATCAGAGCTCAAATCTATCAATTTCATCTGGGCATTTGGGAGTCCTGAACTATTCCCCGCAGTCAATTTTTGTTCCCTCACAAGTAAGACTGTCTTTAATTTCTCTCTACCTCCTTTACAAATCACAGGTTCACTGTAAATAGAAACTTAATTTGACTTAATTTTTTTTTTAAGTTTTGGTTTAAGTCAGTTCCAGATTTGTTTTAAACTAATGGGCTAGTGGAAAATGCTATTGATAGCATTCTACCTATGTTGTAAAATTACAGTTATATTAAAGAAGAAATTTATTTAAAAAATAATCTTGAAAATGCCTTTTTCTCTTTATATATATACCTTCAAACTAACATTAAATTTTTTTTATATAACTTAAATGTCCTATTGATATCTGCTATAAAAATGACATAAATTTGAAAGGGAGACTATATCATGTTCATCAAAAACAATTTTCAAGTTCCCACCATGTAATTCCTGGGTAATTCCCTTTATTCATCTTCCTGGGGACAAAAATTGAGTTGTTTTGTGTGAGACACATACCTTTATTTAATTCCGTGACCACAAATCTTACCATCCTCTTTAATCCAAATAATACATGTTTATTATAGACTAATTAGAAAACACAGATCAGTAGATAATAACAAAGGAACCAGAAGCAAAAATCCTCTAGAATGTCATAGGTAACTACTGTTAAATTTTGTTGCATAGTTTTGCAGAGTTTTAATCTGCATGAAATCAGTTCTCCAAAAGTAATAGCTGATTTTTATCTATTACATTACTACTGTGTAAGATGAAGATTTTAAAATAAATTTATTAGATATTAGTTTGAGATAGTATGTCAGTACATTGAAAGAGGGAAAGAATGTGTTGGTGGCGATATATTGATTAGATATAATCTTTTACAGCATTTGTTATACACTAAATACTTTCCAATAGAACCATTCAAAACCAATTAAATACAAAGGAAGCCATTTTACTCCTATGATCACTATACTGAGCTCCAGAAGAAAGGAATTGAGATTTCAAGTAATGAAAGTCAAATATCCTCTCATATGCTAAATACTTTTAATGAATAAATTATTTCATTTTTAATAATACTCTATTTTATCATGTTTCAGTTTCTTGAGAAATTTCTTGTGCTTTGCCAGGTATCTACTAAAGATGATGATGAGTTTTGCAACATCTGGCAGTCCTTACAGGGGTCTGGAAAGGCTCAGCGCCTTCAGCCAGCTTTGCAAGAGAAGGTTAGTACACCTTTTTTGATCGTCATTTAACTTTAAAAAATTTAATTTTACATATTTTTTTACATATTAATTAATCATTAATGCAATGATTAATTTTCTTCTGAAATCTCATAAGAAATAACAGTTTTGATCATGAATTTGTATACTTCCATTTAGCTACATATAAAAATGTTTTGGACCAATGAATGAAAATATAAACAGTTTTTATTTTAAATCACTTTTGGATTTTTTCAGTTGTTTACAAAATCATAACAACTATGTTTAAATTGAGCAAAGGTCTAATGGCACTCATTAACTTATTTATTTCCACTTGAATGTATAGATTTATGCTGGCAGTTAATTGTCTTAAAGATGAATGAGCAAAATCACATTCCTTGATAAAGAAGGGGAGAGAAATTCTGCTAAAAGAGTAGACTCTTTGAAGAAAAGAATTGCAGATAAGAAGAAGATAATAAGATAATGAAGATAATAAGAAAAGAATTGAATTCCTGTGAATTCCTATACCTTTCTTCCATGTTACTGGCCTACCTTCTTAGCTTAGGTCAAGAAGGGATGTTCTTTCAAGTTTATAAATCAATAGTCTGCACCATGAGGGCCTCATTTATTCTAAAATCCTCTGATGATGGCGGCGTTATCAGAATTAGGGGGAAATAGCAAAGGGAATGATAGTAAAATAAACATAAAAAGTGAGAGTGACAAAATACCCAGGTTTCCTCTGCCAATATGCTAAGTTTTCCTTAGATCATTCATAAATCATTTCTAACTAAATATAAGCCATGTCCAAATTTTCAAAACCTCTTTTCTTCTTTAATGTATTTGGTACTGCTAACCACTCCATCTTCAGGAGTGCTTTGTTATCATTCATTCATTCATTCAACACGTATTTATTGAGTGCCTACCATATGGACTTAGACCAGAGTAATAGGAACCTGTGAGAAGTGGTCAAATTCTAGACATACTTGGAAAGATTGCCAGCTGATGATAAATTAGGTATGGGGGTAAAAGAGAAATAATGGATTAAAGGGTGTGACTCTTAAGGTTTGAGTAACTAAAAGGATAGAGTGACTATTAACTACCATGGGGAGCATTGTGGGTCAGTAGATTTGTAGGAGAAGATTAAGAGTTCAGCTTTGGACATGATGAGTTTGAGATGTATATTAAACATTTAAATGCAGATGTAGAGTTGGCCCTTGAGTCTGAAGTTCATGGGGGGTGTCCAAGCTGGAGAGAGAATTTGGGGAGTCCTCATCTATATATGTGCATCCGTATGTGTGTATCTGTATAACTGTTCTCTGATTATCTATATCCAAGGGAGTGGATGTAGATAGAGAAGAGGTCCAATAACTTAGCCTTAGAGAACAGCATCCTTAAAGAGTTAGAGTGACTAGGTGAAACTGACAAAGAAGACTGAGAACAGGCAGGCAGTGAAGCAGAAAGAAAACCAGGAAAGTGTGGTGTCTAAATGCCAAGTGAAGAATGGATGTCATACAGGATCCATGTGTCAAATGTTGCTTTTGGATCAGTTAAGATAAAAACTGAGAATTACCCATAGAGCTTAGCACACAAAGGTCACTAGGAACCTTGACAGGAGCAGTTTCAGTAGAGTGATAGGAATGAAATACTGATTAGGGAGGGGTGAAGAGAAAGGGGAAGGAGAGAAGTCAGAGGCAGTCAGTATAGGCAATTTTTCAAGGACTTTTGCTCTAAAGGAAATACTTCCTGAGTTTCCTGTTGCATTTCCTATTAACTTCCTTATTATTAACCTCTGTTCTTCCCGCCTTTCCCTGGGACTGTGCCCCAAAACTCCAGAACAGTTTTCTTTTCCCTTTGCCCTATTGCTTGACTTCTGACTTTGGCTCTTTCCTCTCTTCTAATTACCACTCAATCTGTCTGAATCCAGCCTCTCAATCAAGACCTAACCCAGTATCTCCAACTATCTAGAAAACAAGTATAGATGGATACCCACCATCCCCTCAACCTCAAGATGTGACAGAATTTACCTCACCTGTGGCCTCTTCTCTTATCTTTATTTGTAAAACTAGCATTTTCCCCAGGGTTATAATCTGAAAAGCATGGGATTAAAATTTTTACTCTCCCCTAATAGTTCTTTGCAGGTGAGACCACAAACTGTTCACGCCTTCTCGGTGTCTTCACCTGCACGTTAGATGGTCATCCCAAGCCTAGATTAACCTCCTATGTGCATTTTCTATTTTTTTTTTTCTCTTTTAGTTTTTCTTACATAGTACTGCCTGATCAATTTTTCTAAAGATCCTTTCGTCTGTCTTGGCCCTACGGCATAGTTGAACAAAGGTTCTAATTAATAAGAACCTTTAATAAGCTCCTGGGTTTGATTAATTAATAAGAATAAGCTCCTGGGTTTGAACTCAGTTTATGCCCTGACACAGTGTGGTGTGGTCAATCTGGGATTAAACTCAGAATCAGGAAGTTAGGTTTTGTGACTCAAATTGAACAAATTTAATCTTCCTGAGCTGCTTATGTATAAAATTAAGTTTGTGGACTTAGATCAAAGTAGAGGTCTTTTCCAGCCCTAAAGTAGTGTTATGCAAATACTTAGAACGTGTAGGGCTCCTTGTTTAGCACTGCTGGAATTGAGCCTCAACTCAAACTAATATTTAGTCCTTTTATAAGCTAACACTACCTGGTTCTCATATAAAGCATGTCCAAGTTTTTGGTAAAATAGTCTGTACTAGTCAAATTTACTTTCTTCACGTTCCCTTTCCCACAAACAGATAAATCCCATTTCAGCTTACTTATATTTCCTGTTCCTTCTATTTAGGATGCTTTTCCTCTATTACTATTAAAATTCCCCTAAGTCTCAGCCAGGGTGTTCTAATCATGTTACCAACTATTTCCTTGAGGGATCTCAATACCATGAATATTTTCTCAGAACATTCTGCATGCATCTCCTGTTATTATATTTTCTCAGAATATTCTGTATGCATTTCCTGTTATTTGATGCTGTTTCATTATTTATATTGGTTTGTATCAGTGTGTTCCAGTGTTTTATCTCCAGTATGTTCCAAGAATTATGAGCCACCACATAACAACACTCATATCCATGAGGCATTAAAAAACAGCTTAATATTTATCCAATGAACAAATTCTAGAAAATTCAACATCATAAAAAAAAATACAGCTTCTGGAAAAGAAAAAACTGGAGGCAGTAAAAAGATCAGTGGTTGTCAGGGGTTAGGGAGAAAGGGAGGGATGAACAGGTGGAGTACAGAGGATTTTTAGGGCACTGAGAAATACTCTGTGATACTGTTGTCGATGTAAAAGAAACGTCCAAACCTGTGAAGAATTTTTATGAGTTTATTTGAGCCAGAGGATAATATGCCAGGAAGCAAGATATCACATGTTCCCTAGAATGACACCTTGCAGTTTGTTTTCTATTTGGCATTAAAGAGGGAACATAAGAAAGATTACAGGAATGTGGGAGACAGCAAGGCAGAGAAATAACAATGATTGTGTTATAGGATAACAAGATTCTGTGCTCTCTGAATGGTGATTACCCTTCTAGAGGTCTGAAAAAGAGGCTTTTCAAAAGTGTGTTAACCTAGATGCAGGAAAACAATGGACAGGGCTTAGCTTAAGACAGAGATAAACCTTGTATTAGGGAAGGTATAACCCTGAAGCATATTACCCACCCTGACCTGCCTAGTTAGGAATTCATGATCAGATCACCCTGTGAGGTTACTGTTAAATACAGATTTATTACTGAGCCGCCTTTTCCTCCCCACTGTAATGGTGGATACATGTCATTATACATTTGTCCTACCCCATAGAATGTAAAACACCGAGAATAAACTTAATGTGAACTGTGGACTTTGGGTGAAGTAATGTGTCAATGTAGATTCAATTGTAATCAATATACCCATCCCATAAGGGATGTTGATAATGGGGAGGCTATGCATGGGTGAGGGCAGGGGGCAATTTTGTTATGAACCTAAAACTACCCTTGAAAAAAGTCTTTAAAAAAAATTCAAGCTTTTTATTGGCAAAATATGAAAAGGTGACTAACACAAATAGCTTAATGTAGATACAACCACCCAAAAAACTATACTTAAAACTAGAATGCTTTATTTCTTTTTTTCATGTTTAAGATTTCATTTATTTATTTTTAGAGAGAGGGAAGGGAGGAAGAAAGAGAGGGAGAGAAACATCAGTGTATGGAAGAATCATCAATCCAGTTGCCTCTCACCAGGTACTGGGCCTGCAGCCCAGGCATAGCCCTGACTCAAAATTGAATCAGCAGCCTTTCACTTTGCAGGATGGTGCTCAACCAACTGACCCATGCTGGTCAGGGCTAATTAAAGTTATGGCACACTTTTTCTCTGGAATGTTCCTGTGAACTTAGGTTTTAGAGTTAGAACTCAAATATTGGTTCTCCTATTAATTAGTTCTATAACCAAATTAATTTATCACTTTGAGCCTCAGTTTAGTCTTCTGTATAATAGAATCAAAATCTACTGTAGTGTTTTTATAATTATAGCATTGTTATAAAATTGTTAAGATAATGAATGCAAAGCATATCTTAACCATGCCTGGCACATAATAGACATTAACACAATATTTGTTCACACCAATCTATTGTTCTAATTCCTTTCCTTAGAGTCAAAATATCCCATACTGTACTGCTGTAGCCCCAAGCCCCACCAACCATTATGCTATGCAAATAGGAATCCCTTGGCCCTTTTGACCCTTAAAGACTAAAGTACCTGAGATGTTCTGTGCATGTGAGCTCACTGGACCTTACTTTGCACTGTGGTGCATGTCACAACTGTTGTCGAGCATGCCCACTGCCAATAGGATATGATAGGCCTTTGTGCCCAGTGTTCAATATTTGTGCTCAGAAGAAAATAAACAGGGCTCACCAAAACCAAAACTGGGATAAAATAAACTTGTATTGAACATCTGCTTTTGCAAAAAGCCTCTGCTTTTGCTTCCTCTTCTGCTTCAGCTGTGGAAAGTTATCTACATCTTGTTGCCTTCAGGCCTCCTCTTCCTCTCAGAAAACAAAGGAATATGATCTTTAAGCGAAACTTATCATGCCATTTTGCAAATTCTGTCCATCCCTGTACTGTCTCGGTTGCTGTAGCTTTATGGTCAGTCTTGCTGTCTGGTCATAGTCTTCAATCATTTGAAAACCTTGACATTCTATAAATATTAGTTAATATTGGGTTGGCCAAAAAGACCATTTAGTTTTTTCCATAAAATAAAAGACATATTTTTCATTTCACCAATAACTTTATTGATTTGGATATTGTGAGTATGTTGGCTATGTTGATTGAGTATATTTTGAGTATATCGTATCTCCTGTGGTGTATCATTGGTTGTTCTCAGTAAATATCTGGATTTGATTCCTCTCAGCTTCAGACGGTCTACCCAACCATGAAGCATCATCATCCAATGAGAAATCCCCGGCACGAAACTTCTCAAACCACTTTTGATACGTTCAATCAGTCACAGGTCCTTCTCCATACACCGTACAAGTCTTTTTTGTGTGTTTCAGTTGCGTTTTTACCTTTCTTGAAATGATAAGGCATAATATGCTGAAAATGTTGCTTATTTTCTTCCATCTTCAATATTAAATGGCTACACAAAAATTCACCAATTTTGATAAGAATTTTTAAAAATGCATGCTTATGTTACAGCTGTCACAACACAGTCTAACAAAATTGTTTCAAATGAAGTTTAAGACAACTAAGCACTACTAGAGTCAACCAAAGAAACTTTTGGCCAGCCCAATAAAATTCAGGTCTTGTGGGAAGGGAGGAAGAAGGGCTAATATCCTCAGCCAGAGGCAAAAATGATGAATTTTCAAAAACGTTTTTAATATAAATTTTTTAAATAATAAAGACAAGAAAACAGTATAATGAACGCACAGATATCCATCCCTTACCTTTCATTTCCCACCCCACCTTTCCCAGAGATAGGAATATTTTTAAGCAAATCTAGAGGAATTTTTTGTGATTTTAAAAAATATTTTTATTTATTTATTTATTTATTTATTTTTGAGAGAGGGGCAAAGTGGACGGGAAACATCATTGTGAGAGAGAAACATCAATTTGGTTGCCTCTTGCACCCCCCCAACTGGGGACCTGGCCCACAACCCAGGCATGTGTCCTGCCTGGGAATCGAACTGGTGACCCTTGGGTTTGCAGGATGATGCCCAACCCACTGAGCCACATTAGTCAGGGCCAGAGGTATCTTTAGAGGCTGTTAATTCTGTTGTGAAGAAACATTTACTTAAAAACATTTAATCATTTCTTTAGTTTCTGTCTTAAATTCAAACAAAATCAATTTAATTTTCCTATTAAAAGTAGCATTTTTGTAAAATGTTAGTTTTCTATGTATCTTGCTAAGTAATGTATAGAGCAATGTCTGCATTAATGATCATTATGTTAATAATGTTTATTTCTGAGTGGTGGAATTTGAGTGGTTTTTAAAATTCTCTGTACTTTCCCGCATTCCTTAGTATTTCTCTAGTGAGCTATGTAATTTTAATAAAAATAGTAATTATTAAACATGGAAGGAAAGTAGTTATAATATTAAGAGTTTCTTTAAATCATAAGAATTTTAACTTTCAGGGTGCAGTTTTACCTCAAGAAATAAGTCAAGTAACTCAACATCATAAATCTGGCTTAACTGACAACAGTGTTAAATGTCAGCAAAGAAAACATGAGCCTCACAGAAAATGTAAGTTTTAAGGTAAAAAGGTATACTTGTGGTCTTAACTGCTGCATTTTATTTTTTTAATTAATAGCTTTACTGAATTATAATTCACATAACAAAGTTGGTTATTTTAAAGTATGCAATCAGTGGTTTTTTTGGTATTTTCACAAGTTACACAACCAGTGCCACTATCTAAATTGAAAATATTTTCATCACCCCCAGAAATACTGTATCTGTTAGCAGTTGCTCCTCCCACACCTGGCAACCGTCAGTTTACTTTCTGCCTCTGTGGATTGACTTATTCTGTACATTTCATATAAATGGAATTATAGAATAGTGTCCTTTTATGGCTGGCTTTTTTCAGTTGGCCTAATGTTTTCAGGGTTCTTCATGTTATATGTTGTTGCATGTATCACTACTTTATTCCTTTTAATAGCTAAATAATATTTCATTGTGCAGACACTACATTTTGTTTACCATTTATCTGTTGATGGACATTTATGAAATTTCCACTTTGGGGTTATAATGAATAATGCTGCTATGAATATCTGTGTACAAGTTTTTGTGTGAACATATTTTTGCAGTTCTCTTGGGCATATATGAATGAGTAGAATTACTGAGTCATATGTTAACTCTATGTTTTAACTTTTTGTGGAACTATAAACTGTTCTCCAAAAGAATTGTACCATTTTACATTTCTACCAGCAATGTTTAAGGGTCTAACTTTTCCACATCCTCCATAAAAGTTGTTATTGCCCATGTTTTTTGTTGTATCCTGAACGCGAGCAGAAAATCAAATGGAGACATGTGGAGTGCACTTAGATGGTACTTTGTTTTTACCTGCGCAGGGGCGAACTCCCAGGGTGCCTGTTAAGGCTGCAAAGGGGAGTCTCGCTGAATGCTCACAGGCTAGCTCTGTTATACGCGCGTGAAGCAAGCAAGCAAGTTACAAAAGCGGGAGTTGTGGTTATCTCTGCGTAGCTCTGGGGTGAGGAGGAACTGTCTGTCTGTCTCCTGTTGATAAGAACCATCTGTCTGTCTCCTGTTGATAAGCTTATTTCAGATGACAATTTGTTTCTCTTCCTTATCCATTCTAGTGACCTTCAAGAGGTTTTCTGCTTAGCAATGCTTATAATTGCCTAGCCCTCTTGCCTAGCTCTCAACATTTTTTATTATAGCCATCCAAGTGGGTGTGAAGTGGAGCTTCCTTGTGCTTTTCACTTAAAACTTATCAGTGACTAATAATGTTGAGCATCTTTTCATATGCTTAATGGCTGTTCATATACCTGGGGAAAGATGTATTCAAATTATTTGCTCATTATAAAATTGAGTTATTGGTCTTTTTATTCTTGATTTGTAAGGATGCTTTACATATACGGTGTACTACGGGCTCATCTGATATTTTTTGTTTGTTGTTTTGTTTTGTCTTGGTTGCTTTTGCTTTAGGTGTCATAACTAAGAAACTATGGCCTAATCCAAGGTCATAATGATTTATACATGTTTTTTTTTTCCTAAGAGTTTTATATTTTTAGCACTTACAGTTAGGGTTTTTTTCCTCCCCATTTTTGAGTGTTTGTACATGATATGAGGTAGGGATCTATATTCATTCTTTTTCATATGGATATCCAGTTGTCCCAGCACCATTTGCTAAAATACTGTTCTTTCCCCCAATGAGTTGTCTTGGCACCCTTTTCAGAAATCTGTTAACCATAGATGTATGGGGTTATTTCTGATCTCTCAATTCCATTGCGTTGATCTATATGCCATCTTTATGGTAACAACACGCCATCTTAATTACTGTACATTTGTTATAGTTTTGAAATTGGGGAGTTTGAATCTTCCAACTTTTTTTTTCCAGATTGTTTGTCTGTTCTGGTCCCTTGCATTTTCGTATGAATTTTAGGATCAGCTTGTCTATTTCTACAAAAGTGGCAGCTGGGATTTTTATAGAGATTGTGTTGAATCTGTAGATCACATTGGGTGGCATTGTCCTTTTAACAATGTAAGTCTTCCTGTCTATGAACATAAAATGTCTTTCCACTTATTTAGGTTCTTTAGTTTCTTTTAATGATGGTCTTATAGCTTTCAGTGTACAATTCTTACACTTTTTTGTAAAATTTATTTCTCAGTATTTTTTACTGCTGTTGTCAATAAAACTTTTAATTTTTTTTATTCCTTACTATATAGAAATAAAACTGACTTTTGTGTATTGATCTCATATCCTTCCATCTTTTAGAAGTTGTTTATTAGCCCTGATATTTTGTGGCCTTTGCAAATACAGTTTTACTTTTTCCTCTACAGTCTGGGTACTTTTTCCTTTTTCTTGCCTAACTGCTGTGGCAGAACCACCAGTATGATATTAACAGAAGTGATGAGAGTGAACATTCTTATCTTGTCTTGATCTTAGGGATAACTTTCAATCTTTCAGCAGTGAGCGTAGTGTTAACTGTGGGGTTCTGGTAGATGCCTTTTGTTGTTGGAGGAAGTTCCCTTCTATTCCTAGGGAGTTTTTTGTTTTTCTTGGAGGGATGTTAGATTTTGTCAAATGCTGTTTCTGTGTCTGTTGAGACGTTCATATGGTTTCCTTGAAGATTTTTGCATCTGTATTCATAAAGGATATTTTTAATTTTCTTGTAATGTCTTGGATTTTGATGTCATGGAAATACTGATATCATAGACTGTTGGGTATATAACACTTTGAAAGAGCTCCAGCCTTTTTCTGATCTCTCTGTGGTTTTTTGCCAAAAATGCTAGCTGTTATTTTTGAAGGCTACGTGGAGCTGGAGACTGGGAAATGGGGTTAGGGCATGTAAAAATGCCACAAAGTTCACTCTTCTTACTGAGATTTTGTCTTTTTTCTTGAATAAGTATTCCCTGATCGTTGCAAGCCTTTGATTAACTTCCATAGTTCTGAAAATTTGGATTCTGGTAATTTATGTCCGTTTTCTCATTTCTTTTATGGAGGAGAGAATTTTTAGAGATCCTTATTCTGACGTTTTTGCTGATGCGTTCACAGTAAAACTACTTCTTGTGATTTTATTTAAAGTAATCCAGTTACATTTCGTGTGTATAAACACTTGCTAGTTAAATTAATCCAAACTATATTACAGGTTTTTGTTAAAAAATAAATACAAATATTTTGTTAATAATATTCCCTTACCTAGTTTGTGTATCTTTACTCTTTTCCTTTTCTCAGTAGTATCTACTGTGTTCCAGGCACAAGAGGAGATTCAGAAATGAGAATCTTCATCTTGCACTTACTTTTTCTCATCTCTTGATCAGAGTATTTCCAAACTGCAGCAAATTGCTCTTTATGCTTAAAATGTGATTCAGTTTTTATTCATTCATTTATTTATTGAACTGCTACTTCTTGAGTGATTATGTGCAGGTTGCTGGAAATTCATGAGTGAACAAACAGACAAGTTTTTACTTTTTTTTCTAATAACCATTGCAAATGGAAGGCCTCAGAAAATTGGGTAAAAACTCAAAAGAGTTGTTCCTCTCCACAGAAAACTTTAGTAAAAGACGAAAGATTTGTACAATCCGAAGAGAAACTAGAGTATAAGTTACTACATTCTAAACTGGCATCTGATCATAGCCAAAGAAACAATACATTCCATAATCTGTAGTAATGATAAATGCTTTGATGAAAAATAAAGATTAGAATAGAATGATAGGTGTGCTATTTTAAATAGGTGGTCAAGAAATGCCTATTTGAGGACATAATATTTGAACAGAAACCCAAATAAATGGGAAGTGGAATGTTATAAGCTATGCAGAAAACTAGCCAAAGAGATTTCCAGCAGAGGAAACATCAAATGTGTAGTCTTGATTCTGATTTATTATATATTATATATGCATGCTTTTTATGCATTTATATAGGACTTGTAGTATTAAAAATATTTTTTAGAATGTTTTTCTAAAAAGTGATTTTTAAAAACTTTAATGTAGCTTTATAAGTTTGGTTCAATTTGATAACTATTACACTATGTATTTTATTAAGATTTATTTATGTTTAGAGAGAGGGCAAGGGAGGAAGAAATGGGGAGAGAAACATCAATTTGAGAGAGAAACATTGATCGGTTACCTCTTGTATGTGCACTGACCACAGACTGAATCCCCACCAAGGCATGTGCCCTGAGGGAATCAGACTAGCGACCTTTTGCTTCATGGGATGATACCCAACCAACTAAGACCAGTCAGGGGTAGACTATGATTTTCTATCAATATTTATTTTTCTTTTATATTTTAAGTTAAATATAGATAAATGTCTTTTTTAAATATATTTTATTGATTATGCTATTACAGTTGTCCCAATTTTTCCTCTGTTGCCCCCCTCCACCTAATACCCCCATTCCTTCCAGCATTCCCCCACCAGTTCGTGTTCATGGGTCATGCATACAAATTCTTTGACTTCTCCATCTTTCTCTTTTTTAAAAATATATTTATTGATTATGCTATTACAGTTGTCCCATTTCCCCTCCTTTACTCCACTCCATCCTGCCCATCCCCTCTCTCCCACATTCCCCCCCTATAGTTCATGTCCATGGGTCATACATATAAGTTCTTTAGCTTCTACATTTCCTATACTATTCTTACCCTCCCCCTGTCTATTTTCTACCTACCATTCATGCTACTTATTCTCTGTACCTTTCCCCCCTCTCTCCCCCCTCCCAATCCCCTGTTGATAACCCTCCATGTGATCTCCATTTCTGTGGTTCTGTTCCTGTTCTAGTTGTTTGCCTAGTTTGCTCTTGTTTTTGTTTTAGGTGTGGTGGTTAATAACTGTGAGTTTGCTGTCATTTTTACTGTTCATATTTTTTATCTTCTTTTTCTTAGATAAATCCCTCTAACATTTTATATAATAAGGGCTTGGTGATGATGAACTCCTTTAACTTGACCTTATCTGGGAAGCACTTTATCTGCCCTTCCATTCTAAATGATAGCTTTGCTGGATAGAGCAATCTTGGATGTAGGTCCTTGCCTTTCATGACTTTGAATACTTCTTTCCAGCCCCTTCTTGCCTGTAAGGTCTCTTTGGAAAAATCAGCTGACAGTCTTATGGGAACTCCTTTGTAAGTAACTGTGTCTTTTTGTCTTGCTGCTTCTAAGATTCTCTCCTTCTGTTTCATCTTGGGGAATGTAATGATGATGTGCCTTGGTGTGTTCCTCCTTGGGTCCAGCTTCTTTGGGACTCTCTGAGCTTTCTGGACTTCCTGGAAGTCGATTTCCTTTGCCAGGTTAGGGAAGTTCTCCTTCATTATTTGTTCAAATAAGTTTTCAATTTTTTGCTCATCCTTTTCTCCTTCTGGTACCACCATAATTCGGATGTTGGAACGATTCAGATGTCCTGGAAGTTCCTAAGCCTCTCCTCATTTTTTTGAATTCTTGTTTCTTCATTCTTTTCTGATTGGATGTTTCTTTCTTCCTTCTGGTCCACACGGTTGATTTGAGTCCCAGTTTCCTTTCCAGCACTATTGGTTCCCTGTACATTTTCCTTTGTTTCTCTTAGCATAGCCTTCATTTTTTCATCTAATTTTCAACCAAATTCAACCAATTCTGTGAGCTTCCTGATTACTAGTGTTTAGAATTGTGCATCTGATAGGTTGGCTGTCTCTTCGCTGCTTAGTTGTATTTTTTTCTGGAGCTTTGATCTGTTCTTTCATTCAGGCCATTTTTCTTTTTGTCTTGGCGCACCTGTTACATAAAGGGGCAGAGCCTTAGGTGTTCACCAGGGTCAGGTAACGCTGGTCGCTGCGCTGTGGTGCTGTACGTGGAGGAGGGGCCAAGGGGGGACAATGGCACCTGCTCCACTCTCTGCTGGATTTCAGTCCCTCCCTCCACTACCCACAATCTAACTAGGCCCCACTCGTGTTGATTCCCAAGTGGGTGGGCTTGTACATGCTCTAGGCCCCTGTGGGCCTCTCCAATGAACTCTCCTGTGAGGCTGGGAGTTTCTCCTACTGCCGCCTCAACCCCCACGGGTGTTTTCACTCAGAGGTTTGAGGCTTTATTTCCCCTTTCTGGAGGCCTAGGTTGTATAGTCTGCTTCACTCCCCTGCTGTTCCTCCTGGTTTATCTGTGCGCGAATGTGGGGCCGTAGGGTCTGCCAGCTGCAGCCTGGCCTGCCCCATTCCACAATCGCGCTATCTTGCTAGATCTGCCAGCCGCCCCACCTTGCTGCAAGTCCTCTCCGCCCCAGCTGCACGTCTCAGCCCTTCCTACCAGTCTGGATGAGTGTTTCTTATTTATCTCCTTGGTTGTCAGACTTCATCCAGTTTGATTTTCTGTCAGGTCTGGTTGTTTTTTGTTTTTAAATTGTTGTTGTCCTTCTTTTGGTTGTGCGAGGAGGCACAGTGTGTCTACCTACGCCTCCATCTTGACTGGAAGCCCCTGACTTCTCCATTTCTATACTATTTTTAACACCCCCTGTCTATTTTGTACCTACCAATTTATGCTTCTTAATCCCTGCACCTTTTCCCCTATCCTCCCCCTTTCCTCTCCCAGCTAATAACCCTCCAAATGATCTCTGTATGTGTGATTCTGTTCCTCTTCTAGTTGTTTGCTTAATTTGTTTTTCAGATTCAGTTGTTCATAGTTGTCAGTTTGTTGCTATTTTAATGTTCATAGTTTTGATCTTCTTCTTTTTCTTAAATAAGTCCCTTTAACATTTCACATAATAATGGCTTGGTGATGATGAACTCCTTTAGCTTTAATTTGTCTGTGAAGCAAATTGTCTGCTCTCCCATTCTAAATGGTAACTTTGCTGGATAGAGTAATCTAGGTTGTAGGTTCTTGTTTTTCATCACTTTGAATACTTCTTGCCAGTCCGTTCTAGCCTACAAAGTTTCTTTAGAGAAAGCAGCTGATAATCTTACAAGAACTGCTTTGTAGATAACTCTCTTCTTTTCTCTTGCTGCTTTTAAGATCTTCTCTTTATCTTTAACCTTTGGCATTTTAATTACGATGTGTCTTGGTGTTGTCCTCTTTGTGTCTCACTTGTTTGGAATTCTCTGTGCTTCCTGGACTTGTATGTCTATTTCCTTTGCCAAACTAGGGAAGTTTTCTTTCATTTTTTTCAAATAAGTTTTCAGTTTCTTGCTGTTCCTCTTCTTCTGTCATACTTAAAATTCAGATGTTGGTACGTTTGGAGGTGTCCCAGAGGCTCCTTAGACTATCCTTGTTTGTTTGTTTGTTTTTAAATTCATTTTTCTTCTTGCTGTTCTGATTGAATTCTTTTTTCTTCCTTATGATCCAAATCATTAATTTGAATCTTGGCTTCATCCCCTCCACTGTTGGTTCCCTATAAATTTTTCTTAATGTAACCTTCATTTCTGTGTGGGTCTTTTTTATGCTGTTGCCATGTTCAATGAGATGTTTGAGCATCCTGATAACTAACCAGTGTTTTGATCTCTGCATCTGATAAATTGCTTATCCATTTCATTTAGTTCTTTTTCTGGAGTTCTGTTCTTTCATTTTGGTCATATATCTTTGTCTCCTCAATTTGGAAGCCTCCCTGTGTTTTTTTCTGTGTTTTAGGTAGAGCTGTTTTGACTTCCTGTCTTAGTATCATAGCCTGTTGTAGAAAAGGAGCCTGTAAATTGTGTGGGATGGAGTGATGCGGATGCGCTAGATGACGCAGATCCCGGCCAGCAGGATCTGTTGTGGTGGCTGCCATATACAAATACACACGGACTACAGAAATCCTGTGGAGAAAAAGGGGCTGCATGGCCGCTCTCCAAGTTAGAGAGAGGGCCCCGAGAGCCCCGCCTGGACAGGCTTTTATTGTTTTTCTAGGCCCCTTACATCAAAGACAGTCCTCATTTATTATGCATAGGTTTGTTTTGGGTGGTTATCTTTTGCAGACAAAGGAGAGGATGTCACGGAATACATCAAAGGAGGATATTTGCAATGTAAAAGGAGAAATGGTCGAAACGGCTATGTCCCATACCTGGAAGGTCTAGCCCAGATTTCGAGAAGATAAAGATACTCACTAAACATTTGCTGCCTCAGGGTGAGGGAGTTTTAGCAAGAGCAAGTCTCATAGCAGTCTAGGTACAATGCAGGCCTGATTTCCCACAGGAGAACTTATCCATGGACATGGGTTCTGCCCACCAACCTCACTCCCCACTGGCTTTTCCGATTGGGGGCTGAGCCACATTTCCCACGCTTGGAACAGTTCCCCACAATGGAGCCTTCAGTAATCACCAGGGTGTGACAACTTGTTTCACTGCTTTCTGGCTCTGTGTGGGTGGAAGGCTAGGAGAGGGGCAGTGCTGCTGCCTGGCTTCTGGAGGTTTGCCAGGGAGGAAGCTGTCTCCCAGCACTCACCCTGTTTCCAGTCACTTCAGTTTCTCCCCGTACATCACTGGTACACTAGCTGTTGACCTGTTGCTGAATCCCAGAGGGGGTGGGTCTGTATCAGTCCTAAGTGTGCAGACCCTTTAAGAGGGTTATCCTGAAAATCCAGCAGTTTCTTTCACCACCCCAACCCCCACTGGTTTTTACAGCCAGAAGTTATAGGGATTTATCTTCCTGGCACTGGAACCCTGGACCGAGTGGTCTGGCCTGGGTGGGGCTGGGATCCCTTGCTCCCAAGGCATCACTGCTGATTTTTATCCACCACATGTGAATGTGGGACCTCCTGTTTTGCCTCTGCACCACACTGCATCTCTGCACATCCCCGCCTGTCTCTGTATCTCTGCCTCTGCTCCCTGTCTGGATGAATTTGGCTTCTTTAAATCCTTGGTTGTCAGGCTTCCATACAGTTGGGTTTTCTGACAGTTCTAGATGATACTTCTTTTGTGGTCTACTTGTAATTTTTTCTGTAGTTGTGCAAGGAGGCAAAGCATGTTTATATATGCCTCCATCTTGACCAGAAGTCAGATTAATGTCCTTATAAATATGACAGATATAGTTTGAAGATTTCATATTTAATTGAAATACATTGTGATTATTGTCCAAGTTATTGTTTATGTAAATGTATGTAAAATATTTGTATTATGTGGACTTCTAATTAATTTTCCTGTGTGTGTCTCAGTAAAGGTTTAATGTTGAAACCTGTCAACTAACTTTTTCTCTTTTTGCAAAATTACTTCCTTTCCTACCTTCTTTCTCTTTCCTTCGCTGTTTCTTTCCCCTCTCTCTGTTCCCACGCTTTCCTTCCTATTCTAGCTTTGTCTCTTCCTTTTCGCCTCTCATCCCATCCCTTTTCCTCCTTCCCATCACCTTCCCCTACTTCTTTCCTCATCATTCCTGTATATTTTTTGTCCCTCTCTTTTTCCTTCCTTCCTTTCGTATCCCTTCCTTCTTTCTTTCCTTCCTCTTCTAATTCATTATTTAATTTCCCCTGTTATTCCTCCAGTTTCCTTTTAACATTAATACTAAAATAGCTTCCTAATCGGTCGTCTTCTATCTAATCAATAAGCCAGTGCTGTATTTTAATCTTCCCTAATGCACAATTCTGATCAGATCACTACTATCTGCTGAAAACCTTTCTATGAATGGTTGCTTTTTGTCTACCAGTTTAATTCCACAGTCTTTTAATACCTCTCCGATTATAGCACCAACCTTCTTGAGTTCATTTAAGCTCCAAAACTTACATTCCTTAACCTCCAGCAGAACTAGTCTATTCAGAGTTTAAAAATACATTCCTTGTTCTCTGTTTCCATGTCTTTTCTCCTATTATTTCCTTTGCCTGGAATACTTAGCCTCCTTTTTTGCCCATTGGAAACCTGTTATCCTTCAAGGCTCAATTAGATGCCATCTTTACTTTTTTCTTGTTCTTGTTTTCTGTATCTTCTTTCCCCCTCATCTAGATTATAAATTCCTCAAGATCAGGACCTTTGTCTTGGAATTATGTGAATTTTTAACATAGTACCTTGCAGTGGTAAAATTTGGTAAATTTAATTAGTGTGCAGCAAGTTCTTTCATTTACTAAAATTTCTATTTTCTTCTCTCTAGTTAAAGAGGAGAGTAAGAGCCCAAAAACGGAGAGTCGGTCACAAAAAATGTCAAGTAACCAGGTAAGCTAAGTAATGAAATACTCAGGAGCTAACTTTTTATTGCAATTGGTGGTTTTGTGGCGTTGGACTGAATTTTGCAGCCCTTACAATCAAATCCATAAGGTGTGTGGCAAGAGGATGCTGCAGTGTAGTCCAAGAGTCACTTGGATGGATGCTTGCACAGTTGGAGTCCAGGATTTGGAACTAGAAATACCTGAAACCCTGGTTCTTCCATTTAAAGATGGGTGGCCTGGAGGAATGCACTGCATTTCTCAGCCTCAAGGTCTTCATCTTTAAAATGGAGATAAAAACAGATCACTTGTCCCCTGGCTGGTGTGGCTGAGTGGATTGAGCGTGGGCCTGTGAACCAAAGGGTTGCCAGTTCAATTCCCAGTCAGGGCACATGCCTGGGTTATGGGCCAGGTCCCCAGTAGGGGGCATGTGAGAGGCAACCACACACTGATGTTTCTTTCCCTCTCTTCCTCCCTTTCCCTGTCTAAAAATAAGTAAATAAAATATTTTTAAAAAATAGATCACTTGTCTCTCTCATTACATATCATCTTTATATACACAAGCATACCTGTGTACATAAATCTGTATATGTATATATAAGTATGGAAATATGCTTATATATACAGTAAAAGAATATAGATCAGCACTGTAAAGTTAACTGTTAATTCCTTGGAGTTACGTTGCAGGGAGAAGCAGGAGTTTATGTTTTATTATATGTAGTCTTTGCAATTTGAAATGAAGTATGATCAAAGTGTAACAAATTTTAATCTAAAATAAATCAACACGTACCCTTATGTGTGTATGTTTGTATATATATTTTAATACAGACTTTGAAAAAATTAGATCTCTTATAACTAGTAATATATCAAATGTATAAAAGATATCTTCGCATATTTGGCATATAACAAGTTCTCAATAAATAGAGTCCATTAATATTTACATTTTCATCCATTAATATTCTATTTTTTAATTATATTTTATTATTACAGGTGTCCTACTTTTTCTCCCCCTTTGCATCCCGCCACCCAGCACCCCACCACTCTCTCAGGCAATCACCACACTTGTTCATATCCGTGGCTCATACATATAAGTTCTTTGGCTACTCCATTTCCTGTACTCAACTTTACATCCCCATGGCTATTCTATAACTACCTATTTGTACTTCTTAATCCTGTCACCTCTTCACCCATTCTTCCCACAACCCCCTTGCATCTGGTAACCATCAAAACGCTCTACATATCCATGATTCTGTCTCTGTTCTTCTTGTTTGCTTAGTTTGTTTTTTAGATTCAGTTGTTGATAGATATGTATTTATTGCTATTTTATTGTTTATAGTTTTTATCTTCTTCTTGAATAAGTCCCTTTAACATTTCATATAATAATGGTTTGGTGATGATGAACTCCTTTAGTTTTTTACAGTCTGAGATGCTCTTTATCTGCCCTTTGATTCTAAACGATAGCTTTTCTGGGCAGAACAATCTCGGCTGTAGGTCCCTACTTTTCATGACTTGAATATTTCTTGCCAATCCCTTCTACTCTGCAAAATTTCTTTTAAGAAATGAGCTGACAGTCTTATGAGAAGTCCCCTGTAGGTAACTAACTGGTTTTCTCTCGCTGCTTTTAAAATTCTCTCTTTATCTTTAACCTTTGCATTTTAATTATGATGTGTCTTGGAGTGGGCCTCTTTGCATCCATCTTGTTTGGGACTCTCTGTGCTTCCCTGGGCTTGCATGTTTATTTCCTTCACCAAATTAGGGAAGTTTTCTTTCATTATTTTTTCAAATAGATTTCCAATTTCTTGCTCTTTCTCTTCTTCTTCTGGCACCCCTGTGATACAAATGTTGGAATTCTTGAAGTTTTCCCAGAGGCTGCTTACAGTCTCCTCTTTTTTTTTATTATTATTCTTTTTTCTTCTTCTTGTTCTGATTGGTTGTGTTTTGATGCCTTATGTTCCATGTCATTGATTTGATTCTCAGCTTCAGCCACTGTGCTTTTGTTTCCCTGTAAATTGTTCTTTATTTCAATTAGTGTACCCTTTGTTTCTGATTGGATCTTTTTTTATACTGTGAGGTCCTCATTAAGTTCCTTGAGCATCCTTATAAGCACTGTTTTGAACTCTGCATCTAATAGATTGCTATTCTCCATTTTGTTTAGCTCTTTTCCTGGAATTTTGATCTGTTCTTTCATTTGGGCCATGTTTCTTTGTCTGCTCATTTTGGCAGCTTCCCTGTGTTATTTCTGTGAATTAGGTACAGCTGTTAGGACTCCATGTCTTGGTAGTATGGCCTAATGTAGTAGGTGTCCTGTAGGATTCAGTGGCACAGCCTCCCCCATCACCCAAGCTGGTTATACAAGTGTACCCTCCTTTTGTAGTTGAGCCTTGTTGCTGTTGGCAGGTCAATGTGAGGGATTTATCCAGGCCAGTCAGCTGCAAGGACTGGCTGTGACCACTGACCACCAACCTCCACCCACTGTGGAAGATCAGCTGTGGAGGGGCAAGGTGGTGGTGCTTTGATGTGGTCCCAAGGACTGGCTGTGACCACTGACCACCAACCTCCACCCACTGTGGAAGATCAGCTGTGGAGGGGCAAGGTGGTGGTGCTTTGATGTGGTCCCAAGGACTGGCTGTGACCACTGACCACCAACCTCCACCCACTGTGGAAGATCAGCTGTGGAGGGGCAAGGTGGTGGTGCTTTGATGTGGTCCCAAGGACTGGCTGTGACCACTGACCACCAACCTCCACCCACTGTGGAAGATCAGCTGTGGAGGGGCAAGGTGGTGGTGCTTTGATGTGGTCCACTGGGTGCAAAGACTCTCAGGTTTTTGGGGTGGTGTAGGCCATGGTCAGCCCCCATCTGTGTTCTGCCTAGGATTACTCAGCATGAGCTATAAAGTAATCTGACATGGCTGCTACTTGTTCTGGGCTTGGAATTCCCAGGCAAAACCAAGCTGTGAATCTAGGCTGGTTGCTGCTGGTGCTGGGCCTGCAGCCGTTTAGCAAGAGATACAGGGGCTAGGGGCTTACTGAGTCTGGCTGTTGCTTGTTTGATAAGATTTAGGAAGTTGTGAAGCATGAGCCAAGACCAGCCATTCATATGGAAGAGTACCTGTTAACAGCTAAGGTGGGCCATAAGTTGCGTCACAGAATTTCAGGGGATCTCCAGGGTGGGGCAAACAGTGTTAGCCACGTTGGCACAGTCTCAGATATGGCACCAGCCTGCCAGCTCTGTGGTTCTGTGGGTGGGAGAGTTCAGAATAGGGACAATGGCCTCTGCCTGCTTTTCTGTCTAGGAGAAAGCTATCCCCCAGCTCTTGCTTTGATGTCAAACACTTCAGTTCCTCCTTGTGTGTCACTGGTACCTTTCAACCACCCCACTCCCCATGCTGAAGCTCAGAGAGAATGAGTCTGAGAAAGTTCGTGTGCGGGTTCTTTAAAAGGAAATGCTTGGGACTCCAGAAGTTTCTTCCACTGACTCACTCCCTCCTGGTTTTTGCAGCCACAAGTTGTGAGGACTTATCTTCCTGGCCATGGAATGCTGGGCTGGAGGTCCTGGGTTGGTCCGGGACCTCTTGCTCCCCAGATAGCCCTCCCAAATTTTATCCACCCAATGTAGATGTAGGACCAGTCTGTTCCCCATATCTGCCCCTCCTACCAGTCTGGGTTGATGTGGTTTCTTTAATTCCATAGTTGTCAGACTTCCATTAAACTTGATTTCTGACAGCTCTGAATGATAGTGGTTCTATAGTTTAATTGTAATTTTGAAGTGGTTGTGTGAGGAAGCATGCTGTATTTACCTATGCCTCCATCTTGACCGGAAGTTGAACCCATTAATATTTAGATATCAGTAAAATGGTTGAATTATATGACTTTTAAGGCCCTGTTCTGTCACTCTTATGCTATAATTTTCTTCATGTCATGAGCCTCTTTGGTAAAGCCTATGGACTCTTTCTCAGAATAATGTCTTAATGCTAAAATAAATACACATAATTTGTGAAAGAAAACCAATTATACTGAAATAGGATTAGAATCACCCCTGTTGTGGTTTATTGCCTATATTCATAATGTAATAGAATCCTGAATTCTTATTTAGAAATTAATGAAGATAAATATGTAATTTTTTTCCTCATCCAAGTTTACAGCAATTTATTTAGAACACTATTAAGTAGTGTTACTATAAATTTTATTTGAACAAAAAACTTCTTGTACTCTTTTATAGACATTTGGACAGCCTGACAAATGTAATACTAAGCTACTAAAGAGAAATGAAAGTACAGAAGTCTCAGAAAATCAAAAGGTTGGGTCTGGTTATCCACATGCTGTTGATAAGGTAAATGAACACTTATAAATTTGATTTTCCCACAGTTTACTACCTGGTTTGATGATTGGGTGAAAATTAAAAATCATTTTTGTACATAAAAGTCTTAGCTTTCTGTTTCTGTGTCCCTGGACTTTCATCTTCATGCACAAAATATTATTCTTGCAGCCTGACACTGGATTTGAGAACTTTTTAGCATCCTTGAATATCTCCAAAGAAAATGAAGTACAGTCATCTCATCATGACGAGCCTCCAAGTGAAGAACATTTGTCACCACAGTCCTTTGCTATGGTTTGTATTTTGTAGGAGCTTTTGTACTCTGGTAATTTCAGTGGTGTTGGCCATGAATATACATCCCGTGCAACTGTTAAAACACTTCTCTGTCATGTAGACTAGCATGTTAATCTTTTTGTCATCCTGTGAGGAAAACCAACCCTTTTTTTCATTTTTCTCTTTGGACCATACATAGCTCCCTTGCTTTTCAAACATTGCTAGTAGGCAGTTTGGTCAAAAGGTAAGTAGTAACTATAAACTCTTTTTTTATCTTTTTGCAAAAAAGCTCAGTTGTACAAAATGTTGGTTGTTTTTTTTTTTTTTACTCTAGGCTACTGATTTTCCTTGTTCTTTATCTGAATATAGTTATTGTTTTGTTTTTTAACAATGTAACTCATTAAAAGAAGGATCAGTAAGCTCTATAATTCTGTTAACTTTTCTCCCCTTTCCCCACCATCTCCATACCAATCATTTTGAAAACAGAAGGGAACGCAGATGCTTAAAGAAATTCTAAAAATTGATGGCTCTGACCCTCTGGACCATAAGAACAAAATGAAGCAGTTTGGTAATGAAGTCACTGTTTCTTCTAATAGAAGAGATGAATTTGGCGCACCTTCCTCACAGCCTAAACAAAATAAGAAATTAAGTAAGTAAACTAAGTGCAACTACTAATAACATCATTTCAAAAATTCAGTTTACTTTTTATCATGTGTCTTTTAAAGATGAAACTACTGGGGTTTTTTTTACTTTATTTTTATTGTTTACACTATTAGAGATATCCCCATTTCTCCCTCCTTTGCCCACCTCCACCCTACCCTTGCCCCTACTTCCCTGTGGCCATCATCACCTACCGTTGTCTGTGTCTGTGGCTTGTGCAAAGATGTTCTTTGGCTAATCCTATCACCTTCTTTCATCCAGTCCTCCCCTCTCCCTCCCTTCTGACAGCTGTCAGTCTTCCATGTATCCATGTCTGTTTCTGTTTTGTTCCTCAGTTTATTTTGTTCATTAGATTCCACATGTAAATGAAATCATAGGGTATTTGTCTTTCACCAACTGGCTTATTTCACTTAGCGTAATAATCTCCAGGTCCATCCATGCTGTTGCAAAAGCTAAGAGTTCCTTCTTTTTAAGGCCACATTGTAGTCCATTGTGTACGTGTACCACAGCTCTTTATCCACTCATCTACAGATGGGCACTGGGGCTGTTTCCAGATCTTGGCAATTGTAAATAATGTTGCTGGTTTAAACATAGAGGTGCATATATTCCTTCTAATTGGTGTTTTGGAATTCTTAGGATATATTCCCAAAAGTGGGGTGACTGGGTCAAAAGGTAGTTCCATTTTTAATTTTTTGAGGAAATGCCATACTGTTTTTCACAGATTGGTTGCACCAATCTCCATTCCCACCAACAGTGCACAAGGGTTTTCTTTCTCTACATTTTCGCCAGTACTTGCTGTTAGTTATTGATGGTAGTCATTCTGGCAGGTGTGGGGTGGTATCTCACTGTGGTATTAATTTGCATCTCTCTGATGATTAATGATGTTGAGCAATTTCCATATATCTGTTGGCCATTTGTATGTCCTCTTTGGAGAATTGTCTATTCTGGTCCTTTGCCCATTTTTTAATTGGATTGTTTTTCTTCCTGATGTTGAGTTATATAAGTTCTTTATATATTTTGGAAATGAATCCCTTATTAGGTGTATCATTTGCAGATATTTTCTCCCATACAGCGGAATCCCTTTTCATTTTGTCGATGGTTTCTTTTGTTGTGCAAAAGCATTTTATGTAATTTGATGTAGTCCCATTTGCTTATTTTTTTTTTTACTTTTTTTCCCCTGGGTAGAGGAAATATATCAGAAAAACATATTGCTATGAGAAATGTCTGAGATCTTACTGCCTATGTTTTCTTCTAGGATTTTATGGTTTCACAACCTACATTTAAGTCTTTCATCCATTTTGAGTTTAGTCTTGTATATGGTGTAAGTTGGTGGTCTAGTTTTATTGCACGTACACGTCCAGTTTTCCCAATACCATTTATTAAAGAGACTGTTTTTATTTTATGCTCTTAACTCCTTTGTGAAGTATTAATTGACCACATCAATTAACTTGGGTTGATTCCTGGACTCTCTGTTCTCTTCCATTGATCTACATGCCTGTTCTTATACCAGTACCAGGCTGTTTTGACTACATTGGCCTCGTAGTATAGTTTAGTATCAGGTATTATGATCCCTCCAACTTTGTTCTTCTTTCTCAAGCTTACTAAGACTATTTGGGGACTTTTTTTGGTTACCTATAAATTTGTGGAATATTTGTTCTAGATCTGTGGAATATGCCATTGGTATTTTAATAGAAATTGCATTGAATCTGTGGATTGCTTTGGGTAGTATGGACATTTTAATGATGTTAATTTTTTAATCCATGAACACAGTATGTGTTGCCACTTATTTGTGTCTTCCTAGGTTTCTTTCTTCAATGTTCTATAGTTTTCCAAATACAGATCTTTTACCTCCTTAGTTAAATTTATTCCTCATTACCTTTTTTGTGTTGTTCTTACAAGAGTAAACAGGATTCTTTTATTAGTTTCTCTGATAATCCATTATTGCTGTATAAAAATGCCACTTATTTCTGAATGTTAATTTTGTATTTTGCTATTTCACCAAATTCATTCATTAGATTTATTAGTTTTTTGGTGGGATCTCTAAAGGTTTTCTATATACAATATCATGTCTTCTGTGAATGACAATTTTACTTCCTCCTTTCCAATTTGTATGCCCTTTATTTCTTCTTGTCTGAATGCAGTGTCTAGGCCTTCCAGTAGTATGTTGAATAAGAGTGGTAAAAGCAGACAGCCCTGTCTTATTCTTGGTCACAAGGAAAACACTTTTGCTGTTTGCCCATTGAGTATGATCCTGGCTGTAGGTTGTTCATATATGGCCTTTATTATGTTGAGGTATGTTCCTTCTTTTCCCACTTTTTGAGAGCTTATATCGTAAATTGGTGCTGGATTATATCAAAATCTTTTTCTGCATCTATTGATATGATCATGTTATTTTTGTCTTTTCATTTTGTTTACGTGATATAGCATATTTATTGATTTTTGCATATATTGTACCAACCTTGCATCCTTGGGATAATTCCCAGTTTACCATGGTATATGATGTTTATAAGATATTGCTGGATCCGCTTTGCCAATGTTTTGTTGAGGACTTTAGCATCTGTGTTCATCAGGGATAATTGTTCTATAATTTTCTTTTTAGTGTCTTTATTTGGTTTTGGAATTAAGGTAATGATGACCCTGTAAAAAGAGCTAGGAAGTCTTCCATCCTCTTGAAGTTTTTGGAATAGTTTGAGAAGGACATGTGTTAGTTCTTTGAATATTTGGTAAAATTTGCCTTTGAAGCCATCTGTTCCAGGACTTCTGTTTGCTGGAAGTTTTTTGATTACTGCTTCCATTTCATTGGTTGTAATCTGTCCAGGTTTTCTGATTCTTCCTGATCTGTGGTGGAAGACTATGTTTCTAGGATTTATCCATTTTGCCCAGGTTGTCCCAATTTGTTGGCATATAGTTGTTCAGAGTATTTTCTTAACAATCCTTTGTATTTCTATGATGTCAGTTTTTACTTCTTTGCATTTCTGATTTTATTTGTTTGGGTCCTGTCTCTTTTTTTCTTGATAAGTCTGGTTAAAGGTTTGTCAATCTTGTTTATCTTTTCAAAGAACAAACTCATGGTTCCACTGATCTTTTATATTGTTCTTTTAGTCTCTGTGTCATTTATATCTGCCTCAGTCTTTATTATTTCCTTCCTTCTACTCAACTCTAGTCTTTATTTGTTATTCTCATTCTAGTTCTTTTAGGTGTATGCGTAGATTCTTTGAGTTTTTTCTTGCTTGTTGACATAGGCCTGTAATGCTATGAACTTCATTCTCAGGACTGCTTTCACTGTGTCCCAAAGATTTTGGGTTGTTGTTTGTTCAGTTTATTTGTTTCCAGGTAATTTTTTATTTCATTCTTGTTCTCAATTGATTACGCATTCATTTTTTTAATAACATGCTATTATTAAGCCTCCATGTGTTTGAATGTATTTGAGTTTTAATTGTAGTTGATTTCTACTTTCATGCCATTGAAATCTGAGAAGATGCTTGATATGATTTTTATGTTCTTGAATTTGTTAAGACTTATTTTGTGACCCAACATGTGCTCTAGCTTTGAGAATGTTTTATTTACACTTGAGAAGAATGTATATTCTGCTATTTTGGGATAACATATTCTGTAAATATCAATTAAAGCTATCTGATTGATTGTGTCATTTAAGGTCACTGTGTCCTTGTTGGTTTTTTGTCTATAAGATCTATCCATCGATGACAGTTGGGTATTAAAATCCCCTACTATGATTGTATTGCTCTTGATCTGTCCCTTAAAATCCTACTGTTATTTTTTAAAGACTGTTATTAAAAGTAACACATAAGAATGTAATTTCCATGTTTTTGTCATTTGTATATTCACTCTGTAACCAATAGATACATAGTTCCTAAATATCTTCTTGTGAACATTTAAATTGTACTATTACAGATACTCATTCTGTAGATCCCAAACCTGGAAAGGTTTTCACGTTCTAGCTTTTTTTCCCCAGTAATTTAAAAATGACTATGTAACTTAAATATATCACTTAACTTTTCTGAACTTCTTTTTTCCTGTTAGAAGGTGAAAATAAAATTTCAGGTGACTGTTGGGGTAATTATATGACATCTATAAAACCATTAAAACTGGGTCTAGCACATTGTAGGTGCCAAAAACTAGTATTAACATTATGTTAAAATAACTTGACCAACATAAAAATAAAAGAAGTATAAAATCAATTAAAAATAATTAATGGAGGCAGACATTGGAAATTGCGTACTTACCATATTTTTCGGACTATAAGACTCACTGGACCATAAGACGCACCTAGGTTTTAGAGGAGGAAAATAGGAAAAAAAACACCACTCCACCACCACCAACCACATCCCCCCTCCCACCGCCCCCATCAGCAAGCCAGGTACGCTACATTAGGACTATAAGATGCACCCCCATTTTCCTCCCAAATTGGGGGCGGGGGTTGCGTCTTATAGTCTGAACAATACAGTACCTGAAATCTGTGAAACCTCTAGCACAACATCTGGCACACAGCTGGATTTCAGTAGCTCTCCATCCTTGCCCCTGTGCCTCTGTAGGTCCCCTATACTTTAGTATTTTGTCTTTGTCATTGTCTGCAAAAGGCTACCTGGAAGAATCAGTAATGTAAAAGTAGATGGGGACAGAAGTTTTTCAGAGAGGTAAAAAAATTTCAAAGTAAGTAGATCTGTTTATTAAGGAGCAAAATATGGAACAAAATTGGAGCCTTCCTTTTTCATTTATACTCCAGTGAATATTGGGATAAGTAATTAAAAATTTCAATAACTACTAGGAAATTATTTATCATAGTGACAGACATGCTCTTGAAATAGGACAAAATAAAAACTTAAAAACAAAATTAGATAGAGATGGTTCTACTGTTGAAAATAAATAACTTTCACTTTATTTCAGTATAGTGAAAAAAAATCATACACCTTAGAGTCAAGAGCTGGAAATCCAGCCCAAGTTGCAGAACTGATGAGACCTGTGACTCTGGGCAGGCCACTTAGCCATTTCTCAGTGAGAGGGTTAGATTCATTTTTCAATGGGGTATGTTCTTGTTCTATTAGTGAGTTAATTGATTATGAAAAATGTGAACTTTAAGAACTTTTAAATCATTTTCTATATGAAAGCACTTTATAAAGACTTAATTTCAGAAAAAAAAATTAAGAAGCTTCATTTGGAGCAACAAAAACATTCATGTATTGTGTCTCAGAACATAAGATGAAATTTTGAGAGGACTGAAGCCAGGGTCACCTCAAGAGAGCCATTTGCTTATTTAAGTTTTGCCTGTAACATAACTATGTAATCATTAATGTCTCAAGATGTTCCTTTTTGCCTATCAGCTACTTATTATTTTTAAAATCTTTATTTTAATCACATATCATTAATCAGTTTCAATCACCTAAAAGTCTTTATTGAATTCTTACTAATTTTAGTCAGTACTAAAAAATTCTTATATTTGCTTCCTGGGAGAGTCCTCTTTTCACTTTTTAACAAATTTTTTCTTTCATTTCATGAAACCCTGTAATAATTACATAGTTTGAGATATCATTTAATATGGATATGTCCTGTTCTCTTTTTTTGGTAGCATCTTATGTAAACAAGCCTCACAGTGCTAGTGAGTACCACCACCCCCGGTCTATAGACAACGTGTGTTGGCCTGCTTCCAGCCAGATTCCTCCTATGTCCACACCCGTAACTGAACTTTCTCGAATTTGTTCCCTTGTTGGAATGCCACATCCAGATTTCTCCTTTCTTAGAACACCACAGGTATAGTATACTACTGTTTCATTTATAGAAGTTTTTTTAACACTAAGCTTAAGTAAATTGACAAAAGTCTTTGGCGAGAAAAAGTCTAATGGGGCTGACTTTTTTTTTACTGTATCAGCAGTATATACATATACTTCTCACTCTGGCTGTTCCATTTATGCAGAATCAAAGCCCTCAGAGAGCCTGACAGAGCCACCTGGGCAGCAGGGAACCTGGCAAGATTCTTTAGACGATAGAGCTAGGGATTTTGGTCTCAAGCATCTTGGTTCAACCTTTTTGATTTTAGAAACTCCCTGAATTTGGGAGGAACCCCAAAGTACTTCTGTTTACTTGTTATATCTATATTTACTGTATTAGAAATTAAAACTAAAATAAATATGTTTATTTAAAAACAATTTTTCCGAAAAAATTGGTAAGAGGCCTTGCTTGACATTTTTGCAGATCTTTTCCATGTCTAGCTTAAGAGAAGCTAGATTTTCATACCTCCTTTTACTGTCAGTCTCTTGTAATATGGTTTTCTGGGTGAAATATATGAAGAAAACCTGGCGTCGCACAGTAGGTAGTTGAAACAGGGAGATAATTTTAATAGCCTTTTCATATATTTGAGCATGTTCTTTGATATTACAGTAAAACATTGTGTTTTTTAAAAAATTTCTTGCAATGTAGAATCTGAAACTACATCAGTGAAGTTTTTGTCCTCCATATACTTGTGGGGAAATGAGAGTGAAAAGGCAGATAGCATCTTAATGCTAACGTGAAAATAGTTGTGACCTCAAGGACCTCTCTAAAGGGTCTCAGGGACCCGCAGGGTCCCCAAACTGCACCTGGAGGACCACTAGTCACAAGAAAGATTGTTTTATTCTTTTTACACGTAAGTTCTTAGTACATTCTTGCCTAAAACAGAAAGCAGGATTAAACTCTGCTACCTTTTGAAAAAGGAGATTTTTGAAAAAGAATCCTTTTTTAAAAAGGGAAAAAAGTGTAAAGCGTTATAATTTAAATGTGCATGTAAAATCAGTACCTCTGAGTCTTTTAGATTTTGGCAGTTAATTCATATTAGTGCAATATTGCCTCTTTGGAAGATGGTGTAATGCAGGGCTCAGCAAATTTTCTCTGTAAAGGTCCAGACAGTAAGTATAACCTTTGCAGGCCGTGTGCTCCCTATCACAGCCACCCAACTCTGCAGTTAGAGTATAAAAACAACCATAGATGATACATTAAAGAATGGACTCAGCTGTGTTCCAATAAAACCTTATTTACAAAAGCAAGTAGAAGTCCTAGTTTCCCAAGGCTTGGTATAAAGAAAACAGTTTTTCTAGCTTTCATTTGCATTAGGATGCTTGACCCTTCAGCTAGCTTAGAAACATTTATTTTGTAAAGAACACTTGAAGATAAGGCAACAATTTTAAAGTTTTTGCATGGTAACCCAAAACTTAAATAGTCCTCTTTTGAATTCTTGAATTTTTTATTTTTATTTTTTACAGAATGTCAGGTGAAATTATTCTATTTGTTTAAGCTTTGGGGGAGGAAGTTGGCTTCCTCGACAGATCGCTTCATAGACATTCACATTCTCTTTTTAGACAATGACAGTTTGCCAGGTAAAACTGTCTAATGGCTTACTGGTACAGGGGCCACAGTGCCACTCCGAAAACGAAGCCAAGGAAAAAGCTGCACTTTTTGCTTTACAGCAGTTGGTGAGAACTGTTCATGATCTTTTCTAATACATTTTTAATTAATTCCTATAGATGTCTTTGTTGCACTGTCTTATAACTTTTAAATGCTTCCATAGGGCTCTTTAGGAGTGAGTTTCCCTTTGCCTCCACCAATGTTTGCAAATTATCCTCCTGCTGTACCACCTGGAACCATTCCTCCAGTTTTTCCCCAACCTACTGGTAAGATATTCTGCATTTCTAAATATTTGTCATTGAATTACTATTTTTAGAGAGTTCTTTTAAGATGCATCAATTTGAATAAACAAAAAAATCTATCTGGGTGTTTAGGGAATATAATAAAGCATTGTGAGATGTTAGCCTGAAACCAGAGCCTGCATATTCACCTAGCAACATAATTTTCCTCCTCCAGCCTCTAGTGTGGCTAAAATAGGATGGCACTTTGTTCTGGGTAGCCCCATAGATGAATTCGGGTTAAAGTTAAACATTAAAAACAAAGATGGGGAGGCCTTCCTGTGTGGCTCAGTTGGAGCTTCGTCCCATAAACCAAAAGGCTGGCAGTTAGATTCCTGGTCAGGGCACATGCCTACGTTGTGGGTTCTATCCTCGGTCAGGTGCATGCAGGGGTGGGGATCCAATAAATGTTTCTCTTCACATCGATGTTTCTCTCTCTCCCTTCCTCTCTCTCTCATTTTTCATAAAAAATGTCCATGGGTGAGGATTAAAAAAAACATGCACAGGCCAGGAGAAAACAAAGGTGAAGGGAGTAAAAACAGGTCAGACTTTGAAGCTGTGGTTGTGAAAGATGCTGTCCTTGATGATGGCAGAAATGAAGAGTGGAGGGGTGTTTAAGCTCACTGATGTGTTTCTTCATACCCTCTCCTAATGTCTGCCTCCTGCAAATGCAGTGCCTTGAGTTATCGAGCAGGTAGCTCCGTGCTTCCTGTGGCCATTTAGTGACGTCTTCATGTAACTTCTTTGGGACTCCACTTTCTTATTTGTGCTAGATGTGTCTAGGATCTCTTTAAGACTAACATTTTGTAATTTAATGATTCTAAATCTCAAGTTCATTAACCATTTTGTTTATCCTCACTTGAGAGTGTATTTATTGATTTTACAGAGAGAGGAAAGGAGGGAAAGGGGGGGAAACATCGATGTGAGAGAGAAACCTCTATCAGTTGCTTCCCATACACCCCAACTGGGAATCAAGCCCACAACCTAGGCACGTGCCCTGATGGGAATTCAACACATGATCTTCCAAATTATGGGACGATACTCCAACCCACTGAGCTACCTGGTCAGGGCTAAACATTCTTTCATTGCCCTTTTGTTTTCCTAATGACAGTTGGCTTCTTCGTATCCTAATCATTATAATTTAAAGCCAATAACTTGTTTATTTCAAGTTCAGAAAATTACTTTGAGTCTACTATATTCTGGATATTATTCCAGTTCTACATATCTGATCCTCACTATAAACATTACAGAGATTAATAATGCTGAATAAACAAGTTATCTCTAAAATCTTTTTGCCTAAACTCCATTGAACTAAAACACAGATTATTTTTAAAGCATAACCTAGAAGGACAAAGAGATGAGATAAGAAATATAAGCAAATTAGAGATTTCAAAAGAGTTTGTGATGAGAAAAGCAGTTGAAAAAGTAGTAAACAATTTAGCATAGCAGGGTTAAGCCGTTGGGTTGGCCAAAAAGTTCATTTGGTTTTTTACATAAGATGGTTCTGGTAGCCCTTAGTTGTCTTTAACTTTATTCAAAACAGTTTTGTTAGATTGTATTGTGACAGTTGTCATATCAGCGTGCCTTTAAAAATAAACTTAACCCAAAATGGTGAATTTTTGTGTAGCCATTTTAATATTGAAGATGGAAGAAAGCAAGCAGCTTTTTCAGTGTATTATACTTTATTATTTCAAGAAGGTAAAAATGCCACTGAAATGCAAAAAAAGATTTGTTCAGTGTATTGAAAAGGTGCTGTGACTGATCGAATGTGTCAGAGTGGCAGGTGAACTTTCTTGGTACTGTTGACATTTTCGCCAAATAGTTCTTTGCTGTGGGGCTGTCTTACGCACTGGAAGATGTTTAGCAGCACCCCTGGCCTCTACCCACTAGAAGCCAATAGCAGAAGATAGCTGACATACTCAAAATATCCAAATTAATGAAGTTATTGGTGAAAATGAAAAATGGGTCTCTTATTTTACAGAAAAAACTGTATGGACTTTTTGGCCAACCCAATACAATCTAAAGTGTCTGTAGAAGAGGATACAAATGAGCTGATGAGTAGATTGCCTGTCACAATTCCCATGAGATTCAGAGCTGGACATTGCCAGAAGCTGCCAGAGTTTCCCGTGAGGCCTGAGCTAAGAAGAGTGGGATGGGTTCAGAGTCTGTAGCGATGGGACCCCCGCTTCTCTAGATCCCACCTCCACACAGCCATGCAGTCAGGCAAAAGACTGGAGATAGGTTCTCCAGAGAGCTCCCTAGATATGGGAATACCAGCATAGAGTAAAACATGAAATACCAGGCTGAAAACAGAGCATAAGGTAAATTTTGTTTTTCCCATCCTTTTTTCTGACTGTAGCCAGCCATAGCCCAGATAGGAATTTAGTTGGAAAATGGTTCTTTTGAGAAATTCATTGAACTCCAAAGAAAAGACCTATTGATTTCTGGAGGGTATCCCAACCAAAAGCCTGACTCCCAACCCAGTCATCCTGAAGAGAAGCTCTCAAGTCATCCAGCCTGCTCCCTTCCCGCACAGACACTGCTTCCAGTCACTGCTTCAGTGTCTTGTTCTTTCAAATGAATAGATGATACTAAGACTGTGAGAGATCCTGAACATTTTAGGAAAAGAAAATATCTAAAATTAAAAGAGAACCCCAAACAAAGAGAAATGAAAGTGACCTGGAAACAGTGATAACATAGGAAATAAGACATCAAAGACAGTCATTGTTAATATTCTTAGTGAAATAAAACAGTGTTGCAACCAAAAGATAAGAACAAAAAGGTATGGGGAAAAAAGCATAATTAGAGAACAAGAATAAAATGTTGCATTGAATTTTTATAATTCAGTAGATAAAGCCCAAGCAAAGCCATGGCAATCTCAGGAAGAAGAAGAACAAAATGTAGAAAATAAGAAAGAAGGGTGGTTTAGAGGGACAGTGTATGGAGCCAACACCCATCTCGTTGGAGTTCCAGATAGAGAGACCAGAGATCATGGAAAGGAGGACAAGTATCGAAGAATTAGATACGAAGCCTTCTGGACTAAAGGACGTGTATCTCTAAATTGAAATGGCCACCAAATGCTTAGTACAATAAATGAAAAGAGATTACAGGTTGCCTTGAAACTCAGAGTACAAGTAATAAAGAGATAACCTAACGAGGTCAACGAGGGGGAAATACTTTAAAAGATCAAGAATCAGAATGGTAGTATTTTACTGTTTAACAGAGGGTCAAAGCTAAAAACCAGTTGAGCATTGAATACCTCCAAATCCTGAGGCAGAATTAGTTTCATCTGATTTTTCTGCATAGCCAAAAAAACTGCGAATCTTCTTAATTTTGTGACTACTACCAAAGTTGCTTATATGTATTATCCAGACCTAATTTTCTAAGTCTATGTAGTTTTCTTCACTGGAATTTGTGCATTTATAATTCATTACAGTAAAATATATTACAATTCTCCTAATCCAAAATTTCTTAAATGGCTAAATTTTACATAATTACATTATACTGTCTTACAGTTCTGGTGACCTTTATCTCTCTTTAAAAAGAAAGTTTGAACACAGCACATACCTTCTTCAGTGGCAACGTGCTGTTTAACACAGCAGGGCCCATGCCGCACCGGCACTGACTGCAGAATCATCTGCGGAGCTCGTTAGCAGTACAGGTGCTGGGCCGGGTGGCAATGGTTTGTTAGGGCTGATGCTTTGCCCAGGAATCCGTACTTGACAAGCGCCCCAGGTGATTGAATATACAGCCTTAAATCAGGTTTGGAAACTCCTGGTTCAATGTGCTTTTTAATAAGAAACAAGATACAAATTTTTAAAAATCCTTGAATTAAAAATATTAGAATAGTGAAAAGAAAGATGTCATGAAAGTGACCGCATTTGAAGACTTAAGCTTTTGGGGGTTTTTGTAGGCTGGGAATCCTGTGAAAGCAACTTAGCATTAGGGGCAGTTGAGATCCTTAAGATTTCTTTCTTTATGCCCTGCCTTTTCTCCCCCAAGGGACAGTTTCAATGACCCTTTTATGATTTTTTTAAATAGGGTTACAAATATTCCTAAAACTCATATCAGTATATGTTATTCTCTGGGCCATCCTAAGCCAGAGAGCATATTGATAAACTGACTTCTGTAAAATTGTTCATAAACCTAAGAGGGGCTTCTGAGGCTGAATGTTGTAAGCAAGATTTATCATAAGTTAAGTGTATGCCTCTTTGCCAAAGCCAAAAAAGCCAGGAATAGTAGCACAAGTAGGTCTTCAATTTCAGGGATTTGATGGACTATTTTACTAAAAAAAATTTTCCATGATTTTTAACAGCTAATATACTGCCTTCATCATCTCATCTCTTTGGCTCGATGCCGTGGGGACCACCGGTGCCAGTTCACGGAAAGCCTTTTCATCACACTCCACATGCTGGGCCTGGGCCCCTGGCGGGGGCCGTAGTGGGTGGTGTGCACAGTCAGTTCATACCTCTACAGGTGAGACCTAGAGATAGAATTATTAGGTTTTTAAGGTAATGTTTTTAATGCTCAAAGACTATTAATAAAAAATTGTTTATTCAAGAATTACTTATTCAGTACCAACTAGAAGCCCAGTACAGGTCTGACTGCTGAGAATTTATATTATGACAATGGTGAGCAGTCTGACCTGGGCCCTGCACTCTTGAGCTTATGTTCTAATAAATAATAATTGCAGCAAGTAATGATAGCCTTTTCTAGCACAAAGTGATTTAAAATCAGGAATGTGATTTTTTTATATTTAAGGGATGAAGAATTTTTAAATATTCAAAACCAAATTTCTCTTAATTTCTAAAGTCTATTTGGAAACATAAGTGGAAGTCACAAGACAGCAGAGATCAACAAATATTAGTAGTGTGATTTATGGTATTTTATGACTAGTTTTACTTTTTAGCCTACGTTGTTAATTGATGATGCTTTTATCCCTTGAAGGTTACTAAAAAAAGGGTTGCAAACAAAAAGAACTTTGAGAATAAGGAGGCCCAAAATCCTCAAGCCACCCCACTTCAGACTAGCCAGCCAGGGTCTTCCAGTGTCACCAGAGTGATTCCACAGGAGAGTTCATCGGCTTCCTTAAAGTCCTGTCAGATTACTCAGCCTGCTTCTTCCTTTCAAGCGGAAGCCGCCTCTCAGAGTCGTGGTATGTGTCACCATAAGTCAACACCAAGCTCTTCTTCAAGAAGAAAATCAAGAAAACTGGCTGTCAATTTTGGCATTTCTAAACCTTCTGAATGAATTTGGTACTTGGAATTAAATTAGTTTTTTCCCCTTCTACCAACCTTTTTATAAATCCATATCTATGTCTCATAAAAAAATTGGAATGTGCTATTATTTTTAAATGTTTCAATTGAAAATTTTTAATTTTTAAGTTGTCAGGCACTTTTCATGCTATTTAAAAGACTATATCACATTGTGCATCTTAAATATGTGTGGTTTGCTTTACATTAATTATACCTCAATAAAGCTATTTTTAAAAAGACTATAAATTAAATCTTGTGTTAAAATAATACTAGTGGACTAAACGTTAAGGTGTACCACTCTAACTATTGGCCTCATCATTCGAAGCATCCTGAAGTATAAATGAGACATCATATTGCAATAATAATAAACATTTTTACACTGTCATTGAGGAATAATTAAGTGGAGCATGGAAATTGGGCCTCAAGTATAATTTACTGAATTTGGATTTTATTTTTCTTTTTAATGATGTAACAGAATTGTCAGGAGAATGGCTCTTAGAAATATTTTCATTTATGTTCTGTTGTCTCTGAGGGCCCTTTAGACCTGCTGTGAAACAATCGCACTTGTGCTCGTGCCACTAGTTTTGCTTGATTCTAAATTTTGTACCAAAGCAACTTTAGAATACTGATCAGAGTATTTCATTTAACTACTTAGAACTAGAAATAGCAATCTAGATTTAAGCAACTAATTGCAATCTTTTTTCGACTATTCAAGGACCAGCATTGGTAATTTCTAATAAAATTAAGTTTCAAAATTTACAGGGTACAATGATTAGATTAATCTGCCAATAGAATAAAGTAGAAAATATTAATCATGTTAATTAAAATAAATTGCATTATTCTTTTGTAGAGCTGACAAACATCTATAAGAGCTCCATCATTGGTCCATGTGTAGTGCTTCCTGGGGCTGATGAAATTCTGATTTTTTTTAAATCCAGGGTGTGCTACATCTTATAAGCACAATCACTTTGTGACGTACATTACTTACATGACAAATGCCTCTCGTTCTGTTTCCATATTTTTAGCTTTATACCGAACTGTTTGGTGACTCTGGCATTTTGTCTTTGCATGTCACGTGTGGGTGTGTATTTTTCAAGCTGTGGCTCTTGAAATTATTGTAGAATCTTTGAAAATTTATCGGTGGTACCAGGACCCGAATTTGTGTGTGTGTGTGTGTGTGTGTGTGTGTATACACATATATGCATATATATTTCCTTCAGCTTTTGTGATGTGCATATATTTTTAAGGAAGTAAGTTATACTTTTTAAAAAGTTGGATATCACAATTTTTATATGGAGCTGCTCCTTATATCTGATTACATTTAGCTCATTGGGAACTCTGCCAGGAGTCTTAGACTAGCATGTTTAAAAATGCTGGTATCGAACTAATTAGATGCCTTTAACTGCTGATTTCAGAGTTTCTTTAGATGTTAATAGGATATCTGTATATTAGTAGTGCCTTTAGTGTGAGGGATAAATGTTCATTATCTGTCATTTGTTACAATTATGTGAGCTCTGCGATATTTTCTGTTTTCCTGTATTTACATGTTCATCGGTTTCCAGCAGTTTATTGTTGCAAATGTTTCTTTATCTCTAGTGGGATCTTGAGTAATAAGGCTCAGGTAATTCTCAGTGTTCGTCCTTACTGCCTCACAAACTCTATTTGTTTTAAAAGGAAATATCTATTATGAGAATATAATACAAAAAGTTAAATTGTGACAGTAACGTTCTGCTTAATGTATGTAAGATTTGTCACCTTTATGTAACTACAAACTCCAACAATCAAGAATTGCCTCACCCATCACTTCTATGGGACCACTCTATGAGCTGTGTGCAGCCCACATGCTTTTTTAGATCACAGAAGAAGGAATGCACGCACCTGAAAACGCCAAGAAAAAGTTCAGTAAGCACAGCACCACTTAATGTATGGGGTTAGTTCCCCAGTGTTTGAACAGAGCAAGCTGTCCTGTGTGGATAGACAGTAAAAGTGTTTTCTTTTCATTCCTCCTCCTCTTTTAAAAACATATTATTCTCAAGGTCAAGATTAAAGAGAGATTAAAATAGAAGAGAGCTCTGTAGCAGCTAGGTAGTGGGTCAGGCATTTGTCTGTATTCCTTTCCCACATTTATCCCAAATGTGGGCCTGACATCCATAGGAGATGCGTCCTCCTGATGGGACAGAGGCTGTTTTTCCTTCGTGATAATCTTGAGGAGACTGGATCCATCGGTAGTTTGGGAAGCTTACAGCTTTTCCTTTTTGGATGGGACAGACTCATCCACCCCAAAGTTTAAGTATATGTCTGTTCAACTGTTGAACCTGCTGTGGATTTTGGCGGGCAGTGTGTAGGGCATAGAAGAGTAGAGTCCCCAGATTGCGTCATGTTTCCATATGACTAGAGCAGTTAAATCTAAATGTGCTTGTTCAGTAACTTTTTTTTTCTTTTTTAGCCCATTGAGATTTGAAGATCGATCCTTTCAGTTTCATTGTTTCTTTTCATATTTCCTACATTATCTGCTTATTATCAGTTTTATAATGTGACAGATAGAATGTATTAATCAATTTAAACATCATGTAGACCATCAAGTCGACATCAAGTCTTAAACATCTGAGACTCATTTGCATGAAAAATTAATTTTAACCTCTGTGTATTCCTTGGTTTCAATTTAAGACTTTTTTTTTAAGAACTAAAAAGATAAAAAGATCTTTTTTTTCCACTATTGGGGAAGGGATGAAAAAGTCAATGCAGGTTTTTTGTTATTTCCTTTCCTCTAATCAGGTATTTGCTTTGGTTTTCCAAACGTATCTAGATTCTTGGTTTTAAGAGAAGGAAGTAGAGAGAAGGTGGCTGGAAGAGGGAAACCAATTAAATAAGACGTATCAGTCACTGCATTTTCAGATTATAACATATCTTTGTGGCTCAAGGAAATAGATAAACTTCAGGCTCTGTTTCATTCACTCATTTTTAATCATCTGTTCTGTTTGTATCAGTAAACCATGCTTTTTCATAGTGATTGTCTAATTTTCACCTAAAGATAGAACTGTCCAGCTCTCCTTTGTAATTCTACCATGCTTCATGTCAGTGTTCAGAGCAATTTTTAAAACAACTGTGTACATCAACATCCCAGCTTTTTGAGCTTACTGTATTTGTTAGTAACATCTTGCTTCCAAAGTGTGTTTTTACTGTAGAGAAGAATGAACTTATTTGAGGGAAATGACTGTGGCAGGTATTCTCTACCTTTAAAAATAAAAGAATCACAGAAATTCCCTTACCATTTTTCTAGAGATAGTGACAGTACTCAGGACTGGCAGTGTTCTTGATGTGCATTTGGTAAGCTTTGCAGGTAAACCAGTCTTTTTGGCAGGAGCTTTCTTTCTCAGGATAAAGCTTAAAATTGTAGAAATGAACACTGTGAAGTCTGAGATCTGGTTGACGTTTCTCTCCAACCCCACAGTGTTGAAACAGACAGCCAACAGGGCCAGGCCACCAGGCGTGTGGAAGCACCACTGGTGTTAACAGAGTTAACAGCTTGCACATCACAGTCCTTGTAGAGAAAGAGAAAAAGGGTATAAAATAGTTTTAGTAGTTAAGAATATCAGCAATCCAGAACTAGTTTTGTGTGTGTCTGTGTTTTGCGTCAGTGAGCCAACAGTAATGCCTTGCTCAGTCAGTGCATTCAGCCATCTCAAGTGCAATTTGTGATGGAGACTCTGGTTTCCAATAGGTGAAGTTTTACATGAACTTGTAAAAATTAATTTTTCCAGCAGTACACCCATGACTATTGATTATTTCAGCAATTGGTATACTATGAATTTGCCTCTGCCGAATAAGTTTCTGTAGATGTTTTAGCAATTTGAAGCCAATTGCTTGTACCATTTCTAATGAATAATAGGAGTAAGAATTCGGTTCACAGTATATGAGTGTGCTGTGTTATCAAAGTGTTCAGTATTTTGTTCATTTAAACAATACAATTAAATATAATTCATACAAATGTATCTTAATTCCTTTCTTTTCTCACATAACTATTTTATAAGTAACTAGAATTTTTCATTAGATCTTATACAGAGCAGTATTTTATTAAAAATTCAAAAGGGAAGACTTTGTGCTCATTTTGTAGTTTTTTTAAAAATATCTTTACATTATCTGTAATTTTAAAGTGTTTTAAACTTTTCATTGGAATGGACTTTGAAATTATTTTTGTGTTGTTAAGTTGTTCATTTGTAGATTTATAGCATGAAGTTAGCCTCAAAATGTTGTGTCAAAGGATTTTAAAATATAAGAATCACTGAAAGAGTTTAAATGTTATACATGTTAAATGCTATATGAATTTTAATTAAACACTTGAGAATGATTTCATAAGCTGTTTGTTCTCGTATTTTTGCCTTAATATCAAAAGAAACATTCCGCTAGTCACTTAAATCCATATCCTTTTATGCCTGTATTTTGAATCTATGTCATTTAGTGTAAACTAGCCAGCATGGTTAGTAGAAAAAGTCTGAATTATAGATTCAGATAGCCACTGTTCTGATCTGAGCTCTACTTCTTACTAGTTGTGAGTAGGTCATTATCATATTAACACGAGCAGGTTATATAAGGTCTTAGTCCCAGTTTCTTTACCTCCTAATGGAAGAAAACAACACTCCTTGTGTTGTTAATATGTACGGTGCACTAGGTGCATAGTAGGTGTATTACAAATGTTAGTAAATGAAGATTTTCATATGTATATGCAGATCAAACACCTGGGACTCAAACACAAAATCCTCTGGATGGTACCAAATATCTGTACGCTTTTTCCACTGAGTTACTCTCCAGTATCCACTTCACACAGAGTCCCCGTGTTTCCATTGGGTATCTGGGAGGCTCTTCTTCTTTTTTTTTTTTTTTAATTTTTATTGTTATTCAATTACAGTTGTATGCCTTTTCTCCCCGTCCCTCCACCCCACCCCAGCCTCCACCCTCCCCCTTGATTTTGTCCGTGTGTCCTTTAGAGTAGTTCCTGTAATCCCCTCTCCCCACTGTCCCCTCCCCACTCCCCCCTGGCTATTGTTAGATTGTTCTTAACTTCAATGTCTCTGGTTATATTTTGTTTCCTTTTTTCTTCTGTTGATTATGTTCCAGTTAAAGGTGAGATCATATGGTATTTGTCCCTCACTATCTGGCTTATTTCACTTAGCATAATGCTCTCCAGTTCCACCCATGCTGTTGCAAAGGTTATAAGCTCCTTCTTTCTCTCTGCTGCATAGAATTCCATTGTATAAATGTACCATAGTTTTTGGATCCACTCATTTGCTGATGGGCACTTAGGTTGCTTCCAGTACCAGGCCATTGTAAATTGTGCTGCTATGAACATTGGGGTGCACAGGTTCTTTTGGATTGGTGTTTCAGGGTTCTTAGGGTATACATTTGGAATTGCTGGGTCAAAGGGCAGTTCCATTTTCAGTTTTCTGAGGAAATTCCATACTGTTTTCCACAGTGGCCTCACCAGTCTGCATTCCCACCAACAGCGCACTAGGGTTCCCTTTTCTCCACATCCTCTCCAACATTTGTGGATTTGTTTATGTTGGCCACTCTGGTGTGAGATGGTACCTCATTGTGGTTTTAATTTGCATCTCTCTGATGGCTAGTGATGCTGAGCATCTTTTCATATGTCTCTGGGCCCTCTGTATGTCTTCCTTGGAGAAGTGTCTATTCAAGTCCTTTGCCCATTTTTTAATTGGGTTGTTTGTCTTCCTGGAGTGCAGTTGTGTGAGTTCTGTATATATTTTGGAGATCAGACCCTTGTCTGAGGTATCATTGTGGGAGGCTCTTCTTTTTCTGTTCTTCCTTTTTCCTGTCATGATCCCCTCTATATTTTCTACCATGCAGGGGAAGGTTCTTACAGAGCTTCAAAGGAAGGGGCTTTAATTGCTACTGATAAGACTGGGGAATTTACAAGAATAATATCTTGCTAATATTGGCCATGTCTCACAATACAACTGATGCATAACGTGGTATTTGGCCACCTTGATCCAGCAGAGGCATGTGGTCTAGGATGACCTTTTCTACTTCGCTCCCCAGACTGCCAGCTCCCCACACTGAGATCCTCAGTAACCACCTTCTCTGCCCCAATCTGTAGCATCATTGGTCTCCCTTAATCTTGGTGCTAATATTTTGACTTGAGAATCAAAACTAAAACTGAAATCCACTCAAGCTAATTTGATAAAGGGAAAGCTGTAAGAACATGAGGCAATGTCAGAAACCAATCCAGGAAATACAATAAGGCTTCTAAGAAACAGAACCTTGGTCAGGGTGTTACCTTCCAATTCACTGTCTCCCCTCACGGGGCCATGGGGTCTGTGGTGTCTGTGACTATTTAGTTTAGGTCTTTACTCACTCAACTGTAATACGTGTAGTAAGGAAATGCAGACTTCTCAGAGGCAGACTCTTATTAAATAGTAACCATATCCTGGACCCCCATTTAGTCCTTATAGTTTTTTACATAAAAGATGGCCTAATGGAGCCAGAGTTCACTGTCTTATGTGCTTGCAAACCGCTCATAAAAAGGCAATTCTAGTTAAACTTCACCTTGGAAAATAGTCGGCAATAGAATTACCCAGTGCTTTAATGGAGTCACTGATTCGTACAGTTGTAGGAGTCTTAACCATGTTTCACTGAGTTCCTAAATATAGGATCAATAGATAATGTGTATCTGCTGCTTATTAAGTGCTTATTAAGAGTTTAATATCCCAGTCCAATATCCTCAGTGGTTTATATTGATATCTTCTAACCCTATCATGTATGCAGATTTCACCAGAGCAGAAGTCGGAATCCAAATCCTATGCTCTTAACTACTTTGCTATAGGTTTTAGGTTTTACTATGTAGTTTTACATCAACACTGTGTAGTTTTATTATGAATATATTCTTTCACTCCATTTGCTATTTATTACTATCTTTTAAGGGCTTAGCACAAGCATAGAGGTTACAAATATGAATAAGACCTAGTCTTGCTATTCACAAAGTCTAGTAGAAGAGTAAAGCACCAGGTGCAGTTCCAGTATACCAAGCATACAGGAAAGGGGTACCTCACAGGTTGGGAGGTATCAGGGTCTCTCTTCTGGAGGAGCTGAGACTTAAAAGGATCCAAATAGGAGGAGATTGATCACAGCTGAATTACTTAGAGTGCTGATTAAGGAGGTCAGAGGTAAAATGCAGGTAACAGGATGCTACAGATCATATAACACAGCAGACCATGGAAGTTTAAATTTCATCCTAAAGACTTAGTCAAACCTCTTTTGTTTAGATGTAACAAAATCTCACTTAAATTAGCTCAAGAAAATATACGGGTAGGATTAGAAGGTTGATCATCACAAATACAGGAAAGTCACCCAGAATCCAGGAAGAGGAGAACAACTGGGTCTCAAAGGGGCCTCCAAGAATAAGAAAGCTCCCAGGAACACCAAAGATCCACCTCTCTAGTCTTCCCTCTGCCTTTCTATTTAACACTCAGCTTCCCCGTTCCAATTGTACATTGCTTCATTTCCAGCAACCAGCCAATGACTAGTGTTTCTTCATCTCATCTCCAAACGGGATATGTCCACCTCTGCCTAGGCGAGTAAGGTCAGCTGATACAAACATGGGTGCTGTGTCCCATTCATTTTGGAGTGGGGTTCTTTAGAGCAAGAAGTTTAGGATGTGAAGACGTCCCCCCAAATGCACCTCTAATAGAAGCTATTGCATGGTTTTCAGAAGGCAGTTATTTGCTTTCAGAATGAGAAGTGGTGGGATTGTGGCTAAATTAGACGAGAAGAGGTTTTAGTGATTCAAGTACGAATAATGCAGCTGCACTGGTGATCCAGGATCACCTCTTAAGCTGGCACATTAATATTTTATCAGAGACCCTCACTGGTGGATAGCAATTCATGCTGTATTTGGTCAGGAGCCCCAAGCCTTCCTGAGAATTACTTTCTCCTATCTGTGACCTGCTAAGTCTTTTTATTATGTAAGGAATAAGAGTTATTCTCATGAACTTTGTCAGCCTGATGACACTTCCTAGAATGTCAAACAAATACTGCCTTAGGCAACCATATTCATGGATCATCAGGAGCATAAACTATTCCTACCAAGAATGCATCGCCTTACTGGAGTCAGAGCTATCCTCAGCCACAAAATCTTGAATGGCGCTGGTGCTCTCTGCTTCTTACAGTAGAACACCGTGTTCTACAGAAGACAACTGGGCACACACTGATGGAGAAATCCATCACATAATGGCCAAGGCTGGGAGTTTCTCCACTAACATTAGTTACAGGGCTTTACAATTCATATTGCTGACAAGCAAAAGTCACATCATTAATTATGTCTCCATGGATTCTGCACTGAAGTTTGTGCTGAAGACTCAGTACTAGTAACAATTACTACCTACAGGCTACCTACTAGGAACAAGTCACTTTATTTTATTTTTTTAATATATTTTATTGATTATACTATTACAGTTGTCCCATATTCCCCCCCTTTATTCCCCTCTGCCCTGCCTACCCTTTCCCACCCACGTTTCCCCCCTTCAGTTCATGTCCATGGGTCATACATATAGGTTCTTAGGCTTCTACATTTCCTATGCTATTCTTAACCTCCCCCTGTCTATTTTCTACCTACCATTTATGCTACTTATTTTCTGTACCTTTTCCCCCATCTCTCCCCCTCCTACTCCCCGCTGATAACCCTCCACGTGATCTCCATTTCTGTGATTCTGTTCCTGTTCTAGTTGTTTGCTTCGTTTTTGTTTTTGTCTTTGTTTTAGGTGTGGTTGTTAATAACTTGTCATTTTACTGTTCATATTTTTTATCTTTTTCTTAGATAAGCCCCTTTAACATTTCATATAGTAAGGTCTTGGTGATGAGGAACACCTTTAACTTGACCTCATCTGAGAAGCACTTTATCTGCCCTTCCATTCTAAAAGATAGCTTTGCTGGATAGCATCATCTTGGATGTAGGTCCTTGCCTTCCATGACTTGGAATACTTCTTTCCAGCCCCTTCTTGCCTACAACGTCTCTTGAGAAATCAGCTGACAGTCTTCTGGGAACTCCTTTGTAGGTAACTGTGTCCTTTTCTCTTGCTGCTTTTAAGATTCTCTCCTCTTTCATCTTGGGTCATGTAATTATGATGTGCCTTGGTGTGTTCCTCCTTGGGTCCAACTTCTTTGGGACTCTGTGAGCTTCCTGGACTTCCTGGAAGTCTATTCCCTTTGCCAGATTGAGGGAGTTCTCCTTCATTATTTGTTCAAATAAGTTTTCAATTTCTTGTTCTTCCTCTTCTCCTTCTGGTACCCCTATGATTCGGATGTTGGAACGTTTCAAGATGTCCTGGAGGTTCCTAAGCCTCTCCTCAATTTTTTGAATTCTTGTTTCTTCATTCTGTTCTGGTTGAGTGTTTCTTCCTTCTGGTCCACACCTTTGAGTTCCGGTTTCCTTCCTGTCACTGTTAGTTCCCTGTACATTTTCCTTGATTTCACTTAGCACAGCCTTCATTTTTCTTCTAATTTGCAACCATATTTAACCAATTCTGTGAGCATCCTGATTACCAGTGTTTTGAACTATGCATCTGATAGGTTGGCTATCTCTTCATTGCTTAGTTGTACTTTTTCTGGAGCTTTGATCTGTTCTTCCATTTGGGCCATTTTTTTTTTTTTTTTTTTGTCTCAGTGTGCCCGTTATGTAGTAAGGGGCGGAGCCTTAGGTGTTCACCAGGTGGGGGCTACCCACCTCAATGTGTTGTGGTGCTGTATGTGGGGGAGGGGTCCAAGAGGGAACAAATGCTGCTTGCTCTGCTCTCTGCTGGTTTTCAGTCACTTCCCCCACTACCCACAATCAAATTTGGGCCCTTCTGGTGCTGATTTCCAGGTGGGTGGGTTTGTGTACATTCTAGGACCCTGTGTGTTTCTCCAATGAACTCTCCTGTGAGCCTGGGAGTTTCTCCTGCTGCCACCTCAACCCCCACAGGTGTGTTCAATCAGAGGTTTAAGGCTTTATTTCCCCACGCCCAAACCCTAGGTTGCGAGGTCTATCTCCCCAGTTGTTGTTCCTAGTTTATCTGCACTTGAAGGTGGGACCACCTAGTCCACAATCCACTGCCTCACTGGGTCCACCAGCTGCTGCCTTCACAAGTCACTTTATATAGCACTTTCAATCCTTGGAACATTAACCATAATGCTAAAATATTATTAACTTGTTTCACAAATGAGGAAATTAAGACACAAAGAGGTTAATTTCCCAAAGATATAGCATGTAGCTCATTATGTATTTTATTTTACATAAATGGCATTGTGCTTTAATGTGGCGTTCTGAAAGTGCCCTTTTTCCTTCCAACAAATATCTCTGAGAAATGTCCTCCTCTGCCACTTGTTGCTCTGCCCCTTTGTGGGTCTACATGCTTTCTAAACACCTGCTGGAACAAGAGCCAGTGCTGATAATCTTAGCTCACCACTGACACCACCAGACTCCATGAAGGGATTTTTTTTCCTTGTTTTTGAAAACAGGGAGGCACACAAGGGGCTCCATCCAGAATCCAGATTGAGTCCTGGCTGGTGTGGCTCAGTGGATTGAGCACTGGCCTGTGAAGCAAAAGGTTGCCAGCTGGATTCCCAGTCTCAGCACATGCCTAGGTTACTGGCCAGGTCCCCAGTGGGGGGCGCTTGAGAAGCATCCACAAACTGATTTTTTCTCCCTCTCTTTCTCCCTCCCTTCCCTCTCTAAAAATAAATAAATAAAATCTTAAAAAAAAAAAATAGAATCCAGATTGACTTTAAGAAATGATGTTTTCATTACCTGTGCAGAAGCTTTTTATTTTGATGAAGTCCCATCTGTTTATTCTTTCCTTTATGTCCATTGCTCTAGGGGACATGTCGGTGAAAATATTGCTGTGTGGAATATCTGAGATTTTCCTGCCTATGTTGTCCTCTAGGACTTCTATGGTGTCACGACTTGTGTTTAAGTCTTTTTTCAACCTTGAGTTTATTTTTCTGTATGGTGTAAGTTGGTAGTCGAGTTTCATGTTTTTGCATGTAGCTGTCCAGGTCTCCCAACACCATTAGCTGAAGAGGCTATTTTTACTCCATATTATGCTTCTGCCCTCTTTATTGAATATTAATTGACCTTAGAGACTTGGGTTTATTTCTGGGCTCTCTGTTCTGTTCCATTGATCTATGTGACTGTTCTTATGCCAGTACCAGATTGTTTTGATTACTGTGGACTTGTAATATAGTTTGATATCAGGTAGTGTGATCCCTTCTACTTTGTTGTTCTTTCTCAAAATTGTTATGGCTATTCGGGATCATTTATGGTTCCATATACATTTTTGAAATGTTTGTTCTATATCTGTGAAATATGTCCTTGGTATTTTAGTAAGTGTTGCATTGAATCTATAAATTGCTTTCAGTAGTATGGACATTTTGATGATGTTAATTCTTCCAATCCTTGAACGCAGTACATGCTTCCATTTATTTGTGTCTTCCTTAATTTCTTTCTTCAGTGTTGTGTAGTTTTCAGAGTACAGGTCTTTTACCTGCTTGGTTAGATTTACTCCTAGGTACTTCATTAGCAAATGGGATTTTTTTCCTGATTTCTTTTTCTGATACTTCATTGTTGGTCCAAAAACGCCTTGGATTTCTGAATATTGACTTTGTATATCAATAGATGCAGAAAAAGCATTTGATAAGGTATAGCACCCATTTATGATAAAAACACTGGGCAAAGTGGGAGTAGAGGGAGCATTCCTCAACACAATAAAAGCCATATACAAGAGACCTACAGTCAGCATCACACTCAACAAGCAGAAACTAAAAGCTTTCCCACTGTGATCACAAACAAGACAAGGATGCCCGCTTTCACCATTTCTATTCAACATAATATTGGAAGTCCTAACCACAGTGATCAGGCAAGAAGAAATAAAGGCATCCAAATTGGAAAGAAGGAAGCAAAACTCACTGTTTGCAGATGACATGATAGTGTACATAGAAAATCCTATAGACTCCACCAAAAAACTACTTGACCTAATCAGTGAGTTTGGCACAACAGTGGGATACAAAGTAAATATTCAGAAATTGAAGGCATTTTTGTATACCAACAAAAAATCCCAGAAACAGAAATCACACACACAAAAATCCCATTTGCTATAGCAACAAGAAAAATAGTGAAAAAGTAACCCACCGTATGGGAAAATATATTTTCAAATGATATCTTGGACAAGGGTTTGACCTCCAAAATACATAAAGAACTCATATGACTCCGCTCCAGGAAGACAAACAACTCAATTAAAAAATGGGCCCTGGCTGGCGTAGCTCAGTGGATTGAGTGCAGGCTGTTTGATTCCCAGTCAGGGCACATGCCTGGGTTGCAGGCCAGATCCCCAGTGGTGGCCAGGTGAGAGGCAACCACACATTGCTATTGCTCTCTCTCATTCCTTTCCCCTCTCTAAAAAAAAATAAAATCTTCGGAAAAAATGGAAAAAGGACATGAAGAGTCACTTCTCCAAGGAAGACATACAGAGGATCCAGGGACATATGAAAGGATGCTCAGCATCACTAGCCATCAGAGAGATGCAAATAAAACCACAATGAGATACCACTTCACACTGGTGAGAATGGCCATCATAAACAAATCAACAAACAAGTGCTGGCAAGTTTGTGGAGAAAAGGGAACACTAGTACACTGTTGTTGGAAATGCACACTGGTACAGCCACTATGGAAAACAGTTTGGAATTTCCTCAAAAAACTAAAAATGGAACTGCTTTTGACCTGGCAATTCCACTGCTGGGGTTATAGTCTAAGAATCCTGAAACACCGATATTGAAGATGGCAGTGAGATAGGTGGGAGCAGAGCTCACTTCCCCTTGGCAGCAGTGAAACTCCTAGCTGATCTGAGGAACAGAGCGAACAGCCAATGGTATTCCAGCATATATGAAGATCGGAGACCAAAGACTGTAGAGGGCATTGAAAGATCAGAGGGTAAGAAGAGTGCTTAAGGAAAATAAGGTCCCTGGAACCAGTGTGGGGACCAGGGCGGCTGAAGCTCCCAGCATGGGCACAGGGTCTTCTGCAGAATTCTTGGGAAAGAGGCAGGCTGGGCTATGTGAGAGGCCAGGTGCTTGTCTGGATGGGGGTGGGGGGAGACGGGATGCGAATAGGAGGAATTTCTCAACAAGAAAAAGAGAAAATAGAGGCACTCAGCGGCTGTTTAGAGAATTCTCCACAGCAGCCGTGGCTTCTTGCACCCCCATCCCCTCAGCCCCTGGACTGTGAACACCAGATAAGCAGCCTCAGCACACACCTGAAGCCTGGTTGGTATGGACCCCAATCAGCGGCCTAGGCACCCACACCTGAAACCGCGGGTGGGCGCGTACTCTGATCAGCGGCCTGGCTGCCCAGGCGCACAGGCCCAAAGCCAGGATCAGTGCCAACCCAGATTAGCGGCGGCTGCCTGGGTACACAGGTACAAAGCCCCCGGGTGGGTGCGCACCCCAATCAGTGGCCTGGGCACCCACACCTGAAACCGCGGGTGGGTGCGTACTCTGATCAGCAGCCTGGCTGCCCAGGCGCACAGGCCCAAAGCCAGGGATCAGTGCACAACCCCATCAATGGCCTGGCTGCCCAGGGGTGACCATGCATGAAGCACTGCAGACTGAACGAACACCTCCCACATAGCCCCTGCTCACAGAACCCTGCAGGGCCACCTCGCTCTCTAGGAGGAAGGCAGAATGCCCAGCAGAGGGAAGCTGCAGGGCTAGGGGTGACTGAAGTCCCTGGAAAGACTTGACCCAGTAGGGGGCTGAACTACCCTGAAGGACCAACGAGAGCCCCTAGCATCTAGGACAGCAAAGAGCAAGAAGGTGGAGTGTGAGTTGCCCCTATTTAAGGGCAGCACAACTGGTGAACTAAAGGCCTAGGGGGCAGCAAAAAGACTCCGAGAAACTGGACTGGAGGCTGGACAACAGCGAAGAGTGTGGCTCAGGAAGGGAGAAAAGTGAAACCAATCCCTCCACCCGCCCCCTCCCATTTCACAGACAGGAAGACCAGCAGAACTGACCTGACAGGTTTAAAGCCAGCAGAAGACTTTTTTTTTTCTTTCCTTTCCCCCTAAATTCCTTCTTCCTTTCCCTCCTTCTTTCTTTTGTTATTCCTTCTTCCTTCCTTCCTTTACTTGTTTATTCCTTCTTCCTGCTTTCTTTTATTTTTTTATTTTAATTTTCATTAAAATTCCTTCTTATCTTTCCGACGATCTTTTTTTATACCTTCTCCCTTCGTCTCCTTTTCTATTCCTTTTTCCTTCCTTCCCTTCTCCTTTTTTTTCTTTCTCCTTTTCCAACACGTGAGACAATAAAACCTAGAGCTCTGAAAAAAACCCAAGTTAGATCCTGTTAGACCCATAAACATCAGTCCAAGACCAGTGAGCTCAGGAGATTAAGGAGATGGCACCACTGAATCCCACTGACATTCTACCATAGAAGTTCATACCATAAACCCAGGGAGTCAGAAGAGATCAATTTAAGAAGCAAAGGCTAACAAGAAGAGTCTCACAAACAGTGGGAAGACAAAGAAACAATCTCCAAATGAAAGGAAAGGAGGAAGCCTCAGAAAGAATTCTAACTGAAAAAGAGGCAAGTCAACTATCAGATACTGAGTTCCAAGCAATGGTTATCAGGAAGCTCACTGAGCTCACAGAGAACTACCAGAAATTACAGGAAAACTACAATGAACTCACTGCAAACTATATTAACATGAAAAAGGAAATAGAAACTATCAACAAGGGCCAAGAGGAAATGAAGAATACAATTTCTGAATTGAAGAACACAGTAGAAGGAATGAAAAGCAGACTTGATGAAGCAGAGGATCGGATCAGCAAGCTGGAGGACAAAGTAGAAAAAAACACCCAGAAAGAGCAAGAGAAGGAAAAGAGGCTCAGAGAGAATGAAGAGGGATTAAGGGAAATGCAGGAAAACATGAAATATAATAATATCCATATAATAGGGATATCAGAAGGAGAAGAAGAGCAAGGGACACAAAACCTGTTTGGAAAAGTAATCATGGAAAATTTCCCTAATCTGATGAGAGAAAAAGTCACACAAATCCAGGAATCACAGAGAGTCCCAAGCAAGAGGAACCCAAAGAGACCCACTGCAAGACACATCATAATTAAAATGGCAAAATTCCAAGACAAAGAGAGGATCTTAAAGGCAGCAAGGGAGAAAAAGGAAGTAACATACAACGGAGCTCCAATAAGGTTAGCAACTGACTTCTCAATGGAAACGCTCGAGCCAGAAGAGAAGGGCAAAAAATATCCCAAGTAATGAGAACCAGAGGCCTGCAACCAAGACTAGTTTACCCAGCAAGGCTCTCAATCAAGATACAAGGCCAAATAAAGAGCTTCCCAGACAAAAGAAGTCTAAAAGAATACACCTCCACTAAAACAGCTCTGCAAGAGATGCTAAAGGGACTGCTTTAAGGAAAGGAGCGAAAAGAGAGAGAGGAACACAGGTATGAAAAATGGCAATGAATAACTACCTATCAATAATAACCTTAAACATAAAAGGATTAAATGCTCCAATCAAAAGACATATAAGAAAGCATGACCAACACACATGGGGCCTACAAGAGACCCACCTCAGGACAAAAGACCTACACAGACTGAAAGTGAAGGGCTGGAAACAAATTTTCCAAGCAAACTGACACGAAAAAGAAAGACAGGGGGAGCAATACTCATATCAGACAAAATAGACTTGAAAAGAAGGGCCATAAAGAGAGACCCAGAAGGTCACTTCATAATACTCAAAGGAAGAATCCACCAAGAAGACATAAACATTGTAAATATATATGCACCCAACATAGGAGCACACAAATACATAAAGAAAATCTTGGAGGATTTCAAGAAAGATATTCACACCCCACACAATTATAGTAGGGGACTTTAATACCCCACTGTCAAAAATGGACAGATCTTCCAAACAAAATATCAACGAGGATATTGTGTCACTGAACAATATCCTAGATGAAATGGACTTAACTGATATATAGAGCTTTTCATCCCAAAGAGGCAAAATACACATTCTTTTCAAGTGTACATGGAACATTTCCAAAGATAGACCACATGATAGGACAGAAAGCAAGCCTCAGCAAATTCAAGAAAATAGAAATCATATCAAGCATTTTCTCTGACCACAAGGGACTGAAACTAGAAAACAACCCCAAAGGAAAAAACTCAAAACACTAAAAAACATGGAGATTGAATAGCATGCTATTAAACAATGAATGGGTCAAGACTGAGATTAGGGAAGAAATCAAAAACTTTCTGGAAACAAATGAAAATGAACTCATAACAACCCCAAACCTATGGGACACAGCAAAGGCAGTCTTGAGAGGGAAGTTCATAGCAATACAGGCCTACCTTAAAAAGATAGAAACAATTCAAACAAACCACCTAACCCTATGCCTACAGGAACTGGAGGAACAACAACAAAGACAGCCCAGAGCAAGCAGAAGGAAGGAAAAAACCAAGATCAGAGCAGAGTTAAATGACATAGAGACTAAAAGCACAACTCTTTTTTAAAATTTTTTTTTTAATTTTTTATTGTTATTCAATTACAGTTGTATGCCTTTTCTCCCCCTCCCTCCACCCCACCCCAGCTGAACCCACCTCCCTCCCCTGCCACCACCATCCCCCCCGATTTTGTCCATGTGTCCTTTATAATAGTTCCTGCAATCGCATCTTCCCACTGTCCCCACCCCACTCCCCCCTGGCCACTGCTAGACTGTTCCCAAACTCAATGTCTCTGGTTGTATTTTGTTTGCTTTTTTCTTCTATTGATTATGTTCCAGTTAAGGATGACATCATATGATATTTGTCCCTCACCACCTGGCTTATTTCACTTAGCATAATGCTCTCCAGTTCCATTCATGCTGTTGCAAAGGGTATAAGCTCCTTCTTTCTCTCTGCTGCATAGAATTCCATTGTGTAAATATACCATAGTTTTTGGATCCACTCGTTTGCTGATGGGCACTTAGGTTGTTTCCAGTACTTGGCTATTGTAAATTGTGCTGCTATGAACATTGGGGTGCACAGGTTCTTTTGGACTGGTGTTTCAGGGTTCTTAGGGTACAATCCCAGCAGCGGAATTGCTGGGTCAAAGGGCAGTTCCATTTTTAGTTTTCTGAGGAAATTCCATACTGTTTTCCACAGTGGCCTCACCAGTCTGCATTCCCACCAACAGTGCACTAGGGTTCCCTTTTCTCCGCATCCTCTCCAACATTTGTTTGTGGATTTGTTTATGCTGGCCACTCTGACTGGTGTGAGATGGTACCTCATTGTGGGTTTAATTTGCATCTCTCTGATGGCTAGTGATGCTGAGCATCTTTTCATATGTCTCTGGGCCCTCTGTATGTCTTCCTTGGAGAAGTGTCTGTTCAAGTCCTTTGCCCATTTTTTAATTGGGTTGTTTGTCTTCCTGGAGTGGAGTCTTGTGAGTTCTTTATATATTTTCGAGATCAGGCCCTTGTCTGAGGTATCATTGGCAAATATGTTTTTCCATACTGTTGGTTCTCTTTGTAATTTGGTGCTGTTTTCTTTAGCCATGCAGAAGCTTTTTATTTTGATGAGGTCCCACTTGTTTATTCTTTCCTTTATGTCCCTTGCTTTAGGGGACATGTCTATGAGGATATTGCTGCGTGGAATGTCTGAGATTTTCCTGCCAATGTTTTCCTCAAGGACTTTTATGGTGTTACAACTTATATTTAAGTTAAAAGCACAATTCTACGGGTCAATGAATCCAGAAGCTGGTTCTTTGAAAAGATAAACAAAATTGACAAGCCTTTAAGTAGGCTCATCAAGAAAAAAAGAGAGAGGATCCAAATAAATACAATTAGAAATGAAAGAGATTACAACTGATACCACAGAAATACAAAGGATTGTAAGGAATTACCACAAAGAACTGTATGCCAATCAATGTGAAAACCTAGGCTAAATGGACACATTTCTAGAAAAACATAATCTTCCAAAACTGAATGAAGAAGAAGCAGAAAACCTGAACAGATCAATAACATCACATCAAATTGAAGCAGTCATCAAAAAACTCCCAACACACAAAAGCCCTGGACCAGATGGTTTCACAGGAGAATTCTACAAAGCCTTTAAGAAAGAGCTAACCCCTATCCTTCACAGACTATTCGAAAAAATCCAAAATGATGGAAGACTCCCAAACTCTTTTTATGAAGTCAGCATCATCCTAATCCCAAAACCAGATAAAGACACAATGAAGAAAGAAAACTTCAGGCCAATATCGCTGATGAACATAGACGCTAAAATTCTAAACAAAATATTGGCAAACCGCATCCAGCAATACATTAAAAAGATTATACACGGTGACAATGTAGGACTCATCCCAGGGATTTAAGGATGGTACAATATTCGCAAATCAATAAACATAATACATCACATGAACAACAGCAAAGACAAAAGTCACATGATCATATCAATAGATGTAGAAACAGCATTTGATAAGATACAGCACCCATTTATTACAAAAACACTCAGCAAAGTGGGAATAGAGGGAGCGTTCCTCAACATAATAAAGGCCATATATGAGAGACCTACAGCCAGCATCATACTTAATGGTCAAAAACTTAGAGCTTTCCCCCTAAGATTAGGAACAAGACAAGGATGTCCTCTCCCACCATTCCTATTCAACATAGTATTGGAAGTCCTAGCCACAGCAATCAGACAAGAAAAAGCAATAAAAGGCATCCAAATTGGAAAGGAGGAAATGAAACTGTCACTGTTTGCAGATGACATGATAGTGTACACAGAAAGTCCTATAGACTCCACCAAAAAACTGCTCGACCTAATAAATGAATTTGGCAAAACAGCAGGACACAAAGTCAATACTCAGAAATCAAAGACATTCCTGTACATCAACAATGAAATAGCAGAAACAGAAATCAGGGAAAAAATCCCATTTGATATAGCAACAAGAAAAATAAAGTACCTAGAAATAAACCTAACCAAGGAGGTAAAAGACCTGTACTCAGAAAACTACACAACACTGAAAAAAGAAATTAAGGAAGACACGAACAAATGGAAGCATGTACCATTCTCATGGAGTGGAAGAATTAATATAATCAAAATGGCCACATTACCCAAAGCGATTTATAGATTCAATGCTATCCCTATTAAAGTACCCATGACATATTTCACAGATATAGAACAAACATTTCAGAAATTCATATGGAACCATAAATGACCCCGAATAGCTGCAGCAATTTTGAGAAAGAAGAATAAAGCAGGAGGGATCACAATACCTGATATCAAACTGTATTACAAGGCCACTGTAATCAAAACAGCCTGGTGCTGGTATAAAAATAGGCACACAGACCATTGGAACAGAATAGAGAGCCCAGAAATAAACTCAAGTCTTTACAGTCAATTAATATTTGACAAAGGAGGCAGGAGCATAAAATGGAGCAAAAATAACGTCTTGAACAAATGGTGTTGGGAAATCTGGACAGCTATGTGCAAAAAAATGAAACTCAATCACCAACCGATGCCATACACAAAAATAAACTAAAGATGCTTAAAAGACTTAAATATAAGTCTTAACACCATAAAAGTCCTCAAGGAAAATATTGGCAGGAAAATCTCAGACATTCCATGCAGCAACATCCTCACAGACACATCCCCTAAAGCTAGGGACATAAAGGAAAGAATAAACAAATGGGACCTCATCAAAATAAAAAGCTTCTGCATGGCTAAAGAAAACAGCATTAAAATGAAAAGAGAACGAACAGTATGGAAAAACATATTTGCCAATGATACCTCAGACAAGGGCCTGATCTCCAAAATATATAAAGAACTCACACGACTGCACTCCAGGAAGACAAACAACCCAATTAAAAAATGGGCAAAGGACTTGAACAGACACTTCTCCAAGGAAGACATACAGAGGGCCCAGAGACATATGAAAAGATGCTCAGCATCACTAGCCATCAGAGAGATGCAAATTAAAACCACAATGAGGTACCATCTCACACCAGTCAGGGTGGCCAACATAAAAAATCAACGAGCAAATGTTGGAGAGGATGTGGAGAAAAGGGAGCCCTAGTACATTGTTGGTGGGAATGCAGAGTGGTGAAGCCACTGTGGAAAACAGTATGGAATTTCCTCAGAAAACTAAAAATGGAACTGCCCTTTGACCCAGCAATTCCACTGCTGGGATTATACCCTAAGAACCCTGAAACACCAATGCAAAAGAACCTATGCACCCCAATGTTCATAGCAGCACTATTTACATTAGCCCTGTACTAGAAGCAACCAGGTGCCCATCAGCAAATAAATGGATCAAAAAACTATAGTACATTTACACAGTGGAATTCTACACCGCAGAGAGAAAGAAGGAGCTTATACCCTTTGCAACATCATGGGTGGAACTGTAGAGCATTATGGTGAGTGAAATAAGTCAGATGGTGAGGGACAAATACCATATGATCTCACCTTTAACTGGAACATAATCAACAGAAGAAAAAAGGAAACAAAATAGAACCAGAGACATAAGTTAAGTACAATGTTGCAATAGCCAGAGGGGAGTGGAGAGGGGACAGTGAGGAGAGGGGATTACAGGAACTACTATAAAGGACACATGGACAAAATCAAGGGGGCGGGTGGAGGCAGGGGAGGGAGGTGGGTTCAGCTGGGGTGGGGTGGAGGGATGGGGAGAAAATGCAGACTTCTGTAATAGAATAACAATAAAAATTAAGAAAAAAAAGTAGAAGTCAGTCCTGGGAATAGAATGTCCAACACAGTGTCTACAGTTAATAATACTGTATTGTATATTTGAAAGTTACTAAAGGAGTGATATTAAGAGTTCTTATTACAAGGGAAAAAAAGAGAATCCTGAAAACATCAATTCAAAAGAACCTATGTACTCCACACAATTTACAATAGCCAAGTGCTGGAAGCAATCTAAGTGCCCATCAGTAAATGAGTGGATCAAAAAACTGTGGTACACTTACATGATGGAATACTATGCAGCAGAAAGAAAGAAGGAGCTCCTACCCTTTGTGACAGCATGGATTGATCTGGAAAGCATTATGCTAAGTGAAATAAGCCAGGCAGTGAAAGACAAATAGCATATGATCTCACCTATAAGTGGAACCTAATCAACAAAACAAACAAGCAAGCAAAATAGAACCAGAGTCATTGAAATTAAGAAAACACTGACATAACCAGAGGGGAGGTAGGAGATGATAATGGGAAAAGGTAGAAGGGTTTTCAGGAACATATATAAAGTACACATGGACAAAACCAAAGTGGGGTAGGATCAAGGGTGAGAAGTGGGGATGGCTGGGATCAGAGGTAGTGGTGGGAGGAAAATGTTGTAATTGAACAACAATAAAAAAGTGAAAAAAATTATCCTTTCAAAGAAAAACTGGTACATTTACACAATGGAATACTATGCGGCATCATAAAAGGAGCTTCTACCCTATACAACAGCTTGGTTGGATCTGGAGAGTATTATGCTAAGTGAAATAAGACAGGCAGTGAAAGACAAATACCATATGATCTCACCTATAATTGTAACCTAATCAACAAAATAAACAAGCAAGCAAAATATAACCAGAAACACTGAAATAAAGAACAAACTGACAGTAACTATAGGGGTAGGGGGAGAGGGATAATGGGAAAAAGTCAGGGAAGGGTAGTCAAGGAACATATATAATGGACACATGGACAAAGTCAAAGGGGGTAGGAATAAGAGTGGGAGGTGAGGATTGGTGGGGTGGGGGGAGTGGTTCAGGGGAAAATGGAGACAACTCTACTTGAACAACCATTAATTGATTAATTAATTAATTAATTAATTAAAAGAAATGAGTGGAAGAAGTGCCAGAAGGGACCAGGGGCAGACTAAGGGGGTTGGCTGTGCAGAAGGGAGAACCCATGAGCTTGCTTGAAGGAGATGCTTTATTATAGTTTCATATGTATTAGTTAAGAGCCTTTATGTGTGCTGGTCACTGTCAGGAAATTCAGGCTCACAGGGTAGAACTCTGAAGAAGGGAGAAGAGAAACCAGGACTCAGCTAGCATACATACTGCATTCCCTTCCCATAGAAGTGACTGTTACACAATGCTCCTACCTTATTTAAGATTCTAAAGAAGAAATTTCTCTCTTCTTTAATCAGAACATTAAAAAGTAAGCTGGCAAAATTTCTAGGCAAAGGGCAACTTTTGACAAAATGTTGCCCTTTTCCTTTGCTGGGAAACAATCTTTTCTCTTTGTGGGGGTGAGCCTACAGACCCTTGCTTTAGAGCAGTGATATTAGTCACAGCTCACTGATTTCATTTTTTCCTCTCTTGAAAGAAGAAATCTTTACAGGCTGATGTCAAAGAGTCCTCTTAAGGAGACTTGACTGACAATAGTGTGCACAGCTGAAATGTGCAGTCTCAGACTAAGGCTGACATTGTAGCAAGGCTGGAAGCTTCAACCCTGGGTCTGCATGTGGTACAGCAGAAGCTGTGAGAAGAATTATTAACTCAGTTTTTGTGATCTTTGCATTTTCTTAGGTTTTGTTATCATTTGGTACCATTTTGATTCCACTGCAAGAGAAGTCTTTCGTGAATTCAACACCCACAAACCACTTTCCCACTTGGTAGCTGTATCAATACCAGCAGAGTGTTAACCAATTGTGTCTCAGGCTCATGGGGTGTGATTTCCCAATTACACTTCCTTAGGGCCACTATGTACCGGAAGTCATAAGTTTTTGCTGAAATATCATCATGGTATTTCTACACTTACTACTAACAAATAACACAGGTCATGGCCACATGAGTCATCTTTGATTCCTCCTTTCCCTCATCCCACATTCAGTTCGTTCTCAAGTCCTGGGGCATTGTTGTCTCTTGTAACCACCTTCTTTTCTCCATCCTCATGGTTATTATGGTAATACAGGTCCTCTTCTCATACTTGGCCTATTGCCAACGTCTTCAGGGTTCCTGCTTCTGGTCTTGAATCACTCTGGTCCATGAATAGAGAAGTGAATACTATACAGATCAAGTACTTTATAGCAGTGTGTTATTTAACTCTCACCACAGTATTGTGAGATAGGCATTTAAAATTTTATTTTATTTTATTTTATGGTAAGGACACAATGTGAGATGTACTATCTTTACATGTTTTTGAGTGTATAACACATTATTGTTGATTATAGGTACAATATTTTATAATAGGTCTCTACAATTATCCATCTTACATAACTGAAACTTTATGCTCATGGATTAGGAAATCCCCATTTACCCCTCTTATCAACCCCGGGCAACCATCTCAGATTGAAGTTTTTTCTGAGATTTCTTCAAATTAAGGTTTTCCTCATACCCATAATGAGTAAAAATAATATTAGGGTCTATTGTTGTGACATTTCAGAATACTGAGGCCCTTGAAAGTTTCTAAGAAAAAAAATCACAAAGAAAGGGTCAAGAATAATAGTGACTTAAGACTTCTTCTCAAAGGTAATACTGAAAGTTAGAGAATAATGCCTTCAAAATAATGAAAAGAAATAATTGCTAACATAAAATTTTATACCCATTCAAAGTATCAATAAAATATCAGGATAAAATCAAAACATTTTCTAACATAAAAAAATTTATCTTCTAAGGATCCTTTTTAAGAAATGACTAGAAGATATGCATTGCACTAACAAAGTGATAACAGAAAGTTTGAAGATGTCAGCCCAGTGGAAAGAAAGGCTCCAACTCATAAGAAGAGATAATTTCCAAAGAGAGAGCAAAGCTGAATTACCAGTATGAATGCTGTCCATCAGGCCTAGAGGGCGACCAGTATAAAATGGAAAAAGAGCTCCAAAAGAAATGGCTTCAAAATATGAAATCAAGAAAATTTCTGGTGTTTCTGAACACTTCAGAGGAGATTTAGAAAACAATAGAAGGTATTTGGGTTAAATTAATAAGTTCATAGAAAAAGAGAAAAATCAGATCAAATAATAACTCCAGAGAAAATAGAAAAGTTTTGCAAGGAGAACCAAGATGGAGGCATAAGTAGACACACTGCGCCTCCTCGCACAACCAGAACTGACAGAAAATCCAACGGCAAGGAAGTCCAACACCAAGGAGATAAAAAATAAACATTAATCCAGACCAGTAGGAGGGGCGGAGACGGGCAGCCGGGGCTGAGAGGACTCTCGTTGCCCTGGTGGGACTGAGACTGGCGGAGTGTGGGACGAATGGGGCAGGCAGTCTGACCACTAGTGGACCCTGAGGCCCTACATCACACACAGATAAACTGAAGAGGGCCGGACTCAGAGTGGCAGAGAACGGGGCAGGCAGTGTGGCGGGTAGCACCCTGCGGCCCCACATTTGCGCACAGATAAACCGGGACTAATGGCAGGAGCAAAGCAGACTGCGCAACCCAGGGCTCCAGCACGGGGAAATAAAGCCTCAAACCTCTGATTGAAAACACCCGTGGGGGTTGGGGCGGCAGCAGGAGAAACTCCCAGCCTCACAGGAGAGATCGTTGTAGAGACCCACAGGGGCCTAGAGTGTGCACAAGCCCACCCCCTCGGGAACCAGCACCAAAAGGGCCCAATTTGATTGTGGGTAGCAGAGGGAGTGACTTAAATCCTGTGGAGACTGGAGCAAGTGCCATTGCTCCCTCTCGGCCCCTCCCCCACATACAGCGTCACAGCACAGCGACCAGCGTTACCCCGCCCTGGGGAACACCTAAGGCTCTGCCCCTTTAAGTAACAGAGGCACCAAGACAAAAAAAAAAAAAAAAAAAAAAAGGCCCAAGTGACAGAACACTTCAAAGCTCCAGAAAAAATACAACTAAGTGAGGAAGAGATAGCCAACCTATCGGATGCACAGTTCAAAACACTGGTTATCAAGACGCTCACAGAATTGGTTGAATTTGTTTGAAAACTAGATGAAAAAATGAGGGCTATGCTAAGAGAAACAAAGGAAAATGTACAGGGTACCAATAGTGATGCGAAGGAAACTGGGACTCAGATCAACGGTGTGGACCAGAAGGAAGAAAGAAACATCCAACCAGAAAAGAATGAAGAAACAAGAACTCGGAAAAATGAGGAGAGGCTTAGGAACCTCCAGGAGGACATCTTGAAACGTTCCAACATCTGAATTATGGGGGTGCCAGAGGGAGAAGAGGAAGAACAAAAAATTGAAAACTTACTTGAACAAATAATGGAGAACTTCCCTAATCTTGCAAAAGAAATAGACTTTCAGTAAGTCCAGGAAGCTCAGAGAGTCCCAAAGAAGCTGGACCTAAGGAGGAACACACCAAGGCACATCATCATTACATTCCCCAAGATGAAAGAGAAGGAGAGAATCTTAGAAGCAGCAAGAGAAAAGAACAGTTATCTACAAAGGACTTCCCATAAGACTGTCAGCTGATTTCTCCAAAGAGACCTTACAGGCAAGAAGGGGCTGTCAAGAAGTATTCCAAGTCATGATAGTCAAGGACCTATATCCAAGATTACTGTATCCAGCAAAGCTATCTTTTAGAAGGGAAGGGCAGATAAAGTGCTTCTCAGATAAGGTCAAGTTAAAGGAGTTCATCATCACCAAGCCCTTATTATATGAAATGTTAAAGGGACTTATCTAAGAAAAAGAAGATAAAAAATATGAACAGTAAAAATGACAGCAAACTCACAGTTACTAACAACCACACCTAAAACCAAAACAAAAGCAAACTAAGCAAACAGCTCGAACAGCAACAGAACCACAGAAATGGAGATCACATGGAGGGTTATCAATAGGGGATTGGGAGGGGGAGGGAGGGGGGAAAGGTATAGAGAATAAGTACATAACTGATAGGTGGAAAGTAGACAGGGGGAGGGTAAAAATAGTGTAGGAAATGTAGAAGCCAAAGAACTTATAAGTATGACCCGTGGACATGAACTATAGGGGGGGAATGTGGGAGGGAGGGGGTGGACAGGATGGAGTGGAGTGAGGGGGGGGGAATGGGACAACTGTAATAGCATAATCAATAAATATATTTAAAAAAAAGAAAAGTCTTGCAGAAAAAGAAAATAATCATAATGGATGTCCAGCAGAAAATAGCATAATTCAGAAAAGTTTAATAAAAATACTAATAATTTTCAAGATGTAGATGGATTTAGGAAAACTAACAAGACTAATAACGACATAGTAACTATTACCATTCCAAGCCTGAAGCAGTAAGAAGAACATGCCATTATTTGGCCACGAAGGAACTATCACATAAAAGGTGCTGCCAGACAAGAGCTGTGGCCTTTTGCAAAACTGAGCAACTAACCTGTGAGCTAGGAACAAATACTATATCCTCATTTTGTTTTTCCCTTCAAGGTCTTGTGGGTGCCTTCTGTTGGTCAGACCCAACTAAGTAACCATAGGGTGAGCGAGCCCTTGATGGAGTCCAGCCTCCCAAGACCCAGAGCAGAATGGAGAAGGATGAAGAGTGGATCTGAAAGGGTAAACAAAAGATACACAGCATAGTACTGATGCATTGGGTATCAATATGGAGTTTTACATGGGTGTGATAATGAAAACACCAAGTGGCGCTCCAAACAAAATTATGGATTAGGGAGATGGAAAAGGGTGCACATATGTGGCTGGTGGTGGATAGAATTATGTGCGTACTCTTCCATGGTGAAAATCAATAGATCATGTCCAAAACTGAAAAAAAAATTATGTTATTTATGGAAGGAAATACAAAAAGAAGATTTAATGTGACTGTCTGAAATAAAATAAAACCATAAATAAGTCAACCAAGAAGACCTCTGAGTCCCAACACCCTCTGATCTCATGGTCCATAGGTGAAAAATGATACATTTGACTAGTGAAACCTCTATCTCAGGTGTAATGGAGAGATTAAATATCTGTAAGTTAGATATTCTCATAGTTTCAAAAATATAATTCCATAAATTACTTATTAAGTACAAAGAGGAAAATGTACCTTCATAGTACAGAGAATTGACAGTCACTATCTTAAGCAAGTGGTCAAGCCTGGCGATAATTGCCAAGAGTTGTAAAGAATGACTGACATCATATGCTTCTTGATGTGATGTGGAGGGAAGAACACAACCTCCAATGTGGTATTCTGGCCAGAAATACTTGTCCTGACTCTAGTAAAGGGAAAGTTAGACAAATGTGGGATTTGTGGCTCAAATCCAGGCCAGACAACTGGCCTTGTCTCTTCAAAGGGAGGTTGGGGGAAGGGGAGATTGGGAGAGATTCAAGAAACCTAGTAGTCAAATACAATGTGTGAACTTTGACTGGATCTGGTTAGGGAAAAAATAACAATTACAAAACATGTTATGGAACAACGGGCACCTTTGTGTATGAACGATGTTACTGAATTAGTGTCATTTCTCTCAGGTGTGACAATGGTGTGGCAATTTGCAGATGTTCTTATTCTTGGAAGATGCATGCTGAAGTATTCAGGAATGAAGCATTGTAAGATGTGCTACCCACTCTCAGATGGTCTGGCGTAAAGGAAATGTAGAAAAAGATGGAGTTTGTGTTAAGATAGCAACAATAGCTCTTTAAATGAGGACTATTTGGGTATGAATACCTGAATACTGTTATTCAACTTTTCTGCAGGTTTCAAAAACAATTTATTTCAAAGTGCTTCTGAGGAGGATCAAAAGTGGGATGGGCTGACTACTGTTTTTCATAATAACCCTTATTGAGTAATTGACTCTGTAGACTACATACATGTGAATGGAAGTTGCCACAATAAAGTCATTTATGTCAGTGGAACTAAAATGGAGCCCAGAGGTCACAAAGAGGTCACAAAGAGGTTGCCTATGTTCATTCCACCTAAAAACTTGTTTTAAAAATTAATTAAGGGGCTTCTGGTCAAGATGGCAGCATAGGTAAACATGGCTCGCCTTCTTGCACAACCACATCAAAATTACAACTAAAATAAAGAACAACCGTCACTCTGTGCTGTCAGAAATCATGTTGAATGGAATTCTGACAACTACAGAATTAAAGAAACCACATCCATCCAGACTGGTAGGAGGGGTAAAGACACTGAACGAGCGGGACCCACACCCACGTGTGGTATATAAAGATTCAGGAGGGGTATCTCAGGAGCAAGGAGCCAAGCCTCCCAGCCCAGGGTTCCAGGGCCAGGAAGATAATTCCTCATAACTTCTGGCTGCAAAAATTAATGGGGATTGAGTCAGTAGAAGAAACTTCTGCAGTCCCAAACAGTTCCCCTTAAAGAACCCGCACACAGACCTACTCAGACTCACTCCCTCTGAGCTCCAGCACCAGAGTAGCAGCTTGAAAGGCACCAGTGGCAGGCAGAGAGGAAATGAAGTATCTGGCGTCAAGGCAAGAGCTGGGGGACAGCTTTCTCTCAGACAGAAAGTCAGGCAGAGGCCATTGTCCCTTCTCTGACCCCATCTCCCACCAACAGAGCCAGCAGGCTGGTACCATATCTGAGACTCCATCAACCTGGCTAACACTGTTTGCCCTGCCCTGGAGATCCCCTGAGGCTCCATCCCACCCAAACTGTTAACTTTTCCATATGAATGGCTGGTCTTGGCTCATGCTTCACAACTTCCTAAATCTTATCAAACAAACAACAGCTGGCCTCAATAAGTCACCAGCCCCTGTACCTCTTGCTAAGTGGCTGCAGGCCCAGCACTAACAGCAGCAACCAGCCTAGATTCACAGCTTGACTTTGCCTGGGAATTCCAAGCCCAGAACAAGTAGCATCCACCTCAGATTACTTTATAGCTCAAGTAGGGTGACCCTAGGCAGAACACAGAAGGGGGCTGATCTTGGTCTGCACCACCCAGGAAACCGCAGGGCCACTGCACCCGCAGTCCATGTCAGAACACCATGCCAGCCAAGGCTATAAAAAAATGTTTAAACACACATAAAAGGTTAAAAAAAAATTAGTGGAATTCCATATATGCACCACCTAAATTCTACCTTTAATATGTTACTATTTGTTAGGTCGGAGTCACTCATGAAACCAGACAGATGCAGCAAGCCAAGGAGCAGGGTTTATTAGTGGGTAATAAGAGGGAAATTGGAGCCAACCTAGGGAGGTTAAGCCTCACTCGGCTGTAAGTAGGGCAGGGTTTTTAAGTGCAAAAATTCGCTAAGGGTAATTGGTTGGGGTGTCAGAGTCTGATTGGCTAAAGCTGGTTGCTGGGTGCCGTTTCTACTGACCATTGTTCTTGATACATCTTGTTAGACCTCAGGTTAAAGCTGCATCCTGTTATGCTGGATAGGCTGACACCAGACCCCAATCTTAGCCGGGCATCTGTCCTGGGTAGGGTCGGTAGGCGGTTTCACAGGCAGGCATTTTCCCAGGCTACAGTTTCCCACGGTACAGGTTCCTGCCTGGTGGTTTTCTATTCCTGCTAGGCCTACCTAGGTCTGTTACTATTCTTACCTTATCACATGTCTATCCCTCTATCCATCTCTCTTCCCATTTAATAATCCAACTTATTCTTGTATAGATTTCAAAGTAACTTGTAGGTTAACAGTATACTTTCCCCCAAGTACTTCAGTATGCATATCATTAAATAGAAGTCAATATTGTTTTCGTTCTCTTTTTTCTTTAGAGATAAAATTTACATAAAGTGAAATGCACAGATCTTAAGTGTACCATTCTATGAGGTCTGGAACCTAAATCATTACCAAGACACATGAACATCACATGCGGAAAATTCCCTCATACCTTCTCCCAACACTCTCCACCCCCAGATGGCCAGGGAAAATCATTATGAAATTTTTTTTACCAAAAATTAATTTGCAAGTTCTAGAACTTCATATCAATTGAAAAATGCCATATGTAATCCTTATGCAAGGTTCCTTTCACTCAGTTTAATGTTTGGGGACTTGTCTGTGTTGTGTGTGTGTATGTTTCTATATATAAGTCCATTGTGTGAGGAACATAGTCTATGTAGTGTTCTCCAAATGAGGGACAGCGGAGCTCTTTCCCAGGTGGGCTCTTAGGAATAAACCAGCTATGAAAGTTCTCGTGCAAGTCTTTCTGTGGACATTTGCTTCCATTTATCTTGGGTAAAAACCTAGAATTGCAATTGAAACTGTTAGAATTTTTCAAGTGTCTGTACTGTCTTTTACTCCCAATGACACCATTATGTGAATTCAGTTTGCTCCTCATGTTCATTTGTCTTGTTAGTCTTTAATGTTAGCCATTCTGTTATGGGTAGAGTGTCACTTAGAGAAGCTGATGAGACTGTTTTCTTTGTACTCACAGGAAATTAAAATATTTTAAGACATATACATGCAGTCTTGTTTATTAGACCCTGCCTTTTTAAATGTTTTGCCATGTTCTTTTTTGTGGTAATTTGCACATAATAAAATGTATCATTTACATAATTTTAATGTGTACAATGCAGTGGTATTAAGTAATTCATGGTGTTGTGCACACATACTACTTTCTAAGCAGCAGTATTTTTTTCATTACCCCAAGTGGAAACCTCCCCTTGTCACTCCCCACTCTCCTTCCTCAGAGCCTCTGGCAACCGCAACTCTGGTTTTTGCCTCAATGGATTTTCCTATTCTGGATATTGCACATAAAGGGAATAATATCTGTGGCTGTTTTATGCTCATATCTATATTAGGTGTGACTGGTTATTCTTTGGATGACAGGACACACACAAAGGTACTCTGGATAGATGGAAGGCAGTATTGTTATTACTAACAGCTTCCAATGACAGCAGGCTGTCCCTCTGGCCACAGATGCCGCCCCTGGAGATGGGTAACAAAAGCTGTCAGAGAAACTGTATGTGGTAAGCAGCATATGTAGAATAGCAGGGTACGACTAGCTAGGTTTCGTGGGCTTCCTGGGAATTGGGTATTTTGAATAAATCTGAGGGAGGAATAAGCCATCCCTGGGTGTTAGGTAACTTGGGGACTCTGGTTGTTAGGAATGTGCTTATTATAACCCAGGAGTGTTCGAGCCTGAAAGGGAAGTAGATGTGGTAGAGGCTTAGCAAATTAACTGCAAACAAGCAACAAGCAAGAGGACGTGAGAATTTTAACCATCACTTAAAAACTGGGTCAAGGCAGCACTTGTTTTATAAATATTTATAAATAATAAATAAAACAAGGCAGCACTTGTTTTGGAAAATATTATTTTACAGTGATCTTTTCTTCAGGCTTCTTTCACTTGGAATCGTGTCTTCAAATTTCTCCCAAGTGTCATTGCTTCACTCTTTACTGTTACTGAATGATACTCCATTGTACAGATAGCTGACACTTTTTAAAAATAGATTTTATTTATTTATTTTTAGAGAGAGGGAAAAGAGGGAGAAAGAGAGGAAGACAAACATCAATGTGTGAGAGAGCCATTCATCGGCTGCCTCTCACACGCTCACAACCGGAGACCCCGCCCACAACCCAGGCACTTTCCCTGACCAGGGACCGAACCAGAGACCATATCAGTCAGGGCTAAACAGAAATAAAATTTATTCAATGCCCTATTTCATGAGTTCTTAAGAATGTGCCATAATTGGCATTTCTTTAATTTTTTTTTCTATTTTTCAATTGCAATTGACCTACAATATTATATTAGTTTCAGGTGTACAACATATTGACTAGATATTATATATTTTACAAGGTGATCACCTTGATAAGTCTAGTACCCACCTGGCACCACACATAGTTACTACAGTATTAGTGACTATATTCTCTATGCTGTACTTTACACCCCCATGACTACTCTGTAACTACCAATTTGTACTTAATCCCTTCCCTTTTCTACCCACCCCTCTAACCCCCTTCCATCTGGCAACCATCAAAATATTCTCTATATCTGAGTTTGTCTTTATTTTTTACTTATTTTCTTTTTTAGAATCACACATAAGTGAAATTATTTGGTATTTGTCTTTCTCTGTCTGACATATTTCACTTAGCAAAATACCCTCCAGGTCCACCCATGTTGTTGCAAATAGCAGGATTTTATTCTATTTTATGGCTTAGTCATATTCCATTGTATACTTGTATATGCACAACTTCTTAATCCACTCATCTATTGTTGGACACTTAGGTTGCTTCCATATCTTGGTTATTGTAAATAATGCTGCAGAGTACATATGGATGTGTATGCCTTTTTGAATTAATGTTTTGGGTTTATTCAAACAAATACCCAGAGGTGAAATTGCTAGGTCCTTCTTTGTCTCTCATTAGCCTTTGTTTTAAAATCTATTTTGTCTGTTAAAAGTATTGCCACCCAGCTTTTTTAGTTGTTGTTTCCATTACCATGAAATATCTTTTTCTGTCTCTTTACTGTGATATCAGTCTGCATGTGTCTTTTGATTTAAAGTGAGTCTCTCTGTAATTGAATAACAATAAAAATTGAAAAAAAGACATAATTCTAAAAAAAACTGAGTCTCTTGTGGACAGCAAATATAAGGGTCTTGTTTTTTAATTCATTCAGCTACCCTACGTCTTTCGACTGAAGCATTTAATCCATTTACATTTAAAGCATTTGTTGGTAGATAGGTAGTTATTAACATTTTATTACTTACATTTTTATCTTTTTTCATCTTCTTTTTAAAGAAGTCTCTTTAACATTTCACATAATAATGGTTTAGTGATGGTGAACTCTGTTAGTTTTTTCTTGTCTGGGAAGCTCTTTATCTATCCTTCAATTCTAAATGCTAGCTTTGCTGGGTAGAGTAATCTTGATTGTAGGTCCTTGCTTTTCATCACTTTAAACATTTTATGCCAATCCCTGCCAGCCTGCAAAGTTTCTATTGAGAAATTAGCTGACAGTCTTATGGGAGCTCCCTTGCAGGTAACTAATTGTTTTTCTCTTGCTGATTTTAAGATTCTCTCTTAGTCTTTAACTTTTTGCATTTAAATTATGATATGTCTTGATGTGGGCCTCTTTGGGTTCATCTTGTTTCAGACTCTGTGTGCTTCTTCGACTTGCATGTCTATTTCCTTAGCCAGGTTAGAGAAGTTTTCATCATTATTTCTTCAAATAGGTTTTCAATACCTTGCTTTCTCTCTATTCTCCTTCTGGTACCCCTATGATGCTAATGTTGGTTTGCTTGATGTTGTACCAGAGGCTCCTTAAACTGCTCTCATATTTAAAAAATTTTCCTTTTTAATGTTTTGATTGGGTGTTTTCTGCTACCTTAACTTCCAAATCACTGATTTGAACCCTGCTTCATCTAATCTAATGTTGATTCTCTCTAACATATTCTGCATTTCAGTCATTTTTCCTTCACTTCTGACAGGTTCTTTTTTATGTTTTCTATCTCCATTTTAGTGTTTCCAATGTCTTTGTTGAAGTTCTCATTAAGTTGATCTGTTCTTCCCCTTAGTTCATTGAGCGTCCTTATAACCAGTGTTTGAATTCTGCATCTTGTCGATTGCTTGTCTCCATTTTGCTTAGTTCTTTTTCTGAAGTTTTGTTATGAGCTTTCCTTTGGGACATGTTTTTTTTGGTGGGGTTTTGTCTCCTTATTTTGGAAGCCTGCCTGTGTTTGTTTCTCAGCATTAGGTAGAACTGCTATGTCTCCCTGTGTCAGTAGAGAGGCTTTATGTAGTAGGTGTTTTGTGGGGCCCAGTGGTGCAATCTCCCTGTTTATCTGAGTGAGCTACATGCTCCAGGGGTGTTCTTTGTGTGGGTTGTGTGTGTCCTCCTGTTGTAGTGAAGCCTTAATTGTTGTTGGCATTTCAATGGGAAAGACTGACCATCAGGCTTATTGGTTTTAAGGAATGGCTGTGACTACAGTGGAGGAGCATATCCTATGAAACAGGATTTGCTCCTGCAGGGCTCTGGTGCCTGGTGAGTCTGCCCTTTAGCTATTGTTTCTGGAGGTGGTTGGGTGGTGCTCTGGTGTGGTCTGAAGCTGGCCGCCATGTATGTTGGTTCTGGGGCCTCTTGGAAGGGGCACTTTTGCAGGCCAAGGTCAGCTACTGCTGTACCCTGCCCAAAGCCCCTTGGTATGAGCTACAAAGTGATCTACAGTTGGTTTCCACTTGTGCCGGGTTTGGAAGTACCTGGGAGAGACTAAGCTGTGAACTTAGGCTAGCTACCAAGCATGGGACTACTTAGCTAGAGGTATAGGACACATGGAGGCCAGTTGTTCCTTATTTGGTGTTTGTGGACCTTTGAGAGATTTTAGGAAAAGTCTGCAGCATAAGCTAACACAGGCCAAGACCACTTGTATGGAGAAGGCACTGGAAGTGGCTTGGGTGGGCCTACAAGCTGGATGCTGTGGGGTGTCAGGGAATCCCCATGGCAGGGCAAACAGTATTAGACAGGTTGATGGAGACTCAGATATAGTGTCCACCTGTCTGTGCAGGCTGATTGGAGGGAGATCTCAACAAAGAAACAATAGCTTTTGCCAGCACTTCTTTCTGGGAAAATGCTGCTCCTCCAGCCCTTGCCCTGCAGCTAGACAATTTAGTTCCTCCCTGTATGTCCCTGGCACCTTTGGAGCTTCTGCCCCATTCCTGGAGCTGAGAGGGAGTGAGACTGTCAGCAAGTGATTTTGTTTGTGGGACCCTTTAAGAGGAATGCCTAGACTGAATCTGTATATTGCTTTGGGTAATATGGCCATTTTAACTAAGAGGATTCTTCCAGTTGATGGGCTTGGAATATCTTTCCATTTCTTTCTATGTTCTTCAATTTCTTTTAATAATGTCTTGTAGTTTTCAGTATATAGGTTCTTTACATCCATTGCTAAGTTTATGTTTAGGTACTTTATTTTTTGTTGTGTTAATTGCAAAAGGAATTGTTATTTTCATTTATTTTTCTGGAATTTTACTGTTAGTATATAAGAATGCAATAGATTTTTTATTTTATATCCTACAACTTTACTATATTTGTTTATTGTTTCTAATACTCATCTCTATCAAAATCCCAATGACATTTTTTAAAGAAATACAACAAAAAAATCATCAGATCTATATGGAACCACAAAAGACCTGAAATAGCCAAAGAAACCCTGAGAAAAATAAAAAGCTGGAGGTATCACACCTCCTGACGTCAAAGGGTCAATAATCAAAACATGGTATTGGCAGAAAAACAGATGTTCAGACCAATAAAACAGAATTGAGAGCCCAGAAATATATGACCCAATAATTTTTGACAGAGAAGCCAAAAATGTATAGTAAAAAAAAAGAGAAAGCCTCTTCAATGAATGGTGCTGGTAAAATTGGAAAGCCACATACAAAAGAATGACACTAGACTGCTATTTCTCACCATACACAAAAATTAACTTAAAATGGAACACAGACCTAAATATAAGACCTGAAACAATAAATTACATAGAAGAAAACATAGGTTTGAGATGTATGAACACAATGCAGTATACAGATGACATACTATGGAATCATACACTTGAAACCTATATGATTTTATTAACTAATGTCACCCCAATAAATTTAATAAAAAATTTAAAAAAACTAAACTTAAACTTAACCCTAACCCTAATTCTAAGGCCAATTAAAACCCTAAGCCTAACTCAAGCTTAATTCTAAACCTATCCCAAAATCTAACCCTAAGCCTAGCCCTTAACCTAATGTTAATCATAATCCTAACAGTGATTTCAAAGCTAAATCCATTCCTGCCTTTAACGCTACCCTTGATCATAAACACAACACCAACCCTAAGCTTAATTCTAACTCAAACTCTAACCCTAAATTAAACTCAAAACTTACCCCTAACCTCAACCCTTCCCCCCAAAAAAGGAATTGCTCAGGACTCCATAAACCCTCCATCTCACCCAGCCATTACTTCGCCAGAAGTTATGGGGACTCCTCTTCTTGGCACTAGAACCCTGGGCTGGGGGCCCTGGTGTGGGTCCTCACTCCTCAGGAGGGACCTCCACAGCTGAGATATTTCTCCTGATTTTTAACTGCCACAAATGGGTACGGGATCAGTTTGCTTTGTGTCTCCTTCACTCCTACTAGTCTTGACGTGGCTTCTTCTGTATATCCTTAGGTATAGGACTCTGATCAGCTAGACTTCAGGCAGTTCTCAATAATGGTTGTTCTATAGTTTAGTTGTGATTTTGAAGTGGTTGTGGGAGGAGGCAAGCACAGAGTTTACGTACTCCACCATCTTGTCTGGAAGACTGGATAGACCACATTTTGTTTATTCATCAATCCATTTAATGGACTTTTGGGTTGTTTCCATATTTTGACAGTTATGAATAGTGCTGCTATGAACAACTTTTATTTAAATACCTGTTTTCAACTCTTTAGAGCATATGTCTAAGAGAGAAATTGCTGGATGATATGGTTAACTTATTGAGGAATTGCCAAACAGCTTCCCACAGTGGCTGCATTAATACATTTCTACCAGCAATGGATGCAATTTCCAATTTCTCTACATCATCACCAACACTTGTCATTTTGCATTTTGTTTATCATGACCATCCTGGTGAGTCTGAAGTGGTATTGCACTGTCATTTTGATTTGAATTTCCCTGAAGTCCAATGACATTGAGCATTTTGTGGCGTACTTGTTGGCCATCCGTATATCTTCTTTTGAGAGAGGTCTCTTCAAGTCCTTTGCCCATTTTCAAATTGGGTTATTTATCTTTTTTTAGATTTATATTTATTGATTTTAGAGAGAGGGGGAAGGCAGGGGGAGAGAGAGAGGCTTTGATTTGTTGCTCCCCTTATTGATGCATTGATTGATTGATTGATTCTTCTATGTGCCCTGACCCAGGACTGAACCCACAACCTTGGTATATTGGGATGCCACTCTAACCGACTGAGCCACCCAGCCATGGCGGATTTTTTGTCTTTTTTGCATGAGGTCTACTTTAACTTAAGAAAGTAACTTTCTTTTTCCAAATAATTTCCTTTTACTTTTACTATTTGTAACTTTAGTGTAATGGGAAATGAAGGATTTCTTATTACGTGTGATATTTTTAAAAACATGGTTAAACAAATTGTGTGCATTGTTTACATGAAAGGATCTGCTTTTGAGATGATGCTATTTAGTTTTCAAAAAACCCCTAAATATCCTGATTAGTGGGAAGCATTAAATCAAATTGAAATTCAAGTCTTAAAATCCTATTATCAGAACAGGTGGCAAAACACTGTTTTTGTAACCTAAGATGTTAAATACAATGGAGAGTGGTGAGTCTCCTCAGTTAAACCACATTAATTCTCTAAAATAATATTTTAAATGAGCGTAGAAGTTCAACAAATTATAGTAAAAGAGACTAAATAATTATACTGATAAAAATTAATAAAAAAAGAGATGTTGGCCACTATAATTCTAGGTGGATTACATCAGACAAACTGTATTGTAACCAGGAAAATCATAGTCAACATGACCAATTGAGGGAATTAACTTTTTACATACTCGTGTATGCCAAATTGTAAACACCCAAGGATCAGGGAGCATGCAAAAACTAAGTCTTAGTGATACTAATGGCATTCAACCCAATTAGGAAATACAGTTTCTCTAAGTAGAAACAGGCCAAAACAGTCCAATCAACTTTCAAGTGCTAAATAACTAGACAGAAAATATAAACAGGGATTTATTTAGTCTAAAAATATGTGTGACAAGGCTTTACACCAAAATCTCTTTAAAAAAAAAAAAGGCTGCTTCATCTTAAGTACAATGTATCTGGAGAACTGCCTTAGAAATAAGAAATGGGGCAAGAATAAATGGACCCCTCTCACACTGAAGGCTGCACTCTCAGGATTCAGGGTACACACTTGTCTCATTTAACATTTTGGTGATCACCCTGGAAGAGGAAGTTCACAGTGACACATTTGGGTTGTCTGATGAACCCAAACTGTTGAATTAGAACAATGTCAATTCTGGTAACAGCTCATGGCAGGAGGTCAGCTCTGACAGCTTGCTCTCTAGGTGTAAAAATGTGAGTGGGCTTCCTTGATCTCAGAGGTTTGCTGCCTCCTTCCTTGGCCTACTCAACAGACATTTATGTCACCCCTACTATGTGGTTGGTGGTGATAATACAAACATGAAATGGACTGAGGAGGGTCTCTATTCAGGAGAAAAACTGGATACATAGGTTAATTGAATATGTACCCCAACAGAAGTGTCTGGAGGGCCCTGTGGGGCATACCAAAGAGAGTGTTCTGGTCTATTACAAAAAGCTTTGTAACAAATGTGCAAATGTTTTGAACATTTTCCCCCTTATCCTCATTTATGAAAACTTCTAAGCATATGGAAAGCTTGTAAGGATAGTATAATGAACAACCATATACAAGCAGGTTCACCAATTATTAGCCACATTTATTCTTTCTTCTCGTTTGCCTTTTTCTCCCTCTTTTAATATTGTTGTTCAAGTACAGTTGTCTCCATTTTCACCCCACCACGGGCCCCCACCCCACCCATCCCCGCCTCCCATCCTCGACCCTACCCCTCTTTGGCTTTGTCCATGTGTCCTTTACACATGTTCCTTGATGGACCTTCCCCTATTTTCCCACATTATCCCTGTCCCCCCACCCCTCTGGTTACTGTCGGTTTGTTCTTTATTCCCATGTTTCGGGTTATATTATCCTTTACCTCTAAATACTTAAACATTTATTTCCTAAGAACAAGGATATTTTCTTACTAAAACATAGAATATCACAATAAGGAATTTTAGCCTGGATACAATTCAATAGCTAAGATACAGGTCATATTCAAATTTACCCAATATTGGAACTGCTTTTATTTTTTATCCAATCTAGAATCCAATCAGAATTATGCAATGAATTTAGATACCATGTCTCTTCCACTTCCCTTCAACTGATTTAAGTCCCCAGGCTTTTCCCCCATATCTTTCATGACACTGATATTTTTTAAAGTATATTTTATTGATTATGCTATTACAGTTGTCCCGATTTTTTCTCCCCTTGATTCTGCTCTGCCCTGCACCTCCCCTCCCACCCACATTACCCTCCTTAGTTCATGTCCATGGGTCGTACATATAAATTCTTTGGTTTCTACATTTCCTATACTATTCTTACCCTCCCCCTGTCTATTTTGTACCTACCATTTATGCCTCTTATTCTCTGTACCATTTCCTCCACTCTTCCCCCTACCTGCTGATAACCCTCCATGTGACCTCCATTTTTGTGGTTCTGTTCCTGTTGTAGTTGTTTGGTTAATTTATTTTTGTTTTTGTTTTTTTTTTTTTAGGTTCAGTTGTTGATAGCTGTGAGTTTGTTGTCATTTTACTGTTTATAGTTTTGATCTTCTTTTTCTTAGATAATCCCCTTTAACATTTCATATAGTAAGGGCTTGGTGATGATGAACTCTTTTAACTTGACCTTATCTGGGAAGCACTTTATCTGCCCTTCCATTCTAAATGATAGCTTTGCTGGCTAGAGTCATCTTGGATGTAGGTCCTTGCCTTTCATGACTTGGAATACTTCTTTCCAGCCCCTTCTTGCCTGCAAGGTTTCTTTTGAAAAATCAGCTGACAGTCTTATGGGCACTCCTTTGTAGGTAACTGTGTCCTTTTCTCTTGCTGCTTTTAAGATTCTCTCCTTCTCTTTCATCTTGGGTAACTCCATGATGATGTGCTTCCTTGGGTCCCACTTCTTTGGGACTCTCTGGGCTTCCTGGACTTCCTAGTAGTCTATTTCCTTCACCAGACTGGGGAAGTTCTCCTCCATTATTTGTTCAAATAAGTTTTCAATTTCTTGCTGTTGTTCTTCTCCTTCTGGCACCCCTATGATTCAAATGTTGGAACATTTAAAGTTGTCCCAGAAGTTCCTGAGCCTCTCCTCATTTTTTTGAATTCTTGTTTCTTCATTCTGTTCTGGTTGACTGTTTATTTCTTCCTTCTGCTCCAAACCATTGATATGAAGCCCGGTTTCCTCCCTGTCACTGTTGGTTCCCTGTAAAATTTTCTTTATTTCACTTTTCATAGCCTTCATGTTTTCCACTATTTTTCAACCATACTCAACCATTTCTGTGAACACCCTGATTACCAGTGTTTTGAATTCTGCATCTGATAGGTTGGCTATCTCTTCAACGCTTTGTTCCTTTTCTGGAGGGTTTTTTTTTTTCCTGACCACAAGTTTATTCAACACAAAATAACCCCTCCAAATTTACTGAGGTGGTTGACCATGTCCACGACCAAATCTGCCTCTAAACTGGAATTCAGTTGCTGACCCAGCCCTGGCCTCAGCTTTCTTGTCAGCACCAGGGGGCACAGCGCTCCGCCTGTAAGTGTCTCTGTCAGCTTCCCCTCGGGTGAGTCTCGCAGGTCGCTCGCCCTCCAGACCTTTGGGCCTTGGCCTGCCAGTCTCAGGCCGGCTGCGGCACAAAGTGGCAGGCACAATCTCAGGGGGCAGGTGGAGGTAATCCCGGAGATACCGGATGCCCTCATTGGTAAGGTACCAGTAGAAATGTCTCCAGGCAAACTGTTCCTTCATGTAGCCTCCTGACTTGAGAGACTGCACGGCCTTCGTGACGTGAAGATTAGGCACATTCTTGTCTGCCAGCGCGGGGGTGTTTGGGCAGGTGCACATCCTTCTTGGCCACCATCACTCCCTCCTTAAAAAGGAGTTCATAAATGGCAATACGGTTCTTTTTGGGCATCAACATCGCAACAACTGCTGTGGACGGTCCTGGAGCTGAAAAGCCCTTTTCTGGAGTTTTGATCTATTCTTTCATTTGGGCTATATTTCTTTATCTTGGCACAGCTGTTATGCTGTAAGGGGCGGACCTTAGGTATTTGCCAGGGTAGGGCAACCCACATGGATGCATTGTGGCACTATCTGGGGGTGGGGTCAGAGAGGGAACAATGCCTCTTGCTGGGCTCTCTGCTGGCTTTCAGTCACTTCCCCCCTACTCCCAAGCAAATTGGGCCCTTCTGGTGCTGATTCCTGGGCTGGTGGGTTTGTGTACATTCTAGGACCCTATGGGTCTCTCCAGTGAACTCTCCTGTGAGGCTGGGGGTTTCTCCCACCACTACAACCCCCATAGGTTTTTTCAGCCAGAGGTTTTGAGGCTTTTCCCATGCTAGAACTCTGAGTTGCATGGTCTGTCTCATTCCCGTTGTTCCTCCTGCTTTATCTGCACGCAAATGTCGGACCACCAGCCTCCACCTCACCTGCCTGGACTTCCAGCCCCACCTTGCCTCATATCCTCTCCACCCCAGCTGCCTGTCTCCACCCCTCCTACCAGTTTGGATGAATGTTTCTTCAAGTCTTTGATTGTCAGAGTTTCATACAGTTCTATTTTCTGGCAGTTCTGGCTGTTTTTGTTTTTAAATTTCTTTTCCTTCTTTCAGTTGTGCAAGGAGGCACAGTGTATCTACCTATGCCTCCATCTTGGCTGGAAGTCTGTGGCACTGACCTTTTTATGATTCTAGGCCAGTTGTTATGCAGAATGTCTCCCAGTCTGGATTTTCCCAGTTGTTTTCTCATCATTAGATTCAGGTGAGACACTTACGGCGAGTCCAGTCTTGGTGATATTAAATAGGCATTGGTAAATAGTGTAATTATCAATGGGCTTTATCCTCAGAACCATTTAAGCAAGGAAATCAACATCTAATAACTGACACTTTGTATATAAGGATGACAAAGTTGATACAGAATCTTTTTCTACCACCACTTCCAGTCCTAGGAGATAAATAGAAATGCTGGTTAGTGCTTAACAATAGAAACCAAACACTATTTGATATACTGGCATGTTTCAAACCAAGAAAGGCAAACCTCAAGCTACTTAAAAGTTCGAGCTGTAAGTTGTTGCTATGGGTGAAAAAGTCACATATAAGAAAATAAACAAAACTAGGACCTTTGTGCTGGGAGACAATGCTCTAAGGCATTTCTGCATATGACAACTTTTGTCCTAAACTATCTAGTCAAGGGTGACTAGTACAGCAGATGGCCCTGGAAACAAGAGCTATTGTCTCCCTGTGGGTTGAGGGAAGAATTGTTTCCTGATAAAGATAATAATGATAATGTTGTCCTCAGGGGCAAAAGTTGGACACATTTGCCAGAAGCCCCCTTAAAAGACTGAGGATTTCTTAAACTCTGAGTTAATCAGCTGAGACACAGACCCACCATATGCATCCACCTGGGCCTTGGGGGTAAAAATAACTGATTATACACGAAGCTAATGGTGCTCACAGTGCCTAAATCCAAGTGGATTTTCCTCCTTAGTGGTTGCATCTATGGAAGTATGGTAAGCTGACCTAGGAGGTAAAGTAGTCACTGCTGCTTAGGGAGTCCTTGACTGCTTGACACTATGCAACCCACCAATAAGCACAGACAGGGTTCAAATTCACAATATTCACATACAGTGGAAACCTCAACCTGAGAAATTAACATTGAAATGCATATGAAGCTAGTAAAATCTTTTAGGCCCTATAACAGGCAAACTTGAAACTGATCTATATGGGTGTTTCCATAACCCATAGCATGCAGAATTCCCATGGAAAAGAACCTCGCAAAATATCATTTCACAATTTACAAGATTAAAAACCACAGAAGAAAATGTACCACTGTGACAGTGAGGGACTATATAGAGCAACTCCAAATGGTAGAGAAAATAGAACAAATTAAAAGAGACTTTAAATAGCTGTTTAAAATAGTCAAATAGGTAAAGCAAGGAAAAGACATTGTAAGGTGAGCATAATGGACAATAATAGTAATAATAGGACTCCAGGTCAAGATGCAGAGTGGGTAAAGACTGTACTCGCCTCCTCCACATCAAAATTACAAATAAACTACAGAACGACCAGCACTGAGAAACACCTGAACACTAGCTTAACAGAATTCCTGTAAATAAGAACATAAAGAAGACACCACTAAAAGACTGGTAGGAGGGGTGAAGATATGGAATGGGCAAGTTCCACACCCTTAGTGTGGCAATCAAGAATCAGGAGGGAATGCTGGCTGGTGTGGCGCAGTGGATTGAATGCTGGCCTGTGAACCAAAGGGTCGCCAGTTCAATTCCCAGTCAGGGCACATGCCTGGGTTGCAGACCAGGTCCCCAGTAGGGGGTGCATGAGTGGCAACCACACATTGATATCTCCCTTCATCTCTTTCTCCTTCCCTTCCATTCACTCTAACAATAAAATAAATAAAATCTTTTAAGAGAAGAATCAGGAGGGATATCTCAGCTGTGGCAGTACCCCCCTGAAGAGTAAGGGCTCCCCAGCCCAGAGCAAGAGTACTGTGAAACCCAGTGGTGATTGTGATCCAGAGAGACAAAGGTCTGTTAGTGACTGAGGCACTTCTCTTAAAGGGACTGCACATAGACTCACTTGTTCACGAACTCACCCAGTGTAAGCTCCAGTGCAGGAGCAGCAGCTTGAAAAAAGCCAGGGACATGTGGGGAGGAACTGAATTGACTAACTTCCTGGTAGGGGTTGGTGCAACTCTATCCAAAGACAGAAGTGCTGGTAGGTGCCATTGTTCCTTTGTGAACTCTCCTCCAACCCAGCAGATTTGGCAGAGGAGGGCACAAAATCTGAGATCTCCATTAACTTTGATGACACCATTTTCCATGTCCTGGTGATCGCCTGAGACCCTACCACACCCAACTTGTTCACTTGGCCAGAGCTTCTTCCAGCTGCTCTTCCACAGGAGCAGCCTGCTTTGGCTTATGCTGCAGAATTTCCCAATATCTCTCAAATGTCCACATACCCCAAACAAACAGTGGCCACAGTGGTATGCCTTGTAGCTCTTGTGAAGTGACCCCAAGCCCAGCACAAATGGCAAGTGGCCTCAACTTGCATTGTAACTGCCAGTAGGTGGCTCCAAGCCCGACATAAGCAGTAGCCAATCTTGTCCTGGAACATGCCTTCAATTAAGCAACTACTAGGCTGGCACAAGTAGCAGCTGGCTTCAGATTGCAGTGTAATCAATCTCTCACAGGCACCTCCAAGCCCAGCAAAAGCAGCAACCATGTTCACATCACTTTGCAGCTCCTACCAGGTGACTCCAAGCTGGGCACAAGCAGCAGCTGATGTTGGCCTGCACCAGCACCCTACCCAACTGGCTCCAGAGCCAACACATCCAGGGCCACCTTCAGACCACACCAGAGAACAACCCAACCAGTTCCACAAACAACACACCCAAAGGACACACTCAGCTGGCACCAGACACATGCTAAAGTGACTCCTGCTGTGTGGGCTCAGCCCCCATAGAACAGCTCATCCTCTGTAGTCATGGCCAGACCTCATAGCCAGTTAACCTGAGGGTCAATCCCCACCCACTGACATGCCAACAATAATCAACACACCCACTGATGTGTAGTTTGTGTGCCAACTACAACAGGAGGGCACACACATCCCATACAAGGGGGTAACCTTGGAGAACTCAACTCAGGTGAATGGGGAGAATGTGCCACTGGGTGTCACAGGACACCTTCTGTACAAGCCTTCTTTGTCAAGACTGGCAGACATAGCAGATCTACCTAAAACTTAGACATAAACACAGGGAAGAAACAAAGAAACATGTTCCAAATGAAAAAACAGGACAAAACTGTAGAAAAGAACTAAATAAAATAAAGAAAAGCAATCTACCTGATTCAGAGTGCAAAATGTTGGTTATAAGGATGCTCACTGAACTTGGAAGAAACAGCAATGAACTCAGTGAGAACTTTAACAAAGAGCTAGAAAACATAAAAATAGATAAAAAACATAAAAAAGAACCAGTCAGAACTGCAGAATACAATAAATGAAATGAAGAATACACTAAGGGAAAGAGCAGCTGATAAAAGCAGAGAATAGAATAAGGAACCTCAAAGGCAGGTTAGCTAAATCAGAATAGCTAAAAGAAAAAATAATACAAAAAATGAAGGTAGTTTATAGGATCTCTACGAACAAATCAAGCATACCAATGTGAGCCTCAAAGGGATACCAGAAGGGAGATAGAGAGAGCAAGAGACTGAAAGCCTATTTGAAGGAATATTGACAAAAAACTTCCCTCATCTGACAAAGGAAATAGACATACAAGTACAGGAAGCAAGTACAGGAAGTCCCAAACAAGATGAATGCAAAGAGGTCCACACCAAGACACATCATAAAATGCCAAAGTTGAAGACAAAGAGAGAATCTTAAAAGTAGCAAGTGAAAAGCAGTTAGTTATATCCAAAGAGGCTCGTATAAGACTGTCAGCTGATTTCTCAACAGAAATTTTGCAAGCCAGAAGGTATTGGCACAAAACATTCAAAGTGATGAAAACAAGAACCTAAAGCCAAGATTACTTTGCCCAGCAAAGCTATCATTTAGAATTAAAGGACGAATAGATTCACCCAGACAAGAGAAAGATAAAGAAGTTCACCACCACCAAACCAGTTTTACAAGAAATGTTAAAGGGATTTCTTTAAGTAAAAAAGAACCTATCAAAAAGATAAATAAAATATAGGAATGAAAGAAATCTCCCTGACAAAGGCAAACGCATAAAAAGTGCAGATATTCGAATAATAATAAAGCTAATACAAAGGTATTTTTTTAAGTAGGAAGATAATGTGAAATTACAACAATAATTAAGGAATACACACAAACACAAAAGAAGTAGAAAAATAATGACAAAAATGTAAATGCGGTGGGGGGAATGCATAAAAATTGTAGTGAATTTAGACTGTGTTCAAACTTAAGTAGCCATTAACTTAAAATAGGCTGCTATAAACTTAGCTTGGTATACACAAAGCACATGGTAAACACACAAAAAACCCTAAACAATAAAGCCATAACTGATATAAAAGAAATAAAGAGGCCAGAAAACTACATGACACTGAAGAAAGAAATTAAGGAAGACACAAATACATGGAAACATATATTGTGTTCATGGATTGGAAAATTAACATTGTCAAAATGTCCATACTATCCAAAGCAATCTGTAAATTCAATGTAATACCTATTAAAGTCCCAATGGCATATTTCACAGATATAGAACAAATACTTCAAAAATGTATGTGGAACCATAAACGACCCTAAATAGCTGCAGCAATTTTGAGAAAGAAGAACAAAGTAGGAAGGATCACAATACCTGATATCAAACTGTATCACAAGGCCTCAGTAATCAAAACAGTCTGGTACTGGCATAAGAACAGACACATAGATCAATGGAACAGAATGGAGAGCCCAGAAATAAACCTAAGTCTCTAAGGTCCACTAATACTCAACAAAGGGAGCAGAAGCATAAATGGAGTAAAAATAGCCTCTTAAACTAACGGTGTTGGGAGATCTGGACAACTACATGCAAAAACATGAAACCTGACCACCAACTTACAGCATATACAAAAATAAATTCAAGGTGGATAAAAGATTTAAACATGAGTCATGACCCCATAAACGTCCTAAAGGAGGACATAAGCAGGAAAATCTCGGATATTCCATGCAGCAATATTTTCAACAATATGTTCCCTAGAGAAAGGGACTTAAAAGAAAAATAAACAAATGGGACTTCATCAAATTAAAAGGCTTCTGCATGGCTAAAGAAAATATTAGCAAAATTAAAAGGGGACCAACCATATGCGAAAATATATTTGCAAATGATACCTCAGACAAGGGTTTGGTCTCCAAAATATATAAAGGACTCACATGACTCCAGGAAGACAAACAACACAATTTAAAAATGAGCAAAGGACCTGAACAGGCATTTCTCCAAGGGGGACATACAGAGGGCCCAGAGACATATGGAAAGATTCTCAGCATCACTAGCCACTAGAGAGATTCAAATTGAAACCACAATGAGATACCACTTCACACTGGTCAGAATGGGCATCATAACCAAATCAAAAAACAAGTGCTGCCAAGGTTGTAGAGAAAAGGGAACCCTAGTGCACTGCTAGTGGGAATGCAGACTGGTGCAGCCACTGTGGAAAACAGTATGGAATTTCATCAAAAAACTAAAGATGGAGCTGCCTTTTGGCCTGGCAATTCCACTGCTGGGATTATACCCTAAGAATCCTAAAACACCAATTCAAAAGAACCTATATACTCCAATGTTCATAGCAGCTTTATTTACAATAGCCAAGTTCTGGAAATAGCCTAAGTGCCCATCAATAAATGAGTGAGTCAAAAAACAGTGGTACACTTACAAAATGGAATACTATGAAGCAGGAAGAAAGAAGGAACTTCTACCCTTCATGACACATTGGATGGGACTGGAGAGTATTATGGTAAGTGAAATAGACTGGTGGTAAAAGACAAATACCATATAATCCCACCTATTAGTGCAACCTAATCAACAAAACAAACAAGCAAGCAAAATAGAACCAGAAACATGGACATAAAGAACAAACTGATAGTAATCAGAGGGGTGGGAGGAGGGGATAATGGGGGAAAATAGGGAAAGTGTCGTCAAAGGAACATTTATAAAGGACACATGGACAAAGTCATAGAGGGATAGGATTGAGGGTAGGAGGCAGGGATGGGTGAGGTAGGGGGAGTGGTGGGGTGAATATGGAGAGAACTGTACTTGAACACCGATAAAATAAAAGAAATAAAGAGAAAAATCCAAACATAACACTATGGAAAGTTATCAGTATATAACAGTAAAGATCAAGAGAATAAGAAAGGAACAGAGAACTACAAAAATATTCAGAAAAATTAATAAAAAGCAATAACATACATATTATGTTAAATGAAAATGGACTAAGTCTGCTGATTATCAAAGACCAGGTGACAGAATGGCTAAGAAAATAAAATCTAATGATGTCTACAAGAGACCCACTTCAGATCAACAGTCACACAGAGACTGAAATTAAAGGGTTGGAAAAGATATTTCACGCAATAGAAATTTTTTAAAAATCTGGGATAACAATAATGATAACAGACAATATAGACTTTTAAACAAAGACTATAACAAGAGACAAAGAAAGACATTTTATAATTATAAAGGGAATATCCAACAAGAGGATACAACCCTTAAAAACATTTGTACATCTGATGTATGAGCACCTAAATATTTAAAGCAAATATTGATGGACACAAAGTGAGGGATCAATAGTAAAACAATAATAGTAGAGGACTTTAACACCCAATTGACATCAAAGGATAGGTCATCCAGACAGAAGATCAACAAGGAAACAGTGGCCGTAAATAACAGATTAGACAGATGGAATTAATGGATATTTTTAGAGCATTTCATTGCAAGCAGAAGAATATACATTCTTCTCAAGTGCACATGGAACATTTTTCCAGGATAGAACACATGTTAGGATGTAAAACAAATCTCAATAAATTTAAAGACTGCAATCACTGCTGGAATTATACCCTAAGAATCCTGAAACACTATGCACCCCAATGTTCATAGCAGCACAATTTACAATAGCCAAGTGTTGGAAGCAACCTAAATGCCCACCAGCAAATGAGTGGATCAAAAAACAATGGTACATTTACATGATGGAATCCTACACAGCAGAAAGAAAGAAGGAACTCCTACCCTTTGTGACAGCATGGATGGACTGGAGAGCATTATGCTAAGTGAAATGAGCCAGCCGGTGAAAGACAAATACCATATAATCTCACCTATTGGTGGAATCTAATCAACAAAACAGACAAACGAGCAAAATACAACCAGAAACATTGAAGTAAAGAACAAACTGACAGTAACCAGAGGGGTGGGGGAGGTGGTTAACGGGAGAAAAGAAGGGAAGGCCCATGAAGGACACATGAACAAGGACAATGCGTGGGGAGGACTGAATATGGTAGATGAGGGGAGGGCAAGGCAGGGGAGAGTAATGGGGAAAAATGAGGACAACTGTAATTGAACAACAATAAAAAAAAGAAAAAGAATCCATGAGTCTACATTTACCATATTTTTTGGACTATAGGATGCACCTTCCCCCCCCCAAATTTTGGAGGAAAATGGGGGTGCATCTTATAGTTTGAATGTAGCTTACCTGGCTGGTGAGATGGTGGTGGAGTGGGGTTTTTTTTCCTATTTTCCTCCTCTAAAACCTAGGTGTTTCTTATGGTCCGGTGCATCTTATAGTCCGAAAAACAAATTTTTCCTTACCATAGAACAGCAACCAATAAAGGTAGAAAGAATGATGGAATGAAAACAAATCACCATTTGGTAATCATCTTAATAATTGATTAAGACAAGAATCATCAATGCATTCTAAAATTATTGGGTGAAAGTTTGAAGAATAATAAGATACTTACATAGTCTCCATTATCCCCTTATAAAATACTTATTAATTATGAAAGGAATTATAGTAAGTGTACAATGAAGAACTCTGGCAGATACCACCTTAACCAAGTGACCACTAGACATAACGTGGGACCAATAGATACCACATACCTCCTATAGGATGTACTGAAGAGCAAGGCTAGGACCAGGGTGAAGCAAGGTAGGCACCTAGGGTTAACTGTCATGTATTTTTATGAAGCTGAGAATGAATATCACCTCACATTTTGTGCACCAGATACCTCCTTTATCTCACCCTAGTTGCAGCCCTGCTGAAAAGGGCACAACATTACTTTTGTGCTATTCTGACCAAAATACATAACTGAATCTAATCATGAGAAAACATCAGACAAACACAAAATGAAGGCCATTCTGCAAAACAACTGCTTTCCCCTTCTCAAAATGTCAATGTCACCAAAGACAAAGATTGAGTAATGATCCCAGATAGAAGGAGACTAAAAAACATGACAACTGAATGCAACACACAACCAGGGATTTTCTTTTTCTGTAAGTGATACCATTGTGACAATTGTTGAAATTTGGATAAGATTCCCTAGATTAGGTAATGGTATGGTAAGATGATTATGTAAGAGGATATACTTGGTTTTAGGAAATTCTGATTCAAGTATTCAGGAGCAAATGGGCATCATGCCTGCAACTTACTTTCAAATAGCTCAGAAAAAAAATACCATGGGTAAAAACATTTTTGCATCAGGTGTCTTGAGAATCATCACTAAAGTTAAGCAAAAATGGGGAAAGAAAATATTCATATCAACATTGTCACCATTGGACATGTAGGTTCCAGCAAATCTACCACCGCTGGCCATCTGATATGCAAATGTAGAGGAATCGACAAAAGAACCATCAAAAAACTTGAGAAGGAGGTTGCTGAGATGGAGGCAGGGGTCTTTCAAGTATGCCTGGGTCTTGGGTAAACTGAACCTGAATGTGAATGTGGTATTACCATTGAGAGTGAGACCAGCAAGTATTATGTGACCCTCATTGATGCCCTAGGACATAGGGACTTTATCGAAAACAGGCACGTCTCAGGCTGACTGTGCTGTCCTCACTGTTGATTCTGGTGTTGGTAAGTTGGAATCAGTATCTCCAAGAAAGTGCAGACCTGTGAGCATGCCCTTCTGGCTTACACACTGCGTGTGAAACAACTAATTGTTGGTATTAATATGATTTCACTGAGCTGCCCTACAGCCAGTAGATACATGAGGAAATTGTTAAAGAAGTCAACACCTACGTTAAGAAAATTGGTCACAACCCTGACACAGTAGCACTTGTGTCAGTTTCTGGTTGGAATGGTGACAACATGCTGGAGCCAAGCACTAACATGCTGTGGTTCAAGGGGTGGAAAGTCACCCGTAAAGATGGCAGTGCCAGTGGAATCACGCTACTTGAAGCTCCAGATTGCATCGTGCCACCAACTCATCCAAGTGACAAGCCCCTGCGTTTGCCCCTCCAAGATATCTATGAAATTTGTGGTTTTGGTACTGTCCCTGTGGGCCCAGTGGGGACTGGTATTCTCAAGTCTAGGATGGACATTGTTAAAGTCTGTTGAAATATACCACGAAGCTTCGAGTGAAGCTCTTTCTGGAAACAATGTGGGCTTCGATGTCCACAATGTCTCTGTCAAAGATGCTCATCGTCATGGCAACGGAGCTGACGTCAGCAAAACTGATGCACCAACAGAAGCAGTGGGCTTCATGGCTCAGGCGATTATCCTGAACCATCCAGGCCAAATCAGTGCTGGACATGCACCTGTGTCGGACTGTCTGCACAACTCATATTGTTTGCAAGTTTGTTGAGCTGAAGGAGAAGACTGATCATCATCCTGGGAGAAAGCTGGAAGATGGCCCAAAGTTTTTGAAATCTGGTGATGTTGCCATCGTTGATATGGTTCCTGGCAAGCCCATGTGTGTTGAGAGCTTCTCTGTCTGTCCTCTTCCGGGTCACTTTGCTGTTTGTGACATGAGACAGACAGTTGCTGCTGGTGTCATCAAAGCAGTGGACAACAAGGCAAAGTCACCACGTCTGCCCAGAAAGCTCAGAAGGCTAAATGACCATTATCCTCAATACTTACCATTCCAGTCGTAATCGGTGGTGGAAGAACGGTCTTGGAACTGTTTGTCTCAATTGGTCATTTAAGTTTAATAGTAAAAGACTGGTTAGTGATTACAATGCATCGTAAAACTTTTAGAAGGAAAAAAGAATGCTTTGTGGACTACTTATTTTTTTCTGTGTGGCAGTTTTTAAGTTATTAGTTTTTAAAATCAATGCTTTTTAATGGAAACAACTTGGCCAAGAATCTGTCACTGAATTTTGAGACCCATTAAACAAAGTTTATGAGAAAACCAAAAGAATGAATAAATAGATAAATATGATAAACTAAATGTGGTAAAATGTTAATGTTTGGAAAATCTAGGCAGAGGGTATATGGGAATGCTTGTTGCTATCTTGAAACTCTTCTGTAAGTCTGAAATTGTGTCAAAATAATTTTCAAAATCAAATATCTAATAGGAGTTCCCTACGAAGAAAATATGAACAATGGGAAGAGGCAATATGTACAAAGCAGAACATTTTTCAGAACTGAAGATCCAGGTCCTCAGTCTAAAGAATCACAAGCAGAATGTCTCTGGTAGGATAAATTAAAAACAAGACCGCACCTACAAAAACCAGAACATTGAATTTGAATAGAAAAATTTAAAGCCACCAGAGAGAAAAGACAGAATATAAAAGAATGAGAACTAGACTGGCAGCAGACTTCTCGTTAGTAACAACAGCTAGAAGACAATGGAACAATGGAATAAAGAAAATCACTGTCAAACCAGTATTCTTTACCAAGGTGAAGTATCTTTTGAAGGTTCAGATATAATAAAGATATTTTCAGATATTCAAAAACTAAGAAAGTTTACTACTCCAACATGCTCACTGAAAGAGCTACTTACTAAATAATCTAAGAAAAAGGAAATAGACCTAGAAGGATGCAACTTGAATAAGATAAGAAAAGCAATGCTGAGCACATAAATCGAGAAGCAAGTTGCTAAATACAGATACAGAGAGACTGAAAAGAGAGACAAAGAGACAGAGTGTGCACATTTCCAGCTGAGCTCAAATACGATGACATTCTGCCTTCTTGCTTTAGCTCTTCTACTCTAAACAGATGTTCTTTTTACTGTCTTTTGAGTGCCACGGTTTCCATGTTTGTGCTTTTTGTTGGTGATTTTGTGTTTAAAATGACTCCCAAGCATAGTCTTGAAAAGCTCTGTAGTGTTCCTAAGCATAAGAAAGTTATGGTATGCCCTACAGAGAGAATATGTGCATTAGATAAGCCTCATTCAGGCTTAAATTACAATGCTGCTGGCTGTAAGTTCAATGTTAATGAATCATCAATAATATACAGGTTGGGGCAAAAATAGGTTTACAGTTGTAAGTACATGAAACACTTTGTTATTATTTATTAATTATCATATTATTTTTCATATGAACAAATGTAAACCTACTTTTTCCCCACCCTGTATGTATATTAAATAAGCTGTCTTTAAACAGAATACACATAAAACAAGTTTATGTGTCGATCAGTTGACAGAAATGTGACCAGAGGCAGCAGGAGCCTAACCCTGTATTTCCTCTAGGAGAGACAGTTCAGTATTTGCTAATTCAGTGTTGGTGATAACTTTACAGAAGTGTGAATAATGAGAATCAGCTGTAATTCTTTTTCAGCTAATTTAAAATTAGTGTTTATTGTTTATGATTTTTTATTTCAACTTTCCCTTGTGTTCGGAATTAATTAGATTTTATTCTATATTTTACAGGCTTTATAGTACGAAAGCATAATAATCTAGAGCTACAATTTGTGAAATAGCCTAAAGTAACTGTATTTCAAAACAGGGCTTTCCCTCCCTTGCCAGGATAAAATGTAAACATGCCTACTAAATGTGCGCCTTGCTAAAAATCATATCAAGTAGTTGGAATTTACTCAGGTCACATAAATGAATCAAGAACTGTCACTATGTTCAGCTCCACGTAAGTGTGTTGTTTGGTGAAAACCTCACGGTCTACACATTTGGCCCATGTGTCATAAGGATTGAGTTCATTTAAAGTCTGTCTGGAGCCTGCAACTTCTTTTGGAATGGGCTGCATTTAAAATGACTGAGATCAACCTGCTAAATTCAAGAATTCTGAGTTATATATGCAGATGACATCACCTTATGCTCATAGTAAAGTATTCAGAGTACTGTGGTCAAAGGGACTTTCTGGGGTGATGGAAATATTTTCTATCTTGACAGGCATGGTGTTTATATGGCTGGAAGCCTTTGTCAAAATTCATAGACTGTACCTCTCAGTAAACCTGACATTAAAAAAACCCCCAACAAACAACAAACAAAAAACCAAGAATCTTGTGGTATTTTGGGAGAAAATAATGCCAATAGAGGCTAAGAAACGTGTGGGGAGGAGTTTCTTTATTTTGACTTATTATTAGCCACAAAGCTGAGGTAGAAATCTTTATTATTGAACACTTAGTAGTAATGGCTTATTTTCCACATTTTCCTCTGCAGTACTATCGTTGTTGTTGTTGTTGTTTTAAGATTTTATTTATTTTTAGAGAGGGGGGAAGGGAGGGAAAAAGAGAGGAAGAGAAACATAAATGTGAGAGAGAAACATTGATTCCTTGCCTGTCGCAAAATCCCCCGCCCCCCCCCACAACAAACAAAACACTATGGGATGGTGTCTGCAACCCAAGCATGGCCCCTGACTGGAAATGGAAAAGGTGATCTTTCATTTTGCAAGACAATGCCCAACGCATTGAGCCTCATCCATCAGGACTGCAGTGCCATTATTTACTTTGGATTTTAAAAAACATTTTTATTGTTATTCAATTACAGTTGTATGCCTTTTCTCCCCATCCCTCCACCCCACCACAGCCGAGCCCCCCCTCCCCCAACTCCACCCTCTCCCTTGATTTTGTCCATGTGTACTTTGGATTTTTAATTGCCTTATGCAACAATTCTAAAATTTTCATCCAAAAACAAAGTTTAAGTTACATCCACGAATTAAAAAATGTTTTCAGCCATTCTCTAAAGTGGTTTAACTCTCAACTCCCAGAACTCACTCATTTGCAAGTCACCACGAGTGAAACAGGATGATTGAAATGAGAAGGGGAAGTAGAATACTTCTCTTAAGCAACAACCTCTCTTTAGAACTGTTCAGCATCTTGGTATTTATAAACATAACAGGTAGGTTCACAAACCTGTGCATTACATGGCTGCTTTCCCTCCCATTACATTTACAGATAAGTGAGTCAATGAAAAGATTTCCTGTCACTTAATACACTTTAGGAGGGGTGAATTTGAGAGTTGGAGGAATGAGCCTGCTCAGGTTCTGACACTATCGGATGTCGTTTAAGAACATGGAGATGAGCAGGTACCTGGGCAGGTGCAGCAGGTGTGACTCTGGTTTCCCTTAGATTAGATGGTAACCCTTTCTAAGACTCCCAGAAGCTCAGCCAGGAAGAGACCACCATTTCTGGTAAGGCCCCCTCAATGTTTAGACAGGCCATGTACCTACTCAGTCCCTCTTTGCTCGGGCTGGAAGCAACCTTACACATATGCTGGCAGCCATGCTGTGGGTTTTGTACAGAGTTTTAAGTGGCAGGACGAAGCTGATGTTTCAGGAGCTCTGAAACATCAATGTAGAGGGGAAGATCCCTGCTTTCATTGTGTACTAGCTATGGCAACCTTGATGGAGCTGGTATTCCCTCTCGTGACAACAAAGGAACCCTCTTTGGGTTCCGGGCAGAATACAGTGAGAGAACACATAAGATTGTACGTATTGCTGTGATTGGCACTGCAGTTACATAACTTCTTTCCTTCTCTTTATGCTTTATTTGCTAGGAAGCATGTAACTAAGTTTTTATTTATTTGTTTGAGTTATAAAGTAACTTTGAGTCTGGGTTTTGTCATATAGTTATTCTACCTTTCAATTCCAATCCTTCCCTTGATTTTGGTCTGACTCAAAGTCCTCTTTTATTTTCAGACCTTGATGGACATCAGGCCTGAGAATTTGAATTCTTGGTTCTTATTCCTTCTAGTCTGACTTCTTCGGGGGGGTGAATGAGCCTAATAACAAGTGCAGACAAGGACCTCAATGGAACACTGGTAGAGAATGGGCAGGAGCTGGTTCTTAAGCTGGCCCAAGGAAGGAAGACAGCGTGTTTAAGCCATAACTTAATCAGAGTTGTATCCCAGCCCATGTCAGCCCATGTCAGTATTCAGGGGTTCAGAGAGGTGAGTGGGAGTGTGTAGTACTCAGAGTGAGTGCATGGCAGCATTCCCGACCACCACAAGAGGGAGTGCAGGCCTTAAGAAAGAAGGAATTTCTGAGGACTACACCAAGGTGGGGAGGATTATGCTTCTCTGAGATGTGAAGCTTGTGCAGTTTGGGGGCCCACTTTAAGAAAAGAGATAAAAGATAATTCACTTTTCCAAATGCTATAAACAGGATTCTGAGTTTGCTAGGGCTCTTCTCAGGGCCTAGGCAAGTGAGGGAAATGAAGCACAAGCTTCAGGAACTTCATGATACGTCCACCTCTGTCCAACAGTGGTGTTCAGGCTAGAGCTCAAGACACAGTCAGGAGTGGAGGTAAGATCAGGAAACTGAGGCAGGAGCCCAATCCAAATTACACTGGACTCGTAGACAACAGCTAGGAGAAAGGAGACAGCATGATGTGCATGTGGGGGTCCAGGGGTCAGTTCTGGTGTTGCCGATTCCAGACTTAGTGCAGTCAGTACAACACCACCCTCTCTGACTCCCTGGAAGGCCTGCCTTCGTGGTCATATGATATGCCCAGATTAGTGCAGGGATTAGGAAGGGCTCACTGCCCTCTCTGTGTCTTGTGGCCAAGTCAGGCAGAAGGTGAGTCAGATACATGTTAATGTACTTGTTCATTCAAAGTAGTAATTGAGCAGCTACTTTGTGTGTCTTGGAGGAAAAAAGAATACTGAGGCTCCATCTCTGTTATCAAGGAGCTCACTGTCTAAAAGAGTTGCTGACATCTAAACATGATATAGCCAGTGTCCCAAAAGAAATCACCTGTGCTCCCCAAGAGTCCATAAGTAGTGAGGATGAATGATCTGGTTTTAGCACTGAAAGTCCTGTGCTTCAAAAAATCCCTCAGAGCAAACCAGGGCAGTGGTCATTGTAGGTGGGATGGGCAATGACCTGCATGTTTGGAGGTAGGAAGGAATCAATATCCCTGGGCTCAGGCTTGAAGCACCATTCATTTCCCTTTAGGGTGTGAAGGGAATGGTGGCTCTCACATACTTTTTGAACTAGCCTGAGGGACTGCACCCATGATTCTTCAGAAGGTGGGAGGCTGGCAAATGAGCTGTGGTCCTGGGCCTGCTGTACGAGGAGTAAGTGACAGGAGTGAGAGTGGGAGGGAAAGAGCCTGGGAGAGCAGCCTCAGTGGCCTTCCCTGAGGTCAAGCTTGAAATCTGAGGAGAAGCAGCAGCCAAGCCAGATAAAACCCAGGCCACCAGGTGATGGAGCTCAGAGTGGCAGTGTCCTCTGAGTCAGGAACAACTGACAGATCCACTAGCAATAGGACCTTCAGAGTTTCTGAGCCTTGTCCCTGTGGCCCACATGCTCCTTTCTCTGAGGGCAGAGCAGGGTGAGACTGTGCATAGTACACAGGGGTGAACATGGAAGAAACACAGTATCCTTTGCTTCTCTAGCCATCTCTTAGACAACTGTCTGTCTAGGTTAGGGAAATCAGCTCTGGATTTTAAATCTGAGATCTTTGAGTTTAGTTTATCCCACACCCCACACCTGAAAACACATGCCGAATTTTGTGTATATGAGCATCTTCTCAGGAAGACAGCATTATCAAGGTCTCAAAATTGTTCAAGATTGGAAACATTTAAAAACACTGAACTAAGTGGTTGCTAAGGTCTTTGTTTTCACATTCTATGATTCTTTGATACTATTCAACATACTTGACTTGAATTTTGTAATTAAAAGTTCGCTGCCACCAATCCATTGCCACCAGGAGTCCCCAGTTTGGGGGCTGGTGAAGGGAGAAACTTCATTTGAGTGAAACAGCTCCAGTGAAACAGCTCAAGTGAAAGTTTGTAACACAAACCAGAGAAACAGCTATTGGTAGAAACTGAGAGTATGCTGTACCTCAGCCTTCAAAGGGAAGGCTGGCTTACATAGAGAAAAATTCCTGCCAATTTCAGGCAAATGAAGACTTCAAATCTGCACAGTCTGATTGGTCTAAATTGCACTGTTCTGATTCGTTGTTATGAAACAGCTGATGGTTGTTAAAGACAAAGCTGTGCAGCTCCAATTAGATGAGGAGGTCTCAGTCCCATTGGTCAAAATACAATACCAGGAGCTTCTTTTTTTTATTTAAATTTTTATTGTTATTCAATTACAGTTGTATGCCTTTTCTCCCCCTCCCTCCACCTCACCCCAGCTGAACCCACCTCCCTCCCCCACCTCCACCATCCCCCCCTGATTTTGTCCATGTGTCCTTTATAATAGTTCCTGCAATCCCCTCTTCCCACTGTCCCCACCCCACTCCCCCCTGGCCACTGCTAGACTGTTCCCAACCTCAATGTCTCTGGTTGTATTTTGTTTGCTTTTTTCTTCTATTGATTATGTTCCAGTTAAGGGTGAGATCATATGGTATTTGTCCCTCACCGCCTGGCTTATTTCGCTTAGCATAACGCTCTCCACCAGGAGCTTCTTTATAAGAGTTAACTTATATGGCAGGAATGCAGAGCAGGAGGCTGACAGCTCATTCTGCCACTTTCCCCTGAAGTGCAGTGTGTGTGAGAGGCCTCTGTAAACAGTGGCTGCTAGACTCTGGTTATGAATTTGGGCCCAATTAACCACAAGGAATCTTTCTTTCTTGGGTTGATAATTTATAAAAAATGATCGCAAAGGAAGTGTCAGGGTTCCAGAAGCCCAAAAACTATCACTTAAAAAAATAGGCTAAACATTAAAAACAAGGAAATACAGAACAGCTTTTTCTGTTATGAAAGGGGAGCTGCTATGGTTAATTTTATGTGTCAACTTGGCTAGGCATGTGGGCACACTGTGTGGGTGCTCAGTTATTTGGTCGAACATCACTCTAGTTACTGTGAGGTATTTTTTTAGAAAATGTGATTAACGTTGAAATCAATAAACATCGAGTAAAGCAAATTACCCTTCATAGTGTTGGTATGCCTCACCTAATCTGTTGCAAGTGTCATGAGCAAAAATGGAGGTTTCCCAGAGAAGTAAGAATACTTAAGACAGCAACATCAGAACCCTGCCTGAATCTCCAGCTTGTTGCCCTAAGAAATTCTGACTCAAGACTGTCAGATCAGGTCTTATCTGAATTGCCAGCCTTCCAGCTTGCCCTGGGACTTGCCAGCCCTCACAAGCATGTGAGCTAATTACTTAAAATAAATCTCAGTCTTTTTCTTCTAGGCTATTGGTTCTGTTTCTCAGGAGGGCTCTTACCAGTGCATGATCCATTAGTCATTTATTCCACATTACAATACTGGGGATTACATATATATGACTTAACAAAATGGTCACCACTGGTGAAGGCAATCCTAAGGCTATTTGAAACATATGAGTACTGTTGGATGGGTACAGGATATAAAGAGAAAAAAACCCCAATACTCTTCCAGGTGTATGTTCCAAGATTCAAGTAACATGGCCAAGTAACCCCATTTGGTAAAACTGGCTGAAAGCAAATTGGCTAACATGACAATCTGGTCGAAAATGAATATCTATGTGCTCTCCCTCTGGGGAGCAGCCTGTGCCTTTCCTTCCCTCTTTTCCCCACAGGCATGCATCTCCTAAACTCTAAGGATCCCCACCCACAAGACTTGCAACCAGGGGAGCAATGGGAAGTAGCAACTCCTCTAGGGCTAACCCCTGGCACCTATATCCAAGGCCCCCTTTCCTCTGGCTTCCCATTGAGCCAAAACAGAGCAGCTTAGTCTTTCTGCTATTGCTGCTTCTCTCCTAAGTCCTTCCTTGTTCACCATTCCCAGCATTAATAAACATCCTGTCAAAAAAAAGAATATCCTTTACTATTTATTAATATACCACTCTGCACTGTTAAATGTTTTCAACCCCCCCCCAAACACCCCCCAAAACACATATCCATGGCAGTTTTGTAATTTTCAAAAATAAGGATATTAGTCTATTTCAGGCACTGGTGTTTAGGAGTGGTGCTGGTGGTGGAAAGGTGGCTAAGCAAGCATTAACACCTCCCCACTACGTACAGATCAGGACCTTTCCCTGGGAGCTGGGTCACTCCACAGGAAGACCCTTGGGCTCCAGCCTTCAGAACTAGAGCTGCAGGAATCTTGAAATTTCCATAGGCCTTCTTCCTGCCCACATTTACAGGCCTGTAAGAGCCCGTGCCCTCTGGCAAGCAGTGAAGGAAACAGTTTTGGTATCAGCGGGGAGAGGGAAGGAGGAGGATGGGGGAAAAGGTACAGGGAATAAGAAGCATAAATAGTAGGTACAAAATAGACAGGGGGAGGTTAAGAATAATATAGGTAATGTAGAAGCCAAAGAACTTATACATAGGACCCATAGACAAGAGCTAAGGGGGGGAGGGGATGTAGGTGGGAAGGGGGTGCAGGGCAGAGGGGAATAAAGAGGGGAAACATGGGAAACTGTAATAGCATAATCAATAATATATATATATATATTAAAAAGCAGCTTTCAGATTCTTGAAAAAGCAGCCACTGGGTTGGAGCTTGATGGTGGAAGCTGCTTTAGTAGGGGGTCCTTTCTTTCCATCAGAGGGCTGGGAAGGCCTCCTTACTCGGTGTTATTTCATTTAGCAAGTATTTATTGTTGTGTAGTATATGTGTAAATTTTACCAGGTTTTCTGGGGAGAGAAGTCTTGGGGGTCAATTTTGAACTTCTCGTCAAATCACTTTGTCTTGACATTCATAAACGCCAACTAGGGTTAAGAGACATGTAGGCACTGCCTCGGGGCATTTACGAGGAAGGCAATTAAAATTACGGGCCAGGTCAACGGTAAAACTGGTTGTGAGCCTGTGCTTAGATTCCCGGGCTCCACCAGACTCCAGCTCTCAACCAAAGATGGCGAGCTCCACGCAGGCGCCTCTCCGCGGCTCGCCTCGGGAAAGCTCACAGCGCAGTGACGTCACGGCGTCGGGGCGGGGCCAGTGGCGAACTGGGTGGGACGGCCTCCCAGATCTCTGGGAGGGGGCGGGCCGGGGCGGTGGCCTAGCTGGGCTCTCTCAGCCTCTGAGGTGCAGGTGTTTATAACGCTCCAGCTAGGTTGACTGCTACTGCGGGAGGCTTACGGGATCGGGATGCCTGGGCTGCCCACTTTCTCGGAACAGTGGCGTCCGGAGCAGAGCTCGCCACACTCGAACGCAGGCTTCGTGCTGGGGCTGGACGTGGGCAGCTCAGTGATCCGCTGCCACGTCTATGACCGCGCGGGGAGGATCCGAGGCTCCAGCACCCAGAAGGTGACGAGGGCAAGGGGCCGTGGTGAGGGTCGCGGAAGGTGAGCAGGCAGGTCCGTCTTATCTGACCTGCGTGCGGCTACCTGCAGCACCGGCGGGCTCTCGGTGCTGTGCGGAGCGCTGGGAGCAGCCGGATATTTGCATTCGTTCCTGGGCTGGGCTGAAACCCGTGCACCCCGGGCTGAGGGCCTTGTACTGTTTCGCCTGTCACCTGGGCATTCGTGTCTCCGATCTTTCCTGGGTGGGACTACCCTGATTCGGTGGCTCGCAGGGCAGGGCAAGGCAGGCTGCACTATCTAGCCAAAGAGTGCTTTGTGACTTATTTTTTCCTGCACTTCCTTGATAGATCTCCAGCCTTGTCTTCATTTGCATTTTTAATTTTTCAGATCTTGATAGAATTTAACTTCATTGTGCATTGTTCGGTTATCATTATTAAGTACTTCTCAAAGTGCTGGTTCCTCACATAAGTATCTGATTTCCATGGATACGGGAGTTATTGGACAACTTTTGAAGACTATATTGCCATTACTTGTCTCCTTTCCATTTTCGAGAATGTGTAAAAAAATCTTTTTCTTGTTTGAGAAACCTACCAAGTCATTAATTGTTATTGTTAGTAAATCCTTAATAAAGCAACCAACAGACAGGTACTCTTCTGTTCCCAGTTTAACGAAGTGCAGATTTCTACACAATTACCAATGTACTAAAAATAACGTTGATCGGATTTGGCCCCATCCCAGCACCAACCAGAAGGGACAGGTGAAAAGCCAACACTGTCCTTCAGAAACTGTGTGCTCCGTGTCTTTGTATAAGTCTTTATATCACCGCCCAATGATACGTTTCACAGATTCCCTTGTAATTCTAGACACAAAGTACATTTGTTGTGAGCAATGATTTCAAAAAAAGGAATTGAAGTATTTGGAACCAAAGGGAGACAGAAATTGTTAAAAGATACAAAGTTTCACAGTTGCGATATTATTTTGAGCAAATTATTAGTTTTCTACCCATGAGGTAAGCATCTCAAGGATGAATCAAGATTGCTGCGAGAAGCAGGAAAGTAGAAAGGTTTGCTCAGATTCTAAATTGGGGTGGCGGGATGGTATCTGGAAAGACTTGTGAGTAAATAAAACTACAGAAAGTCCCTGCCTCAAAGGAGGAAGCACTATCTTAGATTAAGGAGTTTATAGCAATGCCTCTCAAACTGCAGTAGGATTTTACAGTCGTGCTTCCTAATGTGTGGTTCCTGGGTTGCTGGGGTGGAGATAAAGAAATGAAGATTGAGAAAATCGTGTAGCAGTTCTGCAGACTAATTGTATAATTATTAACCTTAATAAAACATTTGGGATTTTATTTTATATGCATTTTCCCCTAGAAAGTTGTTTTAATTGTCTTTAAAAAATGAAAAAAAACTTCAATTACAGTTCACATTCAATATTATATTACCCTCAGGTGTACAGTCAGTGTTTAGACATTTATATAACTTCTGAAGTGATCCCCTTGATAAGTCTGCAACTCACCTGACATCATACACAGTTATTGCAATATTATTGATTATATTCTCTGTGCTGTACTTTATAGCCCTATGACTATTTTTTTTATTGCTGTTCAAGTAGAGTTGTCTCCATTGTCTCCCCACCTCTCTCCCCCGCCACACACACCCCCACCTTCCACTCTCAATCCTACCACCTTTGGTTTTGTCCATGGGTCCTTATACATGTTCCTTGATGACCCTTCCTCTTCTTTCCACTGTCATCCGCCTTCCCCCTCTTCTCTGGTTACTGTCAGTTTCTTCTTTATTTCAATGTCTCTGGTTATACTTTGTTTGCTTGCTTGTTTGTTTTGTTGATTACGTTCAACTTATAGGTGAAATCATAAGGTATTTGTCTTTCACCACCTGGCTTATTTCACTTAGCATAATGCTCTCCCTAAAGAACTCACATGACTTCACTCCAGGAAGACAAAGAACCCAATTAAAAAATGGGTAAAGGACCTAAACAGACATGTTTCCAAGGAGGACATACAGAGGGCCCAGAGACATGTGCAAGGATGCTCAGCATCACTAGCCATCAGAGATGCAAATTAAAACTATAATGTGATACCACTTCACACCAGTCAGAATGGCCATCATAACCAAATCAACAAACAGCAAGTGCTGGCGAGGATGTGGAGAAAATGGAACCCTAGTCCACTGTTGGTGGGAATGCAGACTGGTGCAGCCAATGTGGAAAACAGTATGGAATTTCCTCAAAAAACTAAAGATGGAACTGCCTTTTGACCCTGGCAATTCCACTGCTGGGATTTTACCCTAAGGACACTGAAACATCAATTCAAAAGAACCTGTGCACCCCAATATTCATAGCAGCACAATTTACAATCGCTAATGCTGGAAGCAACCTAAGTGCCCATCAGTAAATGAATGGATCAAAACACCTATGACTATGTTCCAGTTAAGGGTGAGATCATATGGTATTTGTCCCTCACTGCCTGGCTTATTTCACTTAGCATAATGCTCTCCAGTTCCATCCATGCTGTTGCAAAGGATATAAGCTCCTTCTTTCTCTCTGCTGCATAGAATTCCATTGTGTAAATATACCATAGTTTTTGGATCCGCTTGTTTGCTGATGGGCACTTAGGTTGCTTCCAGTACTTGGCTATTGTAAATTGTGCTGCTATGAACATTGGGGTGCACAGGTTCTTTTGGACTGGTGTTTCAGGGTTCTTAGGGTATAATCCCAGCAGCGGAATTGCTGGGTCAAAGGGCAGTTCCATTTTTAGTTTTCTGAGGAAATTCCATACTGTTTTCCACAGTGGCCTCACCAGTCTGCATTCCCACCAACAGTGCACTAGGGTTCCCTTTTCTCCGCATCCTCTCCAACATTTGTTTGTGGATTTGTTTATGCTGGCCACTCTGACTGGTGTGAGATGGTACCTCATTGTGGGTTTAATTTGCATCTCTCTGATGGCTAGTGATGCTGAGCATCTTTTCATATGTCTCTTGGCCCTCTGTATGTCTTCCTTGGAGAAGTGTCTGTTCAAGTCCTTTGCCCATTTTTTAATTGGGTTGTTTGTCTTCCTGGAGTGCAGTCATGTGAGTTCTTTATATATTTTGGAGATCAGGCCCTTGTCTGAGGTATCATTGGCAAATGTGTTTTTCCATACTGTTGGTTCTCTTTGTAATTTGGTGCTGTTTTCTTTAGCCATGCGGAAGCTTTTTATTTTGATGAGGTCCCATTTGTTTATTCTTTCCTTTATGTCCCTTGCTTCAGGGGACATGTCTGTGAGGATGTTGCTGCGTGGAATGTCTGAGATTTTCCTGCCAATGTTTTCCTCGAGGACTTTTATGGTGGACTTGACTTATATTTAAATCTTTTATGCATCTTGAGTTTATTTTTGTGTATGGCGTAAGTTGGTGATTGAGTTTCATTTTTTTGCACGTAGCTCTCCAGATCTCCCAACACCATCTATTGAAGAGGCTGTTTTTGCTCCATTTTATGCTCCTACTTCCTTTGTCAAATGTTAATTGACCATAAAGACTTGAGTTTATTTCTGGGCTCTCTGTTCTGTTCCATTGGTCTTTGTGCCTGTTTTTATGCCAGTACCAGGCTGTTTTGATTACAGTGGCCTTGTAATACAGTTTGATATCAGATATTGTGATCCCTCCTGCTTTATTCTTCTTTCTCAAAATTGCTGCAGCTATTCGGGGTCATTTATGGTTCCATATGAATTTCTGAAATGTTTGTTCTATATCTGTGAAATATGTCATGGGTACTTTAATAGGGATTGCATTGAATCTATAAATTGCTTTGGGTAGTATGGCCATTTTGATGATGTTAATTCTTCGAATCCATGAGCATGGTACATGCTTCCATTTGTTTGTGTCTTCCTTCATTTCTTTCTTCAGTGTTGTGTAGTTTTCTGAGTACAGGTCTTTTACCTCCTTGGTTAGGTTTATTCCTAGGTACTTTATTTTTCTTGTTGCTATATCAAATGGGATTTTTCCCCTAATTTCTGTTTCTGCAGTTTCGTTGTTGGTATACAGGAATGCCTTGAGAAATCAGCTGACAGTCTTATGGGAGCTCCTTTGTAGGTAACTGTTTCCTTTTCTCTTGCTGCTTTTAAGATCCTCTCCTTGTCTTTCATCTTGGGTAACTTAATGATGATGTGCCTTGGTGTGTTCCTTCTTGGGTCCAACTTCTTTGGGACTCTGTGAGCTTCCTTGACTTCCTAAAAGTCTATTTCCTTCACCAGATTGGGGAAGTTTTCATTCATTATTTGTTCAAATAAGTTTTCAATTTCTTGCTCTTTCTCTTCTCCTTCTGGTACCCCTATGATTCGGGTGTTGGAATGTTTAAAGATGTCCTGGAGGTTCCTAAGCCTCTCGTCATTTTTTGAATTCTTGTTTCTTCATTCTTTTCTGGTTGAATGTTTCTTTCTTCCATCTGGTCCACACTGTTGATCTGAGTCCCAGTTTCCTTCCCATCACTGTTGGTTCCCTGTACATTTTCTTTTATTTCACTTTGCATAGCCTTCATTTTTTCATCCAATTTGTGACCATATTCAACCAATTGTGTGAGCATCCTGATTACCAGTGTTTTGAACTGTGCATCTGATAGGTTGGGTAACTCTTCCACTTAGTTGTATTTTTTCTGGAGCTTTGATCTGTTCTTTCATTTGGGCCATTTTTTTTGTCCAGTGTGCCTGTTATGTAGTAAGGGGCGGAGCCTTAAGTGTTCACCAGGGCTGGCAACCCACATCGGTGTGTTCTGACACTGTTTGTGGGAGACGGGTCAGGGAGGAAACAATGGTGCTTGCTCCACTCTCTGATGGTTTTCGGTCACTTCACCAGCTACCTACAAACCAATTGGGCCCTTCTGGTGCTGATTCCTGGGGTGTGGATTTGTGTACATTCTAGGACCCTGTGGGTCTCTCCAATGAACTCTCCTGTGAGGCTGGGAGTTTCTCAACCCCCACAGGTGTTGTCAATCAGAGGTTTGAGGCTTTATTTCCCCATGCCCGAACCCTAGTTTGCGAGGTCTGTCTATCTCCCCAGTTGTTGCTCCTGGTTTATCTGCTCACAAATGTGGGACCGCCTGCTCCACCAGCCACCACCTCACCGGGTCCGCCAGCCACTGCCCTGCCCACCCCGGTCCTCCAGTCACCGCCTTGCGGCAAGTCCTTTCCGCCCGTCTCCTCCCCTCCTACCGTTCTGGATGAATGTTTCTTCTTTAACTCCTTGGTTGTCGGACTTCCATACAGTTCGATTTTCTGTTAGTTCTGGTGGTTTTTTGTTTTTAAATTGTTGTCATCCTTCTTTTGATTGTGCGAGGAGGCACAGTGTATCCACCTACGCCTCCATCTTGGCCGGAAGTCCCAATTTGTATTTCTTAATCCTTTCTGCCTTTTACCCTGCCTCCCAAGTCCCCACCCACCTGGCAACCATCATTTTGTTCTCTGTATCTATAAGTTTGTTTGTGTTTTCTTAGTTCATTCATTTTTTTAAAATTAAAACATATTTTTTACTAGCCCTGAGTGCTGTGGTTCAGTGGATTGAGTGCCAGCTTGTGAACCAAAGGGTCACTGATTTGATTCCCAGTCAGGGGATACGCCTGGGTTGCAGGTCTGGTCCCCATTTGGGGGACGCATGAGAGGCAACCACACAGTGATGTTTTACTCTCTCTCTCCCTCCCTAATTCTCTGTCTAAAAATAAATGAAATAAAGTCTTGAAAAAAAAAGCCGGTCTTTAAAAAAATTTTGTTCCTTCTTTCTGGAGGGAGGTGGGTTCGGCTGGGGTGGGGTGGAGGGATGGGGAGAAAAGGCATACAACTGTAATTGAATAACAATAAAAAATTTTGTTTTACTGTATATTTTTCCATTACCTCCCTTTGCCCTTTATGACCCCCCACAACCACCACACTGTTGTACGTGTCCATGAGTCCTTTTTCCTTTTTTGCTCAATCCCGCCATGCCCGAACCCCTCCCCCACTAACTGTCATCCTGCTCTCCGTCTATGAGTCTGTCTCTATTTTCCTTGTTAGTTCAGTTTGTTCATTAGATTCCACATATATGAGTGAAATCATATGGTATATGGTATGTGGCTTTCTCTGTCTGACTTATTTGCATAAAACCATCTAGGCCTATCAGTGCTGTTGCAAATGACAAGAGTTCATTCTTTTTTTTTGGCCAAATAATATTCTTATATGTGTGTCCCACAGCTTTTTATCCACTTGACTATTGATGGGCACTTGGGTTGTAGCCATATCTTCGCAATTCTAAGTAATGCTGCAATAAATATAGGAATTAATATATATTTTCAAATTAGTGTTTAACATTGATTTGCATAAATACCCAGAAGTGGGATTTCTGGATCTTATGGTTGTTTTGTTTTTTAATTTTCTGGCTATTACTCCATACTGTTTTCCATCGTGCCATACCAATTTGCAATCTCTAAGTCCTTGTCAAAACTGGTTGTTGATTTATTGATGATAGCCACTCTGATAGGTGTGAGGTGATATCTCATTTTAGTTTTAGTTTGCATCTCTCTGATGGTAGTGACGTTGAGCATCTTTTCACATGTCTATGGGCCATCTGTATGTCCTCTTTGGAGAAATGCCTATTCGGGTTCTGTGCCAATTTTTAAATCAGATTGTTTCTCTTTTTGGTGTTAAGTTGTATGAGATCCTTAAATATTTTGGATGTTAACTCCTACCGTTGGTGAATATGTTCTCCTCTTTAGTTGGTTCTCTTTTTGTTTTGTTGATAGTTTCCCTGTGCAAAGACTCTTTAGTTTAATGTAGTCCCATTTGTTTATTTGTTTTTGTTCCCTTTGCCTGAGGGGACATATTAAAAAAATATTACTAAGAACTGTGTCAGAGAGTTTAGTGCTTATGGTTTCTTCAAGGACTTTTATAGTTTCAGTTCTTACATTTAAATCTTCAGTCCATTTTGAGTTTATTCTTGTATCTGGTGTAAGAAGTGGTGTAGTTTCAGTTTTTTGCATGCACCTGTCCCATTTTCCTAACACTATTTATTGAAGAGACTGTTTTTATCCCATTGTATACTCTTGCCTTGTTTGTCTTAGATTAATTGGCCATATAGACCTGGGTTTATTCCTGGGTTATCTATTCTACCCCATTGGTCTGTGTGTTTGTTTTTACACCAGTACCATGCTGTTTTGATGACTATTCCCATGTAGTATATTTTGATATCAGGTAACATGATACCACCAACTTTGTTCTTTCTCAAAATTGTTTTGGCTATTTGGGGTCTTTATAGTTCCATTGAAACTTTTGGATTATTTGTTCTAGTTCTGTGAAATACACCATTGGTATTTTGATAGGAATTTCATTGAATGTATAGATGTTTTGTGTAGTATGGACAGTTTAATGATGTTAACTCTTCCAATCCAAGAATGTGGTGTATACTTCCACATATTTGTATCATTCTCAGTTTCTTTCTTCAGCATCTTATAATTTTCCAAGTATAGGTCTTTTACCTCTTAGGTTAGATTTATTCCTATAAATTTTATATTTTAATTTTTTTGATGCAATTGTAAATGTGATTGCTTTCTTTGTTTCTCTTTCTGATAGTTCATTATTGGTATATAAAAGTACAATCAATTTCTAAATATTTATTTTGTATCCTGCTGCTTTATTGAATTCATTTATTCTAGTAATTTTGTGGTTTTTTAGGGTTCTATACATATAGTATATCATCTGAAAATACTGGCAGTTTTACTTCTTCCTTTCCAATTTGGATGCCTTTTATTTCTTTTTCTTGTTTGATTACTGTGGCTAGGCTTCCAATACTATGTTGAATAGAAACGACATCATGTTATGGAATACCTAGCTGATCTTCTGAGGAACAGAGTGAACAGCCGATGGAATCTCAGCTTGTTTGAAGTTTGGAGGCCAAAATTGTGAAGGGCATTGAAAAACAGACAGTAGGGAGATTGCTTTGGGTCAGTAATGTCTCTGGGACCTGTGCAGGGCCAAGGCTCCTGTGGTCCCCGGCCTGGCACCTGCCGCCATGGTTGGCAACAGCCACAGGATCCTTGGAGGAGAACCAGATCAACAGCTTCCTCCCCTACCAAAGCAGGGAAGACAGCATGAAAGAGAGGGACCACAAGGCTAACCCCAACAATTGAGAAACTGAGACAAATTACACTTGGCTATTCCAGAGAACTTGCATTTTATTGTTTACCAGGAAAGACCTGGATGCCTGAAGTCGCTGAGGGGAGTAAAGACGAAGTGGGAGGTACATAGCGGTGGTGTTTACTCATTGGGACTGTGGATGCTGGCTAGGTAATTACCAGAGAAACTGGGAGACGGGTGACACCTAGAGGATGGAGAAGTGTTGGGCCGTGTTTGATCCTAACTCAGATAGTCTCCAGTCTGGTTAGAAAGTTGGGCTGCATGAAAAGCCAGGTGCTTGGTAAGAATGGCGGTCTTAAACAAGTGGATTTTACTCAAAAAAAGCTCTCAGCTGCTGTTTAAGGAGCTCTTATGCAGCAGCCGGCTTGTGTAGCATTGGGGTTGTGTGGCAGTGGGCTTGCACAGCAGCTGGCTTGCAGAGTGGCAGGCTCCTGTGGTGGCTGGCTAGAGGAGAGGAAGGAACGCTGCACCACACAGACTGTTCAGACTGTGCAGTGGGGCTGAGGGAGTTGGCAGTCCCCAGAGAAACTTGGTTTGGTGTGGGAGCTGAGTGGCCCTGAAGAGACTTTGAGGGTGCATAGCACCCAGGCCAGCAAAGAGGGAGAAGAGTAGGTGGTGTGAGAGTTGTCCCTAATCAGTGCACCCCACGGGTAGCACAGCTGGTGGATGAAAGGCACCAGCCTGGCATAGATGGACAGTGGGGGCCCAGCAGCACATGGAGGACCTGGACTGGAGGCTGGGCAACTGTGAAGATTGTGGCCCAGACCTGGCCCACATCCTCACAAAACCACAGGAAGGGTGAAAAAGCGAAGCCCAGCCCCTTCTGCCTGTGGCATTCAGGAAGACCAGCAGAAGTCTTTTGGCTAGTTTAAAGTCAGCAGGAGGCCTTTTTTTCCCCCTTTCCCCACCTTCCCCCGCCACCCCACCAAGTGAACCAATAAGACCTGGAACTGTGACAGATGCAGAGAGGGACCACAAGGCTAACCCCAACAATTGAGAAACTGAGACAAATTTCACTTTGCTATTCCAGAGAACTTGCATTTTATTGTTTATCAGTATTATTATTATTTGTTTCATTATTTTTACTTCTTTTATTTTATTAGTATTTTTTATTTCTCTTCTTTCTTTTTAGTTTTCTTCATTTTGTTTCTTTAATTGCATTGTTTGACTGGTTTTTCTTTTTTTCTCTTTCATATTGTATTTTAATTTTCCTTCTTCCACTTCACTCCTGTTCCAATAACACATTACTTTTGGTCATGTACTTTCTATTCCTATTATTCAGATAATATGTTTCTTTTCATATTATTGTTGTTCCAGTATTATTGTCAATAATTGTTGTTCCATATAATTGTAAATACTACACAGTACCGCTCCCTGATCTGAGCCCATTTCACTATCTTCCAGAGCTTTATTACAGTTGTGGTTAATTCTATTCTCTCACACACTATGTTTAGTTTCTGTCCATTACTCTCACTCTATCTCACCATCTAACCTCGCACAAGTGCTCTGTTTTCTGGATTCAGCTCACAATCCGTCTCCCTTCTAACAAGAGTCTTATCTGTTTGTTACCTTTTATAAAAAGTGGCTAGTTGGGTGAAATATCACGGTTAACACTATATTTATCCAAAGGATCTCCTATCTCTTTTCTACTCGTTGGTACACTAAATCCCATTGAATACTCTCCCGCTGTCTTAATTCATTTTGCCTTCACACTGCCACTGATCACTTAGGTGGGAGCTGTGAACACCAATATACGTGCTGGATGAGAGAACTCACCAACAAAGGAAGCACCAAGAGGTAAAAACCAAAGTACAACAAGAGAGCCCACACAAACAGAAGAAAGGGCAAACCTAGAGCATACAGACAAGGAGGTCAAAGAGACGACACCACTGAATCCCATAGAATGCCTACCATAGAAGTTCACCCTACAAAGACAGCTAACAAAGTGGAATATCAGGAAGTGCAGAAACAAACAAAAAGAGTCACCTTAAATGGGGAGACAAAAGAAGAACCTGTAATAAAAAGGAATGGATGACTCCCCACTAAACGAGCTAAATGAAATGGAGATAAACAAACTTTCAGATATAGAATTCAAATAATTGTTATAAGGATGCCCAAGGAACTCACAGGCAACTACAAGGAACTGAGTGAGAACTAGAGCTGTATGAAAAAGGATATAGAAAGTTTAAAGGAAAACCAGGAAGAAATGAAAATACAATTTCTGAAATAAAAAAAAAAAAAAAAAACACTAGAAGGAGTTACAAGCAGGCTGAATGAAATAAAGACCTGAATTAGTGAACTGGAACACAAGGTGGAAAGAAACACCCAGGTAGAGCAGCTGCACAAAAAAAAAGATTAAAAAAAATATGAAGATAGCTTAAGGGAACTCCAAGATAATATGAAATGCAACAACATTTGAATCATAGGAATATCAGAAGGAGAAGAAAAGGAACAAGGGATAGAAACCCTGTTTGAAAAAATAATGACAGGAAACTTTCTGAACTTGGAGAGGGGAAAAAAAACCATACAAATTAAGGAAGCACAGAATGTCCCAAACAAGATGAACCCAAAGAGGCCTATGCCAAGACACATCATAATTAAAATGCCAAGTTTTAAAGACAAAGAGAGAATCTTAAAAGCAGCAAGGCAGAAACAAGAAGTAACATACAAAGGGGATCCAATAAAACTAGCAGCAGATTTTTCAACAGAAACATTCCAATCCAGGAGAGAATTGCAAGAAATATTCCAAGTAATGAAAACCAAGGGCCTGCAACTGAGACTACTCTATCCAGCAAGGCTCTCAATTAAAATGGAAGGTGAAATAAGGAGCTTCCTGGACAAAAGAAGGCTGAAAGAACACATCTCCACCAAACCAGCACTACAAGATTTACTAAAGGCACTACTATAAGAAGAGGAAGGAAAAGAGAGAGACAGAGAGGAACACAGGTACAAAGGGGGAAAAATGAATAAATACCTATGAATAATAACCTTAAATGTTAATGTATTAAATGCTCCAATCAAAGAACATAGGGTAGCTGAATGGATAGGAAAACATGACCCATACATATACTGCCTGCAAGAGACCCATCTCCGAACAAAAGACCTACACAGACTGAAAGTGAAGGTAGGAAAAAAATATTCTAAGCAAATGGACAGGAAAAAAAAGTGGGACTAGCAATACTTTTATCAGATAAAATAGACTTTAAAACAAAAGCCATAAAGAGAGACAATGAAGCACACTTCATAATATGCAAAGGAAGAATTCTTCAAGATGAAAACATATAAGCACCCAACATAGGAGCACCCAAATATATAAGGAAACTCTTGGAGGAGTTCACAAAAGGTATAGACAGCAAACACTTATATGAGGGGATTTTAACACCTTACTGTCAAAAATGGGTAGATCTTTGAAACAAGATATTAACAAAGATATTGTGGTATTGAACAAGGTCCTAGATCAAATGCACTTAACAGATGTATATACAACCTTTCATCCCAAAAAAGCAAAGTACACATTTTTTTCAAATGCACATGGAACATTTTCAATGATAGACTACATGATATGACACAAAACCAGTCTAAACAAATTCAAGAAAATTGAAATCAAGCATTTTCTCCAACCACAAGAAACTGAAACTAGAAACCAACCGCAAGGAAAAAAAACCCCAAAACACTCAAACTCATGGAGATTGAATAGCATGCTATTAAACAATGAATGGGTCAATAATGAGAACAAGGAAGAAATCAAAAAGTTTCTGGAAACAAATGAAAATGAACTCACAACAATCCAAACCTTATGGGACACAGCAAAGGCAGTCCTGAGAGGGAAGTGTATAGCGAGACAATCCTATCTAAAAAAATAGAAACATTTCAAATAAACAATCTAACCCTACACCTACAAGAACTCAAGGAAGAACAACAAAGATGACACAGAGAAAGTAGAAGGAAGGAAGTAACCAAGATCAGAGCAGAATTAAATGACATAGAGACTAAAAGAACAATACTAAGGATCAATAGATCCAGGAGCTGGTGCTTTGAAAAGATAAACAAAATTGACAAGCCTTTAAGGAGACTCATCAAAGAAAAAGGAGAGAGGACCCAAATAAACAAAATTAGAAATGAAAGAGGAGAGATTACAATTGATACCACAGAGATACAAAGAATTGTAAGAAATTACTACGAAGAACTATATGCCAAGAAATTTGAAAACCTAGGTGAATGGACAAATTTCTACAAAAATATAACCTTCCAAAACTGAATGAAGAAGAAGCAGAAAGCCTGAACAGACCAGTAACAGCTAATGAAATAAAAGCGGTAATCAAAAAATTCTCAGCACACAACTGCCCTGGACCAGATGGTTTCACAGGAGAATTTTAGAAAACATTTAAGGAAGAGCTAACCCCTATCTTTCTCAGACTATTCCAAAAAATTCAAGAACAGAGAAGACTGCCAAACTCTTTTTATGAAGCCAGCATTACCCTAATTCCAAAACCAGATAAAGATGCAACAAAGAAAGAAAACTATTGGCCAATATCGCTGATGAACATACATGCTAAAATCCTCAACAAAACATTGGCAAACCGCATCCAGCAATACATTAAAAAGATCATACACCATGATCAAGTGGGATTAATCCCAGGGATGCAAGGATAGTACAATATTTGCAAATCAATAAACGTAATGCATCACATAACCTAAAGGAAAGACAAAAATTACATGATCATATCAATTGATCTGGAAAAAACATTTGATAAGGTACAGCACCCGTTTATGATAAAAACACTCAGCAAAGTGGGAATACAGGATACATTTCTCAACATGATAGACCATATATGAGAAACTCAATAGGCAAAAACTAAAAGCTTTCCCACTAAGATCAGTAACAAGACAAGGATGTCTGCTTTCACCACTTCTATTCAATCTAGTATTCTAAGTCCTAGCCACAGCAATCAGACAAGAAACAGAAATAAAAGGCATGCAAATTGGAAAGGAGGAAGTAAAATGTCACTGACTGCAAATAACATGATAGTATACATAGAAAATCCTATAGACGCCCCCCCCCCCCACAACTACTCGACCTAATAAGTGAATTTGGCAAAACAGCAGGGTTCAAAGTCAATATTCAGAAATCAAAGGCATTTTTATGCACCAAGAAAGAAAGATCAGAATCAGAAATGAAGAAACAAATCCTATTTGCTATAGCAACATGAAAAATAAAGCACCTAGGAATAAACCTAACCAAGGAGGTAAAAGAACTGTACTCAGAGAACTATACAACACTGAAGAAAGAAATTAAGGAAGACACGAATAAATGGAAGCATATACTGTGTTCATGGAAATGTCCATACCACCCAAAGCAATTTATAGATTCAACACAATCCCTATTAAAATACCAAAGACATACTTCACAGATATAGAACAAACATTTCAAAAATGTATATGGAACCATAAATGACCCAAAATAGCCAAAGCAATTTTGAGAAAGAAGAGCAAAGTAGGAGAGATCACAATACCTGGCACCCAACTGTATTACAAGGCCAATCAAAACAGTATGGTACTGGCATAGGAACAGACACACAGACCAATGGAACAGAATAGAGAGCCCAGAAATAAACCCAAGTCACTATGGTCAATTAATATTCGACAAAGGGGACAGAAGCCTAAAATGGAGTAAAAATAGCCTCTTCAACAAGTGGTGTTGGGAGACATGGACAGATACATGCAAAAAAAAATAAAACTCGACCACCAACTTATACCATACACCAAAATAAATTCAAGGTGGGTAAAAGACTGAAATATAAGTTGTGACACCATAAAATTCCTAGAGGAGAACATAGGCAGGAAAATCTCAGATATTCCACACAACAATATTTTCCCCAATATGTCCCCTACAGCAAAAGATATAAAGGAAGGAATAAACAAATGGGACCTCATCAAAATAAAAAGCTTCTGCATGGCTAAAGAAAACAGCATTAAAATGAAAAGAGAACCAACAGTATGGGAAAACATTTGCCGGTGATACCTGGGACAAGGGTCTGATCTCCAAAATATATAAAGAACTCACACGACTCCACTCCAGGAAGACAAACAACCCAATTAAAAAGTGGGCAAAGCATCAGCAAATGAGTGTATCAATAAACTATGGTACATTCACACCAGGGAATACTATGCAGCAGAGAGAAAGAAAGAGCTCCTACCCTTTGCAACAAACATGGATGGAACTGAAAAGTATTATGCTAAGTGAAGTAATCCAAGTGGTCAAAGACAAATACCATATGATCTCACCTATAAGTGGAATCTAATTTAAAAAACAAACTGGCAAGCAAAATATAGCCAGCCAGTCATTGAATTTGACAACAAACTGACAGTAACCAGAGGTCAGGGGAGAGGAAAATAACGTGGGAAAGAAGGGATGTAAATAAACATGAATGAGGGACCCATGGAAGGAGCTAAGGAGGGGTGAGATTGAGGGTGGGAGGTTGGCACAGGTAGGGAGGGGGAGAGTGGTGGTGGGAAAATGGAGACAACTGTATTCGAACATCAACAAAAAACGGGGAAAAAATGGGCAATGGACTTGAACAGACACTTCTCCAAGGAGGTCCAGAGACATATGAAAAGATGCTCAGTATCGCTAGCCGTCAGAGAGATGCAAATTAAAACCACAGTGAGATACCACTTCACGCCAGTGAGGAAGGCCATCATAAACAAATCAACAAACAAGTATTGGAGAGGTTGTGGGGAAAAGGGAATCCTAGTGCACCATTGGTGGGCATGCAGAATGGTGAAGCCACTGTGGAAAACAATATGGAATTTCCTCAGAAAACTAAAAATGAACTGCCTTTGGACCCTGGCAATTCCACTGCCTGGATTATACACTAAGGATCCTGAAACACCAGTTCAAAAGAATCTATGCACTCCAGTGTTCATAATATAATGAATCTCATTGATGGTCTGAAATCTCTTCCCTTTCAAGGGAAGAGATTTTAGGTGATTTTAGTTTTGGGAAAAGCTAGAAGTTGCAGGCACCAAATCGGGGCTGTAGTGGGGCTTAGTCACTTGGGTGGTTTGATGTTTCTCAAAAAAAGCCCTGCACGAGACATGATGCATGAGTGGGTTTGTTGTCATGATGATTTGAATCACTGGTTGCCCATAGCTGTGGCTGTTTTCATTGTATATTATTTCTCAACCAACCAAGAATATTGAGGTAGTACTCCTTATTAATTGTTTGGCCTGGAGGGGTGTACTCATAATGGACAACACCTTCCCAATCAAAAACTACAGTTCACATGGTCTTGATCTTGCTGCAATTTTGCCATACCTTCTTTGGGCGTGGACAACCAGGTGACTTCCCTTGGGTCAACTGGACCATCATTCCCAGATCATAGCTGTAGTCCCATGATTCATCTTTGGTTATGAACTTCTTGAGGACATCTGGTTCATTGGTAGTGGTTTGAATGAAGTCATTAGGAACTGCAGCATGATGTTCTTTCTACTCTTGTAGCAGAAGCCACGGAATGAATTTTACCATGACATGTTTCATGCCAATATCCTGTGTCAAAATCTAGGACAGCAGTTTTTGGAATCCCCAGATCAGCTTCTAGTTCTCACACTGTCAGTTGCAAGTCTTTGGGGTTTGCAGCCAGTACATGTTCAACATTCTCAGGTGTTCTGCTTGTTGTAGGCCTTCTGGAATGTGGATCACTTTCAACAGATTCTTGACCATCTTTGAAGCATCTGTGCCACACTTTTATTTACACTGCACTCATTGCATCATCCCCAAACGCCTTCTGAATCATCCAAATAATTTCTGCAGAAGAATGTTAAAGCTAAATGCAAAATTGATGCAGATTCATTGCTCTAGTACAGGAGTGTCAAACTCATTTTCACCAGGGGCCACATCAGCCTCGCAGTTGCCTTCAAAGGGCTGAATGTAGTTTTAGGACTGTATAAATGTAACTACTCCTTAACTAGGGATAAGGAGCTTGGTGCTGCCACCAGGTAGAAACAAATGTCAGGGCCAGATAGAACAAGGTGGAGGGCTGGATTTGGCTTGCAGGCCTTGTGTTTACCACCTGTGCTCTAGTAGCTCAGTTATTTTAAATGCAACAGCCCCACAGTATACATGTTCATTTAGTGGTATCTATTGACCCCACTGACATTGTCATTGTCCACTCATGTGCATTCCAGTCCACTCTCCATGGCGGCCAGGTTACATCAATGTCGCACAAACTGTTTTCACTATATTAACAATGGCTGGACTTTTTCCAGACAGACCTTGTATCCTCTTCTTGGATTGATCTCTTTATTATGTAATGTCCTTCTTTGTCTTACTGTAGCCTTTGTTTTAAAGTCTGTTTTGTTTGACATAGTATTGGTATCTCAACTTTTTAAAAATTTCCATTGGCATGAAATACCTTTTTCTTTTTTTTCAGGAGAAATTAAAATTTTTATTGCTATATAGAAAAATACGGGTTCACGGGTATATATATCTTTTAATATCATTCCCCTAGGTGGCAAAACTGAGAGGGAGACTCTTGTGCATTTCTCTTGAGAGGGTATTTCAGCTCAACTAGACTTCTTTTTTTAAAAAAAAATTTTATTGTTATTCAGTTACAGTTGTATGCCTTTTCTCCCCATCTAACAATAGCCAGGGGGGAATGGGGAGGAGACAGTGAGGAGAGGGGATTACAGGAACTACTATAAAGGACACACGGACAAAATCAAGGGGGAGGGTGGAGGTGGGGGAGGGAGGTGGGTTCAGCTGGGGTGAAATACCTTTTTCCATCTCTTTACTTTAGATCTGAAGTGCATCTCCAGTAGGCAGCACATACATATGTCTTGTATTTTCTCCATATAGCCACTTTATGTCTTTTGGTTGGAACATTTTATCAATTCACATTAAAATTAATTGTTGATAGGTATATAATTGTTATCATCTTATTATTCATATTTTTGATCATGTTTTCTACTTAAGGAAGTCTTTTTAACATTTCTTTGTAAAGAACTGTGATAGCTATTCTTTTTTAGGGAGTCCTTTATCTGTCCTTTGATTCTAATGATAGCTTTGCTGGGCAGAATAATTTTCATTTTAGGTCCTTGCTTTTCATCAGTTTGAATATTTTGTGTCAATCCCTTCTGGCATGCAAAGTTTCTCTTGAGAAATCAGCTGACAGTCTTGTGGGAGCTCCGTTGTAGATAACTAACTGCTTTCTCTTGCTGCTTTTATGATCCTCTGTTTGTCTTTAACCTTTGGCATTTTAATTATGATGTGTCTTGGTATGGGCCTCTTTGGATTCATCTAGTTTGGGTCTCTTAGTGCTTCCTGGACATGTTTGTCTATTTTCTCTTCCAGGTCATGGAAGTTATCAATCATTATTTCTTCAAATAGTTTCTCAGTTCTTTGCTCTCTCTCTTTTCCTTATGGTACCCCTGTGATTCAAGTGTTGTTATGCTTGATGTTGTCCCAGAAGTCCCTAAAAGTAACTGCACTTAAAATTTTTTTTCATTTTGCTGTTTCAATTGGTTGTTTTTAGCTACCTTAAAGTACCCCCATTTTTAAAAAATTCTTTTTTCTTTTTGCTGTTACGATTGTTTTTTTTCTTTCTGTTACTTTGTCTTTTAAATTGCTGATTCAGTACTCTGCTTAATCTAGGCTGCTGTTGATTCCATCTAATGTATGCTTCATTTCAGTTACTGTATTCTTTATTTATGACTGTTTTTTATGGTTTCTGTCTGTGCGTAAGACCTCACTGAGTTCACCTATTCTACCCCTAAGTTCATTGAGGATCATTTGACCAATGTTTTGAACTTTGCATAGGGTAGATTTCCTGCCTCTCAGGGAATCACCTGGGTGCGGCAAATAGTGTTAGCCAAGTTGGTGGAAATTCAGATTTGGCACCTGCCTGTGCCTGTAGGCTAGGTGGTGGGAGGGCTCAACAAAGAAACAATGACATCTACTAGTACTTCTATCCAGCAGCGAGCTATTTCTCTAGTCCTTGCCCTGAAGCCAGAAAATTCAGTTCCTTCCCATATGTCCCTGGTACTTTTGGATCTACTTATCTCTTTGCTGGAGCTTAGGGTTAGTGTTTGGTAGGAAGTGAGTCTGTGCTTGGGCTAATAGGACACTTGAGCCTACAGCAGCCCTTGTCTTATCCAAATGGAATGCCCACAGATTTTCACAACCATATGTTGTGGGGACTCCTCTTCCCAGAACTGGTGCTCTGGTGTGAGGCTGGGACCCCTTGGTCCTCAGGGCAGGGACCTCTGCAGCCAATATATTCTTCCTGATTCTTACTGGACTGGCACACCATAGGAAAGACTGGCTCCTTTTCATGTTTCTCTCCCTCCTACCAGTCTGGATGTGTTTTCTTTTTTACATCCTTACTTATAGCACTTCTGTTCAGCTGTTATTCAGGTAGTTCTCAAGGGTGGCTGTTTTATAATTTAGTTGTAATTTTATTATGGTCATGCGAGAAGGGGAGCACAGCATTCATGTACTCTGCCATCTGGACCAGATATATATTTTAATTGTTTCTCTAAAAACTATTGGTCCACAATGAATTAGAAATTAGAACACAAACAACAGCTAGGCCTTCAGATAGTTTGAGTTCTTAGGGAAAGAGTCTTTTAACCTACATTGCTACTTAGCATCTGGTTTATTACATCATGGGTAAAGAATAAATAATTGAATTGCATTTTATCAAAGTATTAGAAATTCAGTTTGCTTCATGAGACTGTTGATTAGATATAGAACTTGAGTTTATTTGCTTAATTGAAAATTACACCTCTACTAATATTATGATGGAAAGAGTATGTAATAGAAACCCAAACCTTACTATAGTATTTGATTTATATTGCCAAAAAAATAGCTTTTATAAAAAAGGAGAGACAGAACAACTGAAAATATCCTGTTCTATTTAGAGACTGGAACAATATAGGCTGTGTTGGTCTTTTAGTTAAAATTGAACACCCAAAACATGAACCCTTACATTAGTATGATAGCACTAGGCTTCTCAGAAGACTTTTGTTTTGGCATTCACTTTTTAACTGTAAACATACATTTTTAGCCTTTTTATATAATTTTTATTTAAAAAAATCTTTTCATGACTTCTGGTCAAGATGATGGCTTAGGTAAACAGAGTACCTGCTGTTAGGCCGGAGTCGCTCAAGAAACCAGACGGGCACAGCGAGCTAAGGAGCAGGGTTTATTAGCGGGGAATAAGAGGGAAAGTGCAGCCAACCTAGGGAGGTTAAGACTCTCTTGGTTGTAATTAGGGCAGGGTTTTTAAGCGCAAAACCCCGCAAAGGGTAACTGGTTGGGGTGTCAGAGTCTAATTGGCTAGAGCTGGTTGCTGGGTGCCATTTCTGCTGACCAAGTTCTTGATACATCTTGTCAAGCTCAAGTTAAAGCTACATCCTGTTATGCTGGATAGGCCGACCCCAGACCTCAATCTTAGCTGGGCATCTGTTTGTCCTGGGTAGGGTTGGCAGGCAGTTTCCCAGGCAGGTATTTTCCCAGGCTACAGTTTCCCATGGTACAGTTTTCCTGCCTGGTCATTTTCCATTCCTGCTAGGCCTACCTAGGTCTGTCACCTGCCTCTTCCCACAACCACATCAAAATTATAACTAAACTAAACTACAGAACAACCATCATTCAGAGCTAGCTGAAGTTGAGCTGAATGGAAGTCATACAAGTAGGGAATTAAAGAAGCCATATCAAGATGGGTAGGGGTAGTGGAGATGTGGAATGGGCTTGTTCCATATCCACACATGGTGGATAAAAATTGGGAGGGATCTCTCAGCTGCAGAGGTCCTTTCTAAGAAGTGAGGAGTTCCAGTCCAACCCCAGAACCCCAGCCTAAGGACCCAGTTCTGGGAAGAGAAGTCTCCATAATTACTGGCTGTAACAACCAGCAGGGATTGAGGTTGAGGGACACAGGCTTCTGGAGTCCCAGACAAGTCCTCGTAAAGGGCCCATGCATGGATTAGCTTGGACTCATTCCTTCTGAACTCCAGCATTAGTTGAAAGGCACCAGAGACATACAGGGAGGAATTGTCCAGTGTCAGTGTGAGTGCTGGGGGCAGCTTTCTACTAGACAGAAGTGCTGGCAGAAGCCATTGTTCCTTTGATGAGCCCTTCCCCCACAGAGCCAGCAGGCAGGCGCCATATCTGAGACTCTATCAACCTGGCTAGCACTATTTGCCCTATCCTGATGACTCCCTGGGGGCCCTACTCCACCCAACTTTTGGGCCCACATAAGCTGTTTTCAGTGGCTTTTTCATACAAATGGCTTGTCTTGGCTCATGCTTCAGATTTTCCTAAAATCTCTCAAACAAGTAGCATCTGGCCTCAGTGAGCCCCATACCTCTTGCTAAGCTGCCCCAGGCCTGGCACTAGCAGCAGCTGGCCTTGGTTCATAGCTTGGACTCTTCTGGGTAACTCCAAGTCCAGCAGAAGTAACAGCCATCTGCAGGTTGCTTTGTTGCTTATGTTGCTTGGCCCTGGGAAGAACACAGGTGGTGGCTGACCTTTGCCTGCATCTCTTAGGAGGCCCCAGGGCCAGCACACAAGGTGGACAGCTTCAGACCATGTTGAAACACCACCACCCAACCACCTTCACAAGCAACAGACTCAAAGGGTGAACTCACTGGGTACCAGAGCCCTGCTGAAGTAAGTCCTGTTCAGTGGGTTGGGCCCCTGCATAGGTGATATTCCACAGTGGTCAGAGGTCTGTGGCCAGTGGTAGCAGCCAGTCCTTGCAGCTGGTTGGCCTGGGAGTAAATCCTTCCCCTTGATGTGCCGACAGCAATCACAGCTCAGTGACAAGAAGAGGGTATGCACATCACATTGGAGGTACACCTGAGTGCCCAGCTTGCATGATTGGAGTGGCTGTTCCATGTTACCTTATAGGACACCTACTACATTAGACTACTTTACCAAGCCTGGGAGACATAGCAGCTCTACCTAATACATAGAAACAAACACAGGGAGGTTGCCAAAATGAGGAGACCAAGAAACATGGCCCAAATGAAAGAACAGAACAAAACTCCAGAAAAAATGAACTAAACAAAATGGAGACAAACAATCTACTAAATACAGAATTCAAAACACTGGTAATAGGGAAGCTTAATGAACTCAGCAGCATAAAAAAGGATCAGTCAGAAATGAAGGATACGCTAACTGAAATGAAGAATAATTTACAGGGAATCAGTAGTAGAGTAGATAAGCCAAGAATCTAATCAGCAATTCGGAATGTAAGGGAGCAAAAAACACCCAATGAAAACAGCAGAAAGAAAAAAGAAACAAAAAAAAAATTAGGGTAGTTTAAGGAGCCTCTGGGACACTTCAAGTGCACCAACATTCACATCATGGGGGTGCTGGCAGGAAAAGAGAGAGAGCAAGAGGTTGAAAACTTATTTGAAAAAATAATCACAGAAAACTTCCCTATCTTGTTAAAGGAAATCAACATATAAGTCCAGGAAGTGCAGAGAGTCCCAAACAAGGTGAACCCAAAGAGGCCCACATCAAGATATATCACAGTTAAAATATACAAGGTTAAAGATAAAGAGAGAATCTTAAAAGCAGCAAGAGTAAAGAAGAGAGTTATCTACAAAGGAGTTCTTATAAGATTATCAGCTGATTTCTCTAAAGAAACTTTGTAGGCCAGAAGCAATTGGCAAGAAATATTCAAAGTTATGAAAAGCAAGGACCTATAACTAGCAAAGCTGTCATTTAAAATTGAAGGACAGATAAAGAGCTTCCTAACCAAGAAAAAGCTGAAGGAGTTAATTACCACCAAATTAGTATTGTGTAAAATGTTAAAGGATCTTCTTTAAGAAGAAGAAAAAAAAAGGTAGAAAATATGAAGAATAAAATTGCAAAAAGTATATCTCCATCAACAATTGAATCTAAAAAACAAAATAAATGAACAAGCAGAACGGATACAGACTCATAGATACAGAGAATGTTTTTGGTGGTTGCCAGATGGGAGGGGGTTCGGGGGATGGGTAAAAAAGGTGAAAGGATTAAGAAGTACAAGTTGGTTGTTACAGAATAGTCATAGGTATGTAAAGTACAGCATAGGTGATGTAGTTAATAATGTTCTTATAACTATATTGATGTCAGATGGGTATGAGTTTTATTGCGATCATCACTTAGTAAGTTGTGTAATGTCTAATTACTGGGGTGTACACCTGAAAGTAATATAATAATGTATGTGCTGTAATTGAAGACAAAAAAATGATAAAAAATTAAAAAAATAAAAAAATAGAAAAACTTTTTATGAACTCTTAAATTTTGGTGTCATACCCTAAAAACAGTATTCAGAGTTGAAAATCCCACATATGAATATTGATGTTTTTAGTTTTTCAAAATGGGGAAAGTTTATCATGTTCCCTTTGGATCAGCAGGCTCTTGTAATGAAACCATGGTAGATAACATCTTGCTTGAAAGTCTACTCCAAAGAACACAGCTATGTATCCTCTGTACACTCTTGGAAAAATCTTTTGATTTTAGTCAACAACACAAATTTCTTCTTAGCTTTGATTGTATTATTGATCTAATTTCAGTACGATTTGATTTCATTGTTGTGACATGAATGGGGATGTTGGCAGAGTGGGGGAAAGTGGCTGTATAGTGCCACCGTCGAGTCTGAAGGTTTGTAGGCTTGAAACAAGGATATCTACATTGGCTTTTTGGGGGATGAGGAAGTGTTTATTGAAGTTGAGCCTTTACAGTCAGTGGTCACAAAAATCTTACATAGAAACACCAAAAATATTTGATAAAAGGGGAATAAATTTGTTAGATCTGTTTGTTTCTGATGAGCTTACTGGATTCTTTCTTTATATCATCCGATGTTCTCCAAATTGTCACTGTTTCCTCAGATTTCCTTTTTTTCCCCCCTTTCTTATTTTGGTCTTTTCTTACTTGTTAGAGATTTTCTTTAGAATATGATGATCTTTGGTTGGTTATCTGTTCATATATTCGGTACTATGTCTTACCCCACTCAGCTACATCTGGTATTTGCAAGTAAAGAAATTCTCTGGTTTACCCCCCATCCCCACCCCTGCGTCATCCCCAGAGTAAACGTCTTACCTTTTGCTTGCGTAGAGAGGGGCAGTGAGCTGGTTGGAGAAGGGGAATTGGAGCTTCTAAAGACTTTTAACCATCTGGTTTTATTCATCTCCATCTGGTATCCCAGCCTTTGTAGGTACCTGTAATTTTCAGGGTTCTACCATAGAATCTCTGCCAGAGGTTGAGTATACATGTGGTGTAATTTGGGCAGAGAGTGAGGTATCAGTTTTCTCCTCTGTACTTAGCCATATACTGTACATCCACTCACTGTTGATATTGAAAGCATTTGTTCAAACCTGGCCTGAATATGCTTGCTCTGTTCTCATTGTCCTTCTGCATAAACCATTTTAATTGATTCTTGAGAGGTATTGTAGATAAAACATATCTGTTCAAGCCATCATTTTAATCTGAAGCCATAGGTTCCTTTTATTTTATTTTTAAAATTAATGCACACTAAAATTGCCTTTTTGGTGAATACGTTCTGTGAGTTTTAGCACATGCATAGGGATAACCCAGAAAACTCCCTTGTGCTATTCCTTTGTAGTCATACCCTCCTCCTGTACCTAACTTCTGAAGCTGCTAGTCTATTATCCGTGAATATAGTTTTTTCTTTTTGAGAATGTCATCTAAGTGGAACAATACAGTAAATAGCCTTTGAAAATTGGCTTTTTTCAGCATCATCCCTTTGAGATTTTTTCATATTGTTATGTGTATCAATAGTTCATTCCTTTTTGTTTCTGAGTAGTACATTCATTTGCCTATTGAAGTACATTTGGTTTCTAGTTTCTGGTGATTTTGCATAGAGTTACTATAAACATTTTTGTGCAGATTTTAATGTGAACATAAATTTTCATTTCTTTAGGATAAATGCCTAGGAGAGGGATTGTTGAGTCATAGAGAAGTGAATATTTAATTTGTTGTTACATCAAGAAAGGCCAAAGTTTTCCAGAGTGGCTGTACCAGTTTGCATTCCTATCAGCAATGTGTAAGAGTTCAATTTGTTTTTTACCAACACTTAGTGTTTATTTTATGCATCTTAGTAGATGCAATGGTGTTTCATTTTGGTTTTGATTAGCATTTCCCTAATGGCTAATGATGTTGAATATTTACATATGCATATTTGCTACCATATTTCTTTTTTGGTAAACTGTGTGATCAAGTGTTTTGCCCATTTTTAATTGCATTTTTTGTTTTTGTACTTGAGTTTTGAGATTTCTTTTTATATTGTGTGTATGATTACTATATTGGTTATATGATTTGCAAATATCTTCAATCATTCTCTGTACTTTGTCTTTTCATTTTAATAGTATATTTTGAAGAGCAAATGTTTTTAATTTTGATGAAGTGCAATTTATCAATTTTTTAATTAAAAATCAATTAGGTTTTATGAATCATACTTTCAGTGTCATATCTAACTTTTCACCTAATCCCATATCACAATGATTTTCTCTTGTGTTTTCTTCTAAAGATTTTACAGTTTTACATTTAGATCTACTATCCACTTTGAATTAACTTTTGTGTAAGATGTGAGGTTTAGAGACTTCTGGCGAAGATGGAGGCATAGGTAGATACACTTTGCCTCCTCTTGCACAACCAAAAGAAGGGCAACAAATTTAAAAAGAAGAAATAACTAGAACTGCCAGAAAATTGAACTATATGGAATCCTACAACCAAGGAGGTTAAGAAGAAACATTCACCCAGCCTGGTAGGAGGGGTAGAGACGGGCGGCTGGGGTGGAGAGGACATGTGGCAAGCAAGGCGGCAGCTGGAAGACTGAGTGTTCTTGCATGTGCATGCATATAAACCAGGAGGAACAACTGGGGAATGAGACAGACTGCACAACCCAGGGTTCCAGAGCAGAAAGAGAAAGCCTCAAAACCTCTGTCTGTAAAAATATGTGGGGGTTGTGATGGTGGGAGAAACTCCCAGCCTCACAGGAGTGTTCATTGGAGAGACCCACAAGGTCCTAAAATGTACACAAACCTACCCACCTGGGAATCAGCACCAGAAATGCCCAATTTGCTTGTGGGAAGTGGGGCAAGGACTAAAAGCAGGCTGAAAGCCAAGCAAGAGGCATTGTTCCCTCCCTGACCCCTCCCCCACATACAGTGTCACAACGCAGCAACATGGGTTGCCCTGCCCTGACAAATACCTAAGGCTCCACCCCTTACTATGTAACAGCTGTGCTGAGACAAAGAAATATGGCCCAAATGAAAGAACATATCAAAACTCCAAAAATAGAACTAAGCAATGAAGAGGTAGCCAACCTATCAGGTGCAGAGTTCAAAACACTGGTAATCAGGATGCTCACAGGAATGGCTGAGTAGGGTTGCAAAATAGAGGAAAAAGTGAAGGCTATGCAAAGTGAAATAAAGAAAAATTTACAGGGAACCAACAGTGAAGGGAAGGAAACTGGGACTCAAATCAATGCTTTAGAACAGAAGGAAGAGGGATTGAGGCAAGATGGCTGGGTCGTGGTGAGCAGCTGTCAAGGATGAAAATAGATGACTATAATTGCAAAGTAGAGCTTGCTTTGACATCTGATGGCAGGACCATAGTTTGCTACCATCCTTCTGTGGACATTCCATATGAACACACAAAACCTATCCCTCGGCCAGATCCTGTGCATAATTATGAAGAAACACTAGATCAAGTACTGAAAACAAGATTAGAAGAAAAAGAAGAACACTTGTAGCAAGGACCTATGATAGAACAACTTAGCAAAATGTTCTTTACTACTAAGCACTGTTGGTATCCTCGTGGACAGTATCATACATGTCGTAAGAAATTGAATCCTCCAAAAGACAGATGATATTGAGGTTTTCAGTAATCAAAGAAAATGTTTTCCTGTGTCTCATTTGCCATTTGAGGAAATGCAATCAAGTGTATTCACTACTATGCTATATAGTAAAATAATAATAAAATGTCTTCTCATCTAAAAAAAAAAAGAACAGAAGGAAGAAATAAACATTCAACTGGAACAGAATGAAGAAGCAAGAATTCAAAAAAATGAAGAGAGGCTTAGGAACCTCTGGATCAACTTTAAACATTCCAACATCTGAATCATAGGGGTGCCAGAAGGTGAAGAGGAAGAGCAAGCAATTGAAAACTTATTTGAACAAATAATGAAGGAGAACTTCCCCAATCTGGTGAAGGAAATAGACTTTCAGGAAGTCCAGGAAGCTCAGAGAGTCCCAAAGAAGTTGGACCCAAAGAGGAACACACCAAGGCATATCATCATTAAGTTACCCAAGATGAAAGAGAAGGAGAGAATCTTAAAAGCAGCAAGAAGAGAGGAGAGAATTACCTTCAAAGGAGTGCCCATAAGACTATCAGCTGATTTCTCAAAAGAAACCTTGCAGGCAAGAAGGGGCTGGAAAGAAGTATTCCAAGTCATGAAAGTCAAGGACCTACATCCAAGATTACTCTATCCAGCAAAGCTATCATTTAGAACAGAAGGGCAAATAAATGCTTCCCAGATCAGGTCAAGTTAAAGGAGTTCATTATCACTGAGACCTTATTCTATGAAATGATAAAGGGACTGATCTAAGAAAAATAAGTACATCAGAAACTATAAACGGTAAAATGACAACAAACTCACAACTATCAACAACTGAATCTAAAACAAAACCAAAAAACTTAAGCAAACTAGAACAGGAAGAGAATCCCAGAAATGGAGATCACATGGAGGGTTATCAGTGGGGAGGTGGAGGGGGAGAGAATGGGGGGAAATGCTACAGGGAATAAGAAGCACAATTGGTAGGTATAAAACAGACAGGGGGAGGTTAAGAATAGTATAGAAAATGGAGAAACCAAAGAACTTATACATACAACCCATGGATATGAACTAAGGGGGAGGGAATGATTGAGGGTAGGGTGGTGCAGGGCAGAGGAGGATGAAGGGGAGAAAAAATTGGGACAACTGTAACAACATAATCCATATAATACACATAAAAAGATTACGTAGTCTGTGAATAAAATTAGTTTTAGTACAAAAAAAAAGATGTGAGGTTTAGGTGAAGTTAATTTTTTTGCACATGAATTTGTAATTGTTCCAACTCTTTTAAAAAAGCTATCTTTTCTCCACTGAATTGCCCAGTACATTTGTAAAAAATTAATTAACTATATCTGTATGAGTCTATTTCTGCACTCTATTGTGTGCCATTGACCTGTTTGTCTATTTTATGCTAATAGTACACCTATTTGATTATTATAGCTTTATAGTAAGTCTTGAAATTGTGTAGTTTGATTCCTCCAAAATTATGCTTTTTGACATTTGTGGCTGTTTTAGTTCTTTGGAAATTTCATATAAATTTTAGAATAATTATGCCTATACCCACAAAAAATTCTACTGGAATTTTGATATAGAATTGTGGATGGCAATTCCTTTAGCACTTTAAAAATTGCTAAAATTTTTCTTGGGCTACTTTTTCTTGGCCCTCATGGTTCTGATGAAAAATTTACAGTCAGTTGGATCATTGCTTCACATATGTAACGTGTCGGCCTGCTTACACATTTTTGTGATTGGCTTTTGTCATTTTAATTATGCTGAATCTGGATGTGTATGACTCTTGTTAGGAGGTTTGTCAGCTTCTAGAATGTACAGATTTGAAATCTCACTGAACTCGGAATGTTTTAGCACTGTTACTTCCCTGAAGTAATATTTTTCTGCATGGAACTCTTTCTTTTGTTCTTCATGGACTCTGATGATGTAAGTATTAAACCTTTTACTCTTTTCCTACAAATCCCTGAGGCTGTATTCATTTTTTTCAATATTTTTCTCTCTGTTATTCAGAATAGATAATTTCTGATACATCTTTAAGTTTATTGATTTTTTTTTGCTATCTGCATTCCACTATTCAGCCCATCCAGTATATTTTTAATTTAAATTGTTATATTTTTATTTTCAAATTGATTTTTCAGCCTTATTGGGGTATGATTGACAAATAAAGGCTGTTATATGTAAACTGTACAACGTGATGTTTGGTATGCCTATACATTGTAAAATGACTATCACAATCAAGCTAACTAACATATCCATCACCTCACAAGATTACCATTTTTGTGTGTGTGTTGAAAACTACTTAGCAAATTTCAAGTATACCATACATTATTAACAACTATAGTCACCATGCTGTATATTATGTCTTCAAAACTGATTCATCTTATAACTTAAAATTTGTATCCTTTGACCAGCATTTCTTATTTTCTCCCATTCTGTAAATTATTGCATATTTTAATTCTAAAAATTTCATTTTTTTTCTTCATGCCTTCTATTTCTTTGCTGAGATTCTCTATCTTTCCATTAGTTTCAAGAGACTTTGTCCTTACTTCTTGGAGCACCTTTGTAATAGCTGCTTTAAAGCCCTTATCAGATATCAGTGCCTTCTTAACATTAGTATCTATTATCATTTCCCATGTGAGTTGAGATTTTTCTATTTGTTTTTTTAATATACCTTGTGATTTTTGGATTGTATGCTGGACACTTTGAATATCATGGTATAAGACTCTGGATCTTGTGTAAATGCTATTACGAATGTTGATATTCTTCTTTTAGTGGGCAATTAATACAGTTGGATTCAGGCTAAACATTCTGACCAGCTTCAGACTTTTGTTTCAATGTTCTGTTTTCAAAATCTTGGCGGTACTATTTTGGGTATACCCTGTGTATGTGCCATCCAGTGGTCAAGTATTCTGACCCTGTGTATTGATCTTAACATTTTTGCTATGCTGTTAGGATTACATTTCACACCTACAGCTTTGAGGTGAGCCTAGGAATTCATACACAACTTTCAGGACCAGATTTCTCAAGTTTCTCCCTCTCTGAGATCTTCCGGGTACTTTTCCCAGAAACCTGGAGCTTTCATTATGTTATTCTGCCAGGCACTTCCCACATGTAGGGCTAGGCTTAAGAAGCAGAGAGATAAAAGCCATGGGGGTTCATGTTACCATTTTTCACCCACAGCTACCTTGATTGGAGAGAAAGTTCTACCCCTTGAAGTATTTTAGGTGCTTATGGTTACTGCTGCAGCCACCACTGCAGGTTAGCCTGCGTACAAAAGCATGGAGGCAAGTGGGGAGGAAAGAAAAGAAAAATGAAGGCTTTTCCTATTTCCTCTGTGTGTTAACCAAAAGAAGAGTGCTTCTCTTTGGGTTTTTTACTGCATCCTGGTGCCCGCTTGTGGTTTTCAGGCTGTCTTGAGTCCAGGCCAGGTGATACTAGAAGAAAAATAGGAAACTTACTGCCAGTCCAGTGGTACTCAAATTCTTTTTTATTTCTTTCAAAGTTTATTTGTTTTTCGAGAGAAAGGAAGGGAGGGTGAAAGAGAGGAAGAGAAACATCAATGTGAGAAACATCGAGAGCTTGTACGCACCTGGACAGGTAACAACCTGCAACCCAGGCATGTGCCCTGACCAGGAATCGAACCTGTGACCTTTTGCTTTGCAGGACAGTGCCCTATGAACTGAGCCACACTTGTCAGGGAAGTACTTGAATTCTTGTCTTCTAGCCCATTCTGCTTGCCCCCATGTACATTTTGGAGTTCACAGATAGCTGCTCCATGAATTCTGTCCCAGTTTTATATCTGTGTTTAGTGGGAGGAACAGGGTGGAGTATGCTTGCTCCAACACAGTCTGAACCAGAACTTGGTATTTTATTTGTTAATTTTTCGTTTTTAAAAGTCTGGTTTTTTTCTTATTACAAAATAACACATCTTCATTGTAGAAAATTCGAAAAATAAACGTCATGAACTAAAGAAAACTAATGTTATTTTGGTGTATCATTCTTTTTTACTTCTTATACATATATTTTCCACTTTAAAATAAAAATAAAATAGATAATACATAAAACCATGTTGTTCAGGATTTTCACCAGCAATTTTAGGACCCAGGTGCTAGTGACTTGATCTAATGTTGTTTTTACTAAATCTCTTTTCCATAGGTGGAGAATCTTTGTCCTCAAGTTGGCTGGGTTGAAATTGATCCTGATGTTCTTTGGCTTCAATTTGTTGCTGTAATAAAAGAATCTGTCAGAGGTAATTGGATATAAAAATAAATATGGTAAATTATATTTTGTTTTTAATAAAAATTTTCCTTAGGGGTCTATAGAATTTTGTGGGTTTCCTAAGTTATAATTATATGCATAGTATTTTATTGGTGTCATGGTGTCAATCAATTTTGACCAAGAATGGCAAGGCAAACAAAAGTGTTATTTAGGGGTCAGAAAAATACATTTGGTTAGAAACCTCAATTGTGTTTCAAACATGAAAGAGGGACAGAGTTTATAAAGACAGAAGAAAGGGGCCCTTTTCTGTCTTGTGTAAAAGGCTTACACAAGTTGCTTTGAAAGAACTGTGATTGGTGCTTGTAAGCAGATTTGCACTATGCTACACACAATTAATTGCTTATGTATATTGCTAGGGGAAAAGTTTATTTTTAAACAGAGAGTTCAGTGATATAGAGCAGGTTCTAGAAACTATCAGGATGTAGTCATTTGGTTTAGCTCAGTTCAAAAGTTCACAGGGAGGGTGTGAGTAGCTAGCCTTCCTGGAGGCCTTCTGGCTCAATTTTAGATTGCTCTAAAGACAATCAACCCCATTTTGTTGTTTTTCTTTCGCCACACTTTCCCAGTACTTTTCAGGGGACATTTGCAGTTTCTAGCGAACCACTTTCTCAAGGAAAAGTGACAGCAACTCTGTCTTCTGCTTTAAGTTTTTTACAGCCACAATCTAAAAGGCTCACCTTCCTTCTTTATTCCAGGTTATAGCTAGTGTCTATTTTTTTGCTTTCCTGTTGTGTACAAAATACCACAGGGTTATAAACAAAATTATAACGCAGTTCCTGCTGGCAGGAGTTACAACTGAGTAACCTTTCTTGTAAAATAATTGTTTTTTCCTGTGTGGCCTCTTGATGCAAAGTGCTTTCCTGGCTGCAGCTATGGTCCAAACTCAGCTCTTCAAGAATGTTTTCCACGCAACCTTTTAAAAAAAATAGTGAAAAATGACTTGTAAATATTTCAAAACCTATAAAAAAACTTTCAAGAATAGTGCATTGAATACCTGTATTCCTTTCTCTGAGATTCAGACATGTTTTGCAATGTTTACTGTATCATCCTCTACAATTTTTTTTTTTTTGCTGATCCTTTTGAGGTTTGGTTGTGATATACTAACCTGTTATCCCTAAATACTTCAGCATCATTTCCAAAGAAAAGGGGTATTCTCCTATAACACCACCTTGCAGTTATCACAAGGAAATTTAACATTAATACCTTGTCAACTGATGGTAGTTGGTGCCAATTCAACTCCAGTAGGAAACCCCATTTTGAAGTGTGGTAAAAGAAACTTTATCCGGTGCAAAACAGCTCCATTGTGATACAGCATGGTTATAAACACAGCATGGCTGTGAGGTAGCCCTGGGACTAGGCTTCCCTCTAGCTGGACAGCTTTACTCTGTTCCACTGGTCTGCTTTGTTCTGCACTGGTCTGCTTGGCTTTGCTCTGGTGAGACATCTTCATTCAGCACAGTGAGGGAAACTTGGTCTTCAACCCCCTGTGGAAAGAAAAAGCAGGCTCCCAGAGCCAGCAGGGAGCTGGCTTATATGGACAGAAACTCCTGCCCCTGATTCCTGATTGGTCTGTCTTCATGCAAATGAGGACTCTAAATCCTTCCAGTTTGATTAGTCCAAAAGAGACTTCCCTGATTGGTCAGAATGGAACTGCTCTGATATATCAGTGAGGATGCTGATGGAGGATTTAGCTGTACAGCTCCAAATGGATAGGGAAAGCCTCAGTCTCATTGGCTGAAATAGGATTCCAGAAACTCCTTTATAAGGGCTGGCTCAGATGGCAGAAACAGTGCAGGCAGGCAGTTCAGTGCACAGGTAGCTAGTTTAGTGCAGGCTTCTCCATGAAATGCAGTTTGCTGAGAGGTCTGTGACTAGAAATGACTAGTAAGCTGTGTTTTTAAAAAAATTGAGCCTAGTTAGCCACCAGGAGCCCTTCTTAGTAGGTATCTTCTTTCTCAGGGTCTACAACAGTAATATTTTCTAATACTTAGTCTTGAATATTTACCTATTATCCTAGCCAGTAATAACTTCTGTTTTCAATCCTGAATCCAACCAAAGATTCATTCATGAGGCACTGCATTTAGCAGTCAATCTGTATAGCCTCCTTTAATCTAGAGCATGTTCTTCGTGACATGGACAGTTTTCAAAATTACAGACCAGTTTAGTAGACTGTGCTGCATTTTGGGGTTGTCTGACTATTTCCTCATGATCAGGTCAGATTAAGCACTCTTTGGAAAGAGTGCTGTGTAGGGAGTGATTTGTCTTTCTCTACTCAAATTAAAGTTTTGTCTAATTTGCCCAGTGGGGTAAAAATACTTTTTAAAAAAGAACATCACAAAAACTTGATATATTTTAAGATATTTGGACCCAAAACCCCCCACTATGTTTTTATTTGTATCCTAGCATTGATTTGTGTGAAATATAAGATCTGAGTTTTAATAATGATACTACTTTTAATGGGGACTTTTCTTTGTTGTCATTTATCAGCTTCTATTATGATTGATCATTGCTTAAATTGAGATCCAATCTTTTAGTATAATCAAGAAGAAAATACAGTCTCACTTAACTTTTAATAGTCTTTGTTTTTTCTAACATTTTAAGCAAAAAGGCCATTTTGTTATTATAAGAATATGACCATTTTTACCCTTTAAGTAAAAAAAAAATACAATCATCTCAGTAATGCTTTCTTTATTAGCTCCAATTGTATTATGAAAATTCCAGGTGGGTATTGGAAATGTCAGAGGAAACACTTTGTAAAGTATATGATTGTCTAACCACTATGCTGTACACCTGTAATCAATACAAAATAATATTGAAACAATTTTTTTTTATTTTTTAGACAAGGCATCTTTTTTAAATTATTATTTTATTTTTTATTTTATTTTATTTTATTTTTTAAAAAGAAAAAAAGACATGGAAAACAGGGTGGGGATTGACTGTGGGCGTGGAGCATTGGGTTGGGTAAGGGAGAGCAATGGGGGGGAAATTGGGACAACTCTAATAGAACGATAAAAAAAAAAAGAAAAATGGTAAACCTAAATGTTTTTCCGGAAGAATATACTCAATAATTTCCATACTATAATTTATAATGAAAAATTAATTGGCTTTTAAATATGTGTTTTATCTATATTTTTAGCTGCAGGAATAAAGATGAATCAAATTGTTGGTCTTGGCATTTCAACACAGAGGGCAACTTTTATTACATGGAACAAGTAAGTGTGATGAGCTCTCTATGGCTGGGTTTATACCACAGTGAATACACTGCTATGAAACCTTGTTGGAGAGTTTTAAATTTGTGAATTAAGAACAGTTTTGCTTGATTAAGAGGGATGAAAGTAAGCTTACTTTCTGGTGTATTAAAATATGTTCCTTGCCTGTTATCTGGGCTAGACTTATATGAAATACTACTAATAAAAAGGGTGTTGCTGTTATTAAAATTATCCTTTATTTTAGTGTTAGTTTTTTCAAATAGCCTTGACTGAAGATCTTTTTTTTTTTTTTTATTGTTATTTAATTACAGTTGTATGCCTTTTCTCCCCATCCCTTCACCCCACCCCAGGTGAACCCACTTCCCTCCCCCCTCTCCACCCTCCCCCTTGGATTTGTTCATGTGTCCTTTATAGTAGTTCCTGTAATCCCCTCTACCCACTGTCCCCACCCCCACCCCCCACCCCCGCCCTTGCTATTGTTACATTGTTCTTAACTTCAATGTCTCTGGTTATATTTTGTTTGCTTTTTCCTTCTATTGCTTATGTTCCAGTTAAAGGTGAGATCATATGGTATTTGTCCCTCACTTCCTGGCTTATTTCACTTAGCATAATGCTCTCCAGTTTCATCCATGCTGTTGTAAAGGGTATAAGCTCCTTCTTTCTCTCTGCTGCGTAGAATTCCATTGTGTAAATATACCATAGTTTTTGGATCCACTCGTTTGCTGATGGGCACTTCGGTTGCTTCCAGTACTTGGCTATGTAAATTGTGCTGCTATGAACATTGGGGTGCACAGATTCTTTTGGATTGGTGTTTCAGTGTTCTTAGGGTATAATCCCAGCAGCGGAATTACTGGGTCAAAGGGCAGTTCCATTTTTAGTTTTCTGAGGAAATTCCATACTGTTTTCCACAGTGGCCTCACCAGTCTGCATTCCCACCAACAGTGCACGAGGGTTCCCTTTTCTCCGCATCCTCTCCAACATTTGTTTGTGGATTTGTTTATGTTGGCCATTCTGACTGGTGTGAGATGATACCTCATTGTGGTTTTAATTTGCATCTCTCTGATGGCTAGTGATGCTGAGCATCTTTTCATATGTCTCTGGGCCCTCTGTATGTCTTCCTTGGAGAAGTGTCTGTTCAAGTCCTTTGCCCATTTTTTAATTGGGTTGTTTGTCTTCCTGGAGTGGAGTCATGTGAGTTCTTTATATATTTTGGAGATCAGGCCCTTGTCTGAGGTATCATTGGCAAATATGTTTTCCCATATTGTTGGTTCTCTTTGTAATTTGGTGCTGTTTTCTTTAGCCATGCAGAAGCTTTTTATTTTGATGAGGTCCCATTTGTTTATTCTTTCCTTTATGTCCCTTGCTTTAGGGGATGTGTCTGTGAGGATGTTGCTGCGTGGAATGTCTGAGATTTTCCTGCCAATGTTGTCCTCAAGGACTTTTATGGTGTTACGGCTTATATTTAAGTCTTTTATCCATCTTGAGTTTATTTTCGTGTATGGCGTAAGTTGGTGATTCAGTTTCATTTTTTTGCACGTAGCTGTCCAGATCTCCCAACACCATCTGTTGAAGAGACTGTTTTTGCTCCATTTTATGCTCCTGTCTCCTTTGTCAAATATTAATTGATCGTATAGATTTCAGTTTATTTCTGGGCTCTCTATTCTGTTCCATTGGTCTATGTGCCTGTTTTTATGCCAGTACCAGGCTGTTTTGATTACCGTGGCCTTGTAATACAGTTTGATATCAGGTATTGTGATACCTCCTGCTTTGTCCTTCTTTCTCAAAATTGCTGCTGCTATTCGAGGTCGTTTATGGTTCCATATGAATTTCTGCAATGTTTGTTCTATATCTGTGAAATATGTCATGGGTACTCTAATAGGGATTGCATTGAATCTATAAATTGCTTTGGGTAGTATGGCCATTTTGATGATGTTAATTCTTCCAATCCATGAACATGGTACATGCTTCCATTTGTTTGTATCTTCCTTAATTTCTTTCTTCAGTGTTGTGTAGTTTTCTGAGTACAGGTCTTTTACCTCCTTGGTTAGGTTTATTCCTAGGTACTTTATTTTTCTTGTTGCTATATCGAATGGGATTTTTTTCCTGATTTGTGTTTCTGCAGTTTCGTTGTTGGTGTACAGGAATGCCTTTGATTTCTGGGTATTGACTCTGTATCCAGCTATTTTGCCAAATTCATTTATTAGGTCGAGTAGTTTTTGAGTGGAGTCTATAGGGTTTTCCATGTACACTATCATGTCGTCTGCAAACAGTGACAGTTTCATTTCCTCCTTTCTAATTTGGATGCCTTTTATTGCTTTTTCTTGTCTGATTGCTGAGGCTAGGACTTCCAATACTATGTTGAATAGGAGTGGTGAGAGAGGGCATCCTTGTCTTGTTCCTGATCTTAGTGGGAAAGCTCTAAGTTTTTGTCCATTGAATGTGATGTTGGCTGTAGGTCTCTCATATATGGCCTTAATTATGTTGAGGACTGCTCCCTTTATTCCCACTTTGCTGAGTGTTTTTATCAGAAATGGGTGCTGTATCTTATCGAACGCTTTTTCCGCATCTATTGATATGATCATGTGATTTTTGTCTTTGCTGTTGTTGATGTGATGTATTATGTTTATTGATTTGCGAATATTGTACCATCCTTGCATCCCTGGGATGAATCCCACTTGGTCATGGTGGATGATCTTTTTCACATATTGCTGGATGCGGTTTGCTAATATTTTGTTGAGAATTTTAGCGTCTATGTTCATCAGCGATATTGGCCTGAAGTTTTCTTTCTTCGTTGTGTCTTTATCTGGTTTTGGGATTAGGATGATGTTGGCTTCATAAAAAGAGTTTGGGAGTCTTCCATCAGTTTGGATTTTTTCGAATAGTCTGTGAAGGATAGGGGTTAGTTCTTCCTTAAATGCTTTGTAGAAATCTCCTGTGAAACCATCTGGTCCAGGGCTTTTGTGTGATGGGAGTTTCTTGATGACTGCTTCAATTTCCTTTGCTGATATTGGTCTGTTCAGGTTTTCTGCTTCTTCTTCAGTCAGTTTTGGAAGATTATATTTTTCTAGAAATGTGTCCATTTCATCTAGGTTTTCAAATTTCTTAGCATACAGGTCTTCAAAGTAATTTCTTACGATCCTTTGTATTTCTGTGGTATCAGTTGTAATCTCTCCACTTTCATTTCTAATTCTGTTTATTTGGATCCTCTCTCTTTTCTTCTTGATAAGCCTACTTAAAGGCTTGTCGATTTTGTTTATCTTTTCAAAGAACCAGCTTCTGGATTCATTGATCCTTACAATTGTGCTTTTAGTCTCTATGTCATTTAGTTCTGCTCTGATCTTGGTTATTTCCTTCCTTCTGCTTGCTCTGGGTTGTCTTTGTTGTTGTTCCTTGAGTTCTTGTAGGCGTAGGGTTAGGTTGTTTGTTTGAAATGTTTCTATCTTTTGAAGATAGGCCTGTATTGCTATGAACTTCCCTCTCAGGACTGCCTTTGCTGTGTCCCATAGGTTTTGGGTTGTTGTGAGTTCGTTTTCATTTGTTTCCAGGAAGTTTTTGATTTCTTCCCTAATCTCGTTCTTGACCCATTCATTGTTTAATAGCATGCTATTCAGTCTCCATGATTTTGAGTGTTTTGGGTTTTTACCCTTGGGGTTGGTTTCTAGTTTCAGACCCTTGTGGTCAGAGAAGATGCTTGATATGATTTCAATTTTCTTGAATTTGTTGAGGGTTGCTTTGTGTCCTATCATGTGGTCTATCTTTGAAAAAGTTCCATGGACACTTGAAAAGAATGTGTATTTTGCTTCTTTGGGATGAAAAGCTCTGTATATATCAGTTAAGTCCATTTCCTCTAGGGTATTGTTAAGTGACACAATATCTTTGTTAATCTTTTGTTTGGAAGACCTGTCCATTTTTGATAGTGGGGTGTTAAAATCCCCTACTATAATTGTGTTGCTGTCAATATCTTTCTTGAAATCCTCCAAGATTTTCTTTATGTATTTGGGTGCTCCTATGTTGGGTGCATATATATTTATAATGCCTATGTCTTCTTGGTGGATTCTTCCTTTGAGTATTATGAAGTGACCTTCTGGGTCTCTCTTTATGGCCCTTCTTTGGAAGTCTATTTTGTCTGATATGAGTATTGCTACCCCTGCTTTTTTTTCCTGTCCGTTTGCTTGGAAAATTTGTTTCCAGCCCTTCACTTTCAGTCTGTGTAAGTCTTTTGTCCTGAGATGGGTTTCTTGTAGGCAGCATATGTGTGGGTCATGTTTTCTTATCCATTCAGCTGTTCTATGTCTTTTGATTGGAGCATTTAATCCATTTACATTTAAGGTTATTATCGATAGGTAGTTATTCATTGCCATTATTTCCTACCTGTGTTCCTCTGTCTTTCTCTTTTCCTTCCTTTCCTTAAAGCAGTCCCTTTAGCATCTCTTGCAGAGCTGGTTTGGTGGAGCTGTATTCTTTTAGACTTGTTTTGTCTGGGAAGCTCTTTATTTGGTCTTCTATCTTGATTGAGAGCCTTGCTGGGTAAAGTAGTCTTGGTTGCAGGCCTCTGGTTCTCATTACTTGGAATATTTTTTGCCATTCTCTTCTGGCTTGGAGCGTTTCCATTGAGAAGTCAGTTGCTAACCTTATTGGGGCTCCCTTGTATGTTACTTCCTTTTTCTCCCTTGCTGCCTTTAAGGTCCTCTCTTTGTCTTGGAAATTTGCCATTTTAATTATGATGTGTCTTGCAGTGGGTCTCTTTGGGTTCCTCTTGTTTGGGACTCTCTGTGATTCCTGGATTTGGGTGACTTTTTGTCTCCTCAGATTAGGGAAATTTTCCATCATTACTTTTTCAAACAGGTTTTCTATCCCTTGCTCTTCTTCTTCTCCTTCTGGTATTCCTATTATACGGATATTGTTACGTTTCATGTTGTCCTGCATTTCCCTTATTGCCTCTTCATTCTTTCTGAGCCTCTTTTCCTTTTCTTGCTCCTTCTGGGTGTTTTTTTCTACTTTATCCTCCAGCTCGCTGATCCGATCCTCTGCTTCATCAAGTCTGCTTTTCATTCCTTCTACTGTGTTCTTCAATTCAGAAATTGTATTCTTCATTTCCTCTTGGCTCTTGTTGATATTTTCTATTTCCTTTTTCATGTTGATATAGTTTGCAGTGAGTTCATTGTAGTTTCCTTGTAGTTTCTGGTAGTTCTCTTTGAGCTCAGAGAGCTCAGTGAGCTTCCTGATGACCATTGCTTTGAACTCAGTATCTGATAGTTGACTTGCCTCTTTTTCGGTTAGTATTCTTTCTGAGACTTCCTCCTTTCCTTTCATTTGGGAATTGTTTCTTTGTCTTCCCATTGTTTGTGAGGCTCTTCTTGTTGGCCTCTGCTTCTTAAATTGCTTTGTTCTGAATCCCTGGGTTTATGATATGAACTTCTATGGTAGAATGCCAATGGGATTCGGTGGTGCTGTCTCCTTACTCTCCTGTGCTCACTGGTCTTGAGCTGACATTTATGTGTTTAACACGGACTAACTCTAGTCTTTTCAGCACTCCAGGTTTTGTTGTCGCACCTGTGGGAAAAATAGAAAGGGGGGGAGAAAGAAAAGGAAAAAAGAGAAAAAAAAAAAAAACAAAGATGGGAAGGAGGGAAAAAGGAAATAGGAAAGGAGGAAAGGAAGGAAGGAGGGAAGAAGGATTAAAGAAAGATCGAAGGCAAGATAAGAAGGAATTTTAACAAAAATTAAAACATAGAAATAGATAAAAGAAGGCAGGAAGAAGACATAAAAATGGTAAAGGATGGGAGGAAGAAGGAATGAAAGAAAAAAAAGAGAGAGAGAGGAAGAAGGAGTTCAGGGGGAAAGGAAAAGGAAAAAAAAAAAAAAGGGAAAAAAAAATCTTCTGTTGGCTTTAAACCGTTCAGGTTATTTCTGCTGTTGTCCTGTCTGTGCAACGGGAGGGGGTGGTTGGAAGGATTGGTTTCACTTTTCTTCCTTCCTGGGTCACACTCTTCACTGTTTTGTAGGTGTGGTCCCTGGCAGGCACTCAGGCCGTTGATCAGCCAATCCAGCAGCTTTGTTCTTGGACGTGCAAGCGGCCGCTCCAGCCGCTTTGGCTCGGGAGGCGTGCGCGCGCAGCAGGGGAATCCAGCCGCTTCGGGTTTGTGACGTTGTTTGGGCTCTGAGGGCGCAGCCGGCCGACCGATCGAGCCGCCCAGGCTAGGGAGGCTGGCGCGCCGCAAGCTGCTGGTTCAGCCGCCTTGGTGTTACAACACTCGCCAGCCTCTTTGTGCTTGGGAAACGCGCATCCAGCCGGCCCTACGCTTGGTGAGCGCGCAGCCCACCGCCGAGCCAGAGGCTCTACGCTTGGGGGCCCGATCCAGCCGCCCGGGGCTTGAGACTCTCAGGTGGGCGGGGCCGCCCAGGGACCGAATCACGCGGTACTCGGTTCCGAGGTTTTGGGTCTGTGGGTGGAGCAGCTAGCCTCAGCTCCAAATGATCTCGGAGGTTTCAGGTGTGGGCGCCCCTCCGGGGTTTCCTGTATGGGCCCCGTTCGCTAATCTGCGCGCGCGCGCGACCGCGCGCAACCGGACCTCAGGTGAGCGCCGGTGCTGCTTATCCCGCGTTCTGCGTTCGCAGTCCAGGGGCGGAGGGGGGAGGGGCGCCAGTGGCCTCGGCTACTACCGAGAGTTCTCTAACTAGCCCCTGAGTGTCTCTATTTTCTTTTTCTTTTTGAGAAATTCCTCCTTTTCAAGCCCCCCTGGTCCAATCAAGCACCTGGCTGCTCACAGCGCAGCCTGGCCCTCTCCCAAGACTCCTGCAGCAGCCCCTGCCGCCCTTGTACCGCACGGTCCCGGTTCCCGGGGACCTTATTGTCCTTGAGCACTCTTCTTACCGTCAGATCTTTCAATGTCCTCTATCTTTGGTCTCTGATCTTCGTATATGCTGGAATACTGTTGGCTGTTTGCTCTGCTCCTCAGATCAGCTAGGTATTTCCCTGGCGTTGCAGGGAAGTGGATTCCGCTCCCACCTATGTTGCCGCCATCTCGAAGGGAGAGATTGACTGAAGATCTTAAAAATTAGTTTACAACTAAAAAGATTCAGGGGAACCTAATAGATTTCAGAAACACAATACTATAATTATGGTTTACATTTTCAGTTTACTCCAAATTTAATATTTAAGTACATATAGCATAAGAAATATATAAAAATTAAACACAGTTATAATTTTGGAATAGCTACCAAATAGTAAAGATCTGTTTTGGTATTGCCTATTTTTTATAGAGAAAGAAACTGAGGCTTGGAGAAATAAGTAAGCTGTTCAAGGTCATTCAGTTACTAAATAGAGACAAGATTCCAAATTATCTTTTTTACCCCAAAGTATACTCTTTCCGCTATCCCCATTTGCCTTCAACACTGTTTCTTTGTTACAGAGTACTAGGCTCCAAAGAGCATCCTGAGCTTGGGGCTGTAAGGGAGATTGGTGATGGATATAGGACATAGGGATAAGTCTAAGAAATATAATCAGGGTGAATTCACAGTGACTTGGTTTTTAAGTCAGTCCAAGAGGAAGTTCAAATTTAAAAGTATTTCTGGCTTGATGTTTGGGGGGATATGATAGAAATTATAGAGAATATAAGAGAAGAAAATATAGAAAATGATAAAAGTATTTGGCTTGGGACATGTGCATGTGGAGGTGTCCCAAAAGTGGTTAGAACATTGGTCTGGTTTAGACTGAGGCAGGGCTCATTTTTTCCAGGTGGGTGCTCTTTTCTTTTAGGGCATAAAGCACCTCAGGTTGGTCACTTCATCTGCAGTTCCCCTGAAACTCCCCCCACCAACTCCCTACCCAGTGATTTGGGCATAGCAAGTCTTAAGTAGGTAATAATTTTTTCAGATAAAAATTATCTGAAAAAATTATCAGGTATTTTTCAGATAAATTAATAAATCAATTAAAGCTATCAGTGTCCAATAGATCAGGGTTTCTAAACAGTACTGTTAACATTTTGGGCCAGTTAATTTTTTATTCTTGGGGGCTGTCCTGGGCATTGTAGGATGGTTAGCATCATCCCTGGCTTCTACCTACTAGATTCCAGTAGCCTCCTCACCCAGTTTCAATAACCAAAAATGTCTCCAGACATTACCAAATGTCCCCTGGGGTGGGAGGGCGCAGCATCATTCCTAGCTGAGAACTGTTTCTGTAGGAATAGTCTGGAGAAGTAGGTATTTTCTCTGGTAGGGATTATAAAGATAGAAGAGAGACAATGGAGGATTTGGACAATGAGTCCACCCCCCCACCCCCCACCACGCCAAATTGAGAGGGAGTTAGGGAGCAAAAAAGCTGGCAAAACAGGACCAAGGTAAATCTGGGAAGTGGGTGATAAGGAAGCAGAGGCAGGAGAGTTGTTTCTTAGGGAACCAACTGATTGGAAGTATAAATGATCGGTTGGATTTGGAGATTAGGTCATGGGCCACAGAGACTGCTTTCATCAGAACCTGGTACCAGGTCATTCATGACATGAAGCTCAAAGTATTAAAAAGCAAAGTTTTTTATGTGGAAGTTGGATCATCTCATTTTTAGGAGAAATATGAGTCAGATTCCAAATAGGTCACTTTTCTTGCTGGTATTGCTATTGTAGAAGGTTAAGATTTCTTCTTGAGACAATTAATTGTGAGTTTCTTCTTGGCCGTCTTTCCTTGAGATGTTTGTTTTCTTTCAAGAGTTTTGGAAACTTTGCTTGTAGGAACTAAAATACTGGATATTAAAAAAAAAAGACACAGGAGGTTTTGTGCTTCTTTTACCTTAAAATTATAGAGCCTTTTCTGTTCCTGGGGCCCTAGTGAGCCATTGTGGGTTATAATGCTGGCAGATTCTACAAGCTCCCTGGCATTCTTTGCTCATTTTTGGCAGAAAAAGAGAGACAGACTGTACCTTGTAGAACATATTGTTTATTCCAGTGTCAGCCAGCACCTTCTCTTCCCAGCTCATTGTCTTTCCTCCTATGTCCATGGGGTGTTTCTGCCTTTATGACCACAGAAATGTTATTTTCCTTTAGATACTGTCAAGAAGTCTAAAACTTTGAACTTTATTTTCTCCTTCTTCCCGCATTCCCCCAGACATCTATGCCAGGAAACTTGTTTTTTTATTAACTTCTTTTCAGTCTTTGAGTTTTCTTGAAGTTCTTCAGGTTAAACAAATTTTCCAACATATTTAATCAATGGTATATAAAATAACTCTTAATGATATCTCCTCCATTTTGGTTGCTTTAAATTCCTTTTGTTCTTTATATGTATGACCCATGGACATGAACTATAGGGGGGAATGTGGGTGGGAGGGGGTGTGCAAGAAGGAGGGGAGTGAAGGGGGGAAAATGGGACAACTGTAATAGCATAATCAATAAAATATATTAAAAACTAAATCCCTTTTGTTGTAAAAAAATCATTTTAGAGCTGTTTTGTTTCTTTACTCTGTCAGGGAGGCTTCTGCCAAATAACCTCAGATCAGGGTGTGTGCCAGTGAGTACCATGGACTGAGTCATAGGAACCAGGATGCACTTAGTAACTGGGCATTAGAGGGAGTAAGGCACTATGTTGGTTGATGAACTGAATATAAAGATGAACAAGAATATCAGCCCTCAAGGAATTTATAGTCTCATAATACAAGCACATAAGCTACTGTGTTCTCATAGCACCAAAAATAACTTTTTTTTATAGTACTTGATACTTGTGTCAATGGTTCTTAACCAATTACTTATGACACAAAAATATTAAGACCCACAGAATGGTATAATGTGTTAGAGAGGTGTAAGGCAATTCATTTACAATATTGCCATTTATGATTTTCTTCCATTTCTCCACTTATTGTTGGCAAAGATAAAATAAACCTAAATCACTGCTAAGTAAATATTAGACTATGTGCTACTACTTGTATTCTAGATTGTCTTCTATGTGTTATGAATTAGTGATGTTACTTTCATCTTGTGATCTTCTTCCTGTCTCTGTTCTTCAGCTGCACTAGTCTTAAACCTGCAATGCTTCACCCTGACTTGGACACTTTGAAGATACAATACAATTTTTTGGGAATGTTCACCCTCCTTCTTTGTTCTGATGCATCCTTCAGAGCTCATTTCCACTGTCACTTCTCAAAGAAGCCTTTCCTGACCCAGAGTAGGTAGGGTCTCCCTGTTATATATACTCGTGGCACCCAGCACTTCTCCTTTATAGGACTTATTCCTGTTATAAGTAGCAATTGAGTAATTATTTGTGTGACTTCCTTGGTAGAAGTATATTTATAGGGATATGATGAGATATCTTCTCATCTTTGTTCACAGCTGTGTCCCTAGCTCCTGGCACAAAATGCTATATAAATATTTGCTGAATCAGTGATTAAAAATCAGATTCAAGTGTATAGGTGGCTGCTATTATAGCATGGCTTCAAAGAATCTTATGTCAATACATGTCATTTCCATCAAACACAATCTGATAGTTGTTATTGGTAAAGCAACATTTTTTAACTTATCAAATACACCTCTTTGGTATATGGACTAGGTGGTGAGAATCTGAAAGTGAACAGACAGTTCCCCCAGGAGGCTCCCAGTCCGGTTGTAGATACAGGTGTGTATGTAGATAGTTGGGGTGCAGCCTGAAGGGAGAGACTGAAGAGCCTAGAAGAGGAGCTAGGGGAGGTTTCACAGAGCCACTTGAGCCAAGTCTTGAAGGATGAATATGAGTTTTCTAAGTGGGAAGAGTAAATCCCTGGTAAAGGCAGGAGGAACAAGAGAATGGTGTGTCTGAAGCATCAAAAGCACTTAGGAAATCAAGGGGTGAAATAGGCACAGCACCACACCCAAGTGTTTGACTCCTTCTCTACTCTGACCTTGTTTTTGACCACCGTTCTACTATCCTATGCTCTCCAGCCACACTGTTTTGCTTTCTGTTTCTTGAGCACTCCCCACTGGTTCCTACATTTGGAAGGAGCAGTTTTGAACCTATTGTTCCTTCTTTCTGGAGCTTTCTTACCTGAGATTTATCTCTTTCTCATCATTGAGACCTTACCTCAAAGACCAGTTCTTCTAAGAGACCTTCCCTGACCATTTTATTTACCCCTCACATTGCCATTTTATTTTCTTCATAGAACTTGTCATTATCTAAAATTCTTCACTTACTTACATTTTTATTTATTGTGTCTCTCTCATAGAACTAAGAAGTTCCATGAGTATTGGGATTTTTGTTTGCCCTGTTCTTGATAAGTCCCCCACACCTAGAAGAGTACCTGGCACATAGTAGGCACTCAAATCTTTGAGTGATTGAGATGAACCTGGAGAGGAAGACAGGGTCCCAGAGCAGGAAAGGCCATTTGTTGTAGTAAGAAGTTTGCCTCTTATAAGCAGAGAGAAACTATCAAATGATGTTAAGCAGAAAAGTAATATGACCAAATTGACATTTTACAAAGAATGTTCTTAAAGCAAAGCAGACAGTGGATTTGGGGAGAATGAAACTAAGGCTGAGAAGTCTCTTTGAAGGCAATTGCTTATTCAGGTCTCGGATCTCATATCTAAAAAGATACTCCACTCCCCAGTTCCTCTATTCCTTTTCATAGCATAATCACCATATGAAATAATATTTTTATTTACTCATTAGTTTCTAATCCCCCCATTAGAATATAAGCTCCAGAGATGTTAAGAACCCTCCATCCACCAAGTTTTTGACTAAGCACTCAAAGGATACCATCAACTCAGGTGTGGTACACTAGAGGAAGAGGAACAGAAGGTTTGGGTGGACATATTGCATTTGAGATGTTGTGGGGCAATCTTAGGAGATATCGGGAAGGCAGCTATTTGTGAGGGGGTAGAACTGAAGTGAGAGACTGACCCTGAAGGTGTGGGTTGGTGAGTGGTTCTGTGATGACTGTATTCATGAGTGTGAGTCAGATTTTCCAGAGAGCTAGTTAAGAAGAGAAGGGGACCAAGGATAAAACCCCCAGCAGCTGCCAGCAATTTAACTGGCCATCAAAGAAATCACATCTGCAAAGGAAACCAATAAGAGGTACTACGAGGGGTAGGAGGAGAAATAATACAGTATTATCAGAGAAACTTAGGAAAGTGACAGTTTTAGGACAGAGGAAGTGTTTTTCTGGGCACTAGTGCAGAAAGGTCAAGTCAGGTGGAAAAGGATCCTGTAAATCTGGGAGGACTGGTGATCATACTGAATTGTATTTGGTTGAGGTAGTAGGGAGTGATGAGGAAACTTCAAGGGAGCTAAGCTACATGGGCAGCATCCTGAGTTAAGAGAGATGTTTTTGGTTCTGTTTCAAAGATGGGGATATTAAAGGTGTTTAAAGAAGAGAACTGAAGAAATATTTGATTAAATGAAGTGATGGAGGAGGGAGAAAGGCATGGATATAGAGAGTAGAGATAGCGATGTCAGCTGTAAACTTGGAGAGGGAAAGATTTTCCTCTGAACTGAGGAAAATGCATGATGGCTGTAGGTGTAGCTGGTGGAGGAGGTGGGCATTGAGGAAGGTAATTTTTGTGTTCTTATCTCCTTTGAGATTTCTAGGACTTGAGAAATCTCATGAAAATTTGGATGTGCCATTTGTAGGGAATGGAGAAGAAAGTCATGAAGGACGAGAGAAAAACTTTTATAATTTTAAGTGACTTCGGGAACATAGACAAGGTTGCATTCCATAGATATGAAAAATGGTACCAATTCACAAGGCTATGTGGTTCTCCAACACTTCTCAGTGGTTCTGGCATTGAAGATGGAGAGAGAAGGTTAGATTGATCCCAGGTTAGGAGTTGAAAAGGTAGATAGTTAACTTGAAAGTCAAGGGGCAGGGAATGAAATCATGCAAAATAGTGGAGTAGAAAGTTGGAAAGAGAGAATGGAATACACTGTTTCAGAACTCCAGAACCTGATTGGCCCTTATAACAACTAGCGGAGTCCTAGGTGAAGGCAGAGGCTGCTGTTCTTAGGTAAGAGAGGGTGTGTGCAAACCAGCCACCATCCTCCATTCCTCATTCCTGCTGTGGGTATGAGGAAAATAGCCCACTTCCCTGGTGCAAGTGCCTGGTGTTCGAGAAGGCAGGGGGGACTTTGTCCTACAAAAATGTCAGCTGATAAACTTTGATGTATTTGGCCGTGGCCTGCAAGACTTTTTCTGATGCTTACTTCAGTTCTGGCCCTTTTGGCTCTCTCAGCTGCAGTGACTTCCTTTGCCAGCATCTGCTGGAAGACTTAAAGGGCCATTCCCTTTATGGGTCTTTTTGGAGACAGACCTTTAAGAAAATCTTTCTTGAGTCACTAGCTGATCACAGAGATAACTGAAGTTTCAGAAACTTCAGTGACCATACAACAAGGTATACACATTTGGCAAAAATAGTTTGGAAAGGTCACAAACTGACAGCTCCAGCCCTCAACAAGGAAAAATCAGCAATACCTGAGGACTTGGAAAATGATTTCTAGAGTTACCACATTAATTCTTAAAGGGACAAACATTTTAAACATCTCACTGGCTGGCTTAAGGAATTAGTCCTCTTAGGAATGTTTGGTAAATTGACCTATTAAAAACTAAAATGAGGGAGAGTTCTGGCCAAGATGGAGGCGTAGGTAGAAACCCTTCACTTCCTTGCACAAGCAAAAGGAGGATAACAACCAATCTAAAATCAATAAACAACCAGAAGTGCCAGAAAATCAAACTGCATGGAACTCCGACAACCAAGGAATTAAAGAAAAAATCAACCAGAACAACCAGACTGATAAGGCAGCAGCCCACAGGTAGGCCCAGGCCAGCTCAGAAACACCAAGGCTTGGTGGTGGAACATGCAGGCAGGGCTGGCAGAAGGAGAAACTGAGACTCAGAGCTGTCTGTGGACTACAGCGGTTGCCATGGTGGGAGAAACTCCTAGTCTCACACGAGAGTCCGAGTCCGAGAGTCCATTGGAAAGTGTGCTAGAAATGAGCAGGTGATCTGCATTGTTCCCTCTCTGGCCCCTCCCCAACAGGCAGCCCCACAGCAGCAGCAAAGAGGGTTGCCCTGCCCAGGGGGAATACCTAAGGTCCCGCCCCCTTACAACATATCAGGTATGCCAAGACAAAGAAATATGGCCCAAACGAAAGAACAGAGCAAAACTTTAGAAAGAGAACTAAGTGATGAGGAGATAGCCAACCCATCTGATGGAGAATTTAAAGCCCTGGTAATTAAAATGCTCACAGATCTGATTGAGCTTGGTTGAAAAATGAAAAAAAAAAAAAAAACCCAAACAAAAAACAAATGAAAGATACCCAAAATGAAATAAAGCAAAATATTCAGGGAACCAAAAGTGACAGGAAGGAAACCAGGACTCAAATCAATGATTTGGAACAAAAGTGAGAAATAAACATCCCACCAGAACAGAATGAAGAAACAAGAATTCAAAAAATTGAAGAGAGTCTTACAAACCTCTGGGACAACCTGAAACGTTCCAATATCCAAATTATAGGGGTGCTAGAAGGAGAAGAGGAAGAGCAAGCAATTGAAAACTTATTTGAACAAATAATGAAGGAGAACTTCCCCAATCTGGTGAAGGAAACAGACTTCCAGGAAGTCCAGGAAGCGCAGAGAGTCCCAATGAAGTTGGACCCAAAGAGGAACACAGCAAGGCACATCACCATTAAGTTACCCAAGATGAAAGAGAAGGAGAGAATCTTAAAAGCAGCAAGAAGAAAGGATAGAATTACCTTCAAAGGAGTGCCCATAAGACTATCAACTGATTTCTCAAAAGAAACCTTGCAGGCAAGAAGGGGCTGGAAAGAAGTATTTGAAGTCATGAAAGACAAGGACCTACATCCAAGATTACTCTATCCAGCAAAGCTCTCATTTAGAAGGGAAGGGCAGATAAAGTGCTTCCCAGATAAGGCCAAGTTAAAGGAGTTCATTATCACCAAGCCATTATTATAGGAAAGGTTAAAGGGACTTATCTAAGAAAAATAAGATAAAAAATATGAACAGTAAAATGACAACAAACACAGATATCAACAAAAGAACCTAAAAGAAAAGAAAAACGGTGAAAAGAAAAACTAAGCAAACAACTAGAACAGAAACAGAATCAGAGAAATGGCCATCACATAGAGGGATTTCAGTGGGGAGGAGGAAGGGAGGAATGGGGAAAAGGTACAGAGAAGAAGCAGCATAATTAGGAGGCATAAAATAGGTAGAGATAAAAAGTGGTATAGGAAACAGAGGATTCAAAGAACGTATATGTACAACCCATGGTCATGAACTAAGGGGGGAGAATGCTGGAGGGTTGGGAGTGCAGGGTGGAGGGGGGATAAAAGGAGAAAAATTGGGAAAACTGTAATAGCATAACCAATAAAAAATACTTAGAAAAACCCACTGAAATGAGGGAGATTCAAGATGGCAGCAGAATAGGTAGAAGCTACACTAACCACTTCCCAGGACCAAAATGGAACCACAATTAAGTTACAGAAAAGTCATCCTGACTAGCCAACTGAAAAGACTAGCTGGAGAGAAGCCTTATAACTAAGGATACAGAAGAAACAACATCACCACACTGAGAATGAGAAGAAGTACAGAGGTGCAAGACGACTCTCTGGGCTCCCACATGTGGGCAGCAGTTGAAGTTCTGGAAGGATATTTCAGTGGCCAGGGAGGTTCCCCCTGAGAAGTATGGGGTCTAGACCCCAAGCAAGGCTTCCAAGCCTAGAGCACCAGAACCAGAAAAGGCTACTACATAACATCTGACTGTGAAAAGCAGAGGGGTTTCTCTCTGCCAGGGAGAGATGGCTAGACATGCAGACACCTTAAAGGGCCAATCCACAAAATTTTACTTGCAGCCACTTACCCTGGGCTCTGGTGGAGGTAGGGCAGAGTGGGCTAGAACCACATGAAGAGAGTCTGGGGTTGGTGGCTCTGGGGAGAAGGTTTAAGGGTCAGCTGCCAGGATCCCTGTGCTCAGTCATTCCTCATATTGTAGAAGCCATCTTTCTCAGGCAGAGCATTCCACTCCATGTGGCATGAGCCTGGGAGGAAGCAATAGCCTTACTCATGGGACTCCCTCTTGCCCCACCCTGTGGAGCTTAAGCCCCATTGAGGAGTCAGCCAGAGTCTGTTTTAGTGACTAAACCTAACAGGCAGCCTATAGGTGGAGGCTGATTTCTGTGTTCTTTGAGACTAGGCCCTTCCCTGGGCCTAGTGCTGCTAAAAGCTAGCCTTGGTGTGTAGCTTGGTCCTTTCCTTAGGACCCAGGCCCAGAAAATGGAGGCACAAGCTGTGGGTTGATGTTAGCTCCAATCACATTGCCCAGGGCCAATAACAGGCAGCATCTGATGTAGACATGCATGAAAGTCTTTGCAAATCCACCTAATACATAGAAACAAATACAAAGAGGCATCCCCAAATGAAAGAAAAAGAGAATTCTCCAGAAGAATAGCTAAATGAAATGGAGGCAACCAATTTATCACATATAGAGTTCAAAGTAATGAATATAAGGATGCTCAACAAAGAGAAAAGACATTAAAAAGGGCCAGTCAGAAATAAAGAATGCAATTATCATAAATAAATAATACTCTGGAAGGAATAAACAGGAGGTTAGATGAAGCAGAGGATTTATAAGACAAGGTAGAAAAAAACCCACACAATCAGAGCAGCAAAATGAAAAAATAATTTAAAAAAAGAGGATAGTTTAAGGGACCATTGGGACAACATGAAGCATCAACATCTGCATCATAGGAGTTCTAAAGGAGAAGAAAGAGCGCAAGGGATCCAGAACCTGTTTGCAGAAAAAAGTGACTGAACACTTCCCTAACCAGGTGAAGGAAAAAGACACACATCCAGGAAGTGCAGAGTCCCAAACAAGAGGAACCCAAAGTAGCCCACACCAAGACAAATCACAGTTAAAAATGGCAAAGCATAAAGACAGGGAGAGAATCTTAAAGGCCACAAGAGAAAGGCAATAGTTACACACAAGGGAGCTCCCATAAGGCTGTCACTGATTTCTCAACAGAAACATCTCAGGTCAGAACTGATTGGCATGGAATATTCAAAGTGATGAAAAGCAAGGACCTACAACTAAGACTACTTTACCAAAGGCTATCATTTAAAACTGAAGGAGAAATACAGATCTTCTCAAACAAAAAAAAAGGTAAAGGAGCTTGTTACCACCAAACCAGTACTACAACAAATGTTAAAGGGCTTGCTTTAAGAAGAAGCAGGAAAAAAGAAAAGAACCCAGAGGAACATAGTTAAAAAAATAAAATGGCAATAAATACATATCTATCAATAACCACTTTCAATGTAAATGGCTTAAATGCTCAAATCAAAAGACATAGGGGAGCCCAGGATGGTGTGGCTCAGTTAATTGGAGCATCATCCTATAAACCAAAGGGTTGTGGGTGTGATTTGGTCAGGGTGCATACCTGGGTTGCAGGTTCAATCTCAGAGCAGGGCATATACAAGAAGGCAACCTATCGATGTTTCTATCTCATGTTTATGTTTCTCTTCCTCTCTCTCTCTCTCCCTCCCTCCCTTCCCCTCTCTCTAAAATCAATAAGCATGTCCTAGGGTGAGGATATAGAAAAGATATAGGGTAGCTGAACAGATAAGAAAACAAGACCCATATATATGCTGTCTTCAAGAGACCCAGTCAGAACAAAAGATACACACAGACTAAAGGTAAAGGGATGGGAAAAGATATTCATGCAAATGGTAAAGGAAAAAAAGCTGTGGTAGCCATACTTATATCTGACAAAATAGACTTTAAAACCAAGGCTATGGTAAGAGACAAAGAAGAACACTACATAATGATAAAGGGAACAATCCAGCAAGAGGATCTAACCTTAGTAAATATTTATGCACCCACCATAGGAACACCTCAATATGTAAAGAAAACTTGATGGACATAAAAGGAAATATTGACAGAAATACCATCATAATAAGAGAATTCAATATACATTTGACATCAATGGATTGATCTACCAGACCAAAATCATCAAGGAGGCAGCAGCCTTAAATGACACACTAGATCAAATGGATTTAGTTGACATATTCAGAGCATATCATCCCAAAGAAGCAGAATATACATTCTCTTCAAGCGCACATGGGACATTTTCTGTGATAGACCACATGTTAGGACACAAACAAATCTCAATGAATTTAAAAAGATTGAAATCATATCAAGCATCTTCTCTGACCATGGTACTATGAAACTACAAATCAATCATAAGGAGAAAACTAAAATATACACAAAGACATGGAAGGTAAATAACACGTTATTAAACAATGAATGGGTTAACATTGAGATCAAAGAAGAAATCAACACATAAGCAGAAGTAAAGATAAAAACCACATGATCATATCAATAGAAAAGAATTTGATAAAATCAAGCACCCAGTTGTGATAAAAATTGTTGGCAAAGTGGGAATAGAGGGAAAATACCACAATGTAATAAAGGCTATATATGACAAGCCCATAGCCAACCTTATACTTATTAGGCAAAAACTACAAGTGTTCTCCTTAGGATCTGAAACAAGACAAGAATGTCCACTTTCACCATTCTTTTTTTTTGGGGGGGGGTTGCAATTTAGGTGTATTTATTTATTTATTTATTTATTTTTAATATATTTATTGATTATGCTATTACAGTTGTCCCATTTCCCACCCCCACTCCACTCCATCCTGCCCACCTCCTCCCTCCCACATTCCCCCCTATAGTTCATGTCCATGGGTCATACTTATAAGTTCTTTGGCTTCTACATTTCCTACACTATTCTTACCCTCCCCCTGTCTATTTTCCACCTATCATCTATGCTACTTATTCTCTGTACCTTTCCCCCCTCCTCCCTGTCCCACTCCCCTATTGACACCCCTCCATGTGATCTCCATCTCTATGGTTCTGTTCCTGTTCTAGTTGTTTGCCTAATTTGCTCTTGTTTTTGTTTTAGGTGTGGTCGTTAATAACTGTGAGTTTGCTGTCATTTTTACTGTTCCTATTTTTGATCTTCTTTTTCTTAGGTAACTCCCTTTAACATTTCATATAATAAGGGCTTGGTGATGATGAACTTCTTTAACTTGACCTTATCTGAGAAGCACTTTTATCTTCCCTTCCATTCTGAATGATAGCTTTGCTGGATACAGTAATCTTGGATGTAGGTCCTTGCGTTTAATCTTGGGTAATGTAATTATGATGTGCCTTGGTGTGTTCCTCCTTGGGTCCAGCTTCTTTGGGACTCTCTGAGCTTCCTGGACTTCCTGGAAGTCTATTTCCTTTGCCATATTAGGGAAGTTCTCCTTCATTATTTGTTCAAATAAGTTTTCAATTTTTTGTTCTTCCTCTTCTCCTTCTGGCACCCCTATAATTCAGATGTTGGAACGTTTTGAGATGTCCTGGAGGTTCCTATGCCTCTCCTCATTTTTCCGAGTTCTTGTTTCTTCATTCTTTTCTGGTTGGATGTTTCTTTCTTCCTTCTGGTCCACACCATTGATTTGAGTCCCAGTTTCCTTCTCATCACTATTGGTTCCCTGTACATTTTCCTTTGTTTCTATTTGCATAGGCTTCATTTTTTCATCTACTTTTCAAACAGATTCAACCAATTCTGTGAGCATATTGATAACCAGTGCTTTGAACTGTGCATCCGATAGGTTGGCTATCTCTTCGTCGCTTAGTTGTATTTTTTCTGGAGCTTTGAAGTGTTCTGTCATTTGGGCCATTTTTTTTTTTTTTTTTGGTCTTGGCGCTTCTGTTACTTTAAGGGGCGGAGCCTTAGGTGTTCACCGGGGCGGGGTAATGCTGGTGGCTGTGCTGTGACGCTGTACATGGGGGAGGGGCCAAGAGGGAGCAATGGCACCGGCCTCACTCTCCTCCGGATTTCAGTCTTTCACTCCGATACCCACAATCAAACTGGGCCCCTCTGGTGCTGGTTCCCAAGTGGGTGGGCTTGTGCACACTCTAGGCCCCTGTGGGTCTTTCCAACAACCTCTCCCGTGAGGCTGGGAGTCTCTCCTGCTGCTGCCCCAACCCCCATGGGCGCTTTCAATCAGAGGTTTGAGGCTTTATTTCCTGGAGCTGGAGCCCTGGGTTGCGCAGTCTGCTTCAATCCCCGCCGTTCGCCCAGTTTATCTGTGTGCGAATGTGGGGCCCCGGGGTGCTACCCACTGCTCTGCCTGCCCCTCTCTCCGCCACTCTGAGTCTGGTCCTTTCAGTTTATCTGCACAAATGTAGGGTTGCAGGGTCTGCCAGTGGTCAGATTGCCTGTCCCTTTAGTCCCACACTCCACCAGTCTCGGTCCGCCACAGCCACGTGAGTCCTCTCCACCCCGGTGCCCGTCTCCGCCCCTCCTACCGGTCTGGATGAATGTTTATTTTGTATTTCCTTGGTGTTGGACCCCCTTGCCGTTAGATTTTTCTGTCAGTTCTGGTTGTGCGAGGAGGCGCAGTGTGTCTACCTACGCCGCCATCTTGGTTCTCCACCATTCTTATTCAACATAATTCTAGCCACAGCAATCAGATAAGAAGAAGATATAAAAGGCATCCAAACTAGAAAGGAAGAAGTATAACTGTCATTATTTGCAGATGACATGATACTGTATATAGAGAACCCTAAAGATTGCACCAAGAAACTACTAGAACTGATCAATAAATTTAGTAAAGTAGCAGGATACAAAATTAAAATCCCGATATCAGTTGCATTTTCCTATGCCAATAATGAACTAACAGGGAAGCTAAGAAAATAATACCTTTCACATGCTTCACAGAGAATAAAATACCTAGGAATAAAATTAACCAAGAATGTAAAAGATCTTACTTGGAAAACTATAAGACACTGAAGAAAGAAATTAAAGAAGATACAAATAAATGGAAGAACATACCATGTTCATGGATAGGAAAAATTAACATCACTAAAATATCCATACTACCCAAAGCAATCTACAGAGTCAATGCAATTCTTATGAAGACACCAGTGATTTCGCAGAACTAGAACAAATATTCCAAAATTTATATGGAACCACAAAATACCCCAAATAGCAACAAGAGATATTGAGAAAGAAGAGCAAAGTTGGAGTAATCACAGTACATAATATCAAACTATACTATAAGTCTAGCAATCAAATCAACATGGTACCGGCATAAAAACAAACATACAGATCAGTGGAACAGAATAGAGAACCCAGAAATAAACCCATGCCTCTATAGTCTATTAATATTTAATAAAGGAGGCAAAACATTCAATGAGCTAATGATAGTTGCTTCAATAAATGATATTGGGAAAATTGGACAGATACATGCAAAAAAATGAAACTACATCACCTTCCTATGCAACACACAAAAATAAATTCAAATGGATTAAAAACTTAAATCATGGTCTCAAAACTGCAAAAATCTTAGAAGAAAACATAGGCAGTAAAATCAGACATTTCTCATAGCAATATTTTTTCTGATGTATCTCCTCGGGCAAGGGAAACAGAAGAAAAATCAAACACATGGGACTACGTCAAACTAAAAAGGTTCTGCACAGCAAAGGAAACCTTCAACAAAATGAAAAGACAACCCACTGAATGGGAGAACATATTTGCTGATATATCTTATAAGGGGATAATATCCAAAATTTTTAAAGAACTTATAAAACTCAATACCAAAACCCCCAAACAATTCAATTAAAAAATGGACAAAGAACCTTAATAGACACTTCTCCAAAGGAGACATATAAGTGGCCAATAGGCATATGAAAAGATGCTCAGCATCATTAATCATCAGTAAAATTCAAATGAAAACCACAAAGAGATATCTCCTCACTCTTGTCCAAATGCTATTATCAATAAATCAACAAACAACAAGTGCTGGCAAGGATGAAGAGAAAGGAGAACCCTTTTACACCTTTGGTGGGAATGCAGATTGGTGCAGCTACTGTGGAAAGCAGAATGGAGTTACCTCAAAAAATTGAAAATGGAACTGCCTTATGACCCAGCAATTCCACTTTTGGGAATTTATCTGAAGAAGTCTGAAACAGTAATTTGAGAGGAATATACACATGCCCATATTCATTGCTGTGTTATTTATAATAGCCAAGATTTGCAGGTTTCACCACAGTTGAGGAGCTGGAAAATTGCCTTACCATTTGACTTAATCTCAAATTTAGGAGTAAGGGAGATTTGAAGGAAATAACCCAATATTGGCAACAGCAGTACCTCAAAATGTGACTTTTGGAAGTAGGGTCATTGCAGATGTAATTAGTTAAGATGAGGTCATAATGCAGTAGGATGGGAGCCTAACCTAGTGTGACTGGTGTCCTCATATGAAGATAGTGATGGAGTGTGGACAAAGAGAGTAAGTCATGTAAAGAAGGAGAATTGGAGTGATGCATGTATAAACCAAGGAATGCTAAAGATTGCAGCAAACCACCAGAAGCCAGGAAGAGGCACGGAAGAATTCCTTACAGGTTTCAGAGGGACTATGGCTCTGTCAACACCTTGTATGTGCACTTCTAGCCTCCAGAAATGTTTGAGACAAATTGCTATTGTTTTAAACCATTCCGTTTGTGAAGGTTTGTTATGGCAGCCCCACAAAACTAGACAATTGATTTCTGACAAGGTTGCTGAGACCAGGCATTGGGGAAAGAACAGCCTTTTCAACAAATGATGCTGAGAAAACTGAATAGCCATATGCAAAGAAATGAAGTGGGACCATATACAAAAATTACTTCAAATAATGGGTCAAAGACTAAATTTAAAGATAACACTATTAAACTCCTAGAAGAAAGCATAGAGGAATGTATTCATGACCATGGATTTAACAATGATTTCTTATGTGGCATAAAAAACACAGCTTACAAATGAAAAAAAAATAGATTAATTGCACTTTGTCAAAGTTAAAAACTTTTTGCATCAAAGAATACAATTAAAATCCTGTAGTCTATTAACAATGGTTATTTAATTTTTTTTCTATATTAGAACTTCATATGAAAAGTTTGCCCTTGGAACAAAATAGAGAGCCCAGAAATAAACCCAAGTCACTATGGTCAATTAACATTTGACAAAGGGGGCAGAAGCATAAAATTGAGTAAAAATAGCCTCTTCAACAAATGGTGTTGGGAGATCTGGACAGCCACATGCAAAAAAATGAAACTTGATCACCAACTTATACATACACAAAAATAAATTCAGGGTGGATAAAAGACTTCAATGTAAGTTGTGACACCATGAAAGTCCTAGAGGAGAACGTAGGCAGGAAAATCTCTGGTATTCCACACAGCAATATTTTCACCAATAGTTCCCTAGAGCAAGAGACATAAAGGGAAGAATAAACAAATGGGATCTCATTAAAATAAAAAGCTTCTGTATGGCTAAAGAAAACAGCATTAAAATGAAAAGGGAACCAAGTGTATAGGAAAATATATTTGCCAATGACACCTTGGACAAGGGTTTGATCTCCAAAAGATGTAAAGAACTCACATGACTCCACTCTAGGAAGACAAACAACCCAATTTAAAAATGGGCAAAGGACTTGAACAGACACTTCTCCAAGGAGGCTATATAGGGGACCCAGATACATATGAAAGGATGCTCAGCATCACTAGCCATCAGAGAGATGCAAATTAAAACCCTAATGAGATACCACTTCACACTGGTCAGAATGGCCATCATAAACAAGTCAACAAACAACTAGTGCTGGCGAGGTTGTGGAGAAAAGGGAACCCTAGTGCACTGTTGGTGGGAATGCAGATTGGTGCAGCCACCGTGGAAAACAGTATGGAATTTCCTCACAAAACTAAAAATGAACTGCCTTTTGACCCAGCAATTCCACTGCTGGGATTATATACCCTAAGAATCCCAAAATACCAATTCAAATAACCTGTGCACCCCAATGTTCATAGCAGCCCAATTCACAAAGTCAAGTGTTAGAAGCAACCTAAATGCCCACCAGTAAATAAGGGGATCAAAAAACTGTGGTACAGTTACACAATGGAATACTACACAGCAATACTACAGAGCAGAAAGAAAGAAGGAGCTCCTACTCTTTGCGACAGCATGGATGGAACTGGAGAGCATTATGCTAAGTGAAATAAGCCAGGCAGTGAGGGACAAATACCAAATGATCTCACCTGTAAGTGGAACCTAATCAACAAAACAAACAAGCAAGCAAAATATAACCAGAGACATTGGAATAAAGAACAAACTGACAGTAACCAGAAGGGAGGCGGGAGAGGATAATGGGGGAAAATAGGGGAAGGGTCATCAAGGTACACATATAAAGGACACAAGGACAAAGCCCAAGGGGATAGGTTCAAGGGTGGGAGGTGGGGATGGGTGAGGCGGGGGCCATGGTGGGATGAAAATGGAGACAACTGTACTTGAACAACAATAAATAAAAAAGAAAGAAAAATTTGCCCTATATTTAATCATAAATAATAAGAAATAAAGCCATTTTGGAATTATTCTGACATAATATACAATTTGCATTTTAAAAATGTGTCTGGGAAAAAATGTTGAACAAGTTTGCAGTCATTGGTATCTCAAATTGGCAGTTAGATTTCTGAAAACCAATGCAGCATGTTTCTTTTTATACTTGGTTTGTAATTTTCCTCTAAGATTGAAGACTAAAACAATAGATTCATTTCTCTGAATTGAACTAATGATAATGGTGACTGTATCACTAAAGGAATAGGAAGTAACATGTTCATGATGTAGGTGAATGATGTGATTCCCACTAATAAAGGTGAACAACAAAAGAAAAAGGAAACAATTAAGATAGTGAAAAGAATTAATACCCAGAATATATGAAAGAACTCATACAACTCAACAAACACCCAAGTAACAGTTTATTAATGGACAAAAGACTTGAATAATATACAAATAGTCTATAAACATATGAAAATTGCTCAATATCATTAGTTTTTGGGCAAATGCAAATCAAAACCACAATGAGATATCACTGTATACCCACTCTGATGGCTATAACTTAAAAAATGGAAAATAACAAATGTCGACAAGGATGTGGAAAAATTGGAACTGTTGTATATTGGTTATGGGAATGTAAAATGGTTGTAGCTACTGTGGAAAACAGTTTGGCAGTTCCTCAAAAACTATACATAGAATTACCATACCAGTATAACCCAGCTATTCTAAGTATATACCCAAAGGGATTGAAAACAGATACTTGTACAGCAATGTTTATAGTGGCATTATTCACAATAGCAAGAAGGTTGAAACAACCAAAGTGTTTGGAAATAGTGGTGATGGTTATGCAATATTGTGAAATGTACTTAATGTCAATAAATTTTGCACTGAAAAAACGGTTAAAATTGTACATTTCATGTTATGTATATTTTGCCACAATTACAAAAAAATTTAAAAAAAAGAGGCAAGTTCTTAACAGGATTCAAGAAAGTAAGTAAGCCTAGCAGGGGTTGGTAGAAAGAAAAGGGAATGTTTGAGGGATGAAAGGTGGCAGTGTGCTTGAAGGGAAGACATTTAGGGAGTGAAATGGGGAAAACTGAAATACAATGGTGTACCGCATAGCGATGTTTGGTAAACGACCGACTGCGTATACTATGGTGGTCTCATAGATTATAAAGGAGCTGAAAAGTTTTTATCACCTAGTGATGTAGTAGCTATCATAACATCTTAGCACAATGCACTAGTCACGTGTTTGTGGTGATGCTGGTGTAAATAAGCCTTCTGCACTGCTAGTTAGATAAACGTCTAGCACATACAATTATGTGCACTACATAATGCTTGATAATGATAATAATGACTTTTTCTGGCTTATGTATTTACTATATATGCTTTTTAAAAGTCATTTTTAGAGTGCAGTCTTTCTACTTGTAAAAAATGCTTTAAACAGTGTGTGGTGTGAGCCTGCAGCAGCCTCATACATCTCCTATTTAACATGTCTCTTGATTGCATCCTTTTCTCTTGTGTTTGATTTACTCTTGTGGCATTTTGTACAGTAACATGCTTACAGCCCAGGCTTGTTCCTTGTGGTATAGGCTTGGATCCTAAGTATGTAGTAGACTAGACCGTCTAGGTTTGTGTAGGTGTAATCTGTGATGTTCGCACAACAATGAAATCACCTAATAATGCATGTCTCAGAATGTGCTCCCGTTGTTAAGTGGACAAAACTCTGCTAGTGAGATGTGTTGCCTAATCTGTTGCAATGCTAGAATTTCAGTAGTAGAGTGTTTCCAGTTAATAAAATTGAGTATGTGACCACCATGGCTGTAGACTGCTTAATAAAAGTGGGAAATGCCAGTCTCAAGAATTGAACATGGTTAAATTCACAGAGGAGACAGGGTAGAAAGCAAACCTGAGTTGGATGTTGAAGATGAATAGATTGTTGTTGATTTGCAAGAGTCTCAAAGGATAAATGATTTATTTCTACTGTATTTCTTATTTTTAAATTAATTAATTAATTTTTATTCAGTTACAATTGTCTGCATTTTCTCCTCTTCCCTCCACCCCAACCCAGCCAGTCCCACCCCCCTCCCGCACCTCTACCCTCCCCCTTGATTTTGTCCTTGTGTCTACTGTATTTCTTAGTTCTGTACTTTTATTGTAGTATTGACAGAGAGTTTGTTGAATTTCTTTTTATTAGACAAATTTTGGTAAGCCTGGTAGGTTGCTAGTGGCTAAGCCAGTCCTAAAGTTAACAGCTGTAGAAATTGGCTTGGCAATATTTCAGCTCTTCAATCTGTACAGAAGTTTTTATCTGATTGTGCATGTCAAGGTAAGTACAATGAAGGGGGAAGGCATTGCCTTCCCCATCTTGCTTTTAAAAGTGTATAAGCAAGTTGTTAAAGGTTTTTCATTAGTTTTTTTTGAAATGTACACATTGTAGTGCTTCAAAAAATATCTTTTTTATCTACCTGATTAAAATTTCATACTCTGCATCACATAATATTTGTTATAAAATATGTTCAATTTATAAATCAAAGAGAAGAAAGTAATTTGGAAAGCCCAATCTAATTAAATCATACTTTGAAAGTAGTTGGGCCTCTAATTTTCTTTCCTCTTGTGGCATATCTTTTATATAATATAGTGTTTGATTTATATGAATGTCAAAATGTTGTTTCCATTTTTCTTAGGAAAACGGGAAATCATTTTCATAACTTCATTAGTTGGCAAGATCTAAGAGCTATTGAACTTGTAAAATCTTGGAATAATTCCCTTATAATGAAGGTAATCTTGTTCTTCTCTGCAATTTGGATATTACAGTTTTTTCCTGTAAAGTTTTCTTAGCTGTAGACTTAATTGTATAATCTCCTACCTATGCTGTTTTGGACATTAATAAGAGAATACACACACGCACACTCCCACACCAGTGAAACTGAATAATAGTTGCACAAAAGTGTAACTAGCAGACTGAAGTACTTAACACTACACTTCAAAACATCCTGAGGAAGTTTGGAGTGGACTGAAGGTTCACATGTTAGTGAGAATTCACATTTTCATTTCTGGAGAAATGGAAAAAATACAGACTATGTCCAGAAAAGATGCAGCAATGTCCAAATTTCATCATTTTTGTTATAAAAAGTGGAGTATGTATTTTGAGATAGTTAACTAGCTGACTGCCATGTCCTCTTAATATAATACCGGGCACATAGTAAGCAAGTGATGATGGTGGTGATGGTGACAGAGACAGGAATAGCAGCACTATCCACATCATCTCGCTCCCTGAGTGGGAAACTGAGTCATTGGGTAAGAAGACAGTTTTCTAGCTCCTCAGCTGTGGTGAAACCTACAATATTTGGTGTTATAATAATCAATACACTTTTGATTATTTTAATATTTCTTTTTAAAAAATATATTTATTGATTATGCTATTACACTTGTCCCATTATTTTAATATTTCTAATATCTTCTCAGTTAGGGTGCACACACCAGACAGTTCAGGGGGCAGTGTCAAGTTTCACCAGTTTTCTTGCTGAGTATTTGGAGACATTAATTCTATATAAAAGTAAACATGAATATATTATAGAATATGACAACAATGCATGAGTGAAACACCAAAATCTCATGCACATTGATACTTTTTGTTAGTTTAATATATAAAAATGCACCTTATTTTAATAACTTGTGAGGATGAATTCTGAGATGTGCTGTTTACAGGAAAGACAGTAATTAAGGGAAGTTGAAAGTGGTGTAGGAAAGGCATGAATCCTGATTGGTACAATTTTAAATTATACTATTCATAATATGTAATTTTTTACCTTAACATATAATTTTAGTTTTTAATAGGTCAATTTACAAATATTCCTAAGTCATAACTAATTCTTTAGCCAGTGAGATGTTGAATACTTTTTTTCCTTTAAAAATGAATTGTGGCCCTGGCTGGTGTGGTTCAGTGGATTGAGTGCTGGCCTGTGAACCAAAGGTTCAATTCCCAGTCTAGGGCATATACCTGGGTTTTAGGCCAGGTCCCCATTTGGGAGTGTGTGAGAGGCAACCACACATTGATGTTTCTCTCTCCTCTATTTCTCCTTCCCTTCCCTTTGGTAAAAATAAATAAATAAAATTTTTTAAAAAATGAAAAAAAATAGTGTATCAATAGATGCAGGAAAAGCTTTTGATAAAATCCAGCACCCATGTATAATAAAAACTCTCAGCAAAGTGGGAAGACAGGGAACATATCTGAACATAAGAAAGACCATATGTGACAAATCCATTGCTAGTGTCGTACTCAACAGGGAAAAACCACCAGCATTCCCTTTAAGATTGGGAACAAAATAGGATGTCTGCTTTCACCTCTCTTATTCAACATAGTACTGGAAGTCCTACCCATAGCAATCAGACAAGAAGAAGGAATAAAAAGCATCCAAATTGGAAAGGAATAATTAAAACTGCCTGTATTTGCAGATAACATGATACTATACATAGAGAAACCCAAAGATTCCACTAAGAAACTACTAGAACTGATAAGTGAATTCAGCAAAGTAGCAGGACAGAAAATTAGTATTCAGAAATCAGTTGCATTTTTATATGCCAATAAGGAACTAACAGAAAGGGAATTTAAGCCATTGACAATTGCTTCAAAAAGAATAAAACACCTAGGAATAAACCTATCCAAGGATGTAAAAGACATGTACTTGGACACTGAAGAAAGAAATTGAAAAAGATACAAGTAAGTGGAAGCATATACCATGTTCATGGATAGGATGAATTAACATAATTAAAATGTCCATCCTACCCAAAGCACTATAGATTCAACACAATTCCTATCAAGATTCCAATGATGCATGTCAGAGAACTAGAACCAATATTTCAAAAATTTATATAGAACCACAAAAGGCCCTGTATAGCAACAGTGATCCTGAAAAAAAAAAAAGAACAAAGTTGGAGGAATCACACTACCTAATATCAAACTATACCAAAAGGCCATAGTAATTAAAACAGCCTGGCATAAAAACAGACATATAAATCAATGTAACACAACAGAGACACCAGAAATAAATCCACACCTTTGTAGTCAATTAATGTTTGACAGAGGGAGCAAGCATGTACAATGGGCTAAAGATAGTTTATTCAATAATGGTGCAGGGAAAATTGGACAGATATGTGCAGAAAAATGAAACTTAGACCACCTTCTTACACCACACACAAGAACAAATTCAAAATGGATCAAACACATAAATGTTAGACCCCAAACCATAAATTTTATAGAAGAAAACATAGGCAGTAACATCTTGGACATTGCTTGTAGAAATTTTTTATTGGAAATATCTCTCCAGGCTAGGGAAACAAAAGAAAAAAAATAAATCAATGAGACTTCATCAAACTTAAAAAGTTTTTGCACAACAAAGGAAAACATAAAAAGAAAATAAAAAGACAACTCACAGAATGGGAGAATATATTTGCCGACAGATCTTATAAGGGGTTAATATCCAAAATTTTTAAAGTACTTACAAAATTCAACACCAAGAAAACAACCCAGCTGAAAAATGAAATGGCCAAAAGACCTGAATAGACACTTCTCCAAAGGGGACATATAGATGGCCAATAGACATATGAAAAGATGCTCAATGTCACTAATCATCAGAGAAATGCAAATTCAAATCACAATGAGATACCATCTCACACCTGTCAGAATGTCTATTCATCAATAATTCAAAAAACAACAAGTGCTGGAGAGGTTGTGGAGCAAAGGGAACCCTTTTGCACTGTTGGTGGGAATGCAGACTGGTGCAAGCCACAGTGGAAAGCAGTATGGAGATACCTCAAAAAATTAAAAATGGATTTGCCTTTTGACCCAGGAATCCCACTTCTGGGAATGTATCCAAAGGAACCAAAAACACTGATTCGAAAGAACATATGCATCCCTATGTTCATTGCAGCATTGTTTATAATCACCAAGATATGGAAGCAGCCCAAGTGTCCATCAGTAGATGGATGGATAAAACAACTACGGGACATTTACGCAATGGAGTTCTGCTCAGCCATAAAAAAGAAGAAAATTTTACCCTTTGGAACCATATGGATGGACCTGGAGAACTTCATGCTAAGTGAAATAAGCTAGTCAGAGAAAGAAAAGTACCATATGATTCACTCATATGTGGAATCTAATGAACAAACTGAACTAAGAAGCAAAACAGAGACAGACTCATAGATGGAGAGCAGATGACAACTAGAGGGGGGTGGTTGGGGGTGGAGGGATTTAGCAAAAAAGAAAAAACACTTAGGGACTTGGTTGCTGGGGGCCATGTAAGGGGACTAAGTGGTAGTAGAAAAAAATAATAAAGATTATATATTTAAAAAAAAAGAAACAGCCATTTTGAACTGACAGATATAATAGTTCTTAAAGCTAAAAAGAAATTTAAAAAATAGATTGTGACCATGCAAATGTTTACTTCTCTAGTATAAGCCCAGAATTGTCAGTGAATCGTCATCTGCTAACCAGAAAACCTATTAATCAGAACCTGTTTTACTTAGAATTCTAATCAACGAAATCTTTCTCTGGGGATTTTAAAAAAAGGCAAGATCCTTTCTGGCTGAGATATCTGAGAGGTAGAATAATGACCACTTGGCATTATGATAATGATAATAATCAGAACAGCAACCACTATTGATTTAGCACATAGTATGTGCCATGTATTCATGTATATTGTCTTCAATTCTTGCAACCATCATTAAACATTTTTTCTCTTAAAAAAAAAGCCCAGATCACAAATCATAACACAAAATTGTGACTTTAAGCACAAGAGGGAGTGTTTAAAGCACTTCATGTACTTGATATTGAACATGTGCATGATGTAAGTTTTGGTTTCTCTTAGCAGAAAGATGCATACAAACAGAGTCTATCCTGCCAGTGAAGGAACCCCACCCCACAGTCATGTCTTTCTAGGTGGTATAGTTTATTGATTGAGGCTCTTGGAAATGTTTAGGGTCTATGTGCTTGAGCTGGCACCAAGGTTGTTAGTTTAGCCAAGAGTAGCTCCAAGCTGCATTGTGAAGGAATTGAGCTGTGTTGTCAAACTTCTGGCACCATTGTTTTCCTTCAGTCTCCCCAAGCGCCCTTGCTTCCTTTCAGTGCTGTTCTGATTCTTGTTAAGGCTTCTCTTTGCTTTCAGCATAAAAATATCTACGCCTCACCATGGTTTGGCCCTGTCTACAGTTCTGACTACTTCCCAGTCCCCTTTCTCTCTGAAGCTGCTAAGGATTAGGTTCCAGCTTTGCCAGCCTGCTTTAATTCTTGTAGCACCCAAGCCCTTTGTCACCTTAAGGCCCTCACACCTACAAGGGGCCTCCTCTGTTATCATGGCTGATCCTTCTCATTTCTCAGGGCTCAGCTTTATGTCACCTTCTAAGGAGCCTTTACCTGCCATCCTGTTTAATGTAGTCCCCAACTCCCATCCAGTCTCTATCTTACTGTCCATTATTTCCTTCACAACATTTATCATTTTTTAAAATTTTATTGTTGTTCAAGTACAGTTTTCTTCCTTTTCCTCCTCCACGCCTCCCTTTGGTTTCGTCCATGTGTCCTTTATAGTTGTTCCTGAAAACCCTTCACCCTTTTCCCCCCATTATCCCCTCCCCTCTCGCCTCTGGTTACTGTCAGTTTGTTCTTAATTTCAATGTCTCTGATTATATTTTGCTTGTTTGTTTTGTTGATTAGGTTCCACTAAAAGGTGAGATTATTTGGTATTTGTCTTTCACCGCCTGGCTTATTTCACTTTGCATAATGCTCTCCAGTTCCATCCGTGCTGTCGCAAAGGGTAGAAACTCCTTCTTTATTTCTGCTGTGTACTATTCCATTGTGTAAATGTACTGTAGTTTTTTTATCCATTTATTTATTGACGGGCACTTAGGTTGCTTCTAGCACTTGGCTATTGTAAATCATGCATGTAGCTGGACAGCTACATGCAAAAAAATGAAACTTGATCACCAACTTACACCACACACAAAAGTAAACTCAAGGTGGATAAAAGACTTCAATGTAAGTCGTGACACCATAAAAGTCCTTCAGGAGAACATAGGCAGGAAAATCTCAGATATTCACACAGCAATATTTTCACTGATAAGTCTCCTAGAGCAAGGGACATAAAGGAAAGTATAAACAAATGGTATCTCATCAAAATAAAAAGCTTCTGCATGGCTAAAGAAAACAGCATTAAAATGAAAAGAGAACCAACTGTATGGGAAAACATATTTGCCAATGATACCTCAGACAAGGGTTTGATCTCCAAAATGTATCACACATTTTTAAACTGAAATTTTAAGTGAGGCAATTGTGGATTCACATGCAATTGTAAGAAATAATACTGAGCCCTGGCTGGTGTGGCTCAGTGGATTGAGCGCCAGCCTGTGAACCAATGGGTCACCAGCTCTATTCTCAGTCAGGGTGCATGCCTGGATGGCCAGGTTCCCAGTAGGAGGGCGTGAGAGGCAACCACACATTGATGTTTCTCTTCTTCTCTTTCTCCCTCCTTTCTCCTCTGTCTAAAAATAAATACATACATACATACATACGTACATACATACATAAAAATCTTAAAGAAGAAAAATAAATAATATGGAGATCCCCTGTACACTTCAGAGTTTCTCTCAATGGTGACATTTTATAAAACTACTGTATAATGTTACAACCAAGATCCATAGCTTTTATTCACATATTTTCAGTTTTACTTGTACTCATTTCTGTTTCTATGTGTGTGTTAATTTCTGTATATTTTTTCATGTGTTCATGTATCCACCATGCAGTCAGGACACTGAACAGTTCCATCACTACAAGGATCCCTTATGTTACTCTTATATAAGCACATTTACCTCTCTCCTGTGCACCTTCCCACCCTCTCAAATCCTTAGCTTTTTGCAACTATTAACCTTTCCTCCATTCATTTTTTTTTTCATTTAAAAGATGTTATATACATAGAAAGAAGAAGCATAAAACCTTTTGGCATTTGCTTTTTTCACATAGTATAATTCCCTGGAGAATCCAAGTTGTTTTTTATTGCCAAGTTGTATTCAGCGTTACAGATAATACTGCCTGTTGGAGGACGTGTGTGCTTACTCCAGTTTTTGCTATTACAAATAAAGCTGTTATAAACATTCATGTACAGAATTTTATGTGAACATAAAATTCCATTGATCCTGGGTAAATACCTTAAGAGTACAATTGCTAGGTCATATGGTAATTGCATAGCTTAGAAGAAACTGCCAAACTGGTTTCCAGAGTGGCTGTATGTATCATTTATATTCCTACCAGTAGTGTATAAGTAACAAGACATACATTTTTCTTATTTTAACAGCTTTGATATCAGGATGCATTTTGAACTGTTAATTGTAACTCAGTATTATGCCATAATTCAGCTGGCTGAATTTTTTTCTTTTTTGGTGGTACTTCAAATAGTGATTTCTTTTAAAATCAGTATCTTAAGTGATCTCATTTGTTGATTTGATTACTTATTTGTCTGTATCCTCCCAGTAAAAGGTAAATTTAAGGAAGGTAAGGATTTTCCTTGTATTATTCACTGTTTTCTCAAGGCCTAGCACATTTTTGGTATATAGAAGGGACTCAAGAGCTATTTGTCAAATATATGAACAACGGTGTTCATTGTTCATATGTTGACTAAAAGTACTAGTGTTGCAACTCCTAATACTTTTTATGTAACTCTCTCCTCCCCAGGGATATAAATTTTAACAGAAGATTCCGGAAGGATCCTAAATCTATTTTTTTATAGAGAAAAGTATAATGTGCTTCAGTTTTTATTTGAGGCATTTTTAAACATGTAACAAATCAGAAGAAGGATTATGAGTGACCACTTTAAATATTTTTAAAAAGTCTTATATTTTAATAGATAATTTAAAATATAAAGAAATACAGAAGGTTGGAGCACTGAACAAGTGAAATGAAGTTAGAAGGATACAAAGTTTTAGTTACAAGCATGAATAAGGTCTGAGGATCTAATGATAACATGACCATTGTTGGCAACACTGTGTTGTACTATTGAAATTTGTAAAAACAGTAGAACTTTGTTCTCACCAAAAAAAAATGTGTTAAAAATTAAAATGGGGCTCATTGTTTAAAAGAAAAGGATAAGATGGAAAGCCTGCACATTTTGATTAGTATGTTATGCTAAAAGTGAAAAAAGTTAATTCATATTACTATTTTTAATAAATAAACCAAAATCTTTACATTTATTTTTTTGGGAGAGTGGTGGGGATTAACAGAAAAATGCAAGAAGTGGGTAAATTCTCCATAAGTGAATACTTACAAAACATCAGTCTCAGAGTTGAATTGTCCATCTGAATCCTTGTAGTAGGTAGCAGGATAAGGTTTTTTGGTTTTTGGTTTTTTAGTATGTGTTACAAATTTTAAAACTCAGGGCTTATGTTCTGTGTAAGGTTTTCTTTAAATTAAAGATTTTTCTTATTAAGAATATGTTTAAGGACTTCTGGCCGAGATGGAGACATAGATAGATATGTTCCACTAGCTGCTTTGCCTCTTTGCACAACCATAGGAAGGACAACAACCAATATAAAAACAAAAAACAACCAGTACTGCGAGAAGATTGCACTGTATGGAAGTCTGACAACCAAGGAGTTAAAGAAGAAACATTCATCAAGATGGGTAGGAGGGGCAGAGACAGGCAGCCAGGGTGGAAAGGAATGTAGCGAGGCAGTAGCGTCTGGTGGAACTGGTGGCCCCATATTTGCATGCAGCAGATAAAAACTGGGAGGGACAACTGGAGAGCAAGCAATCCCAGCCCCAGGCCAGACTGTGCAGCCCAGGATTCCAGTGCCTGGAAAAAGACTCATAACCTTTGGCTGTAAAAACCAGTGGGGGTTGTGGCAGTGGAAGAAACTGCCAGTGTCAGGAGAGTCCATTTGAGAGGCCCACAGGGCCTAGAATGTATACAAGCCCAGCTACTTGGGGAATCAGTATCAGGGCAGCAGCCGTAAGGGCACCTGTCACTTGCAGGAAGTGGGGGAAGTGACTGAAAATGGGACAAGAGCCAAGCAAGCAGCGTTGTTCCCTCTGAGACCCCTCCCCCACATACAGCACCACAAACCCGGGAAGTGGGTTGCCCTGCCCTGGCAAATACCTAAGACTCCGCTCCTTACACCATAACAGGTGTGCCAGCCCTGGGAGTCACAGCAGCTCTACGTAATACACAGAAACACGGAGGCTGCCAATTTGAGAAGACAAAGAAATATGGCCCAAATGAAAGAACAGAGCAAAACTCCAGAAAAAGAACTAAGTGACATGGAGATAGCCAGCCTATGTGCATCTTTGGATGTGCAGAGTCCAAAACACTAGTGATCAGGATGTTCAGAGAAATGATTGAGTACACCTGCAAAATAAAGGAAAAAGTGAAGGCTATACAAAGTGAAATAAAGAAAAATATACAGGGAACCAACAGTGAAGGGAAGGAAGTTGGGATTCAAATCATCAATTTGGAACAGAAGGAAGAAATAAACATTTACCTGGAACAGAAAGAAGAGACCAGAATTAAAAAAAAAAAAAAAAAAAAAAAGAGGAGAGGCTTAGGAACCTCTGGGACAAATTTAAACACTCCAACATCTGAATCATAGGGGTGCCAGAAGGAGAAGAACAACGACAAGAAATTGAAAACTCATTTGAACAAATAATGAAGGAGAACTTCCCCAATCTGGTGAAGGAAATAGACTTCCAGGAAGTCCAGGAAGCCTAGAGAGTCCCAAAGAATTTGGACCCAAAGAGGGACACACCAAGACACATCATCAATAAGTTACCCAAGATGAAAGAGAAGGAGAGAATCTTAAAAGCAGCAAGAAGAAAGGAGAGAATTACCTTCAAAGGAGTGCCCATAAGACTGTCAGCTGATTTCTCAAAAGAAACCTTGCAGGCAAGAAGGGGCTGGAAAGAAGTATTCAAGGTCATGAAAGGCAAGGACCTACATCCAAGATTACTCTATCCAGCAAAGCTATCATTTAGAATGGAAGGGCAGATAAAGTGCTCCCCACATCAGGTCAGGTTAAAGGAGTTCATCCTCACCAAGCCCTTAATGTATGAAATGTTAAATGGACTTACCTATGAAAAAGATCAAAAACTGTGAACAGTTTTACCTGTGAAAAAGATCAAAAACTGACAACAAACTCACAACTATCAACAACTGAACTTAAAACAAAAAAAACAAAAACAAACTAAGCAAACAACTAGAGCAGGACAGAATCATAGAAGTGGAGATCACATGGAGGGTTATCAGTGGGGAGGGGGAGGGGAGAGAATGGGGGAGAAGGTACAGGGAATAAGAAGTATAATTGGTAGGTACATAATAGACGGGGAGGTTAAGAATAGTATAGGAATGGAGAAGCCAAAGAATTAATATGTAAAAGCCATGGACATGAACTAAGGTAGGGGGATTGCTGGAGGAATGGTGGTACTGGATGGTGGGAGGCAAAGGGAAAAAATGGGACAACTGTAATAGCATAATCAATAAAATATTTAATAAAAAATTAAACTTAAAATTTGATTATTAGGTAAGTATAGATAGTATTAAAATTATGCATCCCAATTTTAGTTACTTAATGTATAGTGGAAATTCCTTCTCGGTTAATGCTAACTTGATTAAGAATATAATATTAAAAATAATAGCAATATATTTTTGAAATAACAAAATAGATTATTAAAAAATAGCAATAAAGCTTTCTCCCCTGACTGTCTCCCTTTACTTCCATAATCAAAAGTAGGGAAAGAGGTAGAAAACAATTATTTTTAAAAGACTTTTAGAAGTACTTGAGCCTGCTCAATTTTCTTAAGTCCTGAGAACACTCTACAAGTAGTTAAATAACTTGCTTGTTATTGGGTTTGTTTGCATAGGTATGAAATTAATATGGAAACATCAAACACCATTATTAAATGTATTTTTCTAAAATTTTTTGAAATAGCTAATACACAGTTCCTGCCGAATGCTTCACTTTTTCACTAGAAGTAGACGATTTTTAGCAGCCAGTTTGTTCACTTTCACAACCCAGCATGTTTCTTTGAGATTGGCCTGGATTTTGCAGAACATGGTTGAGGTAAGAGAAGTGTGTGTGTATGTGTGTGTGTGTGTGTGTGAGCACGTGTGCGATTATGGAACCTATGGGGAAGATTCAAGGAATAAGGATAGTAACTTGATTATTTGAGGGAAAATTAAGTATTTACCACATATTGGGATGGAAGATAAGGAATCTTTACTTCGTATTTTTTTAAAACCTTTTTATTGTGAGTCATAGTACATACAGAGAATTGAATAAAAATGTAGCATTCATATGCTGCAGAGCAAACATCTGTGTGATGTTACTTGAATGAAGCACTAAAACACTGTAATATTGTGTGTTACATATTCTTTTTACTTTTACTTATATATTTCTTTCTCAATACAACATTTAGTTTTATCTGAATAATTTTGAACTTTGTATAAACAGGACCATACAGTGTTTATTCCTTTGTATTTGACTTCTTTTGCTTAACATTATATGTGTGAAATATATGCATGTCTTATGTAAATTAATTTCTTTACATTTACACTGTTATTTAGTGTTCAATATATGATTTTATCATAGTTTACTTATACATTCTGTTCATGTACATTTGAGTTTTTTCTAGTTTGGGGCTATTATGAATAATGCTATCTTTTCATGCACTATAAACATATTTCTTTTTTTAACTTAAAAAAAATTCTCACCTGAAGACATTTTTTAATTGCTTTTAGAGACAGGAAGGGAGAGAGGGAGAGAGAGAAACATTCATGTGAGACAGAAACATGGATTGGTTGCCTCCCATATGCACCCATACTGGGGATCATATGCACCCAGACTGGGGATTGAATCCTCAACATAGGTATGTGCCCTCACCGGGAATTGAACCTCACAACCTTTTGCTTATGGGACAGTGCTTCAACCAACTGAGTCATACTGGCCAGAGTTGTAAATGAGTTTCTGCTGTGTCTACATATAGGAATAGAATTTTTAGGGCATGAATGTGTATATATCTTCATTTTTAGTGAATAATTTCAAACGTCTTCTGAAATTTTTGACAATTTATATACCCCTCAACAGTGAATGACAAGACTTTTTATTTTCTTTACCATCATAATTGATATTATCAGTCTTTTCTGGTATCTGGTATCTCTTTGTGATTTTAGACTGGATTATAAGAAACAAGATCCTACTATATGTTGTCTACAGAAGACACACTTCTTTAGATTCAGAAATTCAAATTGGAAAAAAATACAAATTGGTTAAAAGTAAATGGAATTCCAAGATGGCTACAGAGTAGGTGGAAGCTGTACTCATCTCCTCCCAGCACTAAACCAGATTTACAACTAAATTATAGATTCATCAACCTGAATAACCAACTGAAGACTCTACAGAAGCAGCCACATAGAGACTGATAAGAAGTTCAGAGACACAAAAAGGGCTGGCCCCTGCACTCACATGTGGTGGTTGAGAATCCAGAGGGATATCTGAGCTGCACTGATCTCCCTGAGGAGCAAGGGGTCTTAATCCCATACTTGGATCCCATCCCAGAGCAGCAGAGCAAGGGAGAGGAGCCTGCATAGCATGTGAAGGTGAAAATCAGTGGGGATTCTGTTCACCTAGGAGAGATGGAATTTTGATAGAAACCCAGGCACTCTCTTGAAGGGCCAGCACACAGGGTTTTGTTCTTAGACACTCACATGGGGCTTCGGTACAGGAATGGTGAGTCAGGTCATACAAGAGTCATAAACAGAAGATCTGGATGGCAAGTTTCAAGGAGAGATTTGGAGAGTCAGCCATCAAGGTCCTTGGTGCCTTATCTCATACCACCCTAAGATGCCAATTGCCCAGGGTGGAGTACTCCTGTCCTTACAGCACCAGCCTGGAGACAGCACTAGTTCAGTCCTTTAACTCCTGGTGGCACCACCCTGCTGAGCTTGAGTCCTACCGAAAGGTCTGCTGGCAGCACCCCATTGGGACCTTCAGTACCCTCTTTTTTGAGAAGTTATTGGCAGAGACTCAGACGGACATTGATCTATGTAGCTCCAGAGTAGGGCCATTCATCTGCACCTGCATGCTGCCAGAGCCCCTCCCTCAGTGGGCAGAGATGGAGTGGTATGGCTCTGGAATAGTGGCCACTTTGCCCCCACTGAATACTTGACTGTACTGTCCCCAAGCTCAAGATTCACTAGCCCTGTCCTCTGAACTTCAGTCACCCTGTCCTATCTAGTATGCCTTCTGGAAGATGGTGGGAAGCTGATCTTTGTACACAGCTTGGCTCCTCCCAAGTGCAATGAGACCCAGTAGAGACAGCCAGTAACAGTGGATTGCTTGATAGCTCCAAACATGTAGCTCCAGGCCAGTTGCAGGAAGCATCTGACATTAACCTGCACCTGAATCCCTCCAAAGGAGACCCAGAACCAACACAATCAGTAGTGTGCTTCAGACCATACCAAAGTATGACCCAACTAGACATACAAGAGGCACACCCAAAGGAAAATCACAGCAGGCACTGCTCTGAACAGTTGTGACTTGGGGCATAGCCCCAACACAGTGCCTCATAAAATGTGATCTGGGTCAGTCCTAACAGTCAGCCTGAAGGTGAACCGCACTTGCAAACAGAACAACACCATTCAAGACTCAACTACAACAGGAGTGCTCACATAAGCCATAAAAGTGACATTCCTGGAGCACTCAGTTCAGGTGATACGGGAGATTGTGCCACTGAACCCACGAGACACCTACAACATAAAACCACTAGAGCAAGTTTGGAAGTCATAGCAGATCGACCTAATACGCAGACGCAGACACAGACACAAAGGGCAGAGAAAATGACAAAGAAACATGCCCCAAATGAAAGAACAAGAGAAATCCCCCAAAAGAGAATTAAACAAAATGAAAACAAACAGGATACTAGATGCAGAATTCAGAACAATGCTTATAAGGATGTTTAAAGAACTTAGGGATGAATGAATGATCTCAGCGAGGACTTAAAAGAGATAGTAAGCATTTAAAAGGACATAAATACCATAAAAAAGACCAGTCAGAAATGAAGAATACAGTATCAGAAATAAAGAATAGAAAGAATAAAGAGCAGGTTAGAAGAGGAAGAGGATTGTATCAGTGATTTAGAGAACAAGATAACAGAAAACACAAAAGTAGAGGAATAAAAAAGAGTTTTTTTAAAATGAAGAAAGTGTATGGGATCCTATATCTGGGACAACATCTAGCATAACAACATCTACATCAGAGGGGTTCCAGAAGAAGAGAGAGAGCAAGGGATCGGGAACCTGTTTGAACAAACAATGACTAAAGACTTCCCTAACCTGTTGAAGGAAAAATACACACCTTTCCAGGAAGCAAAGAGGGTCCCAATCAAGAGGAACCCAAACAGGCCCACTTCAACACACATCATAATTAAAATGGCAAAATTCCAAGACAAAGAGAGAATCTTAAAGGCAACAAGGGAGAAACAGGAAGTAACATACAAGGGAGTCTCTCCATAAGGGTAGCAGCGGTCTTCTCATTGGAAACACTCCAAGCCAGAAGGCAATGGCAAGAAATATTACAAGTAATGAAAAAAAAAGCCCTGCAACCAAGACTACTCTATCCAGCAAGGCTCTCATTAAAATGGAAGGTGAAATAAGGAGTTTCCAAAAAAAAGAAGAAGCCTCAAAGGATACACCTCCACCAAACCAGCACTGCAAGACATGCTAAAGGGACTCCTTTAAGAAAAGGAAGAAAAAGAGTGAGAGAGGCAGGAACACAGGTATGAAGGAAGTAAAATGACAATGAATAAGTCCCTATCAATAATAACCTTAAACATAAATGGATTAAATGCTCTAATCCAAAGACACAGATAGCTGAATGGATAAGAAACCATGACCCACATGTATGCTGCCTACAAGAGACCCACCTCAGAACAAAAGACCTACACAGACTGAAAGTGAAGGGCTGGAAACAAATAATCCAAGCAAATGGACAGGAAAAAAAAGCTGGGGTAGCAATACACATATAAGACAGAACAGACTTTAAAAAAAGGCCATAAGAAGAGTCCCACATGGTCACTTCATAATAGTCAAGGGAAGAATCCACCAGGAAGAAATAAACATTGTAAATATATATGCACCCAACATAGGAGCACCCAAATACATAAAGAAAATCTTGGAGGACTTCAAGAAAGATATTGACAGCAACACAATTATAGTAGGGGATTTTACCACTCTACTGTCAAAAATGGATAGATCTTCCTAACAAAATATCAACAAAGATATTGTGGCATTGAACAATGTCCTAGATCAAATGGACTTATCTGATATATACAGAAACTTTCATCCCAAAGAAGCAAAATACACATTCTTTTCAAACGCACATGGAGCATTTCCAAAGACAGACCACATGATAGAACACAAGTCTCAACAAGTTCAAGAAAATTAAAATCATATCAAGCATTTTCTCTGACCACAAGGGACTGAAACTAGAAACCAACCCCAAAGGAAAAAAACCCCAAAACATTCAAACTCATGGAAATTGAAAAGCATGCTATTAAACAATGAATGGGTCAAGCATGAGATTAGGGGAGAAATCAAAAAGTTTCTGGAAACAAATGAAAATGAACTCACAACAATCCAAAACTTATGGGACACAGCAAAGGCAGTCCTGAGAGGGAAGAGTATAGTGAGACAAGCCTATCTAGAAAATATGGAAACATTTCAAACAAACAACCTAACCCTACACCTACAGGAACTGGAGGAACAACAACAAAGACAGCCCAGAGCAAGTAGAAGGAAGGAAATAACCAAGATCAGAGCAGAATTAAATGACATAGAGACTAAAAGAAGAATACTAAGGATCAATAAATCCAGGAGCTGGATCTTTGAAAAGATAAACAAAATTCACAATCCTTTAAGCAGACTCATCAAGAAAAAAAGGAGAGGACCCAAATAAACACAATCAGAAATGAGAGAGGAGAGATTACAACCAATAACACAGAGATACAAAGGATTGTAAGAAATTACTATGAAGAACTATATGCCAAGAAATTTGAAAACCTAGGTGTATGGACAAATTTCTAGAACAATATAACCTTCCAAAACTCAATGAAGAAGCAGCAGAAAGCCTGAACAGACCAGTAACACCTGATGAAATTGAAACAGTAATCAAAAAACTCCCGGCACACAAAGACCTGGACCAGACAGTTCACAGGAGAATTTTAAAAACCATTTAAGGAAGAGCTAACCTCTAACCTTCTCAGACTATTCCAGAAAATCCAAGAAGACGGACAACTCCCAAACTATTTTTATGAATCCAGCATCATCCTAATTCCAAAACCAAATAAAGATACCACTGAGAAAGAAAGCTTCAGGCCAATATCACTGAAGAACATAAAGGCTAAAATCCTCAACAAAATATTGGCAAATCACATCCAGCAATAAAAAGATCACACACCATGATCAAATGGGATTCATCCCAAGGGTGACAGGATGGTACAATATTCTCAAATCAATAAAAGTAATACATCATATAAACTAAAGGAAAGACAAAAATTACATGATCATATCAATAGATCCAGAAAAAGCATTTGATAACGTACAGTGCCCATTTATGATAAAAACACTCAGCACAGTGGGAATAGAGGGAGCATTCCTCAACAGAATAAAGGCCGTATATGACATACCTACAGCCAACATCATACTCAATGGGCAAAAACTAAAAGCTTTGCCACTAAGATAATTAACAAATCAAGGATGTCCTCTTTTAGCACTCCTATTCAACATAATATTGGAAGTCCTAGCCACAGCAATCAGACTAAATAAATAAATAAATAAATAAAGGCATCCAAATTGGAAAGGAGGAAGCAAAACTGTCATTGTTTGCAGATCACATGATAGTGTACAGAGAAAATCCTATAGACTCCACCAAAAAACTACTCAACCTAACAAGTAAATTTGTCAAAGCAGCAGGATACAAAGTCAATAACCAGAAATCAAAGGCATTGTTGTACACTAACAATGAAATATCAGAGAGAGAAATCAGGAAAAAAATCCCATTTGATATAGCAAGAAGAAAAATAAAATACCTTGGAATAAACATAACCAAGGAGGTAAAAGACCTGTACTCAGAAAACTACACAACACTGAAGAAAGAAATGAAGGAAGACGCAAACAAATGGAAGCATGTACCATGCTCATGGATTGGAAGAATTAACATCATCAAAATGGCCTTACTACCCAAAGCGACTTATAGATTCAATGCAATCCCTATTAGAGTACCCATGACATATTTCACACATATAGAACAAACATTTCAAAAATTTATATGGAACCATAAATGACCCTGAATAGCTGCAACAATTTTGACGAAGAAGAACAAAGTAGGAGGAATCCCAATACCTGATATCAAACTGTATTACAAGGCCACTGTAATCAAAACAGCCTGGTACTGGCATAAAAACAGGCACATAGACCAATGGAAGAGAACAGAGAGCCCAGAAATAAAACCAAGACCCTATGGTCAATTAATATTTGACAAGTGGGGCAGCAGCATAAAATGGAGTAAAAATAGCTTTTTCAAGAAATGATGTCAGGAGATCTGGACAGCTACATGGAAAAAAAAGAAAAGAAAAATGTAGAAGCCAAAGAACTTATAAGTATGACGCATGGACATGAACTATAGGGGGGAATGTGGAGGGAGGTGGTGGGCAGGATGGAGTTGAGTGAAGGGGAGAAAATGGGACAACTGTAATAGCATAATCAATAAATATATTTTTTAAAAAAGAAAAAAGAAACTTGATCACCAAGTACACCACACCAAAAAAGAAATTCAAGATGGATAAAAGACTTAAATTTAAATTGTGACACCATAAAAGTTCTGGAGGAGAACATAGACAAGAAAATCTCAGATATTACATGCAGCAATATTTTCACTGATATGTTCCCTAGAGCAGGGTTCATAAAGGAAAGAATAAACAAATGGGATCTTACCAAAATAAAAAAGCTTCTGCATTGCTAAAGAAAACAGCATTAAAATACAAAGAGAACCAACTATATGGGAAAACTTATTTGCCAGTGATACCTTTGACAAGGGTTTGATCTCCAAAATTTATAAGGAACTCACATGACTCCACACCAGGAAGACAAATGACCCAATTAAAAAATGGGCAAAATACCTGAACAGAGACTTCTCCAAGGAAGCCATATAGAGGACCCAGAGACATATGAAAAGATGCTCAGCATCACTGGATGCATGTTAAAACCACAATGAGATACCACTTCACACCAATGAGAGTGGCCATCATAAACAAAACAAACAACAAATGTTGGAGAGGATGTGGAGAAAATGGAACCCTAGTGCACTGTTGGTGGGAATGCAAATTGCTGCAGCCACTGTGGAAAACAGTATGGAATTTCTTCAGAAAACTAAAAATGGAACTGCCTTTTGACCTGGCAATTCCACTGCTGGGATTATATCCTAAGAGCCCTGAAACACCAATCTATAAGAACCTGTGCACCCCAATGTTCATAGCAGCACAATTTACAATAGCCAAGTACTGGAAGCAACCTAAGTGCCCATCGTAAATAAATGGATAAAAAAGCTATGGTACATATACATGATGGAATAGTACACAGCAGAAATAAAGAAGGAACTCCTACCTTTTGCGACAGCATGGATGGAACTGGAGGGAATTATGGTAAGTGAAATAAGCTAGGTGGTGAAAGAGAAATACCATATAATCTCATCTTTATGTGGAGCCTAATCAACAAAACAAACAAGCAAGCAAAATGTAACCAGAGACATTGAAAATTAAGAACAAACTGAAAGTAACCAGAGGGGAGGTAGGAGGGTATAATGGAGGGATAAGGGGAAAAGATTTTCAGGAACAACTATAAAGGACACATGGACAAAACCAAGGTGGGTGGTGTGAGGGGAAGGAGGTGGGCACAGCTGTGGTGAGAGTAAGCTGTGGGGGGAAAAGGCAGACAACTGCACTTGAACAACAATAAAAAAGTCTTACTATAAAGCAACAACAACAAAACAATAAAATTGAAGGTGAAATAAAGAGCTTCCCACACAAAACAAACAAAGAAAAAACTAAAGGAGTTGTTACCACCAAAGTAGTGTTACAAGAAATGTTAAAGTGCCTACTTTAACAAGAAGAAAGATAAAAAGGAAGAGCATAGTTATAAAGAATAAAATGGCAATAAATATATACCTATCAATGATTACTTTAAATGTATATGGATTACATTCTCCCATCAAAAGACACAGGTTAGCTGAATGGATAAAAAAGCATGACCCCTGCTATCTACAGAGATGTACTTTAGAATGAAGGATACACACAGATTAAAAGTAAAGAGATGTAAATAAATATTCCATGCAAATGGAAAGAAAAAAAAAGGCTGGAGTTGTCAAATACTATTAGACAAAAGAGACTTTAAAACAAAGGCTATAATAGAAAAAGAGGACATTATATAATGCTAAAAGGATCAGCCAATGAGACGATATAACCCTTATAAAGATATATGCACCCAACATAGGAGTAACTAAATATGTAAAACAAATCACGATGGACATGAAGAGAGAGATCCACAGTAACCCAGTCATAGTAGGGGATATTAACACCATATAGACATCAGTGGGTAGATCTTACAGGAAAAAAATCAACAAGGGAACAACAACCTTAAACAATACAGTAGACCAGATGGATTTAATTGATATCTTTAGAATATTTTACCTCAAAGCAACAGAATATACATTTTTTTTCCAGTGCACATGAAACATTCTCTAGGATAGACCACATGTTAGGACGCAAAACAAGTCTTAATAAATTCAAGAAGGGTGAAATCATATCAAGCATCTTCTCTGATAACAATGGTATAAAACGAGAAATCAATTACAAGAAAAACTCTGAAAACCACACAAATGTGGAGGCTAAATAACAAGTTACTGAACAATGAATGGGTTAGCAATGAGATCAAGGAAGAAATCAAAAGATACCTTGAAACAAATGAAAATGAAAACACAGCCCAAACTCTGAGGCACAGAGAGAGCAGTACTAAGAGGGAAATACAGAGCAATAATGTCTACCTCAAGAAACAAGAAAAATCTCAGACAGTCTAACTTTACAAATAAAGGAACTAGAAAAAGAGTTAACAACCAAAGCCCAAAGTGAGTTGAAAGAGGGAAATAATAAAGATCAGGGTGGAAATATGTGAAATATGAGGGGGGACCCTCCCCAAACCTGAAATTATCTTCAGGAGAGTGGGCCCCTTGTAGTACAAGCTACCCCCACTAGGTGAGTGTTCCAGGAACCCATCTGTATCTGTGTACCAGCTGGCATTGTTGTGAGGGACTGCATTTGGCTTCACTTAATTTTTTCTGAAGACTTTCAACATGTTTACCTAGTTCACGATGGGTGATTTATGAGCTCACCTGCTCACACTATGTTGAATGTTCAGCAGTTTTTGACCTAAAATGGCATGACCTCCGTGCCCTACCCTTCCTATTCACCTGATGTGCCCTGAGTGACTTTTTTTGTTTCTCCAGATGAAAAAAACTCCTCAAAGGGAAATGTTTTGCTGATGTGGAAGAGGTGAAACAAACAAACAAACACAGCAGAAGCACTAAAAGGCATTAAAACCAATGAGTTAAAAAACTGTTTTGAGCAGTGGGAAAAATGTCTTGCTAGGTGTAGCGTCAAATGGAGAGTCCTTTGAAGGTGACTGAAGTTTAAACATGTAAGAATACACACACAGTTTTTATAAATAAATTCCATTTTATGAGGGGGTCCCCTCGTAGAGTCTAAAAAAATACTACTAAAGGTAAATGAAACCAAGAGTTCATTCTTTGAAAAGACAACCAAGATCAATAAATCTTTAACTAGAAATCAAGAATCAAAAAAGAGACAGGATTCAAGTAATAAAATCAGAAATGAAAGAGGAGAAGTAACACCACCACAGAAATACAAAGGATTATAAGAAAATATTAAAAATAAATGTATGCCAACAAACAAAAAGGACAGTCTGGAAGAAATGGATGAATTCCTAGAAACATACAATCTCCGAAAACTGAATTAATAAGAAACAGAAAATCTGAACAGACTGATTATAAATAATGAATTTGAAGCACTAATCAAAAGACTCCCAGCAAACAAAAGTCCTAGAACAGATGGTTTCACAGGTGAATTTTACCGAACATTCCAAGAAGAATTAACACCTATCTTCAAAACATTCCAAAAATACAAAAGTAGGGGAGACTCCCTAGTTCATTTTCTGAAGCCAGCATTGTCCTGATTCTAAAACAAGATAAAGACACTACCCAAAAGAAAAATATAGGCCAATTATCCTGGTGAATATAGATGCAAATATCCCTAACAAAATATTACCAATCAAAATCGAGCAATACATTTAAAAAATCATACATCGAGAGAACCAAGATGGCGGCATAGGTAGACACACTGCGCCTCCTCCCACAACCAGAACTGGCAGAGAATCTAACGGCAAGGGGGACCGATGGCAAGGGGGACCGACGCCAAGGAAATAGAAAATAAACATTCATCCAGACCAGTAGGAGGGGTGGAGATGGGCACCCGGGTGGAGAGGACTCGCGTGGCTGTGGCGGGACTGAGACTGGCGGAGTATGGGACAAACGGCGCAGGCAGTCCCAGCACTAGCAGACCCTGCGGACCCACATTCGCACAGATAAACCCAGAGGGCCGGATTCAGAGTGGCGGAGAACGGGGCAGGCAGAGCGGCGGGTAGCACCCTGCGGCCCCACATTCGCCCACAGATAAACCAGACGAACAGTGGGGAGCAAAGCAGACAGCGCAACCCAGGGCTCCAGCACAGGGGAAATAAAGCTTCAAACCTCTGATTGAAAACGCCCGTGGGGGTTGGGGCGGCAGCAGGAGAGACTCCCAGCCTCACAGGAGAGGTTGTTGGAGAGACCCACAGGGGCCTAGAGTGTGCACAAGCCCACCCACTCGGGAATCAGCACCAGAGGGGCCCAGTTTGATTGTGGGTATCGGAGTGAAAGATTGAAAGCCAAGCCGGAGGAGAGTGAGGCGGAAGCCATTGCTCCCTCTTGGCCCCTCCCCCACGTACAGCGTCACAGCACAGCCACCAGCATTACCCCGCCCCGGTGAACACCTAAGGCCCCGCCCCTTAAAGTAACAGCCGCGCCAAGACCAAAAAAAAAAAAAAAATGGCCCAAATGACAGAACACTTCAAAGCTCCAGAAAAAATACAACTAAGTGAGGAAGAGATAGCCAGCCTATCGGATGCACAGTTCAAAACACTGGTTGTCAAGATGCTCACAGAATTGGTTGAATCTGTTCGAAAAACAGATGAAAAAATGAAGCCTATGCTAAGAGAAACAAAGGAAAATGTACAGGGAACCAATAGTGATGAGAAGGAAACTGGGACTCAAATCAATGGTGTGGACCAGAAGGAAGAAAGAAACATCCAACCAGAAAAGAATGAAGAAACAAGAACTTGGAAAAATGAGGAGAGGCTTAGGAACCTCCAGGACACCTTGAAATGTTCCAACATCCGAATTATAGGGGTGCCAGAAGGAGAAGAGGAAGAACAAAAAATTGAAAACTTATTTGAACAAATAATGAAGGAGAACTTCCCTAATCTGGCAAAGGAAATAGACTTCCAGGAAGTCCAGGAAGCTCAGAGAGTCCCAAAGAAGCTGGACCCAAGGAGGAACACACCAAGGCACATCATCATTACATTCCCCAAGATGAAAGAGAAGCAGAGAATCTTAGAAGCAGCAAGAGAAAAGGACACAGTTACCTACAAAGGAGTTCCCATAAGACTGTCAGCTGATGTCTCAAAAGAGACCTTACAGGCAAGAAGGGGCTGGAAAGAAGTATTCCAAGTCATGAAAGGCAAGGGCCTACATCCAAGATTACTGTATCCAGCAAAGCTATCACTTAGAACAGAAGGGAAGATAAAGTGCTTCTCAGATAAGGTCAAGTTAAAGAAGTTCATCATCACCAAGCCCTTATTATATGAAATGTTAAAGGGAGTTACCTAAGAAAAAGAAGATCAAAAATAGGAACAGTAAAAATGACAGCAAACTTACAGTTATTAACAACCACACCTACAACAAAAACGAGAGCAAACTAGGCAAACAACTAGAACAGGAACAGAACCATAGAGATGGAGATCACATGGAGGGGTGTCAATAGGGGAGTGGGAGGGGAAGAGGGTGGGGAAGGTACAGAGAATAAGTAGCATAGATGATAGGTGGAAAATAGACAGGGGGAGGGTAAAAATAGTGTAGGAAATGTAGAAGCCAAAGAACTTATAAGTATGACCCATGGACATGAACTATAAGAGGGGAATGTGGGAGGGAGGGGGTGTGCAGGATGGAGTGGAGTGGGGGGGGGAATGGGACAACTGTAATAGCATAATCAATAAATATATTTAAAAAGAAAAAAATCATACATCACAATCATGTGGGATTTATTCCTGGGTTGCAAGGTTGTTAAAATACATGCAAATCAGTAAACATCATACAGCACAGAAACAAAGTGATGGATAAAATTGTATGATCCTATTAATAGATTCAGAAAAGCATTTGATAAAATTCAGCACTCAGTTATGATAAAAACTCAGGAAAGTGGGGATAAAGGGATCATACCTCAACATAATAAAGGCCATATAGACAAAATTCCAGCCAACATCATACTCAATGGGGAAAATCTAAAAGCATTCCCCTTAGGATCAGGAATGAGACAGGGATGTCCACTTTTACCACTTTTAATCAACAAAGTATACAACAGTTAGACAAAATGAAGAAATAAAAGGGCTGGTGTGACTGGTGTGGCTCAGTTGGTTGGAGCATCATCTTGTAAACCAGAAGGCCACAGGTTTGATTCCCAGTCAGGGCATATGCCTACATTGTGGGTTTGTCCTGGATGGGAAGTGTTGGAGAGGCAACTGATCAATGTTTGTCTCCCTCTCTCAACCCCTCCCTTTCCCTTTCTCTAAAATCAGTAAGTCTGTCCTCAGGTGAGGATAGGAAGTAAGGAAGGGAGGGAGAAAGGAATGAAGAAAGGAAGAAAGGGCATCCAAATTGGAAAGGAAGAAGTAAAACTTACTTGCAAATGACATGATACTGTATATAGAAAAACCTAAAGACTGCACTGAAAAGCTCCTAGATCTGATAAGTGAATTCAGTAAAGTAACAGGACCCAAAATTAATATTCAGAAATCAGTGACATTTTAATACACCAATAGTAAACTATTAGAAAGAGAAACTAAGAAAACCATCCTGATTACCATTGCAACAACAACAAAAAAGGTTGCCCTGGATTAAATTTAACCAAGGATGTAAGAGACCTGTACTTGGAAAATTATACTGAAGAAACAAATTGAAAAAGATAAAAATAAATGGAAACACCTTCTTTCTCTCTGCTGCGTAGAATTCCATTGTGTAATAGATGGACAGGGGGGAGTGGGGAGGGGACAGTGAGGAGAGGGGATTACAGGAACTACTACAAAGGACACATGGACAAAATCAAGGGAGAGGGAGGAGGTGGGGGAGGGAGGAGGGTTTGGATGTGGTGGGGTGGAGGGATGGGGAGAAAAGGCACACAACTGTAATTGAATAACAATAAAAAATTAAAAAAATAAAAAAATAAATGGAAACATATACTGTGTTTATGGATAGGAAGAATTAATATCATTAAAATGTCCATACTACCCAAAGCATTCTATAAATTCAATGCAGTTGTTATGAAAATACTAATGGTGTATTTCACAGAACTAGAAGAAATATCCAAAGATTTAAATGGAGCCACAAAAGACCCTGAATAGCCTTTGCAGTCTTGACAAAGAACAAAGTTGGAGGTATCATGCTACCTGATATCAAACTATAGTAGAAGGTCATAGGAATCCAAACAGCATGGTCCTGCCATAAAAAATAAACATGTAGACCAATGGAAGAGAATAGAGAGCCCAGACATAAACCCATGCCTATATGGTCAATTAATATTTGACAGAGGAGGCAAGAACATACAATGGAGCATTATGTAATGTATGTAAAGACAGTCTACTTAATAAATGGTGTTGGGGAAGTTGGACAGGTGCATGCAAAAAATGAAACTGGACCACTTTCTTACACTATATACAACGCCCCCACAAATGGATTAAAGACTCAAATTTAAGACCAGAAACCATAAGACTTCCAGAAGAAAACATAGGCAAGAACATCTCTGGCATTCTCTTAGCATTGTTTTTTTCTGATGAACTCTAACAGTTTAATACCAGAAAAACAACACGATTAAAAAGTGGGCACTTCTGAATAGAAACTTCTCCAAGAAGACATACAGATAGCCAATAGACATACGTAAAGTTGCTCAACATCACTAATCATCAGAGAATTGCAAATCAAAAGTACAATGCAATATGACCTTACTCCTGTCAGAATGGCTTTCATCGATAAATTTAACAAACTACAAGTGTTGGTGAGGATTTGGAGTTACACTGTTGGTGGGAATGCAGATTGGTGCAGCCACTGTGGAAAATATAGTACATAGGTTCATCAAAAAATTGGAAATGGAATTTCTTTATGACCCAGTAGTTGTACTTTTGAGAATATTTCCAAAGAAACCTGAAACACTGAATCAAAAGAATACATGGAGCTCTGTGTTCATTGCAGTGTAATTTGCATTAGTCAAGATTTGGAGAGCATTATGCTAAGTTAAATAAGCCAGGAGGTGAAAGACAAATACCATATGATCTCACCTATAAATGGAACCTAATCAACAAAACAAACAAGCAAGCAAAATATAAACAGACACATGGAAATAAAGAACAAACTGACAGTAACCAGAGGGGCAGGGGGAGGGGGGTAATGGGGTAAAGAAGGGGAAGGGTTGTCAAGGTTGTATTTTGCTTCCTTGTTTGTTTTGTTGGTTAAGTTCCTGTCTTTCATTCCAAATGAAATGTCTTCCATTTTAGAACACTGAAAAAGCTTGTTTGAACACATTCACGTTTAATTTGTACAAAGTGGGATTTGAAAAACCTCAGCTCTGTATATCATTACTAAATACTAAGTCTTCTCATCCTGTAAATAACACCTGTGACTTCAGAGATAATAAAACCTGTTGCTTTAAAAGATAAAAAAAAAAAGAGAGAGAGAAAGAGATTTGGAAGCAGTCCAAGTGCCCATCAGTAGATAAGTAGATTAAAAAGCTGTGGTACCAGCAATCAGGAAAAAGAAATAAAAGGCATCCAAATTGGAAAGGAAGAAATGAAACTGTCATTGTTTGCAGATGACATGATTCTGTACATGGAAAATCCTATAGACTCCACCAAAAAAACTATTTGACCTAATAAATGAATTTGGCAAAACAGCTGGATACAAAGTCAATACTCAGAAATCAAAGGCATTCCTGTATACCAACAACGAAACTGCAGAAACAGAAATGAGGAAAAAAATCCCATTTGATATAGCAACAAGAAAAATAAAGTACCTAGGAATAAACCTAACCAAGGAGGTAAAAGACCTGTACTCAGAAAACTACACAACACTGAAGAAAGAAATTAAGGAAGACACATACAAATGGAAACATGTACCATGCTCATGGATTCGAAGAATTAACATCATCAAAATGGCCATACTACCCACAGCGATTTATAGATTCAATGCAATCCCTATTAGAGTACCCATGACATATTTCACAGATATAGAACAAACATTTCAGAAATTCATATGGAACCATAAACGACCCCAAATAGCTACAGCAATTTTGAGAAAGAAGAATAAAGCAGGAGAGATCACAATACCTCATATCAAACTGTATTACGAGGCCACTGTAATCAAAACGGCCTGGTACTGGCGTAAAAACAGGCACGTAGACCAATGGAACAGAACAGAGAGCCCAGAAAAAACCCAAGTCTTTATGGTTAATTAATATTTGACAAAGGAGGCAGGAGCATGAAATTGAGCAAAAATTGCCCCTTCAACAAATGCTGTTGGGAGAGCTGGACAGCTACGTGCAAAAAAATGAAACTCGATCACCAACTTACGCCATACACAAAAATAAACTCAAGATGGATAAAAGACTTAAAAATAAGTCGTAACACCATAAAAATCCTAGAGGAAAACATTGGCAGGAAGATCTCAGACATTCCACGCAGCAACATCCTCACAGACATGTCCCCTGAAGCAAGGGACATAAAGGAAAGAATAAACAAATGGGACCTCATCAAAATAAAAAGCTTCTGCATGGCTAAAGAAAACAGCACCAAATTACAAAGAGAACCAACAGTATGGGAAAACATATTTGCCAATGATACCTCAGACAAGGGCCTGATCTCCAAAATATATAAAGAACTCACACAACTGCACTCCAGGAAGACAAACAACCCAATGAAAAAATGGGCAAAGGACTTGAACAGACACTTCTCCAAGGAAGACATACAGAGGGCCCAGAGACATATGAAAAGATGCTCAGCATCACCAGCCATCAGAGAGATGCAAATTAAACCCACAATGAGGTACCATCTCACACCAGTCAGAGTGGCCAGCATAAACAAATCCACAAACAAATGTTGGAGAGGATGCGGAGAAATGGGAACCCTAGTGCACTGTTGGTGGGAATGCAGACTGGTGAGGCCACTGTGGAAAACAGTATGGAATTTCCTCAGAAAACTAAAAATGGAACTGCCCTTTGACCCAGCAATTCCGCTGCTGGGATTATACCCTAAACACCCTGAAACACCAATCCAAAAGAACCTGTGCACCCCAATGTTCATAGCAGCACAATTTACAATAGCCAAGTACTGGAAGCAACCGAAGTGCCCATCAGTAAACGAGTGGATCCAAAAACTATGGTATATTTACACAATGGAATTCTACGCAGCAGAGAGAAAGAAGGTGCTTATACCCTTTGCAACAGCATGGATGGAACTGGAGAGCATTATGCTAAGTGAAATAAGCCAGACGGTGAGGGACAAATACCGTATGATTTCACCTTTAACTGGAACATAGTCAACAAAAGAAAAAAGCAAACAAAATATAACCAGAGACATTGAAGTTAAGAACAATCTAACAATAGCCAGAGGGGAGTGGGGAGGGGACAGTGGGGAGAGGGGATTATAGGAACTACTATAAAGGACACATGGACAAAATCAAGGGGGAGGGTGGAGGTGGGGGAGGGATGGGGGGTTCAACTGGGGTGGGGTGGAGGGATGGGGAGAAAAGGCACACAACTGTAATTGAATAACAATAAAAAAAATTTAAAAAAATAAAACTAAAGCATTTGATATCCTGTAGTAATTGCTTAGAACTGTTAAATTTTTCCTCTATGTATATATTAGTATTTATCATAAATAGAATTATATTGTATTTACTGATTGGCACTTCATCATGCACTTAATAATTTAGCCGTTTTGAATTGATTTTGTGCTATTGTGTTTCCAAGGTGCATAAAGCAATTGAAGAAGAAAATTGCTGCTTTGGGACTGTTGATACCTGGTTGTTACATAAACTCACAAAAGGTAAAGATGATCTGATAAATGTATTTCAAGTAACTAAAATTTGACTGTTAGAAATGATTTACCCCAAAATAGTAGATATTACTTTTTTTCCTTCCTATATCCCAGACACGTTGCCCTTTGGCACCTTAGAAACTACATGTTGTAACAAAGCTAAATTAATTTCAGATTTGTTGGAAGAGGAGGGTGATTTTAAAATTGTGATGAAACCTCAAATGTAAAACTCAGGAACAGTCTTAATTTCAAGACTACTAAAATTTGAGTTCAGTACCAAATCTCCCACTTTGCAATTTGGTATAACTATAGGCAATCACATTGCATCTATGACCCCCTTTCCTGGTTTTTAAACTTAAGCATCATAATGTGATAATGTTTTTGAAAGTGCTTTTGTAAGTTATAAAAGTTTATAAAGATTAAGTGGGAAATTGCTTTGGATACTTTGCACTGGAAATATACATTTTGGCAAATTTTCAGGCAAAAATTGGCCTAAACTATAAACTAGGGATGTGTTTACACTATCTGTAAATGACTATTTCCAATGTAAATTTAGGTTCTGCATTTGCCACGGACTTTTCAAATGCAAGTACCACAGGACTTTTTGACCCATATGAGGTAAAGGTTTCTTTCCTCCTTTTTGAATCATCAATTTTTGTGTAATTTAACTTGGATTCTGATGACATGTTTTTATGTTCAGATGTGTTGGAGTGGCCCGATTACTTCTCTGCTTTCTATACCACTTTCTCTCCTGCCTCCTGTGAGGGATACAAGGTAATAATGAACATTGGACATAGAAATAAACAGAATTGTCCCTGAATTCATTTAGTTTTGGTGAGGAAAAAGCATTTGGTTTAAAACTAAAAAGTATTTGATTTACATTTTGGGGGTACCTTTATGAACATACATTATATAGCTTTTTGGCTTATGCTAAAAACAATTTGCTAAATTTTAAAATTAATATTTCTAGAGTTATAACTCACTTTTAAATCAATTTTATTTGAAGCTTCAATTTTGGATCAGTAGATGAAGAGATATTTGGTGTGCCTATACCAGTAATGGCCTTGGTAAGTAGAAAATTTGATGGTTTCTCCTTGTATCGTACAAAGTAAATGAATATACATGAATAATTGGGATTATACATGAGACAAAAAAAGGTTCTTGCAGAATAAAATTAAAGTATCTTTTTTCTTTTTAAGTTAAAAATACCTTGTCATATAATCAGAAGTGTTTTCTATATTCTGGGAAGGGGACAGCTGGGCAAATCTTCCATCATAGAAGCACTTTATCATTTATTTATTTATTTTTATGTACATAATTATTTTTTTCTTCTCTAATTTTATTGTTATTCAAGTACAGTTCTCTGCCTTTTCCCCCTACCCCAGCCTAACTCCCAGCCCTCCCCACCTCCCTCTCATTTCCACCCCCCCATTATTGTCCATGTGTCCTTTATAATTGTTCCTACAAACCCTTCACCCTTTTCCCCTGAAATTCCCTCCCCTCTCCCCTCTGGTCACTGTCGGCCTTTTCTCTTTATAACCTTTACTGACTTCTCTACATATTGTTTTTCAGGAAATTGTTAAATGTTTTTGTTTTTTTCTTTTTCAATTTTTAAATTATTTTATTGTTGTTCAATTACAGTTGTCTGCATTTTCTCCCCACCCCTCTACCACACCCCAGCCAAACCCACCTCCCTCCCCTGCTTCCACCCCCCTTGGTTTTGTCCATGTGTCCTTTATAGTAGTTCCTGAAAACTCTTCTCTCCACTGTCCCTTTCCCCCCTCCCCTCAGGCTATTGTTAGATTGTTTTTAACTTCAATGTCTCTGGTTATATTTTGTTTGCTTTTTTCTTTTGTTGATTAGGTTTCTATTAAAGGTGAGATCATATGGCATTTGTCCCTCACCACCTGGCTTATTTCACTTAGCATAATGCTCTCCAGAGCCATCCATGCCGTTGCAAAGGGTATAAACTCCTTCTTTCTCTCTGCTTCGTAGAATTCCATTGTGTGAATGTACCATAGTTTTTGGATCCACTCATTTGCTGATGGGCACTTAGGTTGCTTCTAGCACTTGGCTATTGTAAATTGTGCTGCTATGAACATTGGGGTGCATAGGTACTTTTGAATTGGTGTTTCAGGGCTCTTAGGGTATAATCCCCGCAGCGGAATTGCTGGGTCAAAAGGCAGTTCCATTTTTAGTTTTCTGAGGAAATTCTGCACTGTTTTCCACAATGGTCGCACCAGTCTGCATTCCCACCACCAATGTACTAAATGTTTTTAAAATGTATTCTGAGTAATATTTGTTTATATTCGATACTCTGAGATTAAAAAAAATAGTAATAGGGTCAATGCTTAGTTTACATTAAATATAATAATGTAACCATAAATAATGATAGGGCAATTAAAATAAAGACGTAACTTGTATTTACATTTCATAAATCCTTAGCCAGCATCTACCAGTAAAAAAACTTGTGGGAGAATGAACAATTAGCTGTTTTTGGTGTTTGAAGTTTCTTTCTTGATTATACCCTTATTCTCTGGATGAGTGAGTCAGAACTTCGAGAGTCCAAAAGATTTTACCACCTGATTTGAGAGGCTGTGTAGATCTTGCCTTTGATTTCCTGTAATAGCTTAAGCAGGAAGTGCAGACCATCTGTCCCTAGATGGACATTCGCCACAGTAGGTGGAGGAAGAAATTGAGGGGAAGGGAATTTAATTCTCAAGTTACAAATTCCTGGTTATTTAGAGAGGATCTGTCTTTTTTTTCCCCCTCCCCAAAGATTTATTTATTTATTTATTTATTTATTTATTTATTTATTTGAGAGAGTGGAAGGGAGGGAGAAAGAGAGAGGTAGAGTAACATCAATGTGTAAGAGAAACATCAATCAGTTGCCTCTCACATGCCCCTGACCCCAGTGGGGGACTTGGCCCGCAACCCAGGCATGTGCCCGGGAATTGAACTGGTGAGCTTTTGGTTTGTAGAATGATGCTCAACCCACTGAGCCATACCAGTCAGGGCTAGAGAGGATCAGTCTTACTTAATCTAGGGGTAGGCTCAGGTTGAGACTAAGGTATGGTTAGAAGAATTACATATTGGTAAGAAAGTGTTCTTCAGATGAGTTTGGGTCCTTAAAATATTGCTGTGTATGTATCTATATAAAACTATAGTAACAGAATGTATGGTTGGTAGATATATATAGTTAAGCATACCCTTATAACTCTTACTGAAAGAGAAATTTGCGAGGTCAATTATTTTGACTAATGAGTGAAACCACTTACAAGATGTAAACAAAAATCTTGGGATTTTTTCTGCATAATTTTTATTTCTAATATTATCCCTTAAATCTTATAATACTTAAAACTCATGAAATAGGTTGCCCACTAAAAATTCCTGAGGCACACTGGTTATTCATACAATGTTAGTCTCAGAGAGACTCTTATCCTATAGTTATTGCTCCCTGTTTTCTCCAGACTTTTTTTTAAGGAAAAGGAAAAAAGAGAAGACAGTGCTGAACCATGAGAACACATTAAATGAGACAGTGGGATACAGTGAAATAGGCCTCTGCTAAGGCCCCAAAGGTCTTACATTTGAACATTTTTGGCAGGTTGCCGACCAGCAATCAGCCATGTTTGGGGAGTGCTGTTTCCAGACAGGTGACGTGAAATTAACCATGGGAACTGGGACCTTTTTGGATATTAATACTGGAAATAACCCTCAACAGAATGCTGGAGGTAAATGATTAGAATATATCCTCTTTATTAATAAAACGCCACTTTTGCATATTTAAGTTTTACAATACTATTTTCCCATTTTATATTAAGGATATTCTCTAACATACTTTTCATTATTGTTCTTAGAGACAGTTAATCCCCATTTCCCATTTATCTTTAAGTTAAAAGCATAAAAATGAGAGAGATGTTACAGAAAAATTCAGAAGAATTAGGGTATTTTTGGTTAGCTTTCCAAAAATTTACCTATAATGTTACATGTGTTTAAACATCTTTCTAGGCCTGTAAAATATCTTTTATATGTAAGAAATTATTTTTCTTTTTCTGAATTTTTTGGAAGTGATAGTTCTCCACTAGTGATCCCTGCATATTATTGAGTTATTAAGAATTTGTTCTCTCTAATGGGAGAAATCCTGGGACATATAAACCAAGAAATACTAGATTGTCTAACTACACAGGATGGCTGTGGATTCTTAGCCTGGCCTCTGGTCCCTTAACATGGTTACTAAGAGGTGGATTTGAAAATCTCCTACCTACTTTCCATCCCTGCTGAAGCTCTTCCTTTTTCCCTAGCAGGGAGAATGGAAGATAAAAAAATGTTGACCATTATATAAGATTGATCCTGTTTAGGAGCCTTGTATAGAAACCACAGATAAATGCAATAGATGAGACAGTTCTCAAGCAAACCAATCTCATAATAACCTTTTATTTCTAAGTTAAAATATTCTTTCTGTTTTTCCAGAAACATTGATATGCAAAGCTAATAAAAGCTAATATTTATTCATATTATATGCCAGGCATTGTGCTAAATTCTTTTAATTCTCTTCATTCAATTTATTCTCTGAGGCAGCTTTCTGAGGTAGACCATTTTAGTCAAGGAAACTGAGGCCAAGAGGTTAGAAACTTTTAAGACCACAGCTAGTAAAGGAGAGAAGACTGGAATTTGACCCCAGGCATTCTGACTTTACAGCCACTTTGCTATTTTTTGGTTAATTAAATTATTCCATTGTAGATGACTCTGCAGTAAATTGTTTACTACATCAATTACACTGTTTGCTTTTAAGGCTTTTATCCATTAATTGGGTGGAAGATTGGGCAAGAGATTGTATGCTTAGCTGAAGGAAATGCAGGAGACACTGGTACTGCCATAGAATGGGCTCAACAACTAGGTAAGTCATCCTTACAGAATTTCACAGGCCAGAATTAAAGGATGGCAGATCAGTAGGGAATGAATGGATTGTTCAAATGAAATATAAAATAAAATGCCACATGCTAGAAGAAAATATAGGATGTTGTTTTTAGGATATTGGGATAGTAAACAGCTAGGTGGTTAAGCCAGATACCATAAAGATAAAGAAGAATAGATTTAAGTATATAAAATATTGTTAGATTGTTCTTAACTTCAATGTCTCTGGTTATATTTTGTTTGCTTTTTTCTTTTGTTGATTATGTTCCAGTTAAAGGTGAGATCATATGGCATTTGTCCCTCACCACCTGGCTTATTTCACTTAGCATAATGCTCTCCAGAGCCATCCATGCTGTTGCAAAGGGTACAAGCTCCTTCTTTCTCTCTGCTGCGTAGAATTCCATTGTGTGAATTTACCATAGTTTTCGGATCCACTCATTTGCTGATTGACACTTAGGTTGCTTCTAGCACTTGGCTATTGTAAATTGTGCTGCTATGAACATTGGGGTGCATAGGTTCTTTTGAATTGGTGTTTCAGGGCTCTTAGGGTATAATCCCAGCAGCGGAATTGCTGGGTCAAAAGGCAGTTCCATTTTCAGTTTTCTGAGGAAATTCTGCACTGTTTTCCACAGTGGCCTCACCAGTCTGCATTCCCACCAACAGTGCACTAGGGTTCCCTTTTTTCTCCACATCCTCTCCAACACTTGTTGATTTGTTTATGATGGCCATTCTCACCAGTGTGAAGTGGCATCTCACTGTGGTTTTAATTTGCATCTCTCTGATGGCTAGTGATGCTGAGCATCTTTTCATATGTCTCTGGGCCCTCCTTGGAGAAGTGTCTGTTCAAGTCCTTTGCCCATTTTTTCATTGGGTTGTTTGTCTTCCTGGAGTGGAGTTGTGTGAGTTCTTTATATATTTTGGAGATCAGGCCCTTGTCTGAGGCATCATTAGCAAATATGTTTTCCCATACTGTTGGTTCTCTTTGTAATTTGGTGCTGTTTTCTTTAGCCATGCAGAAGCTTTTTATTTTGATGAGGTCCCATGTGTTTGTTCTTTCCTTTATGTCCCTTGCTTAAGGGGACGTGTCTGTGAGGATGTTGCTGCATGGAATGTCTGAGAATTTCCTGCCTATGTTTTGCTCTAGGACTTCAATGGTGTCACGCCTTATTTAAACCTTTTATCCACCTTCAATTTATTTTTGTGTATGGAGTAAGTTGGTGCTTGAGTTTCTTTTTTCTTTTTTTTTTTTTTTTTGCATGTAGCTGTCCAGCTCTCCCAACGCCATTTGTTGAAGAGGCTATCTTTGCTCCATTTTATGCTGCTGCCTCCTTTCTCGAATATTAATTGACCATAGAGACTTGGGATTATTTCTGGGCTCTCTATTCTGTTCCATTGGTCCATGTGTCTGTTCTTATGCCACTACCATTCCGTTTTGATTACAGTGGCCTTGTGATACATTTTAATATCAGGTATTGGGATCCCTCCTACCTTGCTCTTTTTTCTCAAAGTTGCTGCAGCTATTTGGGGTCATTTATGGTTCCATATAAATTTTTCAAGTGTTTGTTCTTTATCTGAGAAATATGCCATTGGTACTTTAATAGGGATTGTGTTGAATGTATAAATTGCTTTGGGAAGTATGGGCATTGTGAGTGTTAATTCTTGTGATTCATGAACAAGGTATATATTTCCATTTGTTTGTGTCTTCCTTAATTTCTTTCTTCAGTGTTGCGTAGTTTTCTGAGTACAGGTCTTTTACCTCCTTGGTTAGGTTTATTCCTAGGTACTTTATTTTTCTTGTTGCTATATCAAATGGGACTTTTTTCCTGATTTCTGTTTCTAATATTTCATTGGTGTACAAAAATGCCTTGATTTCTGGTTATTGATTTTGTAGCCCGCTGTTTTGCTAAATTCTTTTATTACATCGAGTAGTTTTTTGGTGGAGTCTACAGGATTTTCCATGTACACTGTCATGTCATCTGCAAACAATGACAGTTTTACTTCTTCCTTTCCAATTTCGATGCCTTTTATTTCTTTTTCTTGTCTGATTGCTATGGCCAGGACTTCCAATACTATGTTGAATAGAAGTGATGAGAAGTAAGCATCCTTGTCTGGTTCCTGGTCTTAGTAGGAAAGTTTTTAGTTGTTGCCCATTGAGTATGATGTTGGCTGTAGGTCTCTTGTATATGGCCTTTATTATGTTGAGGAATGCTCCCTCTATTTCCACTTTGCTGAGTGTTTTTATCATAAATGGGTGCTGTATCTTATCAAATGCTTTTCCCGCATCTATTGATATGATCATGTGTATTTTGTCTTACCTTTTGTTTATGTGATGTATTATGTTTATTGGTTTGTGAATATTGTACCATCCTTGCATCCCTGGGATGAGTCCCACTGATCATGGTGTATGATCTTTTTAGTGTATTGCTGGATGCAATTTGCCAATATTTTATTGAGGATTTTAGCATCTATGATCATCAGCAATATTGGCCTGAAATTTTCTTTCTTTGTTATGTCTTTATCTGGTGTTGGGATTAGGATGGTGCTGGCTTCATAAAACGAGTTTGGGAGTCTTCCATCTTCTTGAATTTTTTGGAATAATCTGGGTAGGATGGGTGTTAGCTGTTCTTTAAGTGCTTTGTAAAAATCTCCATGTGAAACTGTCTGGTCCAGGGCTTTTGTGTTTTGGAAGCTTTTTGATTATTGTTTCAATTTCATGAGCTGTTATTGGTCTGTTCAGATTTTCTGCTTCTTCTTCATTGAGTTTTGGAAGGTTATATTTTTCTAGAAATTTGTCCATTTCATTTAGGTTTTCAAATTTCTTGGCATATAAGTGTGTTTTGTGGAGGGGAACCAAGATGGCGGCATAGGTAGACACACTGCGCCTCCTCGCACAACCAGAACGGACATAAAATCGAACGGCAGGGAAGTCCGACATCAAGTAGATAAAAAAGAAACATACATCCAGACCGGTAGGAGGGGCGGAGACGGGCACCGGGGCAGAAAGGACTCGCGAGGACGTGGCAGGACTGAGACTGGCGGAGTGTGGGATAAACGGGGCAGGCAGTCTGACCACTAGCAGACCCTGCGGCCCCGCATTCACGCACAGATAAACCGAGAGGCCCGGACTCAGAGTGGCGGAGAACGGGGCAGGCAGAGCGGCGGGTAGCACCCCGTGGCCCCACACTCGCGCACGGGACGAATGGCGGGGAGCGAAGTAGACTGCGTAACCCAGGGCTCCAGCGTGGGGAAATAAAGCCTCAGACCTCTGATTGAAAACGCCCATGGGGGTTGGGGTAGCAGCAGGAGAGACTCCCAGTCTCACAGGAGAGGTCGTTGGAGAGACCCACAGGGGCCTAGAGTGTGCACAAGCCCACCCACTTGGGAACCAGCACCAGAGGGGCCCAGTTTGATTGTAGGTATCGGAGGGAGTGGCTGAAGTCTGGCAGACAGTGGAGCGGGCGCCATTGCTCCCTCTCGGCCCCTCCCCCACGTACAGCATCACAGTGCAGCAACCAGCATTACCCCGCCCAGGTGAACACCTAAGGCTCCGCCCCTTTAAGTAACAGATGCGCCAAGACCAAAAAAAAAAAAAAAGGCCCAAGTGACAGAACACTTCAAAGCTCCAGAAAAAATACAACTAAGCGAGGAAGAGATAGCCAACCTATCAGATGCACAGTTCAAAACACTGGTTATTAAGATGCTCACAGAATTGGTTGAATTTGGTCTCAAAATAGAAGAAAAAATGAAGGCTATGCCAAGAGAAACAAAGGAAAATGTACAGGAACCAATAGTGATGCGAAGGAAACTGGGACTCACATCAATGGTGTGGACCAGAAGGAAGAAAGAAACATCCAACCAGAAAAGAATGAAGAAACAAGAATTCGGAAAAATGAGGAGAGGCTTAGGAACTTCCAGGACATCTTGAAACGTTCCAACATCCGAATTATAGGGGTACCAGAAGGAGAAGAGGAAGAACAAAAAATTGAAAACTTATTTGAACAAATAATGAAGGAGAACTTCCCTAATCTGGCAAAGGAAATAGACTTCCAGGAAGTCCAGGAAGCTCAGAGAGTCCCAAAGAAGCTGGACCCAAGGAGGAACACACCAAGGCACATCATCATTACATTCCCCAAGATGAAAGAGAAGCAGAGAATCTTAGAAGCAGCAAGAGAAAAGGACACAGTTACCTACAAAGGAGTTCCCATAAGACTGTCAGCTGATGTCTCAAAAGAGACCTTACAGGCAAGAAGGGGCTGGAAAGAAGTATTCCAAGTCATGAAAGGCATGGACCTACATCCAAGATTGCTCTATCCAGGAAAGCTATCATTTAGAATGGAAGGGCAGATAAAGTGCTTCTCAGATAAGGTCAAGTTAAAGGAGTTCATCATCACCAGCCCTTAGTATATGAAATGTTAAAAGGAGTTACCTAAGAAAAAGAAGATAAAAAATATGAACAGCAAAAATGACAGCAAACTCACAGTTATTAACAACCACAACTAAAACCAAAACAAAAGAAAATTAAGCCAACAACTAGAACAGAAACAGAACCACAGAAATGGAGATCACATAGAGGGTTATCAATACGGGATTTGGAGGGGGAGAGATGGGGGAAAGGTACAGAGAATAAATAGCGTAAATGATAGGTGGAAAATAGATAGGGGGAGTGTAAGAATAGTGTAGGAAATGTAGAAGTCAAAGAACTTATAAGTATGACCCATGGACATGAACTATAGGGGGGGAATGTGGGAGGGAGGGGGTGGGCAGGATGGAATTGAGTCAAGGGGCGGAAATGGGACAACTGTAATAGCATAATCAATCAATAAAAAAATTAAATTAAAAAAAATTTCTTGGCATATAGTTCTTTGTAGCAATTTCTTACAATCCTTTGTATCTCTGTGCTATCAGTTGCAATCTCTCCTCTTTCATTTCTGATTGAGTTTATTTGGGCCCTCTCCTTTTTTTCTTGATGAGTCTGCTGAAAAGCTTGTCGATTTTGTTTATCTTTAAAAGAAACAGCTCCTGGATTTATTGATCCTTATAATTGTGCGTTTAGTAACTTAAGTTGTTCAATTCTGCTCTTATCTTGGTTACTTCCTTCCTTCTACTTGATCTGGGTTGTCTTTGTTGTGGTTCTTTGAGTTCTTGTAATCATATGGTTAGGTTGTTTATTTGAAATGTTTCTTTTCTTTTTAGGTAGGCCTGAATTGCTATGAACTTCCCTCTCAGGACTGCCTTTGCTGTGTCCCATAGGTTTTGGATTGTTGTGAGTTCATTTTCATTTGTTTCCAGAAACTTTTTGATTTCTCCCCTAATCTCATTCTTGACCCATTCATTGTTTAATAGCATGCTATTCAGTCTCCATGTCGTTTAGTGCTTAGGGATTTTTCCTTGGGGATGGTTTCTCATTTCAGTCCCTTGTGGTCAGATAAAATGCTTTATATGATTTCTATTTTCTTGAATTTGTTGAGGCTTGTTTTGTGTCCTAACATATGGTCTACCTTTGGAAATGTTCCATGTGCATTTGAAAAGAATGTGTATTTTGCACCTTTGGGATGAAAGGCTCTATATATATCCGTTGAGTCCATTTCATCTAAGACATTGTTCAATGCCACAATATCCTTGTTAATATTTTGTTTGGAAGATCTGTTTATCTTTGACAGAGGGGTGTTAAAATCCCCTACAATTGTGTTGCTATCAATATCTTTCTTGAAGTCCTCCAAAATTTTCTTTATGTATTTGGGTGCTCTTATGTTGGGAGCATATATATATCTATACAATGTTTATGTTTTCTTGGTGGATTCTTCCTTTGAGTATTATGAAGTGACCTTCTGGGTCTCTCTTTATGGCCCTTTTTTTGGAGTCTATTTTGTCTGATATGAGTATTGCTACCCCTGCTTTTTTTTCCTGTCCTTTTGCTTGGAAAACTTTTTCTAGCCCTTTACTTTCAGTCTGTGTAGGTCTTCTCTGTTGAGGTGGGTCTCTTGTAGGCAGCATATGTGTGGGTCATGCTTTCTTATCCATTCAGCTATTCTGTGTCTTTTGATTGGAGCATTTCATCCATTTACATTTAAGGTTTATCGATAGGTACTTATTCATTGCCAATTTTTTGTACCTGTGTTCCTCTCTCTCTGTCTTTCTCTCTTCCTTCCTTTCCTTAAAGCAGCCCGTTAGCATCTGTTGCAGAGCTGGTTTGTTGGAGGTATATGCTTTTAGACTTCTTTTGTCTCGGAAACTCCTTATTTGGCCTTCTATCTTGATTGAGAGCCTTGCTGAGTAAAGTAGTCTTGGTTGCAGGCCTCTGGTTCTCATTACTTGGAATATTTTTTGCCATTCTCTTCTGGCTTGGATCGTGTCCATTGAGAAGTCAGTTTCTAACCTTATTGGGGCTCCCTTGCGTGTTACTTCCTGTTTCTCCCTTGCTGCCTTTAAGATTCTTTCTTTGTCTTGGAATTTTGCCATTTTAATTATGATGTGTCTTGCAGTGGGCCTCTTGGGGTTCCTCTTGATTGGGACTCTCTGTGATTCCTGGATTTGTGTGACTTTTTCTCTCATTAAATTAGGGAAATTTTCCATGATTAGTTTGTTCAAACAGGTTTTCTATCCCTTGCTCTTCCTCTTCTCCTTCTAGTATCCCTATTATACGGATATTACTACTTTTCATGTCCTGCATTTCCCTTAATCCCTCTTCATTCTTTCTGAACCTCTTTTCTTTTTCTTGCTCATTCTGGGTGTTTTTTTTCTACCTTGTCCTCCAGTTTGCTGATCTGATCCTCTGCTTCATCGAGCCTGCTTTTGATTCCTTCTACTGTGTTCTTCAATTCAGAAATTGTATTCTTCATTTCCTCTTGGCCCTTGTTGATAGTTTCTATTTCTTTTTTCACGTTGATATAGTTTGCAGTGAGTTCATTTTAGTTTCCCTGTAGTTTTTGGTGATCTGTGTGAGCTCATTAAACTTCCTTATAACCCATTCTTTGAACTCAATATCTGATAGTTGACTTGCCTATTTTTCATTTAGCATTGTTTCTGAGGCTTCCTCCTTTCCTTTCATTTAGGGATTGTTTCTTTGTCTTCCCATTATTTTTCAGACTCTTCCTTTTTGCCTCTGCTTTTAAGTTGCTCTGTTTTGACCCCCTGGGTTTATGGTGTGAACTTCTGTGGTAGAATACCTGTGAGATTCAGTGGTACAGTCTCCTTGATCTCCTGAGCTGGCTGGTCTTGTGCTTTCGTTTCTGTTGGCTCTGTGTATGTCTTTGGTTTTTGGTTTTTGTTGGGTGTTTCTTTGGTGGGTCTTTCCCACCAGCTGGTTATCTGAGGGTCAGTCTGTCCTCCACCTCTTGTTTTCTGTTGTGCAGGTGTTGGCAGGTTGTGTTGGAGCTGGTTCCTCTGTGTGTACAAGGTTTTGAGGCTTTTCTCTTGTTCTTGTTCAGTCGTTTGTTCTTAGTCATTTCTTTACTATTTAGTTGTATTTCCAGATAGGTCCTGGGTTGAGTTAGTGTGACTTCCACTTCCTCCTTCACCGTCTTCTGTTCTTAGCTGTTGGTGTTTCCTTTGTTGGTGGGTTTCCTCTTGGAGGAGGTATCCTGCTGTTCACAGCTTCTACCTACTCTTTTTTGTGATAGGTTGTAGGGAAAAGGCAAAATGGTTTAAGGCAGCAGGAGTGTATTATATGATATATGATATTATACTTTAGTACCAGCCCTTAGAGAAGATATAAGAGATCCTTTGTATATATATGGTGTTAACCGTGATAATTCACCCACCTAACCACTTTTTAGAAAGGGTGGAAAGAAGATAAGGCTCTTGTTGTTGGGGTGGGTGGGAAGGATTTTGAGTTGTATCTAGAAAGCTGTGAGCTTGTGGGAGGTCAGATTATGAGGTAAAGTGAGAGTAAAGGGTAGAAAATAGGTGTAATATATGAGAGAATAGATTTAACCACACCGGTAATAAAGTCCAGGAAACAGTGAAGTGGGCTGAGATCTGGGAGAAGTTCTGTGTAGTATTTACAGATGTATGGAACAGCTATTATTTACAATAGTAATGGAGCAACAATCATATGACAGAATCTATGTGATCTGGATAACTAGAATAGGGAGTATAGGTCCTAGAGTACTGTGCTAATGGAACCCAAGTGAAGTGAAAGACAGTTAACTAACAATACACTGTGAAAGAGAGAACAAGGGAAAACCAGTCAAACAATGCAAATTAACCATTCAAGCGGAGAAGACTAAACAGAAAGGAGATTCAAAAATACTAATAAAATGAGTGATGTAAGCATAATGAAAAAAATACAAACGTACAATACCTTGCAAGTTCTCTGGAGTAGCAAAGTGAAATTTGTTTCACTGTCTCAGCTGTTGGGATGCCCCCTCTTTGGGTCCAACTTTGGTCTTTTCACAGTTGCAGATTTTATTGTCTCACCTGTGGGGATTAAAAAAAAAAAGAAGGAAGAAGAGATATAAAGGGAGAGAAAGGAGTAGAACAAGAAAGAAGGAAAGAGGAAGGTGCTAAAAGAAAAAATAATAAAAATGTAATAATAAAGAACTACCTTAAAAAATAAAACAAACAAACAAACAAGCCTGCTGGCTTCACTGGCCAAGCCAGTTTTGCTGGTCTTTTTGTCTGCAGCCAACTCAGGGGGCCTAGCCCAGCTCTTCTCCGTCCAGACCAGCACTTGGGCAGCCTCTGGCTCAGCTCTCCAGCAGCCCCTGGACCCACAGGTTCAGGCACTCACCCTCCTCCAGGCTATGGGTGTGCTCGAGGGGCCTTCCCGTGATTGGCATTCTCCCCCGTGTCTGTGGTCTCAGGTCTCTCTGAGTTGCACTCTCCCCAGTCAGTGCCTGTGGTCTCCGGACCCCCTAGGTGTGCATTCTCCCCCTGGTGTTTAGGATTTGGGCTTGATACCCCCCAGAGCCCCACGGGAGCACCGGGCTGCCCGGTGGAGCTGTTGCTGCAGGAGGATTCCCCAAAGTGCCCCCGAGGGTCTTTTTCTTTTTGAGAAAATCCTCCTGCTCAGTCCTGCCTCTCCATACAAGGAAGGGCCTGTCCTCTCACACAGGCCCCCTCTCTGGCTAGACCTGGGACTGTCCGGGTCAGGGCACCACATGGCCCAACTCTCAACTCTGCTTGTGGGCGCCCACAGTCTCCGTGGTTTTACCACTTCGTCCATATTCCCCTCCCTGCGACTTCAAAAACCAGGTCTCTCTTGGTGCTGCTCAAGCCTTGAAAACATAAGGATTTGAAGAACAAAAACATGATGTATAAAATGTAAAAAGATTGATAAAATATAAAATTGACAGTGCTGAAAACCCAAATAGGAGTCAGGGAGATTTTAAAAAGAAAACATAAACAGTAAACAAAACTGAAAGGTAATTAATATGGAGGAAAGACTAGAGAAAAAAAGGTGTGAGTAATAGTGTCTTCTTTGGAATATGAAATGGTAACTGTGGAAATGGAAACAATTATGATAATGAAAAAATTAAAGACAAAATGCAAAATAAACTTCCCTGACCAAGTGAAAGTACTGAATTTTCAGACTGAAATGGCTTACCGCATTAAAAAGAAAATAAAATGAAATAAAATGAGACACAAACTAAGACAGTCATGTATAGATGAACTGTCTGAATTGCAAGAATAAAGAAAAGCTTCAAGACAGGAAGAACAGTTTTATTTATAAAGAAAAAGACTCAGACTGGCTTGAAGTTAGTTGGAAAATTTGAAAAGTGGAACAATATCTACATGTTACAGAGGAAAAGGGCAATAAACAAATATTCCAGTGTTTGGCTAAGATATTAATTGCAAAATGATTCTCTCTTTATCTTTAATCTTGGGTAGCTTAATGATGTGCCTTGGTGTGTTGCTCTTTGGGTCCAACTTCTTTAGGACTCTCTGAGCTTCCTGAACTTCCTGGAAGTCTGTTTCCTTTTCCAGATTGGGGAAGTTGTCCTTCATTATTTGTTCAAATAAGTTTTTAATTTCTTGCTATCGTTCTTCTCCTTCTGGCACCCCTATAATTCAGTTATTGGAACATTGCAGGGTTGTCCCAGAGGTTTGTAAGACTCAGGAGTGCCCATATGACTATCAGCTGATTTTTTAAAAGAAACCTTACAGGTAAGAAGGGTCTGGAGAAAGTATTTGAAGTCATGAAAAGCAAGGACCTACATCCAACATGACACTATCCAGCAAAGCTTTCATTTAGAATGAAAGGGCAAATAAAGTGCTTCCCAGATAAGGTCAAGTTAAATGAGTTCATCATCACCAAGCCATTATAATATGAAACGTTAAAGGGATTTATCTAAGAAAAGGAAGATAGAAAATATGAATGGTAAAATGACAGCAAACTCACAACTATCAGTCTAAAAGAGAAGGAAAGCAATGAAAACAAAAATTAAGTAAACAACTAGAACAGGAACAGAATCAGAGAAATGGACGTCACATGGAGGATTTTCAGTGGGGTGGGGGAAGGGAGGAATGGGGAGGAATGTGCAGGGAATAAGCAGCATAATTAGTAGGCATAAAATAGACGGGAGAGATGGAAAATGGTATAGGAAACAGAGGACTGAAAGAACTTATATGTAAAACCCATTGACATGAACTAAGGGGGGGATGCTAGAGGGTTGGGAGTGCAGGGCGGAAGGGGGATAAAGGAGGAAAATTGCGAAAACTGTAACAGCATAATCAATAAAAATACTTAAAAATATATTTAGTGCAAAAGGGATGTTTCTTGGCCATGTAGTATATAGTTTCTTTTTTAATTATGTGTCAAATTTTATTTATTTACTGTTGTTCAATTAGTTTTCCCCTATTGCTCTCCCTAGCACCATCCACCACCCCCTTGCATAGTCAATCAGCACCCTGTTGTGCATGTCCATGAGTCTTTTATATGTGCTGCTTTTTAAAGTATATTTTATTGATTATGCTATTACAGTTGTCCCATTTTTTCTCCCCTTTATTCCTCTCCACCCTCCAACCACCCCCACCAGAATTGCCCCCTCCCCCTTAGTTCATGTCCATGGGTCATACATATAAGTTCTTTGGATTCTACATTTCCTGTACTATTCTTAACCTTCCCCTGTCTATTTTGTACCTACCATTTATGCTACTTATTCCCTGTACCTTTCCCCCATTCTCCCCCCTCCATCTCCCCACTGATAACCCTCCCTGTGATCTCCATTTCTGTGATTCTCTTCCTGTTCTAGTTGTTTGCTTAGTTCACTGTTGTTTTTGTTTTTTTATGTTCAGTTGTTATAGTTGTAAATTTGTTGTCATTTTACTGTTCATACTTTTGATGTTCTTTTTCTTAGATAAGTCCTTTTAACATTTCATATACTAAGGGCTGGTGATGATGAACTCCTTTAATTTGACCTTATCTGAGAAGCACTTTATCTGCCCTTCCATTCTAAATGATAGCTTTGCTGGATAGAGTAATCTTGGATGTAGGTCCTTGCCTTTCATGACTTTGAATACTTCTTTCCAGCCCCTTCTTGCCTGTAAGGTCTCTTTTGAGAAATCAGCTGACAGTCTTATGGGAACTTCTTTGTAGGTAACTGTGTCCTTTTCTCTTGCTGCTTTTAATATTCTCTCCTTATCTTTTATCTTGGGTAATGTAATTATGCTGTGCCTTGGTGTGTTCCTCCTTGGGTCCAACTTCTTTGGGACTCTCTGAGCTTTTTGGACTTCCTGAAAGTCTATTTCCTTTGCCAGATTGGGGAAGTTCTCCTTCATTATTTTTTTAAAATAAGTTTTCAATTTTTTGTTCTTCCTCTTCTCCTTCTGGTACCCGTATAATTTGCATATTGGTACATTTAATGTTGTCCTGGAGGTTCCTAAACTTCTGCTCATGTTTTTGAATTCTTGTTTCTTCATTCCGTTCTGGTTGAATGTTTATTTCTTCCTTCTGGTCCAAACTGTTGATTTGAGTCCCAGTTTCCTTCCCATCACTGTTAGTTCCCTGTGCATTTTCCTTTGTTTCTCTTTTCATAGCCTTCACTCTTTCCTCTATTTTGTGACCATACTCAACCATTTCTGTGAGCGTCCTGATTACCAGTGTTTTGAACTGTGTATCTGATAGGTTGGCTATCTCTTCATTGCTTAGTTGTATTTTTCCTGGAGCTTTGATCTGTTCTTTCATTTTGGTTATATTTCTTTGTCTCGGCACACCTGTTATGTTGTAAGGGGTGGAGCCTTGGGTATTCACCAGGGTAGGGCAACCCTCTTTGCTACATTGTCATGCTGTATATGGGGGAGGGGTCCGAGAGGGAGTAATGCTGCTTGCTCAGTTCTTGCCCTACTTTCTGTCACTTCCCTCGTTCCTTGAAAGCAGATTGTGCCCATTCAGGTGCTGATTCCTGGTTGGGTGGGTTTGTGTACATCCTAGGACCCTGGGGGCCTTTTCAATGGATTCTCCTGTGAGACTGGCAGTTTTTCCCACTGCTGCAACCCTTACAATATTTTACAGTCAGAGGTATTCAGTCTTTATTTCACATCACTGAAATCCTGGATTTCATAGTCTGTCTCACTCTTGTTGTTCTTCCTTATTTATCCCCGCACAAATGTGGGACCAACCAGTTAGGCAGCCCTACCTCCTCCTCGCCAACTGCCTTGTTTCCCCAGCTGCCCGTCTCCTGCCAGTCTGGATGAATGTTTCTTTTAACTCCCTAGTTGTCAGAGTTCCATGCATTTTGATTTTCTGGCAGTTCTGGTTGTTTTCTGTTTTTAAACTAGTTGTTATCTTTCCTTTGGCTGTGCGAGGAAGCAAAGCATTTCCAGCTATGCCTCCATCTTGGCCAGAACTGGCTTGTGCCTTTTAAATGTCTATATTTATTATTTTCTGAGAACGTTCTTGGTATTAGTTTTTGGCACAAGAGCTCATCTTGTGTTTTTCAACCCCTGTTCTGGAATTAGGCACTTTTCCAGTGAGTCCTCCTTACTTTCTTTAGTGGGAAATGGCATTTTAAAACAATAATGAAGTGTCATTGCTTCTAAGCCCTTACAACAGAGCTAGAAGTGTGTGTGTGTGTGCAACAGAGAGAGAGAGAGAGAGAGAGAGAGAGAGAGAGAGAAATGCATATACAAGAGTGTATGTGTGAAAAATCATTGAGTTTATATTGTACTTCCAGTTCCAGTTTAGCTCCTAAGAGTCCTTGTTTGTCTTTCCCTTTTCTATATTTTTGTCTCCCTTTTTCTATTTTGAGAACCTGGCTCCCAACAACATTAATATTATATACTCATTTGCTGAATCTTAAAATATACTCAAAAGAATTTCAGAATTACTAGACCCATACCAGTACAACAAGTAACATTTGTTCATGACTATTTGCTGGGGTGTTTTTTCTTTATAACAAGGTAATATGGTCAAAGCACACTCTTCAAAAGTTACTTGGATTAGTTCTTTTTCTTCTCCCCTCAGTGATTTTATTAATTTGAAATAGAATTAGGTTCATTTGTTTCTGTTATCATTCAGTCTTAGTGTTTACCTCTCTCTGCATCCTTTTTTAAAAACACTATTTAATTTTTTTTAATGTGGAATTTTAACATGATTCCCAAAGTCAAAACCATAAGGTGTGCTCTGAGGAGTTGATTTGCTCCCTAGTCTCTTCATCCTATCTCCCTACCTCTGATAAATAGTCAATTCATTTGTTTTTGGTTTATTCCTTCTATTTCTTTTTGCAAAAACATGAAGATGCATGCATATTTTCTTATCCCCCATATGCTTGTATAAAAGGTGATCTGTGTGAGCTCTTTTGTATTTTGCCATTTCCATATAAAAATATATTTTGGGAGTTACTTCATATTAGTTTACAGGGATCTTCTTCATTCTCACAGTGTCATAGTACTCCTTCATGTGTATGTGCACAGCTTAGCCAGCAAAGAGCCCATATTGGACATTTGAATAGTTTCTGATCTTTTGAAAGCACAAATAATACTTCAGTTAATAACCTTGCACATAATGTGTTTTATGTCGTTGGAGATGTGTTTTAAGAATAAATTCCCAGAAGTGGGATTGCTGTATCAGAGAATCAATGCATTGTAGCTTCGTTAGATATTGTCAAATTCCCCTCTGTAGGAATTGTTTCATTTTGCATTAACACCAGAAATGTATGTGACTGTTTCCCTATAGCCTCCTTTTTCATAGTGTCTTTTGCATAATCAAATGATGCTGTTGGGTGAACTGCAGAATTTGGGGGCTAAAGTAGAAGTATTGCTACACATTTGAATTTTTGCCAATCTAGATGGGTGAGAAATGACATCTCAATGTTTATTTTTTAAATATATTGATTATGCTATTACAGTTGTCCCTTTTCTGCCCCTTCACTCCACTCCATCCTGCCCACCCCCTCCCTCCCACATTCACCCCCTATAGTTCATGTCCATGGGTCATACATATAAGTTCTTTGGATTCTACATTTCCTATACTATTCTTAACCCTCCCCCTGTCTATTTTCTACCTACCATTTATGCTACTTATTCTCTGTACCTTTCCCCCCTCTCTCCCCCTTCCACTCCCCTGTTGATAACCCTCCATGTGATCTCCATTTCTGTGGTTCTGTTCCTGTTCTAGTTGTTTGCTTAGTTTGCTTTTGTTTTTGTTTTAGATGTGCTTGTTAATAACTGTGAGTTTGCTGTCATGTTTACTGTTCATATTTTTATCTTCTTTTTCTTAGATGAATCCCTTTAACATTTCATATAATAAGGGCTTGGTAATGATGAGCTCCTTGAACTTGACCTTATCTGAGAAGCACTTTATCTTCCCTTCTGTTCTAAGTGATAGCTTTGCTGGATACAGTAATCTTGGATGTAGGCCCTTGCCTTTCATGACTTGGAATACTTCTTTCCAGCCCCTTCTTGCCTGTAAGGTCTCTTTTGAGACATCAGCTGACAGTCTTATGGGAACTCCTTTGTAGGTAACTGTGTCCTTTTCTCTTGCTGCTTCTAAGATTCTCTGCTTCTCTTTCATCTTGGGGAATGTAATGATGATGTGCCTTGGTGTGTTCCTCCTTGGGTCCAGCTTCTTTGGGACTCTCTGAGCTTCCTGGACTTCCTGGAAGTCTATTTCCTTTGCCAGATTAGGGAAGTTCTCCTTCATTATTTGTTCAAATAAGTTTTCAATTTTTTGTTCTTCCTCTTCTCCTTCTGGTACCCCTATAATTCGGATGTTGGAACGTTTAAAGATGTCCTGGAGGTTCCTAAACCTCTCCTCTTTTTTTTGAATTATTGTTTCTTCATTCTTTTCTGGTTAGATGTTTCTTTCTTCCTTCTGGTCCACATCGTTGATTTGAGTCCCAGTTTCCTTCCCATCTATTGGTTCCCTGTACATTTTCCTTTGTTTCTCTTAGCATAGCCTTCATTTTTCATCTAATTTGCGACCAAATTCAACCAATTCTGTGAGCTTCCTGATTACCAGTGTTTTGAACTGTGCATCTGATAGGTTGGCTACCTCTTCGTTGCTTAGTTGTATTTTTTCTGGAGCTTTGATCTGTTCTTTCATTTGGGCCATTTTTTTTTTTTGTCTTGGTGCCTCTGTTACTTAAAGGGGCAGAGCCTTAGGTGTTCACCAGGGAGGGGTAATGCTGGTCGCTTTGCTGTGATGCTGTACATGGGGGAGGGGCTGAGAGGGAGCAAGGGCACTTGCTCCACTCTCTGCCAGATTTCAGTCCCTCCCTCCGCTACCCACAATCAAACTGGGCCCCTCTGGTGCTGATTCCCGAGTGGGTGGGCTCACCCCTGTGGGTGTCTCCAAGGAATCCTCCTGTGAGGCTGGGAGTTTCTCCTTCTGCCGCCTCAACCCCCACTGGTGTTTTCAATCAGAGGTTTGAGGCTTTATTTCCCCTCTCTGGAGCCCTGGGTTGCAGGGTCTGCTTTGCTCCCCCGCTGTTTCTCCCGGTTTATCTATGCGCAAATGTGGGGCCGCAGGGTCTGCCAGCCACCACCTTGTGGGGTCTGCTAGCTGCAGCCTGGCCTGTCCCATTCCACAATCCGCCATCTCTCTGAGTCTGCCAGCTGCAGCCTTGCCACGAGTCCTCTCCGCCCCGCCCCCCCCCCCCCCCCCCCGCTGCCCATCTCCGCCCCTCCTGCTGGTCTGGATGAATGTTTCTTCTTTATCTCCTTGGTGTTGGACTTCCATCCAGTTCAATTTTCTGTCAGTTCTGGTTGTTTCTTGTTTTTAAATTGTTGTTGTCCTTCTTTTGGTTGTGTGAGAGGGCAAATGTGTCTACCTACGCCTCCATCTTTACATCTCAATGTTTAAATGATGTTTTTCTGATTATGAATAAAGGTGAATCTCTTTTCTTCATTTTGAGAAAAAATTATTTTAAATTGATTGTATTGAGGTTTAATTTACATACAATAAATTCACCTTTTAAGGCATTCAATGAGTGTTAACAAAATATAAATCTGTGGAACCACCATCATACTCAATCTGTCTTCATATCTATCTATATCCATATACTATATCTATATGTTTATAGTGGTTGTGTTTGGTGTGGTATTTTGGTGTGTAGTTCTATTGATTTTAAGAACTGTATAGACTGAATGACCACTACCACAATCAGGAACATGACTGTTGCACTAAACACTTTCATCATCCCCCAAATTACCTGGTGTCACTCCTCATAGTCAATCCCTATCCCAATCTAATCTTTAGCAGCAATTAATCTTTTCTCCATCCCTACACTTTTACTTCCTCCATAATATCAAAGACAGTGACGGGATTCATTAAGTGTATAATCAGTTGGGATTGTTTCTCTCACTCAGCATAATGTCTTTGAGATTCAGCTCATGTTTTTGTATGTGATCAATAGTTTATTTTATTGTTCTGTGGGAAGTCTACAGACATTTTTTTTCTTCACATAGCTTTTCTGAAGTGCATTGTTTGTCTTCTTCTGGAATTTAAATGACAAATATTAGACATTTTCCTACTGATCCCTGAGGCTCTATTCTCTCTCTCTCTCTCTTTCCCCCCCTCCCCCGCTTCCCCTGCCTTCCTCTTCTCTTGTTCAGGTAGAATGAAAAACACACACACACATAAAAAGGGGTAATTCCCCCACTCTGTGTTCTATAGAGACCTCTGACTCCTGCTCCTCAGACCAGAAAGAGGAGGTTTATTTGCACCCAGTGTATAGACCCACATTTCTGGTTTCAGGCTGTCTCTGAGTCCAGGCTGGAATATTGCAGAAGAAGTAAAATAGCAGGAAAATTTCTGCTGGCTTGGTGGTACTTAAAGAGTTCCACTGTCAGCCTGCTGGGTTATTCGTCTGGCCCTTAGGTCATTTGTCCATGAATTCCATCCAGGATTCTTTTTTTTTTTTAAAGATTTTATTTATTTATTTTTAGAGAGGCATGGAGGGAGAAAGAGAGGGAGAGAAACATCAATGTATGGTTGCCTCTTGTGTCCCCCACTGTGGACCTGGCCCACAGCCCAGGCATGTGCCCTAATTGGGAATTGAACTGGCAACCCTTTGGTTCACAGGCCGGTACTCAATCCACTGAGCCACACCAGCCAGGGCCCATCCAGGAGTCTTAATTGTATTCAGTGGGAGAGACAGAATAAAGTCTATTTACCCCAAAAGACTCTTCAATCGATAAGCTCCTTCGAGAACAGTTTAAGTGGAAGATTTTTCAGACAAAGTTAATTCTTCAAACAGGAATGAAACAATCAGTGAAGAATGTGGATAAACTCGATTTTTTTCCCATTTCTTCATCTGTTACCAAACATGTTCCTTAAACCGGCCATCTAGTATGTTTTCCACATTCTGATTTAAAAATTTAGGCATTTGAACATGATATTTTGTAAGTATAGATTTCAAAACCAATGTTGTCTTTTTAATATTAGTTTTTAAAGTGCTACAGACATTTTGATGTGTTACCTGGACCTTTTGACCAAGTGAACATGATTTATAGTTCTGATAACTGTCATTTTGAGTAAAATTTATAATTATTATCAACTGGTCCTCATATAACCCAGATAGTATGAGAGTGGATTGGCCTTTGTATTGGCTCTTTCAAGTGAGTTACCTTTCATATTAAATTTATAATAAATGTTGGTGCAGTAAACACTAATCATATAACATAATTCGTTGTCCCTCCCCAACACCTTCATTTTGTTTTTGTTTGTTTATTTGTTTTTGTGTTCACAGATCTTTTCACAGATGCTGCTGAGACTGAAAATATGGCCAAAAGTTTGGAAGATTCTGAAGGAGTTTATTTTGTTCCATCTTTTAGTGGATTGCAGGTATGTAAAAAATATTTAATGGCAATTAAACATTCTCTCCTCATACTCACACATAAAATTATGTATCTATCACTTTCTTACCTGAAAATTTGGGCACTCAACAGAACTAAAGTGAAAGGTACATTCTAGGGCTGAGAAACTATAATTTAACATAGTATGAATTCTATCAGAGACCATAGCAAATTCATTTGGCTTTTGCTTAGAACTTTTTCCCTGTGGAAACTAAAGTTGGCAGGTTTTCATAGAACTTTTACATAAGACCTAGGATTACTTTTTTAAGATAAATATTTTATTTTTTTAAATATTTTTTAGAGAAAGGGGAAGAGAGGGAAAAAGAGACAGAGAGAAACCTTGATGTGCAAGAGAAACATCCATTGGTTGCCTCTCACACCCCCCCAACCTATGACCTAGCCTGAAACCCAGGCATGTGCCCTGACTGGGAATTGACCTTTTGCTTTGCGGGATGATGCTCAACTCACTGAGCGACACCAGTCAGGGCAGACCTAGGGTTATTTTATCATGACCAAAATAGGCATTTCCCAGTGGAGAGAAATATATCAGTGCTTATAGAGGAAGTGTATCATTGAAATTTAGAAATATAATGGAAAGGTACACACATGTGCCTCCCCCAACATCTGCATGTGTATATTTTGCAATTCTTTATTAGTTATATTAAACACTATTTTTATGTTGTTCACATACAGTTGTCTCCATTTTCAACCCACCATGGCCCTCCACCCCTCCTCCCCCTCTTGAACCTACCCCCTTTGGCTTTGTCCATGTATCCTTTATACATGTTCTTTGATGGCCCTTCTCCTATTATCCCCCATTACCCCTCTCCCCCCTCCCCTCTGCTTACTGGCAGTTTGTTCTTTATTTTATTTTTTAAAAATTCATCTTTCTTTTTATTTTTATTCAGTTACAATTGTCTGCATTTTCTCCCCATCCCTCCACCCCCCCCAGCCAAACCCCCCCACCTTCTCCCTCCCCCTTGATTTTGTCCTTGTGTCCTTTATAGTAGCTCCTATAGACCCCTCTCCCCACTATCCCCTCCCCACTCCCCTCTGGCTATTGTTACATTGTTCTTAATTTCAATGTCTCTGGTTATATTTTTGTTTGCTTTTTTCTTTTGTTGATTATGTTCCAGTTAAAGGTGAGATCATATGGTATCTGTCCCTCACTGCCTGGCTTATTTCACTTAGCATAATGCTCTCCAGTTCCATCCATGCCATTGCAAAGGGTATAAGCTCCTTCTTTCCAAAAACTATGGTACATTTACACAATGGAATTCTACACAGCAGAGAGAAAGAAGGAGCTTATTTCATTTTAAAAAAATCAAATTTCTTATTGTGATAGATTATTGCTAACTTTGCCTAATCAAAAAAATGAGTCCAATAAAAGACTTGATTTTGTAATACTTAACTTTGTATTTTATTGAAAGATCTGTGATACTACATTTAACATTAGCATATTGTTACAAAGACTTTTTAAAAAACTCTTTTGAGGTATATTACTATGAAAAAATTTTCTTTACTTTCTTATTTTTTTGGGAAAGCCTATACCAGTCTTTTTAATCCCCTTCTAAATATTTTTCCTTCCATCACTTCTTGGCCTTTTGGCTGAGATCAAGTGTAGTATATTTTTCCTTTCAAAAACTAAAATTTTCTTTTCCTTCTAGTCCATTGCTTACTTGCTTACTGTGTTATAAAAAATCAGTTACAAAAGAGTTCAAAATTTTAAAGTTTGGATCATAGAATTTAGAAGCTGGTGAAAAACAATTAGATCAGAATGCTTTAAATCTCTAAAAATACCATATTGCCAAATTAGATTTTTAAACAAGTGTTACTTCACTATATGTGATAATTTTTTAAAAAATATATTTTATTGATTATGCTATTACAGTTGTCCTATTCCATGCCCCTTTTCCCCCTCTGCCCTGCACCTCCCCTCCCACCTGCATTACCCCCCTTAGTTCATGTCCACAGATCGTACATATAAGTTCTTTGGCTTCTACATTTCTTATACTATTCTTACCCTCCCCCTGTCTATTTTGTACCTACCATTTATGCTACTTATTCCCTGTACCTTCCCCCCATTCTCTTCCCTCCTGCTTCCCACTGATAACCCTCCATGTGATCTCCATTTCTGGGATTCTCTTCCTGTTCTAGTTGTTTGCTTAGTTTGTTTTTGTTTTTTTAGTTGTTGATAGTTGTTTGTTGTCATTTTACTGTTTATAGTTTCTGATGTACTTATTTTTCTTAGATCAGTCCCTTTATCATTTCATAGAATAAGGTCTCAGGGATGATGAACTCCTTTAACTTGACCTGATCTGGGAAGCATTTATTTGCCCTTCTGTTCTAAATGATAGCTTTGCTGGATAGAGTAATCATGGATGTAGGTCCTTGTCTTTCATGACTTCAAATACTTCTTTCCAGCCTCTTCTTGCCTGCAAGGTTTCTTTTGAGAAATCAGCTGACAGTCTTATGGGAACTTCTTTGTAGGTAACTGTGTCCTTTTCCCTTGCTGCTTTTAAGATTCTCTCCTAGTAGCCAGAGGGGAGTGGGGAGGGGACAGTGGGGAGAGGGGTTTACAGGAACTACTGTAAAGGATACATGGACAAAATCAAGGGGGAGGGTGAAGGTAGGGGTGGAGGTGGGTTTGGCTGGGGTGGGGTGGAGGGATGGGGAGAAAATACAGACAACTGTAATTGAGTAACAATAAAAATTTTAAAATAAGTATTAAAAAAAGATTCTCTCCTTATCTTTAATCTTGGCTAATGTAATTATGACGTGCCTTGGTGTGTGCTTCCTTGGGTCCTACTTCTTTGGGACTCTGAGCTTCCTGGACTTCCTGGAAGTCTATTTCCTTTGTCAGATTGGGGAACTTCTTCTTCATTACTTGTTCAAATAAGTATTCAATTTCTTGCTCTTCCTCTTCTCCTTCTGGCACTCCTATGATTCAGATGTTGGAATGTTTAATGTTATCCTGTAGGTTCCTAAGCCTCTCCTCAATTTTTTGAATTCTTGTTTCTTCATTCTGTTCTGGTTGAATGTTTATTTCTTCCTTCTGGTCCAAACTGTTGATTTGAGTCCCAGTTTCTTTCCCGTCACTGTGCATCAGTTCCCTGTGCATTTTCCTTTGTTTCACTTTTCATAACCTTCACTCTTTCTTCTATTTTGTGATCATACTCAACCATTTCTGTGAGCATCCTGATTACCAGTGTTTTGAACTGTGCATCTGATAGGTTGGCTATCCATTGCTTAGTTGTATTTTTTCTGGAGCTTTGATCTGTTCTGTCATTTGGGCATATTTCTTTGTTTCAGCACACCTGTTATGTAGTAAGGGGTGTGGAGCCTTAGGTATTCGCCTGGGTGGGGCAACCCACTTTGCTGAGTTGTGGCACTGTATGTGGGGAAGGGGTTAGACAGGGAACAATGCCACCTGCTCGGCTCTCAGAGGTTTTCAGTCACTTCCCCCAGTACCCACAAGCAAATTGGGCCCTCTGGTGCTGATTCCTGGGTGGGTGGTTTGTGTATATGCTAGGACCCCCTGGGAGTCTCCAGTGAACTCTCCTGTGAGTCTGGGAGTTTCTCTCGCTGCTACAATTCTCATAGGTTTTTTCAGTCAGAGGTTTTGAGGCTTTATTTACCCTTACTGGAACCCTGGGTTGCATGGTCTGTCTCGCTCCCCAGTTGTTCCCCCCAGTTTATCTGCACACAAATGTGGGACCACCCGCAAATGTGGGACCTCCTGCTCTGCCAGCTGCCATCTTGCTGCGAGTCCTTTCTGCCCGACTGCCTGTCTCTGCCCCTCCTACTGGTCTGGATGAATGTTTCCTTAACTCCTTAGTTGTTAGACTTCCATACAGTTTGATTTTCTGGCAGTTCTGGTTGGTTTTTGTTTTTAAATTGGTTGTTTTCCCTCTTTTGGTTGTGTTAGGAGGCACAGTGTGTCTACCTATACCTCCATCTTGACCGGCAATCCTTTTCTTTTATATACTGTACTCTGAAGTTTATAAACTGCGTATGGCGTGTGCATTGCTTCCTCTTCAGGATGGTGTGAAGCGACTAAAATATCATCCAGGACAGGACAGGAAGTGAAGCAGATTTATGTGATTGAAGTTTAAGGAGGAAGATTAGATGCATAGTTATCAGTAAAGGTAGGATTTAATTAGGTTACTATGGATTCTTCCCATTTTTAAAAATGTGCTGGTAGACTTAGTGACTTTATCTTGGCAACTCTGTATTTCACTTCTCCATCAGTTCATATACCTGTAAAAATCATATGTAATAAAAAAATTAAGTATTGGTGAAGCCCAGAAGATTAGAGAAAACTATTACAGAGGAGGTTTTAAATTTCATGTTGATAACAAAATATCCCTGTTCTGTCATGAGTGCAACCTGGCAATATGTGAGGTGGGGAGGGGAGAGGGAAGCCTGCAAAGCCCAATATTTTCCAGTGTAAAATGAAAGTCCAAACTGGAAACCAAAGTTAATGCAAAGAACAATAGTGTGTTGATGATAAGCTGTTTGGTACATAGGAGAGAGATCGCCTATAAGCTGTCTATAACAACAGCTAGAGAAATGAGGGATAGGGGGTGGGAAGGAAGGAAGACACAATTATCTGTGATACATTTAGAATATTGTCACAGCTGTGGATAATGGAGGACAGGATGTTAAAGGCTCCTCATAGCCATATATCTCAAGAAAGTCCGCTAAGGAAGGGTCATCAGGGAAACTTTGAGGAGAGTGAGGGTGTCTGGAACAGCTACTTCAGGGAATGGCAGAAAGGGTGCATGGGAGCATCCAGCAGGACGCAGGTTGGCATCGACTGGTGCAGTCATTGTGGCTTTGCTCTAGCAGGGCTGTGGTCTGGGGAGAGGGATACTCAGAGTGTTCATGAGAGGTATCAGAGGCTAGAATCTGTGGTTGTGTACTTGACATTAAAGTTACTGTGTTGGTGGCAGTAGTAGAGTGGACAGGACTGTGAGCCCAGTGTCAGTCTTCAGAGGGTGAGTTCTGCCGTAAGAAACAGGCTTATTTAAGTCCCCCCAGAGGGGAGCTGCTTTGTTCATGTCCTCCTGAGGACTGGGATTAGAAGAGTTGGCAACCAGCCGTGCAGTTCTGAGTGTTCTTTGTGGTTCCTGTTTCTCTGTGGGTCTGCTTTTCTCTTCTCAGTATCAGCTTTGCTCTGTATCCTTTCTTCCTCATAAGTTCTGCTTAACTGTTATTATTTCCTTATGCTTTCTTCTTCATAATTTATAAATACGCACAATATTTTTCCACCTTGTGCATCCTTTTGATTTTATCCATTAGTTCCCATTGATGATCCTTTTCTCAGTGTTTTCCTAGTTCAGATTTCCAGGGAAGGGAATCGGATAGGACTACCTTGTTTTTTCAAGCTTTAAACAGACTTTGAGTTAGGTGTGCTCACTCCTTACAGTTGGGGTAGTGGCAGTGGGACTGGGGCACGAGATTTGGCTGTTTTAGAAAACAGGGCCTGTGAATTCAAACAGTTTACTTAGGATGGGATGTGGCCAGCAAGTACCGTGAATGCCGTCTCTGGTTCTGTGGGCGACTACAGTGTCTGAGCAGTGGGAAGGTGAAGGGAAGTACAGCATGATGTTGATGTGGACCTCAGCACATATGGGCGGAAGGGTAGTGTCTGTTAACAGCAGGTACACAGTGGCCTAGAGTGGTTGGACAGGTTAGTACAATTTCCTTCTGGTCCTTGTGCTGTGCAAGTCTGGGAACCTACACCAAATAGCTATGGCTAAAGCCGTTTTCCCAACTCAGAGCCAAGTTTGTTACAGCAACCACAAAATAAGTGTAGGGAGCTTCTCAGAATTCGTTAAGGGTTAGGGGGAATTTATTTAACAATAGAAGGACATATTCAGAAGGTGCAGTGAAAAGGCTATGAAGAAAGTAGTAGTGGGAAGGGTTTGGGTAAAAAATAAAAGTAATAATAAAAAAATAAAAATTGTAGTGGTAGCTAACCTTACTATGAATTCGTACTCTGTTCTAAGTTCTTTACATACATTATCCCATTTACTCCTCAGTAACTCAACAAGATTCAAGATACTCTTATCATCTCTTTCTGAAGATCAGGAAAGTTAAGATTTAGAGCTGTTAAATCACTTGCTCAGTCTCACAGAGCTACTGAGGGGCAGATCTGATTTTAGGAACCAAGCGTCTGACTCCAGAGTCCATGTTCTAACCACCCTGCCACACCCGTTCACGGTGAAGCAAAAACACTGTGCCGACAGAAGTGCGCCGCAGGTGCCGGCGGAGCACGCCTTTCAGGTCTAGGTTGACTAGGGCAAAAGGCAGTTTCCCATTAACCATCCCGCAAGTCCCAGCAGGTTAGGCTGACATCTATCTCATTGGTGACAATGGCCTGCTGGGGGCAGATAGTCTGTGCTCTGGGCTGGAGTCTACTAGTTTTACCTATGGTGCCAAACAGAACTTGGCCGAGTCTTGTTGTTCCTAGTTGGTTGGTGGTTCTGGGAGGCTCACTTGATGGGATTGGCGATGACGTATTAGAGGTGTGGCTGGAAGCTGTCTGCCCTGGCAAGTTGTGACCGGGCCCTTAAAAGGACCTGCCCAGTTTTTCTTCTACTGTATCATCCCAAAGAGAGATTCACTTGGACTAAATAATACAGAGACATTATAACGTATAATGACATTTTTAAGTTTCTATGGACTTTATTACTCCTCAAATTGGCCTATTATTAATGGTAAGTCACGTTCACAGTTATTTGTACAAAAATGATTTCAGGCCATATTTACCAGAATTTTATGTAGTATATCAGAAGAAGTAGTTTTTATGCAAAGAAACCCCATAGCATACTAGGGACTAAGTGAACTGGCAGAGTCTGACTTATCTTTGTTTTACAGGATCATATCACCTGATAGAGACCAGCTTTCCTGTGTAAATCAACTTTTACTGAGTGAAACATCAAAAGACATTATTGAATTTGAAAATTATCTAGATAAATTCACAATAGGAGGAAAAATCATAGCTATAGTAAAGATAAGATGTAATGTAGAATTTCTTCAGTTAAGTAATTACAAAACATTGTTTGTTCATTGATTCAATAAATGCATATCAATCAACAGATGGGTATTGATCCCGTGTGGAGAGCCCGATACAGTGCTAAATGGAGTTTCAACAATCACACAAATATATGTAATTATAAACTGTGCCACATGATATGATAGGAAGTTAGAGGCTCCCATAGAAATGTATCATTGGAGACGTGGCCTGCTGTCTGGGGTCAGGAGCTTTACCAGAGGGAGCTGAGCAATTTGGAAGGGAGTAGGATTAATTGGGAGAAGAGGCAGTAGGTAGTATTCCGGGTAAACAGGGGATATGTCAGTGCTCTGCTAGGTAGCAGGTCCCTCTTCTAGGGACCATCAGTTCCTGGCAGCACCCGCATGTCCCTGTCACGACCTTATGTAGTAGGAGTGTTGGAACTCTTCTGGTTTTTTTTTTTTTTTTACATTTTATTTATTTATTTTTACAGAGAGGGGAAGGGAGGGAGAGAGGGAGAGAAACATCAATGTGTGGTTGCCTCTCACATGCCCCCCACTCCACTGGCAACCCAGGGCTCGCCTGCAACCCAGGCATGTGCCCTGACTGGGAATCGAACTGGTGACCCTTTGGTTTGCAGGCTGGATTCACTGAGCCACACCAGCTAGGGCAAGATTTTGACTCTTTTCAAGACAGATGTTAGGCTGGGTCATTTCTCATACTAGGCAATAAGACTATAAGCTAAGAAATTGACCTTAGCCTGAGTGTCTGACAACATATTGGATATAAGTTATGACACTGAAAACCACATTTTTTTGCATTATTGTTCTTTTTCTTGAGTCTAATTTATGTCCTCAAAAAGCTACTTTACTTAGTAAACAATTTCAGTGTAAAAACTTTACAGTTGGAGAAAAGGAAGGAATACCAGGATTGCTTCTCATTTTCCTCATTTATAAAGCTAGGCCTTTAATAATTTGTTACTCTGTGTTTCAGTCCCTTTCCTTGGTATGAGCTCAAACACAAGGATCGGCTGAGCCCAATATCAGTCACTCAAACTTGCTTAAGTCCTGTTAAAAAGTTATCATAATATTTAATACATTTTTGGGTTATCATTTATTTTAAAACTACTTTAATAGGGATTTAAAAAAATGTTCATGCCACATAATCAACAAGAGAAAAAAGCAAACAAAATATAACCAGAGACACTGAAGTTAAGAACAATCTAACAATAGCCAGAGGGGAGTGGGGAGGGGACAGTGGGGAGAGGGGTTTACAGGAACTACTATAAAGGACACATGGACAAAATCAAGGGGGAGGGTGGAGGTGGGGGAGCGAGGTGGGTTTGGCTGGGTTGGGGTGGAGGGATGGGGAGAAAATGCAGACAACTATAATTGAATAAGAATAAAAATTTTAAAAAAAGAAGAAAATGTCCATGTCCTTAGTGTAAATATGTCTTTAAGTCTACAGATGTAATTTAGAACAATAATAATATATTCTTACTATCTCTTACTTTAGGTTCCATTAAATGACCCCTGTGCATGTGCCTCTTTCATGGGTTTGAAGCCTTCCACTAGTAAATACCATCTTGTACGAGCAATATTGGAGTCTATAGCTTTCAGGTACCAGAACCTGCTCTAAACTCATTTCTCTCCCATTTTTGTATTGCCATGATCTCTCTCCCCTATTGTGATAGTTTTGACACCTGTTGCAGTAGTTATGAATAAAGTTATCCTTACCATTTTAACAAGTGTCAGAATAACTTTTTGAGAGTATAGAAATGTCTCAATAAAGCTTTTTAAAAAATTTTTAAAAAATTTCTATGAGACTGGAAATTTCTTAATATTGAGGGTTTATACATTTAGTTTAATTCGTGCTACATTTGACATAATATGTTCTTACTGCTAATTTTCATAGCATCTCTTATTTTTCATATTAAATAGTACCGGTATCACTTTAGGTTTGATATAATGATTTTTTCTTTTTTAATTTTTTAAAAAAGATTTTATGAATTCATTTTTAGACAGAGGGGAAGGCAGGAAGGGAGGGAAGGAAATAGACAGCGACAGAGAGAGAGAGAAAGAGAAACATTGATGTGAGAGAGAAACATCGATCAGTTACCTCTTGAACCTTCAACCCAGGTATGTGTCCTGACCGGGAATTGGACTGGTGACCTTTTGCTTTGCAGGATGATGCCCAACCAACTAAGCCACACTGGTCAGGGCAATTTAATGATTTTTATTCGTATTTTGAATATTTTATTTATTTTTAGAGAGAGGGTAAGGGAGAGAGAAAGAGAGGGAGAGAAACATCAGTCTGTGGTTGCCTCTCATGCACCCCCTACTGGGGACCTGGCCCGCAACCCAGGCATGTGCCCTGACTGGGAGTTGAACTGGTGACCCTTTGGTTTGCAGGTCCATGTTCAATCCACTGAGCTATACCAGCCAGGGCAATTTAATGATTTTTAAAAATATATCCAATTTCCTAAGAATTAAAGATTCAAAATTTGGACTTCCAAAGGTTTTTGTATCTTTATTCATAAAGGAGAATTTGAATATGCTTCTGTGAGACTCAAAGATTGAATCATCAGAATTCATCTTCACATATATTTTTCTGCTCTTTTTGTGATGGGGTAGGTGTAGCTTATTAAAACTAAGAATGTGCCTGTTGTAAATATGGAACATTTTAATGTTTAACATTTCCCGTGATTATGAAATGATTATTTTTACATTTGGTGAATTCTATTAGATGTTATTTATGGCATGTTTCTTAATAGCTATCTATTAAATGGATTCTGGCTTTATACTTTTATTTGTATGAATGGTTATAGATAAAATTCAGTTCAAAAATAAAAATTATGCTCTTTCGTAGCGAGGTGAAAAGCACAAGGCCCTGAGCCTCAGTTTGAGCATCTGTTATCTACTTGCAGTTAGCATAATGTACTTCTGTAATTCTTTCTTTGCATATTTTATATATATCATGCAAATAAAACCACAGTTTTTAGTTTTCCAGCTTAGAAAAAATAGAGAATTACTATGATTTCAATTTCCTCTAAATAGCTACCTTATTTTTTTTTAACTAGAAACAAACAGTTGTACGAGGTGATGCAGAAAGAGATTCATATTCCTGTAACAAAAATCCGGTATGTAAACTTTATTCCTAGTAATTTAATTAGAAATTAGAAGTCAGTGGTAGCTGCTATTAGTATTTTCATCATTATGGTTATTCAAGATTTCAAAAAGAACTTAAACCTAGTTTCTTTGCAAGAAAATTCTTAGTCATAGGAATTTAGAAAAGAAAGTGGATTTTGGATTTATGGAGAATATAACACAATATGGAATTTGGGAGGATCTTAGTACCCTTATGTATATTATAAAAATCTTTAAAATATCTTTCTTGGATATGTGGCTGTTCTTTTGGCATGGAAGTGTCACATTGTCTTTGCTAGCATGTCCAGATGAATTCTTATGTTGGCTTAGTCTGCGCAGCCTGTTTTGGACCAGTCCCAGGACAAGCAGAGCAGGTGGGAAGACTGATGGCAGGAATAAGGAAAGATGTTTCAAGATTGCTTAGCAAGGTCCTCAATGTTAAGTGATACACTTTTAGAATTAAAAAGTAAAACCAAAGACCTAAAAAAAAGTGACCTTTTAAAAAAATGTTTTTATGCTCTTGTTATGGTAATTTATCTCAAATATCTTGCTTCCCACAGGGCAGATGGAGGAGTTTGTAAGAACAGTTTTGTAATGCAGATGACTTCAGACCTGATTAATGAGGATATAGACAGGCCGGTCCACCTTGACATGTCGTGCCGAGGTGCAGCTTTTCTAGCTGGCCTTGCTGTTGGTATGTGTGGGTTTTACAAAAATGAGAGCTGTGTTGCAAACTATTTCTTACAGATAGCATTTCTCCTTCCAAACTATGAAGTTATAGAGAGGATCTGGAAAACCTTGGTGTCCACTAAGCTCCACAAGCATATACACACAACTCACAAAATATGCCCTTGACCTGCTTTGTGGGTGGGTCTCAGGCATCTCTTTCAGCCTTACTTCATTCCTTCAGTCCTGAAAATGAGGTGAGGACAGTTAGTTCTCAACTGCTTTGGTCTTTAGCAAGGCAAGGTCTCTGGGTAAACTTTCTTTTTCTTTTCTTTTTTTTAAAATTTTTATTGTTATTCAATTACAGTTCTATGCCTTTTCTCCCCTTCCCTCCCCCCCACCCCAGCTGAACCCACCTCCCTCCCCCACTCCCACCATCCCCCCCGATTTTGTCCATGTGTCCTTTATAATAGTTCCTGCAATCCCCTCTTCCCACTGTCCCCACCCCACTCCCCCCTGGCCACTGCTAGACTGTTCCCAACCTCAATGTCTCTGGTTGTATTTTGTTTGCTTTTTCTTTTGTTGATTATGTTCCAGTTAAAGGTGAGATCATATGGTATTTGTCCCTCACCGCCTGGCTTATTTCACTTAGCATAATGCTCTCCAGTTCCATCCATGCTGTTGCAAAGGGTATAAGCTCCTTCTTTCTCTCTGCTGCATAGAATTCCATTGTGTAAATATACCATAGTTTTTGGATCCACTCGTTTGCTGATGGGCACTTAGGTTGCTTCCAGTACTTGGCTATTGTAAATTGTTCTGCTATGAACATTGGGGTGCACAGGTTCTTTTGGATTGGTGTTTCAGGGTTCTTAGGGTATAATCCCATCAGCAGAATTGCTGGGTCAAAGGGCAGTTCCATTTTTAGTTTTCTGAGGAAATTCCATACTGTTTTCCACAGTGGCCTCACCAGTCTGCATTCCCACCGACAGTGCACTAGGGTTCCCATTTCTCCGCATCATCTCCAACATTTGTTTGTGGATTTGTTTATGCTGGCCACTCTGACTGGTGTGAGATGGTACCTCATTGTGGGTTTAATTTGCATCTCTCTGATGGCTGGTGATGCTGAGCATCTTTTCATATGTCTCTGGGCCCTCTGTATGTCTTCCTTGGAGAAGTGTCTGTTCAAGTCCTTTGCCCATTTTTTCATTGGGTTGTTTGTCTTCCTGGAGTGCAGTTGTGTGAGTTCTTTATATATTTTGGAGATCAGGCCCTTGTCTGAGGTATCATTGGCAAATATGTTTTCCCATACTGTTGGTTCTCTTTGTAATTTGGTGCTGTTTTCTTTAGCCATGCAGAAGCTTTTTATTTTGATGAGGTCCCATTTGTTTATTCTTTCCTTTATGTCCCTTACTTTAGGGGACATGTCTGTGAGGATGTTGCTGTGTGGAATGTCTGAGATTTTCCTGCCAATGTTGTCCTCAAGGACTTTTATGGTGTTACAACTTATATTTAAGTCTTTTATCCATCTTGAGTTTATTTTTGTGTATGGCGTAAGTTGGTGATCAAGTTTCATTTTTTTGCATGTAGCTGTCCAGATCTCCCAACACCATCTGTTGAAGAGGCTGTTTTTGCTCCATTTTATGCTCCTGCCTCCTTTGTCAAATATTAATTGACCATAAAGACTTGAGTTTATTTCTGGGCTCTCTGTTCTGTTCCATTCGTCTATGTGCCTGTTTTTATGCCAGTACCAGGCTGTTTTGATTACAGTGGCCTTGTAGTACAGTTTGATATCAGGTATTGTGATCCCTCCTGCTTTGTTCTTCTTACTCAAAATTGCTGCAGCTATTCAGGGTCGTTTATGGTTCCATATAAATTTATGAAATGTTCGTTCTATATGTGTGAAATATGTCATGGGTACTTTAATAGGGATTGCATTGAATCTATAAATTGCTTTGGGTAGTATGGGCATTCTGATGATGTTAATTCTTCCAATCCATGAGCATGGTACATACTTCCATTTGTTTGTGTCTTCCTTAATTCCTTTCTTCAGTGTTGTGTAGTTTTCTGAGTACAGGTCTTTTATCTCCTTGGTTAGGTTTTATTCCTAGGTACTTTATTTTTCTTGTTGCTATATCAAATGGGATTTTTTTCCTGATTTCTGTTTCTGCAGTTTCGTTGTTGTTATACAGGAATGCCTTTGATTTCTGAGTATTGACTTTGTATCCAGCTGTTTTGCCAAATTCATTTATTAGGTCGAGTAGTTTTTTGGTGGAGTCTATAGGATTTTCCATGTACAGAATCATGTCATCTGCAAACACTGACACTTTCATTTCCTCCTTTCCAATTTGGATGCCTTTTATTTCTTTTTCTTGTCTGATTGCTGTGGCTGGGACTTCCAATACTATGTTGAATAGGAGTGGTGAGAGAGGGCATCCTTGTCTTGTTCCTGATCTTAGTGGGAAAGCTCTAAGTTTTTGTCCATTGAGTATGATGTTGGCTGTAGGTTGCTCATATATGGCCTTTATTATGTTGAGGAATGCTCCCTGTATTCCCACTTTGGTGAGTGTTTTTATCAGAAATGGGTGCTGTACCTTATCAAATGCTTTTTCTGCATCTATTGATATGATCATGTCATTTTTGTCTTTGCTGTTGTTGATGTGATGTATTATGTTTATTGATTTGCGAATATTGTACCATCCTTGCATCCCTGGGATGAATTCCACTTGGTCATGCTGGATGATCTTTTTAATGTATTCCTGGATGCGGTTTGCCAATATTTTGTTGAGAACTTTAGCATCTATGTTCATCAGAGATATTGGCCTGAAGTTTTCTTTCTTTGTTGTGTCCTTATCTGGTTTTGGGATTAGGATGATGCTGGCTTCATAAAAAGAGTTTGGGAGTCTTCCATCATTTTGGATTTTTTCGAATAGTCTGTGAAGGATAGGGGTTAGCTCTTCCTTAAATGCTTTGTAGAATTCTCCTGTGAAACCATGTGGTCCAGGGCTTTTGTGTGTTGGCAGTTTTTTGATGACTGCTTCAATTTCGTCTGCTGTTATTGGTCTGTTCAGGTTTTCTGCTTCTTCTTCATTCAGTTTTGGAAGATTATATTTTTCTAGAAATGTGTCCATTTCACCTAGGTTTTCAAATTTCTTGGCATACAGTTCTTCGTAGTAATTTCTTACAATCCTTTGTATTTCTGTGGTATCAGTTGTAATCTCTCCTCTTTCATTTCTAATTGTGTTTATTTGGATCCTCTCTCTTTTTTTCTTGATGAGCCCACTTAAAGGCTTGTCGATTTTGTTTATCTTTTCAAAGAACCAGCTCCTGGATTCATTGATCCTTAGAATTGTGCTTTTAGTCTCTATGTCATTTAACTCTGCTCTGATCTTGGTTATTTCCTTCCTTCTGCTTGCTCTGGGCTGTCTTTGTTGTTGTTCCTTGAATTCTTGTAGGCGTAGGGTTAGGTTGTTTGTTTGAAATGTTTCTATCTTTTTAAGGTAGGCCTGTATTGCTAAGAACTTCCCTCTCAGGACTGCCTTTGCAATGTCCCATAGGTTTGGGGTTGTTGTGACTTCATTTTCATTTGTTTCCAGAAAGTTTTTGATTTCTTCCCTAATCTCGTTCTTGACCCATTCATTGTTTAATAGCATGCTCTTCAGTCTCCATGATTTTGAGTGTTTTGGGTTTTTTCCTTTGGGGTTGTTTTCTAGTTTCAGCCCCTTGTGGTCAGAGAAAATGCTTGATATGATTTCAATTTTCTTGAATTTGTTGAGGCTTGCTTTGTGTCCTATCATGTGGTCTATCTTTGAGAAAGTTCCATGTAAACTTGAAAAGAATGTGTATTTTGCCTCTTTGGGATGAAAAGCTCTATATATATCAGTTAAGTCCATTTCCTCTAGGGTATTGTTAAGTGACACAATATCCTTCTTGATATTTTGTTTGGAAGACCTGTCCATTTTTGATAGTGGGGTGTTAAAGTCCCCTACTATAATTGTGTTGCTGTCAATATCTTTCTTGAAGTCCTCCAAGATTTTCTTAATGTATTTGGGTGCTCCTATGTTGGGTGCATATATATTTACAATGTTTATGTCTTCTTGGTGGATTCTTCCTTTGAGTATTATGAAGTGACCTTCTGGGTCTCTCTTTATGGCCCTTCTTTGGAAGTCTATTTTGTCTGATATGAGTATTGCTACCCCTGCTTTGTTTTCCTGTCCATTTGCTTGGAAAATTTGTTTCCAGCCCTTCACTTTCAGTCTGTGTAAGTCTTTTGTCCTGAGATGGGTCTCTTGTAGGCAGCATATGTGTGGGTCATGTTTTCTTATCCATTCAGCTATTCTATGTCTTTTGATTGGAGCATTTAATCCATTTACGTTTAAGGTTATTATCGAAAGGTAGTTATTCATTGCCTTTATTCCTACCTGTGTTCCTCTGTCTTTCTCTTTTTCTTCCTTTCCTTAAAGCAGTCCCTTTAGCATCTCTTGCAGAGCTGGTTTGGTGGAATTGTATTCTTTTAGACTTCTTTTGTCTGGGAAACTCTTTATTTGGCCTTCTATCTTTATTGAGAGCCTTGCTGGGTAAAGTAGCCTTGGTTGCAGGCCTCTGTTTCTCATTATATGGAGTATTTTTTGCCATTCTCTTCTGGTTTGGAGCGTTTCCATTGAGAAGTCAGTTGCTAACCTTATTGGGGCTCCCTTGGATGTTAGTTCCTGTTTCTCCCTTGCTGCCTTTAAGATCCTCTCATTGTCTTGGAATTTTGCCATTTTAATTATGACGTGTCTTGCAGTGGGCCTCTTTGGGTTCCTCTTGCTTGGGATTCTCTCTGTTTCCTGAATTTGGGTGACTTTTTCTCTCATCAGATTAGGGAAATTTTCCATCATTACTTTTCAAACAGGTTTTCTATCCCTTGCTCTTCTTTTTCTCCTTCTGGTATTCCTATTATACGGATATTATTACATTTCATGTTGTCCTGCATTTCCCTTATTGCCTCTTCATTCTTTCTGAGCCTCTTTTCCTTTTCTTGCTCTTTCTGGGTGTTTTTTTCTACTTTGTCCTCCAGCTCGCTGATCCGATCCTCTGCTTCATCAAGTCTGCTTTTCATTCCTTCTACTGTGTTCTTCAATTCAGAAATTGTATTCTTCATTTCCTCTTGGCCCTTGTTGATAGTTTCTATTTCCTTTTTCATGTTGATATAGTTTGCAGTGAGTTCATTTTAGTTTCCCTGTAGTTTCTGGTAGTTCTCTGTGAGCTCAGAGAGCTCAGTGAGCTTCCTGATGACCATTGCTTTGAACTCAGTATCTGATAGTTGACTTGCCTCTTTTTCAGTTAGCATTCTTTCTGAGGCTTCCTCCTTTCCTTTCATTTGGGAATTGTTTCTTTGTCTTCCCCTTGTTTGTGAGACTCTTCTTGTTAGCGTCTGCTTCTTAAATTGATCTATTCTGACTCCCTGGGTTTATGGTATGAACTTCTATGGTAGAATGCCAATGGGATTCAGTGGTGCTGTCTCCTTAATCTCCTGTGCTCACTGGTCTTGAGCTGACATTTATGGGTGTAACACGGTCTAACAATAGTCTTTTCAGCACTCCTAGTTTTGTTGTCTCACCATCAGATCTTTCAGTGTCCTCTATCTTTGGTCTCTGATCTTCATATATGCTGGAATACTGTTGGCTGTTTGCTCTGCTCCTCAGATCAGCTAGGTATTTCCCTGGCGTTGAGGGGAAGTGGACTCTGCTCCCACCTATGTTGCCGCCATCTTCCCTGATTCTCTGGGTAAACTTTCTGAGTAGTTAAGCTTGTCTGTGGCATTGGAAAGAACTCCATTCTTTTATTTATTGAACATTTGTTGAGTGCCCTGCTACATGACGGTCACTGCTGGGAATACAGAGTTTAAAAGACAGAGCCCCTGCTATGGGAGTCTCAGATGTGAACAGACAAGTCAACTGATTATTAAATTTGATGTGAAAAAGCAGCAAGCAGCTATGGTGTAACCCTCCTAGAGGAGGCAATATGGAGCTCAGTTCTGAAGGGGCTAACAGCCAGCCAGGTGAAAGGGTAAAAGGTGAGCTGTCCAACAGGGAAAAAGGTAAGTGCTGGTATGATGCGAGCAAGAGGGAGGCTGGGCAGGTACACAGAGGGCCAGGTGTGGTGGATTCCTCAGAAAGAGGAATCTGGGTTTGATTGCCAAGGCACCGGACAGCCGCTGAAGAATTTGAAGCAGGAGAGGGGCATGGACAGATCTTCATTTGAACACATCATTTTGGCAGTTAGTGAAAGGGTTAATTTGGAGGGGTAAAGAATGGAAGTGCGAGGCCAGTTAGGGGCTCCTTCGGAAGCAGGATGATGCCTGTGTTTCTGTATGAAGGGAAGGAGTGCTTGTGCAGAACAGAATTTTGTTTTCATTCGTACCCGAGGATATGTTTCCATTGGCTCTTTTAGAGAGATAGAAAGGGGGAGAGAGAGACAGGGAAACATTGTTTGGTTGCCTCCCTTATGTTCCTGAGCTGGGGATCAAACCTGACAGTAGGCCTTACGGTACTCTGGACTATATGCTCCAAACAACTAAGCTATACAGCCAGGGACAGAGGAGAATATTTTAAAGTTAAAAGTTTTAGGCTACTATTTAGCATAGTAAAGTTACAAATCCAAAAAGTATGAAATCTTGGTAAGTTCAACTTAAACTTTATTCTATTAAAAATCTTTTAACATGGATAAAATTATTACAGTCACTTTCATTTGACTAGTATTTGATTAATTCAGGTTTACAAGATAACTTTCCCTTAAATAATAATTTCCATTTACAACTTTAAAGGTTTTTGTACATTTCAACCCTGAAAATTTTAATGTAGTTGATTTTTTATGATGATTTCACATAACTAACTGAGCAAACTTAGACCTGTTACAAGGAAAATCTTCTAAAGTATTTAAACAATTCTTGCAAAATGAATAAATTATGCTTATGACTAGAGTAAATCAAATTCTCGTAACATTCTTTTATTATTTATAAGAATCAAATTCTTCTACACTTTTCAGCTCATAAGAATAAATATGTCAGATTCTCTTGAACATTTAAAATACTTTAAACAACAAATATGTGCAGATTATCCATACATATAACATAGTGTCTTGGGTTTTATCTACTTAATTTTATCTATATTTAATTTCAAGCCTTTCTAATATTGTAATATGACACTTTACTAACTATAGGGAAGCAGTTTTACTTTCTCAGAGCCTAGGTTTCTGGTTAGATGGCTTCTGTTTCAGAAGTTTGAGACTGAAGGCTATGTACATTCTCTGTGTTTTCAAAATTCACTCAGAAACTGAGTCTATTCAATACATATTTAATAAAATGACTTTAAAAATATATATGCCTTAGTGTAAATAATAAATTCTGGAAATAAGGATTTTAGAACATATTTATTTTTATCGCTAGAACTTATCTAACTGTAGTATACTAATTAAAGCTATTTTTATTCTTTTTAAAACTTCTATTAATATGTTTAAATATAGAGTCTAAAATTCTAACTGTAAATAGAAAGAATATGACCTGACAGAAAATTTTAGAAGGAAGACTTTTATGTGTCAATTTTTTGGTAGGTGAAAATGTGCTTCACAAAGACTTGTCCACTAAAGTGCTTCAGAGTAAGTGAGATGTGCCGAGTTTGCCAGCGAGACGCCTTTGCCATTGCAGACCACTCAGCATCGTAGTTAGGTGCTTTGCCTGATTCTGTTTGTGAAGAACAATATGTGCAGAAGTCTGTTATTATCTTGAATAGGCATTTAAGTAACTTTTATGAAATGCAATAGTTTGAAAAGGAAACTATTTATTCTATTAATTACCAACTTTGAATTTTACGCATATCCTAAGGAGTTGCCTCTTCCCTCAAGGTACATTCTTAATTTATATTTGTTTTTTAATTCTGTAAAAAGAAAATATATTACCTTTTTTTTTCTTAACAAGTCATGAAATTAAATGATGACGGGGGTGGTTGTTCTAGAAATGACTGGGTGTCCTGCCACATGTAAATACAGCTGATAGTTAGAAACCAAAAGATTTTAAAATCCTGGTGTATTTACTCTCTAGGATAGTCAATCTAACAAAATTCAAAAGCAACAAAATACTTTGGGTTGTACTTTAAAATAATAATTGTTTACCTTTGCTGCCGTTCACATAGGCTTATGGATAAGCTTTCTGGACTCATTATTTACTTTAACATTTGAGAATAATTTTTTCATCTATAGGGTTTTGGACTGACAAAGAAGAACTAAAGCAACTGAGGCAAAGTGAAATGGTTTTCAAGCCACAGAAGAAATGGCAAGAATATGAGACAAGCATGGAAAACTGGGTTAGAGCAGTGAAGCGCTCCATGCACTGGTACAACAAGGTGTAGTGCACGCCCACGGGACAGAACGCAGGGACACCAGCACCAGGATGGCCGAGAGGGGATTTAAAATGAGCTTTGCAGCCTGAGAGTGAAAGCATTGCTTTTTTGGAAACAACAACAACAAACAAACACAATTTTTAAAACGCTCTTTTTTTTTAACCCAAACTTGGAAAGATTGTAAGGCAGCAATGCCTCAAAACTTTCTACATTCTGTTTTGTAGCAAATTGGAATTATTAGGATATTAGCCATTTGCAACTATATTTTGCCAGATATGGGCCTTCCTTTTTAAAAATACTGGGTCAATGGTATATAGGGACATAATTGTTTACTCTCCAAATCAATAGTCCTGAGTCAGAGCCACTGAGCCAGAGATGCACAGAGAGGGCCAGAGACACCTCTATTCTCCAACTTTCTTGACAGAATTAATGTAGAAGAGTAAGAGTTGTGAGAAGCTTCAGACCAAGAATAAAATTGCTGTAAGGCAGTTAATCACCTTCCAACATGTTCTCAGGTTATTTGGCCCACCTTACATTTCAGCTAGGTTCCTTTTAGATGCGCAGCAATGATGAGTTTACTTCCCAGTTGGTCAGGTTTTATCACATAAAGTCCTACAGCTAGCTGTTAAATAATAATGTAATTAAAGAAGTGACCATTACAGGGAATTTTGGTTTTTTTCTGTATGACCTGGAAAAAACAACCCCCCTCCAAAAGAACCCAAACAAGATGATGGAGAAAGCACAAATAGGTTGGTAGAACTGTGCTTTAGTGTGTGTTGTTCACTACCTGAAAATAAGAATTTTCCAATTTTTTTTGTATTTTCCTCAATGAAATGATATATTGTCACATTTTAGAAAATTTTAATTGCAGTTGACATATAATATGGTACTAGTTTTCATGTACAGCATAGTGATTAGACATTTCTATATGAAGTAATCACCCTAATTAGTCTAGTACCCATCTGGAACCACACATATTATTATAATGCTATTGACTATAGTCCCTATGCTGTACTTTACATCCCTGTGACTATTTGTGACTGCCAATTTGTACTTCTACATCCCTTCCTTTTTTTTAACCCTTTCTCCCACAACACCCCTCCCATCTGGCAACCATCAAAATGTTTTCTGTATTTTTGAGTTTGTTTCTGTTTTGTTGTTTTGTTCTTTTAGATTCCATGTATAAGTGAAATCATGTGGTATTTGTGTTTCTCTGACATATTTCACTTAGCATAATAACCTCTAGGTCCATCCATGTTGTTGCAAATGGTAAGATTTCCTTCTTGGTTATGGCCAGTAGGATTCTACAGTGTACTCAGATGAACTACATCTCCTTTATCTAATCATCTAACGATGGACACTTGGGCTGCTTCCATACCTTGTGTCGTAGATAATGTGGCAATGAACATAGGGATGCTTATATAGTTTCAAGTTAGTGTTTTGGATTTCTTCAGATTAATACCCAGAAGTGGTTATGCTGCTGTATACGTCTGTTTCAGAGACAAATTTGATAGAATTAGGGGTCAAGTTGTATTTCTACCAATTCCATTTCACTGTACTTTGTCTTCTTAACTGATTAATTGTTTTGATGGAGTCATTAATGCAAATATACAGTATCTTTAATTAAGATTTGGAAATATTTTTGTTATGTTGGGGTGTTTTGTGTATTGTAATAAGTCAGATACCATTATGTAGGTATCTTACTCTTTTCATTCTTTTTTATGTTCTTTCTACAAATCTCACTGACCAGTTAAAGGCTTTATTATCAATATCATATGAAAACTGTTCTGTTGTTTTACTATTTCTTACAGAGTCTGATTCTCAGTGGATATGATTTCATAGGAAATAATTCTTTCTGTATTAGGATATAGTAGATTATCATATAAACACCAAAAAAAGCTTTAGTTCATCTCTTTTTTCACATTTTTCTTCCTCAGCATATAACCTCAAAAAAGGGTATTTTTTAGATGTGGGAAAATAACTTTGAATATCTCTTATTGGAATTGAGCATCTCAAAAATCAGTGGCTAATTTTTGTGTTAGTCTAGAAATTACTCTTTTATTCTTAACATTTCAGGCTTTTTTAGTGACACAGTTTAGTAAATCTTTTGTCAGATTTGACCTAAATCAGAAGTGTGACCACATTTGCTTTTATTGTTGTTGAAACAGTGATGATCAAAATCAATTGAGCAAAAAAAATTGTCCTTTCCATTTTTCAAGTTCATTTTCACTTGTATGTTAATATTTGAAATATTAAAAGCATTGTGTGCTAATATTTCCCATCATATTCTACGTTACCATTGTGGATCTATCAGATATTTTCAGGTCTGTAGCTTTCTTATCAAGGAGAATGTTCCTGTACAATCTTTCTTAAAGTGGTATTAATTGCTTTTATACTATGGAGTGCTGATTTTTGTTTTTCTTCTATATCCAACATGATGTGGTTTCTCAACCTCAGCATTATTAATATTTTGGGACAGATAATCCTATGTTTTAGGGTGCTGCTTTGTGCTTTAGAGGATATTTTGCAGCATCTCTGACCTCTACTCTTTAGCTACTGGTAGCATTCCCCTGAGTTGTGATGGTCAAAAATGTCTCCAAACATTGCCACATGTACCCCTTGGTGGCAGAATCATCCCCCAGCCCCAGTGGAGAACCACTGATACAGACTGTTAGAAGAGAATTGGAGACTCAATGACTATAGAGTGTCTGTTAGTACCCCTCTTCTCTCTGTCTTATTTTACCTTAGAAGCTGATTGTTAGCAAAAAGAGATGGTAGTATATTAAGGTGAGTAGGGTTTCCATTCTGCTGATTGATGAGGTTTTTTAAAAAATCTCATTGTAATTGTCCTGCTGTTTTTATCCACCCACCCACACCCCCATGCCCGCATCCTCTATGGTTTCACTAAGTGGCTTTATGACTTCGGTGTGAGATTGATGTTGTCTGTAGATCATCTTTGATATGGTCTGCCTTTTGTTTCCTCTTAATGTTTATGTATTTGCATATGTATGTAGAGATACATATATACATTAACTCTGTAGTCACAGGTTTTGTGTATTTGACGGCCGATGACTAACAGATTGAATCTTAAGAAGGTCACTTAACACTATGGTCTTAGAGGAAAGAAACTTTAGAAATAGCCCCTCTGCAAGGGACTTATACTAGGAACAAGTCTTTAATTAAAAATAATCTAGCCCAGGATTTTGAAAAGAATTTTATAATCCTTTCAATGGAGATATAACCAGACTCTGGGGATCTTCAACTCTACGTGATTCTGGAGTCATCCCAGAGATGGCCTAGAGGGCTTGACTCTACCCCCAGAGGATTCTGAATCCCCTTAGGAAATTTAGATCATGTTTCTGAATTAGAATTAAAAGCCCAAAACACAGCAGGGATCTATCTGTCCCAGAATCATCCTTTTTCATAGACAAAGCCAGGTAATCTGGTTCAAATCAGTCAAAATGGGTAACCCCAAAGAAGTCAAATAGGTGATCCAGAATCACATTGTTTTTTAAGTTTTGGAACCTCATAACCATAAATGTTTTGGCACCGGCATTTATTATAAGTAACTGGCTATATTGTCACCATATTCCCACGGGACCCTTGCACTTAGATGAATGCAAGAATGATCTTGGGAGTGGGAATGAGAGAGGCAGAAACCTGAAGAATCATATTTCTGAAATTCTCTGTTATTTCATTTCTGCTATCTTCCCCCTTTTACTATAATTTGGTTAATTAAATAAAATGACTACATATGTCTATTATTTAGAAAATAAATGATATAGATTCTAATTTAAATGAACCGTGCTGTGTTAAGAAACTGCCAAACTGCTGTCCATAATAGCTATACCATTTCACATTCCCACCAGCCATGTATAAATGGCCCAGTTTCTCCACACCCTAACCAGCATTTGACATATAAACGTAACCCTAAAATTAATCCTAACTATAAATCCAAACCTATACCTAATCCCAAATCTACTCCTAAACCTAACACAAACCAAAACTTAAACCTACTTGTAACCTTAAATTTAATGTAGGGTTATTCTAACAAACCCTTAAATTAACCAGAACTCTAACCCTAAACTTCAATTTAAAGCTAACCCTAACCTTGACCTAAATCCTAATTCTAAACTTAACTTTAAAGCTAACCCTAACTGTAAAATTCTAAACCCTAACACAAACTCATAACCCTAAATAATAACCATAACGTTAAAACTAAACCTAACCCTAAATTTTAACCTAACCCTAAATCTAACCTTAATTTAACCCTGTAACTAAGCCTAACTTTAATTGCAATCATAACCATTACACAGCCCTAAACCTAATCCTAAATCTACTTTATTTCTAACACTAACTTTAACCCTAATTCTAACCTTAACACTAACAACACAACTAAAACTGTACCTAAACCTAAAAACCTTAACCCTAGCCCTACCCCAGACTGAAACCAACCCGAACGCTAAACCCAAACCTAACTTTAACCATGAACCTAAGCCCAACTTTAATGTTAACACAAAATCTAACCCTAATCAAAACCCTAAACCTCCTAACCTAAACTTAACCCTAAATGTAACACTAACACTACCCATACCTCTAACACCAATATTCTAACCAAAACCTATCCCTATCCATAACCCTAATCTTAAATCCAAACCAAATACTAAACCTCACTCTAAATTTAAACCTAAATCTGGCCTATAACTAATCATAACCTAACTTTATCCCTAACTTAACCCAGTACTTAACCCTAACCTGAACCCAAGACTTACTCTAAATACTAACTCTAAAACGAACCCTAAACTTAATCTTAACCCTAAACTTCAGTATAACCCCAAGCATAATCCTAATGCTAACACTAATCCTAACTCTAATTTTAACCCTAACCAACACTCTAAACCTAACATGCCCTAAACTAAACCTAACTGAACTCTGAATTTAACCCTAGCAGTAATCCTAACCCTAACATAATAAACCAACCCTAATCTTAATCCTAACCTTACACATGACTCTAAATATAACCTTAACCTTAAACCTAAACCTAACCCTAACTTGACCCTAAAGTTAAACGTAAACCCTAAGCCAAACCTTAAATCTAACCCTAATCTAAACCCTATATGTAACCTTGACACTAGCATAACCCTAAAATGAACCCTAACCCTAAACCTAGTCCTGATCCTAACACTAACTCTAACACTGATTTTAACCCTACTATTAACCCTAAACCTTACCTTAACCTTAAACATAACCCTACCCTAACCTAAACCTGTCATGCTGCCTCTTACCCCAAATCCAGCACTAAACTTATTTCCTATCCTACAACCATATCCTACTAACCATAACCATAATCCTAAATGTAAAACAAAAACTAACATTAGTTTTAACTCTAACCTTAACGTTAAAATTAACCATGAAGCTAATCCTACTCTTGACCCTAACAATAATCCTAACGCTAAAACTAACCCTAACCCTAACCATAAACTTAACTCTAAATGTAATGTTATTTTTAGAACTAATCCTAATGCCAAAACCTAAAAATCTTAACACTAATCTTAACCCTCTGCATAAACCTAAACCTGCTTCAAAACTTCACACATAACCTAACTTTAAGCCTAATCCTAACCATAACCCTGACCTGAACCCTAAAACTAACCTTCAAACTAAACCTAAACCCGAATTTATTTTTTATTTTTTTATTTATTGGTTTTAGATAAACAGAAGAAGGGGAAGGAGAGATGGACAGACATAGAGTTGTTGTTCCACTTAATGTATGCATTCATTGGTTGCTTCTTGTATGTGCCCTGACCAGAGATCAAACCTGCAACCTTGGTGTATCAGGGTAACACTCTAATCAACTGAGTTACCCAGCCAGGGCCCATTTTATTTTAAAAAATTATATTAAATTTATTGGGGTAGCATTTACTAATAAGATTATGTTTCAAGTGTACAGTTCTATAATATTTTTAAAAAATTTTTATTGTTATTCAATTACAGCTGTATGCCCTTTCTCCCCATCCCTCCACCCCACCTCAGCTGAACCCACCTCCCTCCCCCACCTCCACCCTCCCCCTTGATTTTGTCCATGTGTCCTTTATAGTAGTTCCTGTAATCCCCTCTTCCCACTGTGCCCACCTGTATATCGCATTGTATGTTCACCACCCAGTCTCCTTCCATCATCATATATTTGACCTCCTTTACCCTCTTCTACCTCCTCCCCACCCCTGTTCCCCTTTGGTAACCACCATTCTGTCCTCTATATCTATGAGTTTGTTTTGTTGTTTGACTTGTTCATTTGTTGCTTTTTGTTTTATATCCCACATATGAATGAAATCATAGGGTTCTTGTCTTTTTCCATCTGACTTATTTTGCTTAGCATAATATTCATCCATGTTTTACAAATGGCATTATTTCATCTTTTCTTATACATGAGTAGTATTCTTTATCCAATCATCTAGGGAAGGGCACTTTGGTTGTCTCCATGTCTTGGCCACCAGGAAGATATGGGTGCATATATCTTTGTGAATAAATATTTCCAAGTTTTTTTGGGTAGATACCCAGAAGAGGGCTTGCTGGGTCATATGGTAGCTCTATTTTTAATTATTTGAGGATGAGTATACTGTCTTCCATAGTGGCTGTACAAATTTATATTCCCACCAGCAGTGAATGAGAGTTCCTTTTTCTCCACAACCTCTTTAACATTTATTACTTGTCTTATGATAGCCATTCTAACAGGTGTAAGCTGGTATCTCATTGTGGTTTTGATTTGCATTTCTCTTATAGCTAATGATGTTGAGCATCTTTTCATATATCTATTAGACATTTTTGTATGTCTTCTTGGGAGAGATTTCTGTAGGTCCTCTGCCTATTTTAAATTGAATTGTTTTTTGTTGTTGACTTGTATGTTTTTATATATATATTTAAATTTATATAAAGTTTATATATAAACTTTATATTACTTTATATTACTTTTATTTATATAATATACATTAGGTATATATATACTTTATATTAATATATTTAAACTTTATATACATATATTTAAGTTTAATATTTATTGTACTTTTCCATTACCATTTAGTCCCCTTATACCTCTCTTCCCACAGCAATCACCACACTGTTGTCCATGTCTATGAGTCTTTTTTCCTTTTTGCTCAATCCCTCCACCCCCTATCTACCCCCTCCACTAGCTGTCATCTGTTCTCCATCTATGAGTCTGTCTCTGTTTTGCTTGTTGGTTCAGTTTGTTCATTAGATTCCACACATGAGTAAAATCATACAGTATTTGTCTTTCTCTGACTGGCTTATTTCACTAGGATGATATTCTCCAGGACCATCCTTACTGTTGAAAAGGGTTAAATTTTCCTCTTTTTTACAGCCAAGTAGAATTCCATTGTGTAAATGTCCCATAGTTGTTTTATCCACTCATCTACCGATGAACACTTGGGCTGCTTCCATATCTTGGTGATTGTAAATAACACGGCAAAGAAAATAGGGGTGCTTATGTTCTTTGAAATTAGTTTTTTGGGTTCATTTGGATATATTCCCAGAAGTGGGATCTCTGGGTCAACAGGCAGATGCATTTTAATTTTTTCAGGTTGTTCCTCCATACTGCTTTCTCCATACTGGAGAAATGGTTGTATCTCCACACTGTTTTCCACAGTCGCTGCACCAGTCTGCATTCCCATCAACAGTGCAAAAGGGTTTCCCTTTCCCCATATCCTCGCTGCACTTGTTGTTTGTTGATTCATTGATGATGACCATTCTGACAGGTGTGAGATGGTATCTCATTGTGATTTTAACTTGCATTTCTCTGATGATTATTGACGTTGAGCATCTTTTCATATGTCCTCTTTGGAGAAGTGTCTGTTCAGGTCCTTTGCCCATTTCATTTTTTTAATTGTGTAGTTTGTTTTTTGGGGGAAGGGTGTTGAATTTTGTAAGTTCTTTATAAATTTTGAATATTAACCCCTTATAAGATCTATCGGCAAATATATTCTCCCATTCTGTGGGTTGTCTTTTTGTTTTCTTGATGTTTTCCTTTGCTGTGCAAAACCTTTTTGGTTTGATGTATTCCCATTTGTTTATTTTTTCTTTTGTTTTCCTTGCCTGGGGAGATGTATCTGATAAAAAAATTCTATGAGCAATATCCAAGATTTTACTGCCTATGTTTTCTTTTATGACTTTTATGGTTTGGGGTCTAACATTTAAGTCTTTGATCCATTTTGAATTTATTCTTGTGTGTGTGGTGTAAGAAGGTGGTCTAGTTTCATTTTTTCTGCACATATCTGTCCAATTTTCCCTGCACCACTTATTGAATAAACTTTCTTTCGCCCATTGTACGTACTTGCTTCCTCTGTCTAATATTAATTGACTACAAAGGTATGAATTTATTTCTGGGGTCTCTGTTGTGTTCCATTGATCTACATGTCTATTTTATGCCAGTACCAGGCTGTTTTAATTACTATGGCCTTATAGTATAGTTTGATATTAGGTAGCATGATTCCTCCAACTTTGTTCTTCTTTTTCAGGATCACTGTTGCTGTACAGGGCCTTTTGTGGTTCCATATACATTTTTGAAATATTTGTTCTAGTTCTCTGAAATGTGTCATTGGAATCTTGATAGGAATTGCAATATATTTTTGACATTAACCCTTTGTTGGAACTGTTGTTTGCAAATATCTTCTCCCATTTGGTTGGTTTTCTCTTTGTTTTGTTGATAGTTTCTTTCACTGTGCAGAAAATTTTTAGTTTGATACAGTCCCACTTTATTTTTGCTTTTACTTCTCTTGCCTTCTCTAAGCCCAAATTTAAACCTAATGCTAACTCTAACAAAACCCTAACCTCAACCATAATCTGAACCTAACCCTAAATTTAAATCTAGTTCTAACACTAACTCTAAACTGAATGGTAACTTTCTCCCTTATCCTAATATTAAACCTAATTATAAACCTAATCCTAACCCTAAACCTAATACCTGAAACCTAACCATAATTCTAAAGCTAGCCCTAAACTTAAACCAAAACCTAACCATCACCATAACCATAAAACTAAACTTAACCCTAACCTTAAACCGGTATTATCACCCTAACCCTAGTCCTATTCTTAACACTAAATTTAACACTGACCCTAACTTTCAATCTTGACAATAACCCTGAATGATTACTTTAATTTTAACCCGTTATAACCCTAACTTTAACTTTAACCATAACCATAAGCTAACCCTAACATTACTCCTTAACCTCACCTTTTCCTTTACCTTAAACCAAAACCTAATAGAAGACCTAACTCTACCTCTAATTAAACTCTAAACCTAAACTTAACTATGACACTGGCCTTAAACCTATTTCACTAACCCTAACACTAAATGTAACACTAACCACAACCATAAACCTAATCCCACCCTTAACCTTGAACCTAATTGTAATTATAACCATAACCATAACACTAACATGAAATTCTAATCCTAAATTCTAATGCTAACTCTAAACTTAAACCAACTCAGGGCCCTAATTCTAAGTCTTACCCTAAAGCTAATCCTAACCATAACCTTGACCTAACTATAAAAAACCCTAAAACTAAACCAAAACCTATCTCTATCCCTAATTTTAAATTCACCTCTAACACTAACTGCAACCATAAACGTATTACCCTCAACCTTAATTGTAACCCTAATTTTAAGTCTAATACTAACACTGACTCTAACACTAACCCTAATCTCTAATCTTAATACTAAATGCTAACCCTAATTTTAAATCATACCCTAATGTTAATCTTATCCCTGTTACTAACACTGACCTAACCCTAGACCTAAACCTAATCCTAATACTATACCTAAATTCTAATTGTAACGTTAACCCTAACACTAATCCTAACTTTAGAATCAACACAAAAAAAACAGGAACTACTATAAAGTACACATGGACAAAATCAAGGGGGAGGGTGGAGGTGGGGGGAGGGAGGTGGGTTCAGCTGGGGTGGGGTAGAGGGATGGGGAGAAAAGGCATACAACTGTAATTGAATAACAATTAGAAGAAGAAGAAGAAAGAAGAGGAGGAGGAAGAGGAGGAAGAGGAGGAAGAGGAAGAAGAAGAAGAGGAAGAAGAAGAAGAGGAAGAGGAAGAAGGAGAAGGAGAAGAAGAAGAAGAAGAAGAAGAAGAAGAAGAAGAAGAAGAAGAAGAAGAAGAAGAAAGAAGAAGAAGAAGAAGAAGAAGAAGAAGAAGAAGAAAGAATCAATACTAAACCATAATCCTAAATCCTAACCCCAACACAAAACCTAACACTAAAATTTATACCAATTCTGACCCCACCACTACCACTAAACCAAACTTAACACTAATCCTACAAATAAACCTAAACACAACCCTAAATGTACACCTAAAACTAAAACTTACACTAACCCTAACATCAGCATCATGGGGGAGTGAGAAGACTCCTTGGTGTCTCCTCTTAAAATCACAACAAATTGGACAACTGTAATTCAACAAAGGATTCCTTGCACAACACCCGAACGTGTCTGAGATCCTCACTTTGAGCCATGTGAGGGCGGGCTTATCAGAATAAGCAGAGGAGGCAGAGATGCGGCCGACTCAGCTGACAATGGTGTTGAGAAAGGAGTCAGACTTCAGCCCTCATGCAGCATACTGGAGGGCCAGAGAAGCAGAAGTAACATTCCAACCTGAGATGTGGCACAGCAGTTGGGTGGCAGCAGACTGGCACCATTACTAGAAAGAAGACAAAGCCACAGTCTCTTGACCCTCCCCCCACACCTCACCCATTGTGGTGGAACCTGATAGAGGCAGTGGAGATAGCACAGAGAGCACAGTGTGGCTGGCAGCCTCTGGTTACAAAGAGGCAGTACAGGAACACCCAGGCCTAGATCCCCACTGCTGACTACATTACACCACGGAGGTGGACATTGAGATGGAGGCGACCTGGTTTCAGAGGGAATGCATACTGCTTCAAGAATATGGGGCATTTTCTGCTATTGAGATGACATTGCCACACTGAGATCCTGGAAGCAGGTAAAAGAATACAAACACTTGCACTATTGCACCATCTACTGGAGAACAAGAGAAAGACCATTTATCAACCTGCTGAATTGTTAAGAGCAAAATAGTACCTAAAATTATATACGTTTCAAATGTACAGTTTTATATGTCATCTGTATTTTGCAATGTGCGTTCACCACCCCCAAATCTCCTTCCATCACCGTATATTCCCTTTACCCTCTTCTCCCTTTCCCCACCCAATGTCACCCCAATAAATTCAAATAAATAAATAAACCTAAAAAGAAAGAGTTCACTACCTCAACTGCCCAGGCAGAGAAACAATCCATCAAGTACCAAGGTAATGAAGTAGCTCATAAAGAAAATAAAATGTCTCCAGAAGCCAAACTCAAAGACATGGAAGACTGTGATTTACATGACAGAGAATTTAAGACTGCAGTTATGAAAAAACTCAGGTACGAGAAAACTCAGAAAGGCAGTTTGATAAGCTCAGGAATAAAGTCAGTGAATGAAAGGAGTGCTTTACCAAAGAGACTGAAACTATAAAAAGAACCAAGCAAGTTCTGGAGCTGAAGACTCACTAAGTGAGGTAAGGAATGCATTGCAGAGCATTAGAAACAGAGCAGACCAAGTGGAAGAAAGAATTAGTGAGCTTAGTTATAGAAATCAAGAAATGACTCAGTTGGAAAAAGAGAAAATTGAGTTTAAGACAATGAAAGAACCCTACAAGAGCTACCTAACTCCATTAGAAAGAGCAACATACAAATAATGGGTATGCCAGAAGGAGAGGAGAGAGAGAGGGGAACAGAGAAATAATTAAAAATAATCAATAAGAACCTCCCAAACCTATGGAAAAAGCTGGACCCTTGAATCCAAAAAGCTAATCAAACACCTAAATCATTTCAGTGCCAAAAGACCTTCTTCAAGGCACATTATATTAAAATGTAAAAAGTTAATGAAGAGAGATATGGGAAGATGGCGGTGAGATAGGTGGGAGCGGAGCCCACTTCCCCTCGGCACCAGTGAAACGCCTAGCTGATCTGAAGAACACAGTGAACAGCCAATGGTATTCCAGCATATATGAAGATCGGACACCAAAGATTGTAGAGGGCATTGAAAGATCAGAGGGTAAGAAGAGTGCTTAAGGACAATAAGGTCCCTGGGACCACCACGGGACCAGGGTGGCTGAAGACCTTAGCTGGGGCACAGGGTCTGCTGCAAGGTTCTTGGGAGAGAGCTAGGCTGGGCTGTGTGAGAGGCCAGGTGCTTGTTTGGACCGGGGGGCTTGAATAGGAGGAATTTCTTGAAAAGGAAAAGAGAAAATAGAGGCACTCAGCAGCTGTTTAGAGAATTTGCCACAGCAGCTGTGGCCTGTTGTGCCCCCACCCCCTCAGCCCCTGGACTGCGAACACCAGATAAACAGCCCCAGCACACACCTGAAGCCTGGTTGGTGCGCACCCAGATCAGCGGACTGGGCGCCCACACCTGAAACCCCAGGTGGGGGCGCACTCTGATCATTGGCCTGGCTGCCCCGGTGCACAGGCCCAAAGCCAGGGATCAGTGTGCAACCAGATCAGTAGCCCCGCTGCCTGGGTACACAGGCCCAAAGCGCCTGGGTGGGTGCGCACCCCAATCAGTGGCCTGGGCGCCCCCACCTGAAACCCTGGGTGGGTGTGCACACTAATCAGTGGCCTGGGTGCCCACACCTGAAAACTCCGGTGGGCGCGCACTCTGATCAATGGCCTGGCTGCCCGTGGCCGACCACGCCTGAAGCACCAGGAACTGAACACCTCTTACCTAGCCCCTGCTCACAGAACCCTGCAGGGCCTACTCACTCTCTAGGAGGAAGGCAGAACGCCCAGCAGATGGGAGCTGCAGGGCTGGGGGAGACTGTAGTCCTCGGAAAGACTTGACTCAGTAGAGGGCTAAACTACCCTGAAGGAGCACTGAGAGCCGCTAGCATCTAGGACAGCAAAGAGCAAGAAGGTGGAGTGTGAGTTGCCCCTAATTGGTGCACCTCAAGGACAGCACAACTGGTGAACTAAAGGCCTAGGGGGGAGCAGTAGGACCCTGAGGAACTGGAATGGAGGATGGACAACAGTGAAGAGTGTGGCTCAGGAAAGGAGAAAAGTGAAACCAATCCCTCCACCCACCTGCTCCCGTTTCACAACACGAAGACCAGGAGAACTGACATGACAGGTTTAAAGCCAGGGATTATACCCTAAGAATCCTGAAACACCAATCCAAAAGAACCTGTGCACCCCAATGTTCATAGCTGCACAATTTACAATAGCCAAGTACTGGAAGAAACCTAAGTGCCCATCAGCAAACGAGTGGATCCAAAAACTATGGTATATTTACACAATGGAATTCTATGCAGCAGAGAGAAAGAAGGAGCTTATACCCTTTGCAACAGCATGGATGGACCTGGAGAGCATTATGTTAAGTGAAATAAGCCAGACGGTGAGGGACAAATACCATATGATCTCACCTTTAACTGGAACATAATAAATAGAAAAAAAGAAAGGAAACAAAATATAACCAGAGACATTGAAGTTAAGAACAATCTAACAATGGGCAGGGGGGACTTGTGAGGGGACAGTGAGGAAAGGGAACTACAGGAACTACTATAAAGGACACATGGACAAAATCAAGGGGGAGGGTGGAGGTGGGGGAGGGATGGGGGTTCAACTGGGGTGGGGTGGAGGGATGGGGAGAAAAGGCACACAACTGTAATTGAATAATAATTAAAAAATTAAAATAAAAAAAAAGAAGACTTTTTTTCTTTTCCCCCTAATTCCTTCTTCCTTTCTTTCCTTCTTTCTTTTTTATTCCTCCTTCTTTCCTTCATTTACTTTTTTATTCCTTCTTCCATCCTTCCTTTACTTTTTTATTCCTTTTTCCTGCCTTCTTTTATTTATTTTTTATTTTAATTTTTGTTAAAATTCCTTCTTCTTATCTTTCCTATGATCTTTTATTCCTTCTTCCTTCCTTCCTTTCTTCCTTTCCTTTTCTATTCCGTTTTCCTTTCTTCCCTTCTCCTTTTTTTCCTTCTTTCTCTTTTTTCCACAAGTGAGAGACTAAAACCTAGAGCTCTGAAAATGCCAGAGTTAGAACCTGTTAGACCCATAAACGTCAGCTCAAGACCACTGAGCTCAGGATATTAAGGAGACGGCACCACTGAAACACTGGCATTCTACCATAGAAGTTCATACCATAAACCCAGGGAGTCAGAACAGATCAATTTAAGAAGCAGAGGCTAACAAGAAGAGTCTCACAAACATGGGAAGACAAAGAAAAAATCCCCAAATGAAAGAAAAGGAGGAGCCTCAGAAAGAATGCTAAATGAAACAGAGGCAAGGCAACTATGGCAAAATTCCAAGACAAAGAGAGGATCTAAAGGCAGCAAGGGAGAAACAGGAACTAACATCCAAGGGAGCCCCAATAAGGTTAGCAACTGACTTCTCAATGGAAACGCTCCAAACCAGAAGAGAATGGCAAAAAATATTCCATATAATGAGGAACAGAGGCCTGCAACCAAGGCTACTTTACCCAGCAAGGCTCTCAATCAAGGCAGAAGGCCAAATAAAGAGTTTCCCAGACAAAAGAAGTCTAAAAGAATACAATTCCACCAAACCAGCTCTGCAAGAGATGCTAAAGGGACTGCTTTAAGGAAAGGAAGGAAAAGAGAAAGAGAGAGGAACACAGGTATGAAAAATGGCAATGAATAACTACCTATCAATAATAACCTTAAGCATAAAAGGATTAAATGCTCCAATCAAAAGATATAGAATAGCTAAATGGATAAGAAAACATGACCACACATATGGGGCCTACAAGAGACCCATCTCAGGACAAAAGACTTGCACAGACTGAAAGTGAAGGGCTGGAAACAAATTTTCCAAGCAGACAGACAGGAAAAAAAGCAGGGGTAGCAATACTCATATCAGACAATTCTAATTGTGTTTATTTGGATCCTCCCTCTTTTTTTCTTGATGATGAGCCTACTTAAGGAAGTCAAAATAGACTTCCAAAGACGGGCCATAAAGGGAGACCCAGAAGGTCACTTCATAATACTCAAAGGAAGAATCCACCAAGAAGACATAAACATTGTAAATATATATGCACCCAACATAGGAGCACCCAAATACATCAAGAAAATCTTGGAGGACTTCAAGAAAGATATTGACAGCAATACAATTATAGTAGGGGACTTTAACACCCCACTGTCAAACATGGACAGATCTTCCAAACAAAATATCGAGAAGGATATTGTGTCAGTTAACAATACCCTAGATGAAATGGACTTAACTGATATATATAGAGCTTTTCATTCCAAAGAAGCAGAATACAGATTCTTTTCAAGTGTGCATGGAACTTTTTCAAGGATAGACCACATGATAGGACACAAAGCAAGCCTCAACAAATTCAAGAAAATTGAAATCATATCAAACATTTTCTCTGACCACAAGGGGCTGAAACTAGAAACCAACCCAAAAGGAAAAACCCAAAACACTCAAAATCATGGAGACTGAATAGCATGCTATTAAACAATGAATGGGTCAAGAACGAGATTAGGGAAGAAATCAAAAACTTTCTGGAAACAAATGAAAATGAATTCACAACAACCCCAAACCTATGGGACACAGCAAAGGCAGTCCTGAGAGGGAAGTTCATAGCAATACAGGCCTACCTTAAAAAGATAGAAACATTTCAAACAAACAGCCTAACCCTATGCCTACAAGAACTCGAGGAACAACAACAAAGACAACCCGGAGCAAGTAGAAGGAAGGAAATAACCAAGATCAGAGCAGAGTTAAATGACATAGAGACTAAAAGCACAATTCTAAGGATCAATGAATCCAGGAGCTGGTTCTTTGAAAAGATAAACAAAATCGACAAGCCTTAAGTAGGCTCATCATCAAGAAAAAAAGAGGGAGGATCCAAATAAACACAATTAGAAATGAAAGAGAGATTACAACGGATACCACAGAAATACAAAGGATTGTAAGAAATTACTACGAAGAACTGTATGCCAAGAAATTTGAAAACCTAGGTGAAATGGACACATATCTAGAAAAATATAATCTTCCAAAACTGAATGAAGAAGCAGAAAACAACCTGAACAGACCAATAACATCAGACGAAATTGAAGCAGTCATCAAAAAACTCCATAGCCGGGGGGGGGGGGGGACAGTGGGAAGAGGGGATTACAGGAACTACTATAAAGGACACACAGACAAAATCAAGGGGGAGGGTGGAGGTGGGGGAGGGAGGTGGGTTCAGCTGAGGTGGGGTGGAGGGATGGGGAGAAAGGGCATACAGCTGTAATTGAATAACAATAAAAATTAAAAAAAAAAACCTCCCAACACACAAAAGCCCTGGACCAGATGGTTTTACAGGAGAATTCTACAAAGCATTTAAGGAACAGCTAACCCCTATCCTTCACAGACTACTTGAAAAAATCCAAACTGATGGAAGACTCCCAAACTCTTTTTATGAAGCCAGCATCATCCTAATCCCAAAACTAGATAAAGACACAATACAGAAAGAAAATTTCAGGCCAATATCGTTGATGAACATAGACGCTAAAATTCTCAACAAAATATTTGCAAACCACATCCAGCAACACATTAAGAAGATCATCCACCATGACCAAGTGGGATTCATCCCAGGGATGCAAGGATGGTACAATATTCGCAAATCAATAAACATAATACATCACATAAACAACAGCAAAGACAAAAATCACATGATCATTTCAATAGATGCAGAAACAGTATTTGATAAGATACAGCACCCATTTATGACAAAAACACTCAGCAAGGTGGGAATAGAGGGAGCATTCCTCAACATAATAAAGGCCATATATGAGAGACCTACAGCCAACATCATACTTAATGGTCAAAAACTTAGAGCTTTCCACCTATTAGGAACAAGACAAGGATGTCCTCTCCCACCATTCCTATTCAACATAGTATTGGAAGTCCTAGCCACAGCAATCAGACAAGAAAAAGCAATAAAAGGCATCCAAATTGGAAAGGAGGAAATGAAACTGTCACTGTTTGCAGATGACATGATTCTGTACATGGAAAATCTTATAGACTCCACCAAAAAACTACTTGACCTAATAAATGAGTTTGGCAAAACAGCTGGATACAACGTCAATATTCAGGAATCAAAGACATTCCTGTACACCAACAATGAAACTGCAGAAACAGAAATGAGGAAAAAAATCCCATTTGATATAGCAACAAGAAAAATAAAGTACCTAGGAATAAACCTAAACAAGGAGATAAAAGACCTGTACTCAGAAAACTACACAACATTGAAGAAAGAAATGAAGGAAGACACAAACAAATGGAAGCATGTACCATTCTCATGGATTGGAAGAATTAACATCATCAGAATGGCCATACTACCCAAAGCTACTTATAGATTCAATGCAATCCCTATTAAAGTACCCATGACATATTTCACAGATATAGAACAAACATTTCAGAAATTCATATGGAACCATAAATGACCCCAAATAGCTACAGCAATTTTGAGAAAGAAGAATAAAGCAGGAGAGATCACAATACCTCATATCAAACTGTATTACGAGGCCACTGTGATCAAAACAGCCTGGTAGTGGCATAAAAACAGGCATGTAGACCAATGGAACAGAACAGAGAGCCCAGAAAAAACCCCAAGTCTTTATGGTCAATTAATATTTGACAAAGGAGGCAGGAGCATGAAATTGAGCAAAAATTGCCCCTTCAACAAATGCTGTTGGGAGAGTTGGACAGCTACGTGCAAAAAAATGAAACTCGATCACCAACTTATGCCATACACAAAAATAAACTCAAGATGGATAAAAGACTTAAATATAAGTTGTGACACCATAAAAGTCCTAGAGGAAAACATTGGCAGGAAAATCTCAGACATTCCACGTAGCAACATCCTCACAGACACATCCCCTAAAGCAAGGGACATAAAGGAAAGAATAAACAAATGGGACCTCATCAAAATAAAAAGCTTCTGCATGGCTAAAGAAAACAGCACCAAATTACAAAGAGAACCAACAGTATGGGAAAACATATTTGCCAATGATACCTCAGACAAGGGTCTGATCTCCAAAATATATAAAGAACTCACATGACTGCACTCCAGGAAGATAAACAACCCAATTAAAAAATGGGCAAAGAACTTGAACAGACACTTCTCCAAGGAAGACATACAGAGGGCCCAGAGACATATGAAAAGATGCTCAGCATCACTGGCCATCAGAGAGATGCAAATTAAAACCACAGTGAGGTACCATCTCACACCAGTCAGAGTGGCCAACATAAACAAATCCACAAACAAATGTTGGAGAGGATGCGGAGAAAAGGGAACCCTAGTGCACTGTTGGTGGGAATGCAGACTGGTGAGGCCACTGTGGAAAACAGTATGGGATTTCCTCAGAAAAATAAAAATGGAACTGCCCTTTGACCTAGCAATTCCGCTGCTGGGATTATACCCTAACAACCTTGAAACACCAATCCTAAAGAACCTATGCACCCCAATGTTCTTACCAGCCCAATTTACAATAGCTAAGTACTGGAAGCAACCTAAGTGCCCATTAGCAAATGAGTGGATCCAAAAACTATGGTATATTTACACAATGGAATTCTATGCAGCAGAGAGAAAGAAGGAGCTTATACAGTTTGCAACAGCAGGGATGGAAATGGAGAGAATTATGCTATGTGAAATGAGCCAGATGGTGAGGGACAAGTACCATATAATCTCACCTTTAACTGGAACATAATCAACAAAAGAAAAAAGCAAACAAAATATAACCAGAGACATTGAAGTTAAGAACAATCTAACAATAGCCAGAGGGGAGTGGGGAGGGGACAGTGGGGAGAGGGGATTATAGGAACTACTATAAAGGACACATGGACAAAATCAAGGGGGAGGGTGGAGGTGGGGGAGGGAGGGGGGTTGGGCTGGGGTGGGGTGGAGGGATGGGGAGAAAAGGCATACAAGTGTAATTGAATAACAATAAAATTTTTTTAAAAAACAATAAAGGTTAATGAAGGCAAAAAAAAAAGTTAATGAAGAGAAAGAATTCTCATAGCAGCTATGGTTGTGGGGGGGAGGGATGGTAACCTACAAAGGAAATCCCATTAGATTATCATCAGATTTATAGTTCTGCTGTAAATATTCAAATATTTGAATACAGTTCTGATGAAATATTCAATATATTGAAAGAGAGAAATCACAAGTCAAGAATAGTAGATCCAGACAAGTTATCCATTAGATATAAAGGAGAAATAAATGTTTTTCCAGACAAACAGAAGCTGAGGAAATTTCCTGCTACAAGACCTGCATTACAAGAAATGTTGAATGGAGCTCTTATACCTGAAGCAAAATGACACAAGCAAAAGATTGCAACACTATTTCAGAATAGGGAATTAAACAATAATAACCTAGTGGTTAAAAGGGGAAATCATTTTTAAAAGACTATATCTCTGCAATTTAGAAACAAATGCACATAAAAAGGGATAATTTGTGACAACAAAAACATAAAAGGGAAGTGGCAGAAAGGATTGAACTTGATGAGTCATAGATGAATTAAGATAAGATGCACTCAGAAGAAAAAGGACTATTGTATCTATGAGACATTTTACACAAACTTAATGGTAAACACAAAACAAAATTCCAAAGCTGAGGAAAAGTGTTTTTAAAAGAGGAAATGGAAAAAACATAATAGAACACCACCAAGCTAAAATAGCACACAGAAAATGAAGAGGAAAAAATGGATTATTACAAGATCCAAACAAAAATAGAGTTGAGAACTGAAAGTAATTATTATATGACTTTGCAATTTCAGACCAAAATTTTGAATTTCTGAACTTTTTTCAGGTGAATGACCCATGGGCCCTCCAACTCTTAACATTTGCCTAATTTAACTCATTAGCTTTCCGTGCAAATTTGCTCCTATTGCACTCCAAACTAAAACCTTGAAAACATTTTCAGTTTCTTTCCTTCTGTCACTATTATGAGACAATCCATCACAGTAAAGATTTTGTCCCTGAAGTGATCTTCAAAATCAGAATGCATTCTTGGGGGATTCAAGATGGCTACAGAGAAGCTGGAAGCTCTGTCTACTTGCTCCCAGACCCAGACTGGTCTTGCAGCTAAATCATAGAGCAATCAACTTGAAAATCCAGCTGAGAGTGAGTGAGAGCATGTGTGAGTGACTGTGTATGCAGACGAGTGTGCAGGGTGTATATGTGAGAGGGCAAGAGCCTGCCCACCTGCAGGGAACTCAGACTGGGCAACCGTGACTCTTGTGGTGTAGTAGCTGCTGCCACCACTGCCGAACCTGGCACTTCTGGCTGTGAGATTTGAGGCAGGAGCCACTTTGAAGAATTAAAAATATCCCCCTCAGGAAGAAGCCTCCAGATGTCACTGAAACCTCGGTGCCCAGATATATCTCTGTGTGCTCCCCCCTGGCAGGGCCATGCACCCCACCACATCCAGGAGCTAGTATCTCGGGACTGCAGTAATTACTGAGGAAGGGGCTGTCACCTCCCTGACACTGGGCACCCATGGGAACTGTGAATAGGAAGAAATCTGACTGAGGAGGCTGCAGTTAAGCTCAGGTGCTTAGAACTCTGGGGGCTGAGAGAGAAGGCCAGGGTGGTGCTAGTTGCAGGAATAGTGTGGCTGGAACAGGCCTACCTGAGGCTGAGAATCACTGGAGGGGGCAGTGAGAGCACTCCACCACTGCCCCGTGTTATAGTAGCACTGCGGGACTCTTCCCAGAGCCATCTGGGAGAGATCCAGAGAGAAACATTATCTAAAACTGTTGGGGGCTCTGGCAGGCTGTGGCCAGCCCTAACTGTGAGAGATTCTGGGCTTTTTGTGGAGGGGTGCTCATGGAGAACAGGTGCCCCAGGGCCTGGTGCTATAGTGAGAGGGCCACACAAAACTTTTAAAAGAGGAGCTTTTAAAAGTTTTAAAAGTTTTTAAAGTGGCAAGACTCATGACTCAGCAGGGACCACATGATCATGTGCACTTGTGTGCACATGTGCACAGCAGTTCTACAAACAAAGAACGCAGAGGGATAGAGTCACACTGAAGGCACTTTGGGACCTGATGCAGCATGGCTGGCAAGCAGGAGACTGTGCAGAGTGGAAGTTCTGACTCAAGTCTCCTGCAAGAATGGCAGGATGGGGACTGGATGGCCAGGGGCTGAATGCTTGAGATTCACTGCAGCCACGCAGGTCCCCTCACAGGCAGCATGCC